>NC_137790.1:141365265-141965265 GCF_963383645.1 Muscardinus avellanarius
GGGGGTGGAGCCAGGGCACTCCACCTCAGCCACACCCACAGGCTTGCTCGTTACTCTTTACTTTGAAGCAGGGCCTCACTAAGTAGCTGAGGCTGGCCGCGAACCCAGATCCTCCTTTCTCAGCCTCCCAATGCGGATTACAGGCGTGGGCCACCACGCCAGGCTTTTGCCCAGGGGAAATTTGTTTCCAGTCTCTGGAGTCATTCACAACCCTACCCCACCCCCAGCAAACAAAACATGTCCTGTCCTCTCCTCTCCTCCCTCCCCTCCTTTTTTCGGTTCTGGGGATGGAACCCAGGGGCATTCTGTGTCCAGGCTACACCCCCAGCTCTATTTTTTTATTCTTTATTTTGAAACAAGGTCTCACTAGGTTGTGGAGGGCCTCACTGTGTAGCTGAGACCCTCCTGGAAACTGCAGTCCTCCTGTCTTGCCTCTCAGATGCTGGGATTACAAGTGTGTACCACACATTTTGCGGTGGGGGGTACTGGGAATTGAACCCAGAGGCACTCTACCTCTGAGCCACACATCCCTTGTCCTTTTTACTTTTGTTTTGAAATGGTCTCATTATGTTGCTGAGATCTCACAACATTGCTGAGGCTGCCCTTGAACCTGGGATCCTCCTGTCTCAGCCTCCCAGTAAGGTTTGCCCCGCCCCCAGCTTTTTTTTTTTTTGTGGGTCTTGGGATGGAACCTAGGGGCATTTGACCTCTGAGCTATGCCCCCTGCCCTATTTTTTCTTTTCTTTTTTTTTTTTTTTTTTTGTGGT
Source organism: Muscardinus avellanarius (assembly GCF_963383645.1). Lineage (NCBI taxonomy): Eukaryota > Metazoa > Chordata > Mammalia > Rodentia > Gliridae > Muscardinus > Muscardinus avellanarius. The sequence continues at coordinate 141,366,033 of NC_137790.1, forward strand.
ACTGGAAACTCTTCTACCTCCGGGCTACACTCCCAGACTATTTTATACATTTTATTTGGAAACAGGGTCTCTTAAGCCAGCGCGTCTGGCTTCGAACCTGTGCGATCCTCCTGTCTCTGCCTCCCAAGTGCAGGGATTACAAGCGTGCGCCACCACGCCCAGCTATTCTTTATTTTGAAACAGGGTCTCAAGCTGGGCATGTTGGCGCATGCTTGTAATCCCAGTATTTGGGAGCCTGAGACCAGAGGATCATGATGCGTGGACAGCCTCAGCTACTTAGGCCCTCTGCAACTCAGTGAGACCTGGTTTCAAAGTAAAAAAATAGGGCAGGGGTGTAGCTTGGGGATCAAATGTCCCTGGGTTCCATCCCCAGACCCGCAAAGAAAGAAAAAAAGCGTCTCACTGAGTTGCGGAGGGCCTAAGTAGCTGAGGCCGGCTTTGAACCTGCGATCCTCCTGTCTGCATCTCCCAGGTATTGGGATTACAAGCGCGCACCAGCACACCCGGCTCCTCAGGACACTTTTACCATTAAATGGTAGGGCTGCAGTTTTCACCTGGGTGAGGAGCCTGCCCTTAGCAGTGAAGGGTTGTCCTTGGGAGCGTCTGGTTGGGAAACACCTCACTTCCTTGAGCGCAAAGAGAGCCAGAGAGCTGGCTTTGACGAAGCTACTGACCTCGGAGTGAGGATGGTTAGGAAACCCACTGGGGCTGCTTACGATATAGTGGGTTTTTTTCTTAACTTTTTTTGGTGGTACTGGGGTTCCTGGAAACCCTTCTCCTCCGGGCTACACTCCCAGACCATATATATATATATATATATATATATATATATTTTTTTTTTTTTTTTTTTTTTTTTTTTTTTTTTTGAAACAGGGTCTCTTAAGCCAGCATGGCTGGCTTGGAACCTGCGCGATCCTCCTGTCTCCTCCTCCTGCGCGGGGATTCCAAGCGTGCCCACCACGCCCCGCCATAGTGTGCTTTTGTTCCATGAGCAGCCTCCGTGGTGGCCGTGTGTTCGGCGTGGCCTGGTCTCAGGCTGGGATCTCTCTGGTGACAGGCTGCTGCAGTGGCCTCTGACGACCGTCCAAACAGTGGCCTTCGGGGAGCAAAAGGACACCCCCGGGGGATTTCTTTAGGGACCAGCTCATTTTCCAGAGAACATTCCCTTGGCACACGTGGCCCACACTCTCCCTACATTGGCCTCTTGATAATAGTGGCCTCATGTTTGGGGTCCGGCGAGCTGGAGGTCCATGCTTCCTTTGGCTACCGGAGCACAGCGGGCCCTACCAGCCAGAAGGCTGCAGAGAGGGCGGTCTGCAGGTGGCCACGCCAGCGTCGGCGGCAGCTCAGGCAGTGCTTTCCATAACCGCGCTGTGGACATGAGACCGAGGGCACGTCCCTGGGTGTGTAAAGGGTTTGACCTGCTCTTTCTAGTGCTTCCAGGGCCAGCACCAGGGGAGCCAGGTCCCAGCCCTCGCGGATCCCACGGTAGGGTGGGCAGATGTGTTATAGGTGAAGAACTTGGAGAGGGCAGGGGCGCACCCAAGGCTCCACGCCTAGGAAGCAGGGCTTTGAAGAGAGTGAGAGGGTTGCAGCATTCTGCTTTTTCCGATGAGGTCCATTAAAATTTCAGTACTTGGGAGTCTGAGATGGAGGATTACAGGCTCAAGGCCAGCCTCAGTAGCTTAGTGAAACCCTGTTGCAAAATAAAAGGTAAAGCCAGGTGTGGTGGCACATGACTGTAATCTCAGCACTTGGGAGGCTGAGACAGGAGGATTGTAGGTTCAAGGCTAGCCTCAGCAAGTAATAAGACTGACTCATCAACCTAGCGAGACCCTGTTTCAAAACAAAAATAAAATCGAGCTGGGGTACAACTCAGGGTAGAAGGCCCCTGGGTTCAACCCCTAGTACCACCAAAATTAAAAAAAAAAAAAGCTGGCGTGGTGGCGCACGCTTGTAATCCCAGCATTCAGGAGGCTGAGACCAGAGGATCACGGTTTGCGGACAGCCTCGGCTACTTAGTGAGGCCCTCCGCAACTCAGTGAGAGCCTGTTTCAAAATAAAGAATAAAAAATGAGGCAGGGGTTGTAGCTCGGAGGTCGAATGCCCCTGGGTTCCACCCCCAGACCTGCAAAAAACAAAAACACCCAACCCAGTATGGCGGCACACACCTGTAATCTCAGTATTTGGGAGGCTGGGATAGGAGGATCACAGGTTCAAGGACAGTCCTAGCAACCTAGTGAGACCCTCTGCAATTTAGTGAGACCCTGTTCAAAATTAAAATAAGTTTGGGTATAGGTCAGAGGTAGAAGGCCCCTGTTTTCTGTCCCTAGTACTGCCCAAAAGGAAAATGTGTAAATTTCAGGTATTTACTGCTAAGAAAATATTTCAAATATAAAAACAGTTCCGTGGCTTTGTGTAGACCTCACATAGAAACAAAATGCCAGCAGTCTGGGTCCAGCTGGCTGTTAGACCTGTGGGGAGTTGCAGAAGTCACATGCACCTGAGTCGAGAGAGTGGCCGTTTCCTCGGCCCTCCCCTGCCCAGTTCTGGAACACCTGGCACAACTTATGTTCTCTTTTTTTTATTTGGTACTGGGATGGAACCCAGGGCAATCTACCCCTGAGCTACACACCCATCTTTTTAAATTTTTTACTTGGAAACAATCTGTAAGTGGCTGAGGCTTTCCTGAACCTGTGATCCTCCTGTCTCAGCCTCCCAAGTACTGGGATTACAGGCAAGCACCACCATGCCTGGCTTGGAGTTGCCTTTTTCTGGAGGAGGACCAGAGTGTATCATCTGGTAAAATAGTATCTTCTGGGCATGGTGGCGCAGGCTTGTAATCCCAGCATTCGGGAGGCTGACACCGGAGGATCGCGGTTCGCAGACAGCCTCAGCTACTTAGTGAGGCCCTCTGCAACTCAGTGAGACCCTGTTTCAATATAAAGAATAAAAAATAGGGCAGGGGGTGTAGCTCAGAGGTCAAATGCCCCTGGGTTCCATCCCAGACCTGCAATAAATAAATAAATAAATAGTATCACGTGTTTGGGAGTGGGAGTAGAGAATGTTGACTGGGTGGTGGCATTGAAATAGAACCTAGCTGCCAGGCAGCTCTCGGCTCTTTGACTCCGCGGGTCCCACCTGCCACAGCCTCCTGATAGCAAGAACTCTGGCCTCACCCCTGTCTCGAGCTCAGGCAGCTGTGGGCTAAGCGTCTGTGGTTTCGCAGTGGTATTCCTAGATGGCACATTTGCCCACAACTGTGAGGTCTAGAAAACAGTGTTGATATCTGGCAGATAGGACCATATGCCTGCTCTACAAATAGTTTTCTCTTTTGGTCATAATCTTTCTGTAGTAGTCATGCCTGATACACTTCTAATTTAAAAATATATTCAGAGCCGGGCGTGGTGGCACACACTTGTCATCCCAGCATTCGGGAGGCCGAGACCGGAGGATCGCGGTTCACGGACAGCCTCCGCTACTTGGTGAAGCTCTCTGCAACTCAGTGAGACCCAGTTTCAAAATAAAGAATAAAAAATAGAAATAGGGCTGGGAGTGTAGCTTGAAGGTAGACTGCTCCTGGATTCCATCCCTAGTACCACAAAAATAAGTAAATAAGTCTGGAAATGTAGCTCAGAGGCAGGACCCTGGATTCAGCCCTTAGTTTTTTTGGGGAAAAAAAAATGTAGCTAGGCGTGGTGGCGCACGCTTGTAATCCCTGAGCTTGGGAGGCTGAGACAGGAGGATCGCACAGGTTCGAAGCCAGCCTCAGCTACTGAGTGAGGCTCTCAGCAACTTAGACCCTGTTTCCAAATAAAATCCAAAATAGGTCTGGGAGTATAGCCCGGAGGTAGAAAGCCTCTTGGTTCCACCCCCAGTACCAAAAAAAAAGAAAGAAGGAAATGTATATGTAGGTATATTCAATATAAAAGAACTTAACTATTCTGATTGGGGTAGAATCAGAGAGGGAAGCTCTGTAGTGCTGGCCATGGTCATAAATTGACAGCCATCAGTTTGAGGTAGAAGAAATCCAAAGTCTTCCTTTGAGAAACGCCAGATCGTTTTGATTGTACAACTCAGTAAGGAATGGTTTTATCTTGCCCCATCCTTGGCACCTTCAGCAGGATGGTTGGGGTGCCTGATTTCTTAGGCGAAAATTCTCTTAATTCTAAAGTCACCTCATATCCTGGCTGTAGCATACTACAATTTTAAAATCATAACCTTATAGGACTTAGTAAGAGGAGAAGGCGGGCTTCTGTACGCACAAGCATCGGTGGTGCAAAGCTGCACCATGCAGCAAACGCGTCCATGTGCTCTGGTGTGCCGGGCGGAGCACACGCTGGCGGGCCGCGCCAGGCCTGCTCCCAGGCGGGCACCGCAGGGAACTGGCTTGGCGGTGGTGTTGGTGGAGCTGGGGATGCTGCCGCCGCAGGTCTCTTGTCCCGCATGCGGGCAGGCGTTCTCGCACCGCCGGATGTTGATTTCCTTTTCCCCTCTCTCCCCCATAGGACAGAATAGGCCGAGCAGACTTTGACCGCTGGCCTGCAGGTCGCCGCGACCCTCTACCTAGCCTTCCCTCCGTGGCCCATGTGCTGCACCCTCTGCCCGCAGCGTGCAGCTGGCCCCCAACGCAATGTGTGTTTGTCAAACCATGGAGGTGGGGCAGTACGGCAAGAGCGCGGGCCGGGCCGGAGACCGCGGAGTCCTCCTGGAGCCCTTCATCCACCAGGTGGGCGGGCACAGCAGCATGATGCGCTACGACGACCACACCGTGTGCAAGCCCCTCATCTCCCGCGAGCAGCGCTTCTACGAGTCCCTGCCGCCCGAGATGAAGGAGTTCACCCCGGAGTACAAAGGTGGGCGCCCCGTCCCTGCTGCCCGTCCGGCCTTGCGGTCTCTCGTCTGAGAGCGTGGAAGCCGGGAGCCTGGGAGGGCCTGCTGCTTACCAGGCTGGCTCTGCTTTGCTCAGCAATGAGTTCGTGGGGGTTTTCTGGGGCTCGGGGTCCTAACATATGAAGGAAAAATAATTGGTTTTGAAACGTATTAGCTGGGTGTGGTGGTGCATGCTTATTGTCCCAGTACTTGGAAGGCATTGACGGGAGGATCACAGGTTCGTGGACAGCTTCAGCTACTTAGTGAGACCTGTTTCAAAGAAAATAAGGCTGGAGGTGTAGCTCGGAGGTAGACTGCCCCTGGTTCAATCCTCAGTACTCCAAAAAAAAAAAAAAAAGAGTTAATTTTATGGAAAGAATCTTGTGAGCCGGGTATCATAGTGCACACTTGTAATCCCAGTACTTGGGAGGCTGAGACAGGAGGATCACAGATTCACAGCCAGCCCCAGATACTTAGTGAAGCCTTCCAAAACTCGGCGAGACCCTGTTTCAAAATAAAGAATACAAAAATAAGTCTGAGAGTGTAGCTTGGAGGTAGAATAAAACGCTCCTGGGTTCCATCCTCAGTACCCCCCCAAAAAAAGAATCTTATTAATATTATAATGAATATTATACTGAAATTGAAGTGTTTTTTTTTTTTTATTGCAGTACCAGAGATCGAACCCAGGGGTGTTCTTCTACTGAACTATATTCCCAGCTATTTTTTTTTAATGTGGTACTTGGGGTGGAACCCAGCATTTTTCTACCTCTGGGGTACATTCCCCGACCTATTTTATATTTTTATTTTGAGACAAAAGTCTTGCCAAATTGCCAAGGCAGGCCTTGAGTGTAAAGCCTCCTGTCTTAGCCTCCCAAGTACTGGTGGGAAAGCAAGCACTGACAGTCCAGGCGCCGGCCCAGCGCGCATGGATGTTTGTTGACTGGCTGTCTGTTATCCAACAGGCGTGGTGTCTGTCTGTTTTGAGGGGGACAGTGATGGTTATATCAACTTGGTGGCCTACCCGTACGTGGAGAGCGAGGGCGTGGAGCAGGATGACACCGCAGACCGGGAGCAGCCTCGGCGCAAACACTCCCGCCGCAGCCTGCACCGCTCAGGCAGCGGCAGCGACCACAAGGAGGAGAAGGCCAGCCTGGCCCTGGAGGCCTCTGAGAGGTGAGAAGGCGGCCGTGAGCCGTGGGGCTGCGCGCACGGTGCTCGGAGCCGAGCTGCAGGCCGGCGCCGTGTGGTCGTCAGCCATGGCGCCTCCCAGTGTGACTGTCTCGCAGTCACGACCGCGTGCGGTGACAGCGCCTCCCTGGCTTCTCTTATGCCTCACACCCACAACACTGCCGATTGGCCTGCGTTGGTCTGTATACAGCGCCAGGTGCCCTGCAGCCTGAGCCCGAGCGCCATGATCGGCCCTGCGGCCCAGCGCACCTAATGGGTGTATGTCCAGCTTCTGGGAACCTGGCGTCATGAATCCTTTCCTGAGCCTAAATTTATTGCATTGGGAACTGATTTTCTCATAGACTAGGAAAATAATATTTAAAAGAATTATACTTAGCTGGGTGTGGTGGCGCACGCTTGTCATCCCAGCACTTGGGAGGCTGACACAGGAGGATCTTGGTTTGCAGCCAGCCTCAGCTACTTAGGCCCTCCGCAACTCAGTGAGAACCTGTTTCAAATTAAAGAATAAAAAATTGGGCTAGAGGTTTAGCTCAGAGGTAGAATTTCTCTGGGTTCCATCCCCAGTACTGCAAAAAAAAAAAAGAAGAATTCATGTAAAAAGTAATGTGCGTTTCCACTAAGATGGAAGAGTCAAAGGCTGGACGGTAAAGTGCTGAAAGGTGTGAACTCGGTGCTAGTGGGTATAACACGCCACTGCTTTGGAAACGATTGGGCAGTTCATCAAAACATAACTCATGGCAGCTGAGGCAGGAGGGCCACAGGTTCAGGGCCAGCCTCAGCTACTTAGACCCTCAGTAACTCAGTGAGACCCTGTTTCCAAGTAAAGAATAGAAAAGCTGGGTATAGTGGCGCACGCTTGTAATCCCAGTACTTGGGAGCTTGAGACAGGAGGATCATGCAGGTTCAAAGCCAGCCTCAGCTACTTAGGCTTTAAGCAATTTAGTGAGACTAAGTTAAATATAAAATAAGTCTGAGGATATAGCCCAGAGGTAAAAAGCCTCTGGTTGCCATCCCCAGTACCTACCACAATAAATAAATGAATAAATAAATAAATAACTAATAAATGGATACACACACACATATGGAGCTGGGCATGTTGGCACACACTTGTAATCTCAGTGCTCTGGAGGCTGAGACGGGAAGATCACAGGTTCGAAGACAGCTTCAGCAAGTAGTAAGACTCATCAACCTAGTGAGACCCTGTTTCCAAATAAGAAATAAAAAATAGGGCTGGGGAGCCAGGCGTGGTGGCGCACGCCTGTAATCCCAGCATTCGGGAGGCTGAGACCGGAGGATCGTAGCTCACGGACAGCCTCAGCTACTAAGTGAGGCCCTCCACAACTCAGTGTGACCCGGATTGAAAAATAAAGAATAAAAAATAGGGCAGGGGGTGTAGCTCGGAGGTCAAATGCCTCTGGGTTTCATCCCCAGACCACACACACACACACACACACACACACACACACACACACACACGGGTGTGGGTGTAGCTCGAAGGTAGAATGCCTCTGGGTTCCATCCCTAGTAACTCAATCAATCAGTCAATAAAAAACAGGGTGGGGGTGTGTCTTGGAGATAGAATGCCCCTGGGTTCCATCCCCAGTATTGCAAAAAAAGAAAAAGAAAAGAAAATTCAAGAGTAAATGTGAGTGTGTCGGGCGTGGTGGCGCACGCTTGTAATCCCCGCGCTCGGGAGGCTGAGACAGGAGGATCGCACAGGTTCGAAGCCAGCCTCGGCTACTTAGTGAGGCTCTCGGCAACTTAGTGAGACCCTGTTTCCAAATAAAATAGAAAATAGGTCTGGGAGTGTAGTATATGTGAGTGCACACATGCACATGGGTGGATACTAGTGATTAAACCCAAGGGTGTCTAACTCTAAGATATACCCCAGCCCTTTTATTTTTTATTATTATTTTTTGCAGTACAGAGGATGGAACCCAGGGGCATTCTACCTCAGAGCTACAGCACCAGCCCTATTTTTTATTCTTTATTTTGAAACAGTCACCAAGTTGCAGAGGGCCTCACTAAGTAGCTAAGGGTGGCCAGGAATCCAGGTCCTCCTGTCTCAGCCTCCCAAGTATAGGAATTACAAGTGTGCCCACACATGGCTTTTTTATTTTGCTCTTTTTTTTTTTTTTTTTTTTGGGGTCTGGGGATGGAACCCAGGTGTCTTTGACCACCGAGCTACACCCCCTGCCCTTTTTTTTGGGGGGGTCTGGGGGGTGTGACTCAGAGGCATTTGACCTCCAAGCTACACCCCCTGCCCTATTTTTTATTCTTTATTTTGAAACCGGGTCTCACTAAGTTGTGGAGGGCCTCACTAAGTAGCTGAGGCTGTCCGCACACCGTGATCTTCGGGTCTCAGCCTCCCAAATGCTGGGATTACAAGTGTGCGCCATCACGCCCGGCTTTATTTTCTATTTTGGAACAGTGTCTTTCTCTGTTGTTGAGGCTGGCCTTGAACCTCTTCCTCCTATGCTAATCCCCAAGTACTAGGATTACAGATTTGTGCCGCCACGCCCAGCTTAAACCCAGTACTTTAACTCCCAGGTGTTTATCCAAGAGAATTGAACATACATATTCACACAAACCTTATAGATATTTTCAGCATTATTTGTAAGAGCCAGATCACGGAGACGACCCATGTGCATCAATTGGTGAATGAATACATAAAACATGATAAATCCATTCAGTGGATTTTATTCATCCATAAAAAGAGAATAAGAGTGAGCCGGGCACGGTGGCACATGCTCATAATCCCAGCCAAAAAAAGAATGGAGTACTGGTGTCCTGCTAAAGCACGGCGAGGGTGGGGAACCGCAGTGAGGAGCCAGACACAAAAGGCAACACTCTGCAGTCCCGTACGTTCTGTTGATCAGAGCAGGCGGAGCGCTTGGCGCCCTGTGTGGTTCAGGCCTGGGCAGCGGCGGCCCAGGGACTGCTCGTGGTCCGGGCTCTGCTCTGGGGTGAAGAGAGTACTCTGAAAATTAGGGAGTGCTGGGACTTCACAGCCTTGTGAATACACTAGCAATCCACTGAGTGATAAAAGTACCAACATTATGTGAGCCCCAAAGAAGGTGTGTCCTAAAGCCAAGTTACTTAAATTACTTCATTTTCAGTTTCATTCAGAAGTAGGTTTCAGTGATTAGGGTGCTCTGACTTGACGCAGAGGTGGAATTGTGGCCTGGGAGTGTGAGTGGCAGAGCGCTCGCTGGCCTGCGTCAGTCTCCGGCACTCCAAACGCTAAGACAGAGGCAGAAACAGTAGAAGCTGTGGTGTGGCCATGTGGCCGTGGTGCCAGCCCCTCAGGCACGCGCTGTCACTGGCTCCGGGCTCTGCCCGGGCCGGCCAGCTCTCCGCACTCTTGGCAAACAGCTGCTGCCCACGCAAAGGAGCACAGACCTGGGGCCCGGCTGACCCGTGAGGCCTCAGGTCCCCTCGGCCACGTCTGCTGGCAGGAGGGGGCTGCAGTCCACTTCTCTGGTTTTGGGGATTGACCGACAGGTAGACCCAGCCGGATTTTGTTTATTTGGAAACAGGGTCTCACTAGGTTGATGAGAGTCTTACTAATAACTGAGGCTGTCCTCAAACCTGTAGTCCTTTTGTCTCAGCCTTCCGAGTACTGGGATTACAGGCATGGATACTGGGAATTGAACCCAAGGCCATTCTACCTCCAGGCTACACTCCTAGCCCTTTTGATTTTGAAACACGGTCTTGCTAAGTTGCCAAGACCAGGTTCGAGCCCGCAATCCGCTGGCGGCAGCCTCGAGGAACTGGGATGAGCGGTGTGCGCCCCGCGCCGGTACAGCCTGAGCAGGTGGTGTCTGCAGCCTGCGCGCTCCCGGTGCGCCCTCCCTCCGCGGGCTTCCTCTTAGCTGAGGCGGGCAGTCCCGCGTGTCAGCGGCAGCGCAGCGCCCTGCTCCGCTCTTCAGCACGGGCTTGCTTTCCTTCACTAGAGGAAGACTGCGTAGGAGACAGGCACGAGGGCCGCTCGTGTCCCGGCTCAGGCCCCGTGCGGCAGCTCCACCTACACTGGCCCTGCTTCTGTCCGGCATGTCCGCAAACTCATGTCCGTCAGGGTGGAGTCACCAGCCGCAGCTCAGGGTGGTGCCACGTGGGGCAGGCCGGCCACGCGCTCTCCTGGAGGAGAGGGCCCGTGGACACTGGGCTCTCCCTGCCTGGTGCGGGGCTGCAGCCTCCTGGCCAGGATCGCCCAGGGCCAGGCCAGTGGCAGGCGGCGCTGTGCGGGCTTGCCTGCAGTCAAGGGCACAGGCCGCACCTTGGTATGTGTTTCTGGGCCTGAAAAAGTCTTGCTGAGTGTGGTGGCGCACGCTTGTACTCCCCGCGCTTGGGAGGCTGAGACAGGAGGATCGCGCAGGTTTGAAGCCAGCCTCAGCTGATTTAAGAGACCCTGTTTCCAAATAAAATATAAAATAGGTCTAGGAGTGTAGCCCAGAGGTAGAAGGCCCCTGGGTGTTCCATCGCTGGTACCACCAAAAAGAAAAAAAGAAAAACAGTCTTGGCAGTCGCTTTAAGCAAAGATTTTTTGTCTTTCGGTACTGGAGATTGAACCCAGGGGTATTCTACCTCTGAGCTACAACCCCAGCCCTATTTTTTATTTTTTCTTATTTATTTATTTGTTTGTTTGTCTGTTTAATTTTGCGGTACTGGGAATGGAACCCAGGGGCATTCTACCTTCAAGCTTTACCCTCAGCACTGTGTTTTATTCCGTGTATGTGTGTGTGTTACTGGGGTGGAACCCAGAGGCTTTCTACCTCCGGGCTATACTCCCAGATCTCTTTTATATTTTATTTGGAAACAGGGTCTCACTAAGTTGCTGAGAGCCTCACTCAGTAGCTGAGGCTGGCTTAGAACCTGTGTGATCCTCCTGTCTCAGCCTCCCAAGTGCGGGGATTACAAGCGCGCGCCACCACGCCGGCTTTGTGGTTTGACTCATATTAGAAAAAATATTTTCTAGCTGGGCGTGATGGCGCATGCTTGTCATCCCCGCGCTGGGGAGGCAGAGACAGGAGGATCGTGCAGGTTCGAAGCCAGCCGTGCGCGCTGGTTTAGGAGACCCTGTTTCCAAATAAAAATGTAAAAATGGGTCTGGGAGTGTAGCCTGGAGATAGAAGGGCTTCCAGGAACCCCAGTACCACCAAAAAAACCCCAATATTTTCTTACTCAAACGGCTCCATGCTTTCCACAGGCACAGCGCTTACACAGACAGATCACGTCAGCGCCTGTGGGCCTGCTCAGAGCAGCCTAGGACTCGTTTTCTAGGATGTTTCTCATCCTCTATTTTCCTTAAGTTGGTGGTACGCGGGGCTGGACCCAGATGAAGTTCACCTTGGCGAGGCTCTGGCACTTCGCCTAGTCTCCTAGGAAATCTCCAGGCCTCTCGGTCAGCCTCCCGAGGACCTGGGATTGCAGGAATGCATCACCACGCCTGACTCAGTTTCCTTTTCTACTGAGCCTGTGCAAAGGCATTTAGGAACCTGTTGCCAGCATGTGTGTGTGCATGTATGTGTATGTATGTGTGCGTGTATGTGTATGTATGTGTGCGTGTATGTGTGCATGTATGTGCGTATGCATGTATGTGTGTATGCGTGTGTGTGTATTGTGTATGTATGTATATATTTTGTTTTATTATTGGTGGTATTAGGGATGGAACCCAAGGGCATTCTACCTCCAAGCTACATCCCCAGCCCTATATTTTTTATTTTGGAACAAGGTTTGGCTAGGTTGATGAGAGGCTCACTATTTGCTGAGGCCATCCTCAAACTTGCAATTCTCCTGTCTCAGCCTCCCAAGTACTAGGATTACAGACGTGTCCCATCATGCCAGGCTAGCATGTGTTTGTTTGTTTTTTGAAGAACTAGGGATTGAACCCAAGGAGCATTCTACCTGAGCTATACCTCCAGCCCTGTTTTTTAATTCTTTTTTTGGGCAGTACTGGGGTTCCTGGAAGTCCTTCTACCTCCGGGCTACACTCCCAGACCTTTTTTTTTTATATATTTTTTTTATTTGGAAACAGGATCTCTTAAGTCAGCACGGCTGGGTTCGAACCTGTGCGATCCTCCTGTCTCCGCCTCCCAAGTGCGGGGATTACAAGGGTGTGCCACCAGCCTGGCCCAGCGTTTAATTTTTTAATTCTTTATTTTGAAACAAAGTCTCACTCCAGCCAGCATGTTTTTAAAAAAATATTCTTAGGCATGGTGGCCCATGCTTGTAATCCCCGCACTTGGGAGGCGGAGACAGGAGGATCGCGCAGGTTCGAAGCCAGCCACGCTGGCTTAAGAGACCCTGTTTCCAAATTTAAAAAATATAAAAAAATGGTCTGGGAGTGTAGGCCAAAGGTAGAAGGGCTTCCAGGAACCCCAGTACCACCAAAAAAAAAAAAAGAAAAAGAAAAAATTATATATATATATATATATATTCCTAGCCTGGTATGGTATGGTGGTTTATGCTTGTAATCCCAGCATTTGGGAGACTGAGACAGGAGGATCACAGTTTGCAGACAGCCTCAGCTACTTATTGAGGGCCTTTGCAACTCAGTGAGACCCTGTTTCAAAATTAAGAATAAAAAATAGGCTGGGAGGCAGGCGTGGTGATGCACACTTGTAATCCCAGCATTTGGGAGGCTGAGACCTGGAGGATCGTGGTTTGCAGACAGCCTCAGCTACTTAGTGAGGCCCTCTGCAACTCAGTGAGACCCTTTTCAGAACAAAGAATAAAAAATGGGGCTGGGGATTTAGCTCAGAGGTAGAATGCCCCTGGGTTCTACCCCCGGTACTGAAAAAAAAAGAAAGAACAAAAGAAAATTAAATGCTGGGTAAGGTGGCACATACCTATAATCTCATTACTTGAGAGGCTGAGACAGGATTGCAGGTTCATGGCCATCCTTAGCAGTTTAGTGAGATTTTTATCAATTTAGCAAGACTCTGTTTCAAAACAAAAAATAAAATTGTGCTGGGGGTTGTAGCTTGGAGGTAGAATGCCCCTGGGTTCAATCCCCATACCAAAAAAAAAATTGCAAAGATGGCTAGGAAGCCAGGCACAGTGGCACACACCTGTAATCCTAGAGGATTGCAGGTTCAAGGCCAGCCTCAGCAATTAGTGATACCGTTTCAAAATTAAAAATAAAAAGTGGGGGGAGGGAGTACAAGGGTATAGCTCATAAGTAGAATGTCCTGAATTCAATCACTAGTACAAAAAAAAATTTTTTTTTTAAACTCAAGGGCCAGGTGTGGTGGTACACGCTTGTAATCCCAGCATTTGGGAGGCTGAGACGGGAGGATTGTGGTTTGCGGACAGCCTCAGCTACTCAGCCCTTTGCAACTCAGTGAGACTGTTTCAAAATAAAGAATAATTTAAAATAGGGCTGGGGGTGTAGCTTGGAGGGAGAATGTCCCTGGGTCCCATCCCCAGACCCGCAAAACAAATAAATCAAGCCGAGGGCTCGGATGGCGGTGCACACCTGGTACACCCCAGTGCTTGGGAGACTGGGTTCAAAGCCAGCCTCACGTAGTGAGAGGTACTGTTGTGAAGATTGATAGCAGAGCATCTGTCTGCTTCCTTGTTTCCTCTTTTCCTTCCTTCCTCTGGGATTGAACTCGGGGGGGGGGGGTTACCTCTGGGCTACAACCCCAACCCCATTTTATTTTCAGTTTGAAACAGGGTCTCATTACATTGCTAAAGGCCTTGCTAAATCGACAAGGCTGGCCTCAAGACTCTTCCTCCTGTCCCAGCCTCCTCAGGGCTGGGATTAGAAGCATTTGCTATTCTTTGAATCTTTGTTTTCAATTCTTTTTTATCTTTTGTGTGTGTGTGTGTGTGTGGTACTGGGATGGGACCCAGGGGCAGTCTACCTCCGAGCTACACTCCGAGCTATATTTTAGTGTTTATTTTGGAACAGGACCTCAAAGTAGCTGAGGCTGTCTGCAAACCATGATCCTCCTGTCTCAGCCTCCCAAAGGCTGGGTGTGGGCCTCCACGCCTGGCTTGCTTTCAGCGGGAAGTTACTGAGCCCCGTTACCCTGGGTTTCATTTGTTTTCTCGAGATGGAGTTTGTGGAGGTGCCCGGGCTGCTCTCAGAGCCCTGGGCCTCGTGTCTCTCGGCCGCCGCCTCCTGAGTAGCAGGCCCTGGCCCGTTTACGGTTTGACCCCTGCCCGTGGCGGCGGTGCTTCGCAGTGGTGCCCCCGGGTGCCAGCCGTCTCTGCCCATCGCGGGCAGCGCGTGTTGGGCTTCCCTTGTGTTCTCGGCCGTCGTGGCGTCTCAGGACATCTCGTGACACGGGGTTTGGTTTTCAGGCACAGGAAGAACGCCGCTCGGCCGCCCGGGCCTCTCCACTGGCTCCCTGTCGCCGGGCCGGCTCGCGGTCTGTCCTGAGGGAGGCCGGCCAGAGCCCCCAGTGACGGGCTTTTCTGCCTTCCAGCTCCCAGGAGGTCAAGACCCCGAAGGCGGAGCTGCCCAGCCACTCGGACGTCCCCTTCCAGATGCTCGACGGCAACAGCGGCCTGAGCTCCGAGAAGATCAGCCACAACCCGTGGAGCCTGCGCTGCCACAAGCAGCAGCTGAGCCGCATGCGCTCGGAGTCCAAGGACCGCAAGCTCTACAGTATCCTCGCGCCCTCCGCCAGTGGGCACGGGAGGCTCGAGCGGCGGGGGCGGCGTGAGTCCTGGGCGCCGCTGCTTTGCGGCTTAGGGGGAAATGCGCTTAGGCTTCTTTTTCTCTCTGCACCCAGGCCCTTGTGCAAGCTAGGCAAATTCTCCGCTGCTGAGTGCATGCCCCACCCCAAGAAGGATTATTGTGTGTGTGATGTCCCGGATGGAACCCAGGGGCATTCTACCTCTGACCTACACCCCCACCCCCATTTTTCAGTCTTATGTTTTTGAAACAGGGTCGCACTGACTTGCAAAGGCCCCACTGAGTGAGTAGCTGAGGCTGCCCGCGAACCGCGATCCTCCTGTCTCAGCCTCCAAGTGCTGGGATCACGAGGGCGGACGGGAGATGTTTAAAGCCAGTGTGGTCTGAAATTCTCACTGGGAGTGTTAGACTCTCATTTCCTCATTTCTGTAGTACTGCTGCAAAAGTGTCTTCCCGTTCCTTAGGCCTGGGCGATTGTGTCGTCGAGTAGGTTTGCTGATGTGTACAAATCTGCCACATCTTCTTTTGTTTATTATTTGCAAGTATATCTACTTATCTTTGGTACTGGGGACTGAACCCAGAGGCATCCTATCTCCAAGTTATACTTTCAGCCCGATTGTTTATTTTTGCGGTGCTGGGGATGGAACCCAGGGGCATTCTACCTGCCAGCTGTACCCCCAGCCCTATATTTTATTCTTTACTTTTAAACAGGGTCTCACTGCATTGCAAAGGGCCTCACTAAGTAGCTGAGGCTGGCCTCGAACCTTAGAACCTCCTATCTCAACCTCCCAAATACTGGGATTAGAAGTGTGCATCACATTGGCTGGCTCTGATTTTCTTATTTGGAAACATAAATTTATTTTTATTTATTTATTTATTTATTTATTTTTGGTGGCACTGGGGGTGGAACCCAGAGGCTTTCTACCTCCGGGCTACACTCCCAGACCTACATTATATTTTATTTGGAAACAGGGTCTCACTAAGTTGCCGAGAGCCTCCCTAAGTAGCCGAGGCTGGCTTCGAACCTGTGCGATCCTCCTGTCTCAGCCTCCCAAGCGCTGGGATGACAAGCATGCGCCACCAGGCCCGGCCATAAATTGATTTTATTTCTTATTTGGAAACATAAATTGTGGAAGGCCTCACTAAGTAACTGAGGCTGGCTTTGATCCTGTGATCCTCCTGTCTCGGCGTCCCACTGCTGGGATTACAAGCGTGCGCCACCACGCCCAGTTCAGGGCGTCTCTAAAGAAGAGAAACCGCGGGCGCGGTCGTGCGCCCTTCTAAATCCCCGCGCTCGGGAGGCTGGGACAGGAGGACCGCGGTTCGCGGCCAGCCTCAGCTACTTAGTACTATTTCAGAAATAAAGAATAGAGCTGGGCGTGGTGGCGCACGCTTGTCATCCCAGCGTTCGGGAGGCTGAGACCAGAGGATCACAGTTTGTGGACAGCCGCGGCTACTTAATGAAGCCCTCTGCAACTTAGTGAGGTCCTGTTTCAAAATAAAGAATAACCCGGGCGCGGTGGCGCACGCTTGTCATCCCCGCGCTTGGGAGGCTGAGACAGGAGGATCGCGCAGGTTCGAAGCCAGCCTCAGCTACTTAGGGAGGCTCTCAGCAACTTAGTGAGACCCTGTTTCCAAATAAAATATAAAATGGGTCTGGAGTATAGCCCGGAGGTAGAAAGCCTCTGGGTTCTACCCCCAGTACCACCAAAAAGAAAAAGAATCAGGAATGGAGGAGCATGTTTGTAAAATCAGCAGTTGGGAAGCTGGGGCAGGATGATGGCAGGTTTGTGACCGGCCCGGGCTCCTTAGTGAGAGTCTGTTTCAAAATACAGAGTCAAAATCGGTCGGGGTGGTTTGGAGGTGGAATGCTTCTGGGTTCAATCCCCAGTACCACAACAAACAAACCAAATGAATAAAATAGGGCTGGGGCTGTAACTCAGAAGTAGAATTACCCAGGCGTGGTGGGCACGCTTGTCATCCCAGCCTTCGGGAGGCTGAGACAGGAGGATCGCGGTTCACGGCCAGCCTCAGCTACTTAGTGAGGCCCTCTGCAACTCAGACCTGGTTTCAAAATAAGAATAAAAATTGGGCAGGGGGTGTAGCTCGGAAGTCAAATGCCCCTGGGTTCCACCCCCAAACCTGCAAAAAAAAGAAGTAGAATGCTCCTGGGTTCCATCTGCAGCGACACACACACACACACACACACACACACACACACACACACACACACACACAGCTGGAACCGGGCGTGGTGGTGCGCGCTTGTAACCCAGTACTTGGGAGGCTGGGACAGAAGGATCACAGGTTTCAGGCCCACTTTAGCAAGTGAGCAAGACCCTGTTTCAAATGAAAAGGGCAGTGTGGTGCATCAGGCCTCGAATCCCAGCTCTTGGGAGGCTGAGGCAGGAGGACCACAGGTTTGAGGCCAAACTCAGCAACTAAACAAGACCCTGTTTCAAAATAAAAAATAAAAAGGGCTAGGGTTTAGCTTGTAGGTAGAATGTCCCCAGGTTCAGTCCCCAAGACAAGAAGGAAGGAAGGAAGGAAAGACACGTAGAAGAAAGAAAACAGTGGGCCCGGGTGCTCTGGGGTGGGATGCTCCAGGGTTCAGTCCTGAGGCCCACACACAAGACAAGGGGGACGGGGAGGGAGCTGGGTGTGGGCTGCGTGTGCCCATCTGTGCGCCCGCTTGTATCTCCAGTACTTGGGAGGCCGAGGCAGGAGGACCCTCGTTTGGGGGCCAGTGCGGCAGCCCGGCAGAGGCAGCCTGAGCTGAGGGGCCGTCCTGTACCACGCTGAGATGCAGGCTCAGCGCGCCAGCCTCCGCGGCGGGCTAGGAGGAGGGCCGGTCTGTGCGTTGGTCCGGAGGCCTTTGCCGTGCTGGCCGGAGGCCGAGGCGTGTGTCGTTCTTCTTGACCTCGGCCCAGAGTTCCTCCTGCTGGAGAACGTGGTGCACCACTTCAAGTACCCCTGCGTGCTGGACTTGAAGATGGGCACGCGGCAGCACGGGGACGACGCCTCGGCCGAGAAGGCGGCCCGGCAGATGCGCAAGTGCGAGCAGAGCACGTCGGCCACGCTGGGGGTCCGGGTGTGCGGCATGCAGGTGAGTGGGCGCTGCTGCGGGGCCTCGGCCGGCGGCCTGCGCGGCTCACCCTGTGTCTCCTGGGTTGCAGGTGTACCAGCTGGACACAGGGCATTACCTCTGCAGGAACAAGTACTACGGCCGCGGGCTCTCCATCGAAGGCTTCCGCCACGCCCTCTACCAGTACCTGCACAACGGCCTGGGCCTGCGGCGGGACCTCTTCGAGCCCATCCTGAGCAAACTGCGGGGCCTCAAAGCCGTGCTGGAGCGGCAGGCCTCCTACCGCTTCTACTCCAGCTCGCTGCTGGTCATCTACGACGGCAAGGAGTGCCGGGCCGAGCTGCGGCTCAAGCACCTGGCCCTGGGGCCCCCCGACGGGGCGCCGCCCTGCGGCCCCAGCGGCAGCCCGGGCAGCGCCGGCTCCGAGGCGGGCCCCTCGTCCCCACCCAAGGTGGACGTCCGCATGATCGACTTCGCGCACAGCACGTTCAAGGGCTTCAGGGATGACCCCACTGTGCACGACGGCCCCGACAGAGGCTACGTGTTCGGCCTGGAGAGTCTCATCAGCATCATGGAGCAGATGCGGGACGAGCACCAGTAGGCCCAGCTGGTCCGGGGCCCCACCCGCGGCAGGGACCCTTGCTCTGAACTTGCGTGAGGACACAGACTTGCTTTTAAAGGGTTATATTTCTCTTTGGTGTAAACTAAAAGAAATGTTTTTAGCCGTAGCCTGGAATCCACGTCTATAAAGTGAAGGAGGAGCGCACACGTCCTCCCGGCCAGGCTCCTCAGCCCTGAGATCTGACTGCTGTGTCCAGGCGACAGGAAGAGACAGGTGCCCTGCGGGCTGATGGCACTCCCGAGGCCTCGGACTCTGCCGCTCTTCCTAGGGCCCTGCCGATGTGGGTGAAGCCTGGGCTGGCACGGGCGCCTCGTCCACTCACCCTTTGTTCTCTGGAGATAGAGGGCCGGGTGTCCATCTCTTGGGACCTCTTGAGTCCTGCGCTGTGGGTGTCGGCCCGCTCTTGAACAGATGCCCTCGGCACCACAGGGCTGACTGCACACGGCCGGACCCGCCTTCTCGGGTCTGATTTTGGCATGAGGCTAGGTTTATGAGGCCGAGCTGAAGCCAGCTCGTGGCGGGCAGGCCCTTGTTTCCCTAGGCACCCATTGGCACGGGCACCTGCTCCTCCTCTGCCCACCACCCCAGTCAGCCACTCTGGCCTCCTGACCACCGAAGGGGCAAACAGGCAAGGCCGTGTTGGGGGCCGTGCGGGGTGGGAGTCCTGGCCTGGGCAGCCGTGCAGCTGTGGAGGGCGCTCAAGGGCTGTGGTCGCTCAGGGTCTCGCTCCCCCAGGCTGGGCTCGGGGCAGTCGCCCCTTGTGAGGTGCTCCAGGCCCTGGCCTGGAGGAAGAGCTTGCAGCGCGTCTGCTTTCAGGGGCTCTGGGTGCAGGTGCCAGGCGTGTTCATGAGAGCGCTGCCCTAGTCCCGGGGCCCATCAGTGTCTCTCCACCTGCCAGCGTGTGTGGCGCCCCCTGGGTGGGGCCTTGGGCATTCTTAGTATTGGTTTCCTTCACTCCCCTTTCCCATTTCTGAGCTTTAGCCCTGAGCCCTTCTTCGGTGGGTGCTTTTTCTCCATACCTGGCAGCACCTGCCGGCCCAGCGCCCTTCCTGGGGGCTGGAACATGGCCCCCAACCCCGACAGTGGCAGCGGGGCAGTGAGGGCTCAGGGTGGCCCTCCCTTCCTGTGGCTTTTGCTGCCAGCCCTTAATGGCAGAGACTTGCAGCCTCCAACACAGGTGACCAGGGTGGCACTGTACTCGGCCATGGCTAAGGTCAGCACCCTCCCCTCCGAGCTTAGGGCCACTGTCTTTGTCACTTTTGATGTGTCCCTGTTAGGGCATTAAAGCCTGTGTCCAGGAGAGGCCTTGGCAACTGTGGGATCCTCAGAGATGCAGCCCCTGCAATGGGCTCCTGGTGGACCCCACGGCTCACTTAGCCTTTGGCCCTGGTGCCGTGGTGGGCAGGTTCCCATTCCTTGGGGCCGGGAAGCACAGCTCTGCTTGTTTCTGGTCAGTAGCAGCATCTCTCCGTACCATTCTGTGCTTCAGCTGTAGGGGCAGTAGCTCTTGTTGGTGTAGACAGCCTTCCCTGGCAGAGTCCAGTCAGCCGGAGAGTTTGGGGCCACTGGGGGTGTGCTCCCAGTCGCCCAGAGCACGGGACTGGCCAGTGAAGCCTGTTTTCCCCGGCGTAGACAGTGGAAGGCTGCCCTCCCCCAGGGCGGGTTCCTCTATTCAGCACTTTGGGTACTTGGGAGACCCCAGCCCTGCAGCTTGGTGGGGTCGCAAGCCAGTGTGCACACGCTTTCTGCGCTGCTCTGTATCCCTGGCCCAGCCCCTGATTGGGACCAAAGTGCAAGTGGGGGTCGTGTTGGGGCGCTCAGGGCACCCCTCTTTACAGTATTGCCCCTGCCCGGGGATGGGGGGTGGTGCATCGGGGGAAGGGGACCTGCATAGCAATTTGCCAGGGCCACCGCCCCTCCTGGCCCGCGCGGTGGCCGCTGGCCTGCCCTCCTCCCCTAGCCACTGCTCGCGCTCTGGCTGGCCGCGCGCACGCTTCCTAGATGCACATTGCTTTGAACTTCAGCTGTACAACGGGTTATGTCTGTGCCCACTTAAGAGGAGAAGCCTGGGAAGGACACGGTTCCTTCGCTTCTCTCTCGGGTTGACAGACCTTGCATTGTGGGAACAGCGCTCCCTCCTCTCCTCTCCCCCTGGAAGCTAAGCCTGTCCACACCGCCTGCGCCGGACTCGGCGCCTGCGCGCAGTGCGTGCGTTCCTCGGGACCTTGCTTGTGTGCGGGGCGCTCGGCGAGCCCGGCCCCGTACAGCCAGCGCCGCCGCCCGCTTGTGTCCGATCGTGTATGTCAAAATAAAGCCGCTAGAACCCGAGCTTGTCCGCGTCTTGCTGGAGGGCGGCGGCGGCGGGCGGGCGGGCGGCTCGCGGCCCCGCCCCGGGCCTCGCGGCCAATGGGCGGTTGACCCGCGGGTTCCGTCCCGGTCCCCATGGCAGCCTGGCGTGCTCGGGCTCCCATTGGCTACGGCGGCCGCAGCGCCGCGCCCAGCGCCCCGACGCCGGCGGCCGTGCCACGTAGGCGGCAGCCGATTGGCCCGCCGGGGTTGCGTCATCGCGCGCGCCGTCCGGCTGGAATTCCGGCCCGCCGCCCTTTAGCTCGGTAGGGTGGTGGTGCTGGCGGTCGGCCGGCGTCCAAGCAGACCGACCGACGGACTGGAGCCGGAGCCGGTCAGTGTGGCCGGCTGGGGCGCGGGCGCGGGCGCGGCGGGCGGCACTGGCAGCCCAGGACTCTGTCGCTCGCAGGCACGATGAAGGCTCTGATCCTGGTGGGCGGCTACGGGACGCGGCTGCGGCCGCTGACGCTGAGCACCCCGAAGCCGCTGGTGGACTTCTGCAACAAGCCCATCCTGCTGCATCAGGTGGAGGCGCTCGCCGCGGTGAGGGTCCGGCCCGCCCCGCCGGGACGGGAGGCCGGGCGCCGAGGGCGGGGCGCCTCAGCCTTTCCTTGACCCCCAGGCAGGCGTGGACCACGTGATCCTGGCGGTGAGCTACATGTCGCAGGTACTGGAGAAGGAAATGAAGGCGCAGGAGCAGAGGGTGAGATAGGCCCCTCGCCCTTCCCCTCGGCCCTGCGCACTCCGGTTCCGGCGCTGGAGTTAGCACCTGACCGGGGGCTCCCCCTTCCAGCTGGGAATCCGCATCTCCATGTCCCACGAAGAGGAACCTTTGGGGACAGGTCCGTAAACACAGGCAGGTGCCTCGGGGAGGGGCAAGGCCGGCTTGTATGGGGTCCGCCGAGCCCCAGTTCAGGGACTCGGACAGGCCCCACCCAGCAAGGTGGTGACTTGCCCCCCTCCAGCTGGGCCCCTGGCACTGGCCCGTGACCTGCTCTCTGAGACGACAGACCCTTTCTTCGTCCTCAACAGTGACGTGATCTGTGATTTCCCCTTCCAAGCCATGGTGCAGTTCCACCAGCACCATGGCCAGGAAGGCTCCATCTTGGTAAGAGCCCGGGTGGTCTACTTTGGCGTGCCTACCCCCATGTCATGTACTGGTGCACAGCTGTGCAGTATGTGTGTGGGGGGGTCAGAATTCCTCAGACTTAGGGTAACGTGTGTCGTGGGTCAAGAACACGGGACTAGGCCCGAGGCCCTCCCTGTGTCCAGGTGACCAAGGTGGAGGAGCCTTCCAAGTATGGCGTGGTGGTATGTGAGGCCGAAACAGGCCGCATCCACCGGTTTGTGGAGAAGCCGCAGGTATTTGTGTCCAATAAGATCAACGCTGGCATGTACATCCTGAGCCCTGCAGTCCTGCGGCGTATCCAGGTGTGTGGAGATGGCTACTGGTGGCTGGGTAGGGAGACCACCGCAGCCACGACCCTGCTCACAAGGCGCCCGCCCTCCCACAGCTGCAGCCCACATCCATTGAGAAGGAAGTCTTCCCCATTATGGCCAAGGAGGGGCAGCTGTACGCCATGGAGCTGCAGGGTGAGGTGGAGGGCCCCCCCTGGGGGGGGGAGGGGTCCATGGCTGGGCTGAGCCCTGACATGTCTCCTCCTACAGGCTTCTGGATGGACATTGGGCAGCCCAAGGACTTCCTCACCGGCATGTGCCTCTTCCTGCAGTCCCTGAGGCAGAAGCAGCCCGAGCGCCTGTGCTCAGGCCCGGGCATTGTGGGCAACGTGCTTGTGGTAGGCCCTTGCTCAGCCCCTCCTATCCCTGGCCCCCTGGGTCTCTGGAGACAAACGGCCGCTTGTGTTTTCCCCGCCGCCCTCAGGACCCAAGTGCCCGGATCGGCCGGAACTGCAGCATTGGTCCCAACGTGAGCCTGGGTCCTGGCGTGGTGGTGGAGGACGGTGTGTGCATCCGGCGGTGCACGGTGCTGCGGGACGCCCACATTCGCTCCCACTCCTGGCTCGAGTCGTGCATCGTGGGCTGGCGCTGCCGCGTGGGCCAGTGGGTAAGCTGGGGCTGGCCGGCGGGGGAGGGCAGGGAAGGCGCCTGCCTCCTGACAGGCCTCCCTTCCCCACCGAGGTGCGGATGGAGAACGTGACGGTGCTGGGCGAGGACGTCATAGTTCATGACGAGCTCTATCTCAACGGAGCCAGCGTGCTGCCGCACAAGTCCATCGGCGAGTCTGTGCCAGAGCCTCGCATCATCATGTGAGGGGCGTCCCATCGGGCACCAGCGCGATGCGGCAGGAGGCCCTGGACTTGGTGCCGCCTGTCTGGGGAAGACTGGGAGAGGCTGCCTCCTGTGGACAGAACTGGCAGGACCTTCCCTTGCTGGCCCACCTGAAACCCCACTCACTGAAGAAGGGCCGGGGCCAGGCTGTGCGGAATAATAATTTAATGCTCACTGTGGCCCTGACTGAAGTCAAGCTCAGGCAGATGGGGGCTGGATGAGTGGGGTGGGCGGAGGGCGGGACGGCCCAGCCTGGGTCTAGGTCGGCGTGGCCACGTGGGTTGCAGGCCTAGGCGGCCGAGGAGGTGGTGCTCACCCCGGCTGCCTTGTCCCAGTCCTCCACGGCCACGATGGTGGCCTTGCAGAAGAAGCAGTCCTTGTTGTTCATCAGGTGCTGGTTGATACAGGCTCTGGGACGAGGGAGATGTGAGAGCTGCCCTGGCGCCCACTGCCCCTCCCAGCCCACAGGCTACTCACTTGCAGGACTTGTGTCCACAGGGCTGGAACACGGCGGAGATGGGGTGGGCGTAGCAGATGGGGCAGAGGTCCTCCTCGCTGGTGGGCTGAGGGAGAAGTGTTGGGGTCACACAGACTGCGCCTGCGCTGCTGTGCGCGGGCCGGGCACACGGGCTGCTGTGTTCCCACTCACCAGGGACGCAGCTGCCGCCTGGGCAGACGCAGCGCTCAGGTGTGCCAACATCCGCTCCACCTGGGCCAGCTCCTCAGCACTGATATAATCTGCATCTGGGTTATTGGTAGATGTCAGGCCCAATGTGGCCCAGAACCTGGCGCTTCCTAAACACCCCAGCCTGGGAATTTGCTCTTCTCCAGGGCTCTTTCCGTGCCCATCCCTGGCCCACTTACAGCTCTGCAGCGAGAATCGCTTCCGGTCTGGGGCGGGCAGGGCAGTGCCGGGGGCTGGGGGTTCTGGCTGGCCCAGGAGGTAACAGATGGAGCGGAGCTGGAAGCAGGGGTCGGCCAGGAGCACTGATGTGGCCCGCTCTATCCTAGGTGGGCAGGTGCAGGGGAGATCAGAGCCCAGGCCGTGCTTGAAAGTCTGGGGAAGGGGAGCGGCAGACCAGACCTTGCTCCCCTCCCCTGCCTTGTCTGTAAACCCAGGTATATTCCACCTCTGAGCTATGCCCCAGCCCTTTTATTTGGAAACTGGTCTAAGTAGAGCCTCGAGCCTGTCACCCTGTGGGAGTGTAGGTGTGCACCGCAGCCTGGCTCTCGCCTCGCCTTCCTGCCCCTTCATCCTTTCTGTGTCCCAGCTGCTTACCAACCCGCTGTATGTCCTGGTTCTCAGGGAAGCCTCCCACAGTTCAAGTACCAATTTAAGGGGTTCAGGAACAGAAGCCCACCTACTCCACAGTACGATAATGTTTCAAAATAAACGGCTCAAAACGTTCTCCCCGGGCTTCCTTCGCTCCTGCATGCTGCGGGTCGGCAGGAGCGGGCTGGAAGCGCTGCGGCCCGCATGGCTGCCCTCCGGCGGCCGCTAAAGGTCTGGGAGCGCCGGCCACGCCCCTCTCAGCGGGAGCCAATGAGCGTGCAGGTCTCCGCCCCCGGGGCAGGCGCCTCGGGCGAGTATTTAGACGCTGATCAGGGAAAGACCTGGGAGGACACGGAAGCCGGAGAGTGCGCCTCGGCCGTCTCACCATCGAGCAGGGAGGATTCCGCAGCGGGCCTCCTGGCCATGGGCGGGTGAGTCTGGAGCTGACCGCACGAGGCTGCCCTCTCGTCCCGTGGTCGCCGCCATGGCCTGGCTAGCGCTGCTGGGCGTACTAGTGTGCACGCTGCCCAGTGCGCTGGGGACCCCGGACTCCGAGGGTCTCCTGCCACCTGCGGCCCACGGCTGCCCCCACAAGTGCGTCTGCGCGGCCGACCTGCTGAGCTGTGCGGGCCTCGGGCTGCAGGACGTGCCGGTGGCGCTGCCCGCCGCCGCCGCCGACCTCGACCTGAGCCACAACGCGCTGCAGCGCCTGCGCCCCGGCTGGCTGACGCCCCTGGCCCGGCTGCGCGCCCTGCGCCTGAGCCACAACGAGTTGGTCGCCCTGGGCCGCGGGGTCTTTGCCAATGGCAGCAGCCTGAGGCTGCTGGATCTATCATCTAACTCGCTGAGGGCGCTTGGCCGCCACGACCTCGACGGGCTGGGCGCGCTGGAGTCACTGCTACTGTTCAATAACTTCCTGGCACACCTGGATGAGCACGCCTTCCACGGCCTGAGCGCGCTCAGCCACCTCTACCTGGGCTACAACCAGCTCACGGCCTTCTCCTTCCACCACCTGCACGGGCTGCCTGCTGCCCACCTGCGCACGCTGGACCTCTCCTCCAACCAGCTGGGCCGCGCCCCTGCCCCTGAGCTGGCCGCATTGCCCGCCTTCCTCAAGAACGGGCTCTACCTGCACAACAACCCGCTGCCCTGCGGCTGCCACCTCTACCGCCTACTGCAGCGCTGGCGCCAACGCGGCCTGAGCGCCGTGTGCGACTTTGCGCAGGAGTACACCTGCCAGGCCTTTAAGGTGCCGGCAGCCCGCGTGCGCTTCTTCGAGTATAGCGGCGTCTTCGCCCACTGCTTGGCTGCCCCGGGCCCCGGCCTGGAGCGGCCGGAGGAGCAGCTGCATGCACAGGTGGGCAGGAGCCTGAGGCTCTACTGCAACACCAGTGCCCCGGCGGCACGCACGGCCTGGGTGTCACCGCAGCACGAGCTGCTGATGGCGCCGGGATCCCGTGATGGCAGTATCGCGGTGCTGGCGGACGGCAGCCTGGCCATTGGCCGAGTCCAGAAGCACCACGCGGGCATCTTCGTGTGCCTGGCCATGGGCCCCCACCTGCGCCACAACCAGACGTGGGAGTACAACGTGAGCGTGCACTTCCCGCAGCCCGAGCCAGAGGCCTTCAACACGGGCTTCACCACGCTGCTGGGCTGCGCCGTGGGCCTGGCGCTCGTGCTGCTCTACCTGTTCGCACCGCCCTGCCGCTGCCGCCGCGCCTACCGCAGCCACCACTGGCCCCGGGCGCCCGGCTCGCTCCAGGAGCTCAGCGCGCAGTCCTCCATGCTCAGCAGCACTCCACCGGAGGCGCCCAGCCGGAAGGCCAGTGTCCACAAGCATGTGGTCTTTCTGGAGCCCGGCCGGAGAGGCCTCAATGGGCGTGTGCAGCTGGCAGTAGCTGAGGACTTTGACCTGAGCACTCCTGTGGGCCTGCAGCTCAAGGCTGCCTCCGAGTCTGCTAGCTCCACGGGCACAGAGGGCCTCATGGTGACCTAGGCTGGCCAGCCACGGCCCGGCTGCTTGTCCTGCTTGCTTCCTGCTGCCAATGGAGAACTGCTGGGCACCGGTGGCAAGTGCTGTGCCAGCCCAGCAGCCTCCCACGTGGTGCCACACCACAAAGGCCCTCTCACGCGGAGGAGTCAGGGTCTCCACCTGCCTCCTGCTCTGCCTAGCACAGGCCACGAGGTCCAAGACCCCAGCGCGGCCGGCTTCCCGGGACCTCAGAACGCCGCACCATCTCCTGAGGACTGGACACCGCGCCAACCACGCCGTGTAGAAGAGCCCTGACCCCGAGCCCAGAAGCAGCCTCAGCGGGGAGGCAGTGAAGAACTGTGAAGTCTGCTCGAGCTTACTGCCTTCCTCTCCCCAGGCTGGGGCCTCCGCCTCCAAGGCACAAAAGGCACAGAGGCGGGGCGGGGATGCACAGCCGCCCTGCTCCAGGCGGGAGGGAGCAAGCCCTCCTCCATGGGCACTGGACCTAGCTGGCACTACCGACAACCTGCCCGCAGCAGCAACCTACTGCGCTTCACAGGCCTGAGCTCACGCCCTCCCTGAGGCCCTGCTGCCTAGCCAAGGGCTCACAACGCGGTGGAGAGCCGCCTGCGAGCGTGGCCAGGCTGGGAGTGCAGCCGGGACTCGTGTCCCTCGAGGGCTGCAGCCTCTTAGAGA
This sequence comes from Muscardinus avellanarius, assembly GCF_963383645.1. Lineage (NCBI taxonomy): Eukaryota > Metazoa > Chordata > Mammalia > Rodentia > Gliridae > Muscardinus > Muscardinus avellanarius. The sequence continues at coordinate 141,393,026 of NC_137790.1, forward strand.
CTGGCACTGGTCTCGGCCGTAATGGCTGGGCCCATGCCCGGCTTCACTAGCGCCTCAGCACTACCACAGCAGGGAGGCGGGGAGGGGTCTGGGCGCCTTGGTTGGGTGGGTTGGCCCCTGCTGTTACCGGCTTTCATAATAAAGGCGGTGCTGAGAGCTCAATGAAGCCTCCACAGGCACAGGTAGCCTTGTGTGCTTGGCCTGGGATCCGGGTGCCCCCCTGGCCATCACAGGATGCCCCCTGGCCCTGGCTCTCAAGCCCCTGCCTAAAGAATGGCTGCAAACCAAGGCACCCTGTCCTGCCCACAGCAACCCTGCCTAGGCCCTCCTTGCGGCCCCTCAGTCTCCAAAACTCACTCTGAGGCTGGGCCGTGCACCAGGAGCCGCACCAGGATACCCGTCACTGCCACCAGGATGGGGTAGTGGTCCACACTCTCCAGGCCTGAGGGGAGAGCGGGCGGGCAGGGATGAGCCTCAGCCTCCTGTGGCAAAGGCCCCAGGCCCCGCGAGGCCTCGAGGTCCTTACCAGGCAGCCGCAGGGTGACCACGCGGTCAAACAGGTTCCTCTCGGCTGTCACCCGGTTCAGCACCTGATTCAGCAGCTGCAAGGCAGGAGCCCGTGGGTAGGTGCGCCAGCTTGTGCCTGGTGTAGGGTGGCGTGCCCCTCCTGGCCCAGGTGGACACACCTGCGCGAGACGCCGCAGCAGCATCTCAGAGGTAGGCCGGGCCCAGTCGAGGAATATCTCAGGCACCAGTGTGATGGTCATCTCCAGGACACGCAGCAGGCTGACTGAGAGGTCGAAGCAGGTGGCACATACCTTGAGCTGCCGGCTGTCCACAAAGTTCCGCTCCAGGCGCTCGGCGGCCTGCTGGATCTGAGCCAACAGGTGGGCAGGTGGCAGTGGGGGCCTGGTCCTTCCCTCCCCTCCCGGCCTCCCAGGCCCCGCACAGCCCACCTCCTGGATCATGCCGATGAACTCGGAGAAGGCCCAGTTGAGCTGGTTGAGGACGCTGTTGAGGAAGCTGGGTGCCACGTCAGGGCCCTGGCGCAGCAGGTCCGCCATGTGCTGCTGCAGCAGGGTGGAGGGGCAGGGCTCTGCGGGGAGTGGGTGGTGCTCAGGGCCCCACCGTCCGCACCTAGAGCCACTCTGAAGGGATGGGAAGGAGGGCTCTGGGAGCACAGAGCCCTGAGGCAGAAACGCTGCAGGACTTTCAGGTGGGCTGCAGGTGTTCCAGCCCATGCCCACCCCAGGCCTAGAGCGGTCCTGGCAAGCCTGCCCTCCAGGTCCAAGTGACGCCTGCAGACAGGCCCAGACACAGCGCGGCTCGGCCCCTTTGCGCTGCTCTCGAGGCGGCTTCTCCGGGAGCCAGTTCTGTCCCTCTACTGTCCTCTGCTGCCCTTGGCCCAGCCTTGGCATGTGGCCGAGGTGGTGGGCGCCAGGTCTGCACCGGCGGGCAGTGGTAACCAGAGCCTCGTCTGTGCTGGCCCGCGTACCTCCTGCTCCTCTGATGCTAATCAATAGTTCCTGCAAGCCGCAGGACGTATCTGGCCCCACCACCCTCCACTGGCAGCGCAACTCCAGCCCAGGGGCAGTGCAGAGGCCTCTGGCAAGGACGGCTCTGTGACTCTGCGCCGGGCACTCAGCCCCTCTGGGGAACCCTCGGACCAAAACACTGGCTGCAGGGCAGAGCGGCTCCACGGAACAGTGTGTGCCAAGCCGGTGTTGCACAGCCCCGGGCCAGGCGCAGGCAGAGTCCCCGGGCTCACAGGTGGCAAGGGCAGGCCACAGGACAGGCACGGCCTCTGCGCTGCCAGGCGGCCCTGGCTCCAGAGCAGCACAGGGCACAAGCTGAGCCCATTGCTGACGAGGCTGGAGGTCAGGGGCCACGCACCACAGGAAGTAGAGAGACGTGCCAGGCCTGGCGGGGCACCCCCAGAGCCACGGCTGGCAGGAGCAGGGAAATGGAAGGCCCCGGGCACACAAGTCCAGGAGAGGGACAGGACTGCGCACAGGGGCCCAGCCAGCAGCTCCCGCAAGCCGACACTCACTCTGCAGGCTGGGCAAGTTGGCGTCCTCCGGCTTGGTCTTCAATAGGTGTGGAAGCCGTGTGTAGCGATACCCGAACCCACAGCCCTGGGGGGCAGCAGGGGTCAGTGGGCAGGTCAGTAGGGCTGGCAGCTCCTCGTGCCCGCTGGAGCCCCCAGGCCTGGCTTACCCTCCAGAGCCGCACCAGGATCCAGTTGGTCTGGGCCCAGGGCCGCTGCTCATAGGGCGCAAGGAGGCTCCTCACCATGGCCACCCGTCTGCAGTGGAGGGTGGAGCGCGGCGGGCACGGGTGAGGCTGGCGCAGCGCAGGGCGGGGTGCGCGGCCCAGCCCGGCCCCTACTCACTGCTCCTCAGGGATCCGTTCCACAGCCCGCAGGGAGTGCGGGTAGCACACGTAGCTGGCCAGCGCCTGCATCAGCGAGTCCCGGATGTCTGCGGGACGGTGCGCCTCAGCAGGTACCCGGCGCGGGCCCTGGCCCCTCGCCTCATGCCCAAGTCCCCACCAAGCTGGCCCACCCCTGCCCCGTGGCGCCTCACCAGTGCCCACGATGCGGGTGTCGGCAAAGTGCTTGACGAGCACGGCTGCCAGGCGGGTCAGTGTCTCCTCGTAGCCTGCAAAGGCGGGTGGTGAGCGTGCTGGCTGGGTGGGCAGGTTTGTGTGGCTCTGAAGGCCAGTCTGGACTGGGGCTGGCATTGGGGACACCAGGCCAGGCACTTGATGGCCACCAAGCAAGGGCCAGGACACGTGCACTGTGGGGGAGGCGCATCCTGGCGAGAGCCCTTCTCTCAGCACACAGGCCCTAGACCCCGGCGCTCAGCCTTGGTGGACCAGGACCATGCCTGTGCTGAGGCGGGGCCTAAGCTCCCAGCTGACCCCGTCATGAACTGCTAGGCCCAGCCTGGCATCATTACAGCCCCAGCCCCCGCCCCTGCTCTAACTTACGGGCTATGACCCGTACCAGGGCAACAGCTGGGGTAGGGTCCAGCTGACTGGGGCCACAGCTACTCCCCCGCACCAGGAAGGAAGTAAAACCGGGGGACCCCACCACTGCTCTTCTCCCGGCACCCGGGGGGGCTGCTGGTTCAGGGCAGAGGACGAACGAGTGCTTCACACAGGGAGCCACAGCACAGGCCTTGCCTCCCTCCTTCCCACCACGTGCTGCGGCCACAGATGGCTGTCGTGTTGTGGGGTTCTTTTTTGGTACTGAAGATGGAACCCAGGGGCATTCTACCTCTGAGCTCCATCCCCAGCCCAATTTTCTTTCTTATTTGGAAACAGGGTCTTGCTAGGTTGACCTCACTAGTGCTGAGACTGTCCTTGAGCTGTGATCCTCCCGCCTCAGCCTCCCACGCACTGCGATTTCAGGCTGCGCCACTGTGCACAGCTCGGAGGCTCTGTAAAGGCCCCTCCTGCCCTCCTGCCCTCCCAGCTTGAGTGCTCCGTCACCTGGGAGCTCCTCCATGCTGTGCACGGGGCCGAAGTAGTTCTTGAGGGCGCTGTAGCTGTTGATGGCCACGCTCAGGTAGAACTCAGGCACAAAGGCAAAGAGCGCACCCGTGCGGTCGCTGTGCTCGATGGTGCGCAGGCAGACGCGCAGCAGCCAGTAGATGTCCAGCATTTTCTCCTGTGGGGGGAACGGGGCGCTGCTGGGCTCTCACTACAAGGGGGTCAACATGTCCCCGGGGTGACGGGGCGACGCGGACTAGGCCCAGGGAGCGCAGGCAGGGCGATAGAGCCCGCAGCGGGAAGGGCCGTCCAGCGCAGCGCGAAGGCAGCTGCTGCCCTGACCAGAGCTCCGGGAGAGCTCAGTGAGGACAGTGAGGCCCATCCGGGCCCACAGCGGCCGAATTGGGGCCGTGCTGAGGGGCTGAGAGGTCAGAGGAAAGGCCGTGCCGGAAACAGAGCCACAGAGGTACAGGGCAAGCGGCTTGGCAGGCGTGTGCCAGAGGCCCAAGAGGGCAGGGCACAAAGGCTCCAGACCCAACCATGCCCGGCCCGCGGCCAGACAGCGAGGTCGGGAAGGCAGCTGCTTGCGGCCACGGCCAGCTCACCTGGGAGTAGACGGTGGCGTGGACCCAGGCAAGACGGCGGCTCAGGAGGTCCAGCTTTTCTGAGAAAACTTTCTGGCTCTTGGTTAACTCTGCAAGGATATCCTTCCTCTGCCACCCAAGGGGAAAAGAGGACGTCAGGACAGGGCTGTGCCCAGGGGTCCCAGCCGGGCAGCCGGGCAGGGGCCCTTCTAGCTCCTGGGCAGGTGTGGGGTTGGGTTCCATTCTTTGCGTTCTCCTCGCCGCTGACTGGTAACCCTGAGCAAATCCCAGAGGACGGCCATGCTGTCCCCTCAGGACTGGAAGGGAGGCCCAGCTGGGGCATGGGAACCTGGGTCAGAGCACCCAGGAAGCCAGAATGAGTCATGGCTTCAGCAGCTGGCCTGGCTGAGGCCCCGGTGAGCATGGAGGCAGGGAGGCCTGCCAGGGAGGACTGGCGGCTTTCTGCTGACTCCCGCCACAGCAGCAGGGAGCACTCAGAGAGGATGCATAATTGATGAGGAGGGCGCTGGCTGGTGCAGTGGGCGGGGCGCCTGGCACCAGCAGTGGCTGGCTGAGGGCATGGCCAGGGCAGGGGTGGGACAGGCACGGTGGGCCAGAACCACGGCTCACCCAGCGGCTCTTACCCGCCGGGGGCAGCGACGGAGCTTGTCCTCTGTGTCCCTCAGGGCCATGGCGTACTCGCTGACGTCATCGGACACGCCCACCATCTACAGCAGTGCGACCAGAGTGCGGGTGGCTGGGCTCCCACCAGGCGCCTTCAGACCCGCCCCACCCCGCCCCACGGTCCACCTGGGTGCAGGATGTGTCCTCCCACAAAGGGAGACAGGCCAGCCGCGCCAAAGCAGCCCCGCCGCGCCACACCGCCCTCCCAGAGCCCAGCGCGGACCAGTGCAGACCTTGCCCAGTTGCTGGTGCACGCCGAGGTTGTACATCATGACGGCACCGTCCAGCACCTCCAGCAGCGAGTTCTCCGTGAGCGGCTGCTCGGGCTCCTCCGGGGGCCGCCCCAGCAGCAGCCCCTCATTCCAGTGGCTGCCCTCAACTGGGGAGCAGAGGGAGGCTGGGGTCAGGACCAGGACTGGCCACAGGGTTTCTCCTATGCCTGGCAGCCTGGGAGGGCCTCACAGCAGGGCAGAGTGCCCTATAGGGGCGGGGTGGGTGCAGGGTGAGGCCCTGCAGCGCCAGCACCTATTTCTGGAGCATTGATTTCTTGCTTTGGGACTGTGCCTCCCGCGCCCTCAGGATGCTGCTGGGCAGGCGGGGGGGGCACTCCGCCTGCTGCGGTGGGGGCTGGACACAGCCTCAGCAGCCACCCGGCACTCACTGTCCTCTCGGGTCCTCTGCTCCACGCTCAGCGTGCGGACCTTCACTTTCTCCGAGGTGCTCAGGGGCCGCCGGGGGGTCATGAGGCTCACAGCTGCTGTGCTGAGGAAGCGGTTGGCCCGGCCCAGGGTTGGAGAACTGAGCCAGCCGGGCCTGGGCAGGGGCAGCGCCGCCCCCATGGCCAGGGCCTGCAGGGGGCGCTACAGTAGAGAAAGGCGGGTCGCAATTCAGTCCCCAGGACAGACCCACTCCCTCCTCACCCAGGGCACAGGCGCCCACCAGGCTCTGACGCACCTGGGCCGCAGATGGGCTTGGCTCCTCGTCCTCGTCCAGGTCATCCATGGTGGCCGCCTGGAGCTCCAGGGGGTCAATCACAATGTTGGCCTTGGAAGCAAGGTCATCTAGGAGGAGCAGCGGGGTGGGGATCTCAGGCCAGTGCTGAGGAGCGGAGCCTAGGCGGGCGCCAGGATGGCCAGGGGCGCTGCAGGCCAGGCATTGCTCCGAGGCGCCCTGCACTACCCGCCCCCGCTTCTCTCTGCGTCCCAGACGCCAGCGGCTGCTCAGGAGCAGGAGAGCTGGCCCCGCTGCACCTCACTGCTCACCACCGTGTCCCAGCTTCATGTGCCCAGAGCCTCTCCTACTGCCTGCCCCCTTTTCTGGTACTGAGAATTAAACGCAGGGGCATCCTACCTCTGACTTGCACCGCCCAGTCCTATTTCATATTTTGAGACAGGGTCTTACTAAGTCGCTGAGGGTCTCACTAAATTGCCGAGGCTGGCCTTGATTCTCCTGCCTTAGCCTCCCAAGTACTGGGAGTACAGGTGTGCCCTGCCTCACGTACTTCCTAGTCCACCCACCGCGGCCCATCCCATCCATGCAGGCAGGGCACCTGTACACTCACCTCAAGAGCCCACAGTTCCCAAGAGCGCACCCCTTCACAGTGCTCCCCATCCCCAGGAGGTGCCGAGGGAGGGAGACTGCTGGACCCAGGACCAGCGCCAGCCACCCCACGGTAAAGACTCGAGCGCCCCCTGCTGGCACAGGGCAGCTCAGCCTGCGGCAGAGCCCTCACCCCACAGGCTGGGACGCGCACCTTTGAGGGTCTTCCGAAGGTGTGAGAGGAGGCCCCCAAGGCGCTGCAGGTCGAAGTAGTCCACCTTGCCATTATAGAAGATCTGAGGTGGGATGTAAGCCTCTGCGAGGAGTCGGAAGCCGCCGCAGTCAGGGCTCAGCAGGACCCGCCTCGGGCCCTGTCCACTCTGCCCAGCACCGGGACCTCTGGTGTGGTGGACGGCGCAGCCTTTCCACCCCTCTAAACTCCAGGCTAGTGCCAACAACTGACCAACTTGGGATGAAGGGGGCATTCTCAGCAGCTGGTCGCTTGGGCAAGCAGCAGAGTGCGCAGCCCTGAACTTAGGAGATATGCTCCAATCCGGGCTGGGCAGGACTCCCTCTGACCCTGGAGGCTCTGTCCACTAAACGCATGGCCCCCAGGACCCTCCCCAGGCGGCCCCACAAAGGACCACACAAAGAGCTGGGTGGGCTAGGGCTAACAACGGGAGCCCATAGCCGGCGGGGGCCTGTGGGGAGTTGGAAAAACATGCCCGTTCCTGGAGTGAAGCAGCAGCCGCGGGCAGGGAGGGGCTGGGCGCGACCCCCGCCTCCCACCGCCCGCCTCACTGGCCGGCCAGGGCGCTCACCCTCGCTGGAGGAGGACAGGGGGTCAGCAGCCTTGTGCTCGTCCCAGTAGCTGCGCAGGGCCGAGATCAAGCGGTGCAGAAAGCAGACCATGTACTCTGGGGGGCAGAGCACGGGCGCGCTCTGTGGACAGCGCGGCATAGTGTCAGCGCCCGCCGCCCGCAGCCAGCAAGGCAGGGGGGACGAGGCAGGAGAGAGGCGCCCAGAGTCCAGGCACAGCCCCGCGGCTGCCCTCGATGCTTACCCCCCGGCCACTGGCGTTCTCCTGCAGAAATTTCCGGAACTTGCTTAGGAAGATGTACCTAGAGGCTTCGCCCTTCCAGGAGGGAGAGGCGAGACTGTGATGAGCTGGTGCTCAGCACTCCCCAGCCCCCACGCGGGAGTCTGGGAGCCACTCACCCCGTTGCCATCTTTATTGTCCAACAGCAGCTTCAGGATCTGGACCTGGAGTTCTTCCACCACTGTGGGGGGACACGGCCTTAGCCCCACCACCGGGGTCCCCGAGCCCAGTGGGGCAGGTCGCTACCACGTGCGTACTCGGCCCCGCCCCTCCCTGGCCAGTGGGCCAGACCTCCAATGTGCTTCTTGAGCCTTTGGCAGCCACGTTCATAGGCCCGCCGACGCAGCCGCCCCTCGGTGGGCTCCTCCTCCTCCTCGCCCTCTCTGCCCTGGAAGACAGCAGGCCGCTTCAGAACCGAGACCCCACCCGGCCTCCCTGGGCCTGCAGGTGTGAGCCCCCATGCAGCCCACCCACCTCTCTGCTGGAACGGTGGGGCCACCAGGTGGTGGGGATGAGCTCCTGCAGGCCGGCCTCCTCCACGCGCAGGGGGCTCTTGATGTAAAAGAAGACGACAGACCGGAGCACGTCGAAGCTGGAGGTCGTCAAGGCAGGGCTTGGCTCACCAAGGGCACCCTGCACACCCACGGAGGCCCTCAGAAGCCCACCTGATACACCCACCACCAAGGGTGCCATTGTCTCCCCAGACCTTGGAAAGGGCTCTGGCAGTCAAACCCTGGAGGTGCTTAATAGACCTGTGGCTGGAACAGAGCTGGGCGGGCTGGAGGAGGGGTCTGGAGGCCTCTTCCAGGGAGGCCAGGCCCCTGCCTCCCAGCCTGGCTTCTCCTCAAGGCTAGAAGACCCCAGACTGAGCGGAGGCTCGGAGCTTAGCTTCCTGCTAGGGGCCAATGCCAGGGTCCCTGCCTCCTCGCACAGCTCTCTACCCAGGGAACAGGAAGGGCTCACAGGAGGACCGTGTGGGACCTGGGCAGGAATGCAGGGTGCTGGCTGCACACACCCCACATAGCACAGAGCCCCAGTCAACCAGGAAGTGGGCACAGACCAGGGCTTGGCTCTGGGCCTCCCGGGCCTTTCTTAGGATCCCTGGTCAGATGGACACTGCTCTCCAGCCTGTACTGACCCAGAGGGAACTACACGGCTGGCATGCCCACAGTGTGGGAGGATACAGGACGTTGCTAAGCAGAAACTTGCGGGACTTCTCATGCCTCAGGATGGACATGGTGAGCCGCAGGTAGTGGACCTGTGGAGACAGATGCTCAGGAGAAGTGCCCGGAGCCCAGGTGCTCGGGCAGCAGCAGGGCACTCACCTGCAGGCCCAGGTCTGGGACGATGGGTGAGAAGCGGTACAGCCGCAGCAGAGACATCATCAGCTGCTTGAGGCAGTCCTGTATCTCATAGTCCTGGGGAGAGACACAAGATAGCCACTCGAGCCTGACCCAGACCCTCCCCAGCCCAGAGGACCTGATGCCCGCCTGCCTGGCCAGCCTCACCTCCATGAAGAGCCACAGGAGGTCCAGGACCTGGTGCACCATATACTGCGCCTGTGCAGGCGTGCCTTGCTCCAGGGCATCCAGCAGGAAGCTCACGAGCACGGCCTCCACCAGGTACACCTTGCGCTGCACAGGGCAGGCGGGTGAGGGAGCATCCTCTGCCCCGCTCTGCACGGGGCACCCTGGCCTGGCGTGGCCAAGGTGAAGGGTCTTCGCATCTTAGGCCCCTCAAACAGCCCCAACACAGAGGCACGCCCTTCTGGGTGATGGAGGGACGGAAGGGCCACCTCCCCACAGCCCTTCACAGCACTGAAACACAGTTCCCTTCGCCTGTGGCACCCTGATGCCCCCAGCACCGCAGTCCCCAGGTGAAGGCCCGGCACACGGGACCAGCTGGCTGATGCTATAGGCCCGGCCTAGCATGTCAGCACAGTGGGCATCTGTCCCTCCCCCGCTGCCCTCTCACCAGGAGCGGTGCGAAATGATGGAAGATGTGGGCCAAGGTGAGGAGGACGGTGGGCTGGCCCCGCGGCTGCCACTGGGAACTCTCCTTCTCCACCAGCCGCCCTTCCTGTGAGCAGGGGAGAAGCCCTAAGGAAGCAGGCCCAGCAGGGCCCAGCCAGCACAGCCCAGACCCGGGCTCACCATGACGTCTAGCTCCACACCAAGCACTGCCCGGAAGCAGCCCAGCAGCCTCTGCGCCCGCACCAGGTCAGCACATGGTGGGTCCTGCAGGGGGCGGAAGCCCGCGACTGGGTAGGTATCACAGAGTTAAGCCAGCAACGCCAGACCTGCAGCTCAGACCACCCTCTCCACGGAGCCCAGCGAGGATGTGTAGGGCTCCAGCACACGGCACCTGTGCCCGGTTTGCATCTCAATTCCCACAGTTCTGGGGGCAAAACTTCTCCTGCTGGGTTTTTGTTTGTTTTGCGGTACTTGGGATGGAACCCAGGGGCATTTGACCTCTGAGCTACACCCCCTGCCCTATTTTTTTTAATTCTTTATTTTGAAACAAGGGCCTCACTAAGTAGCTGAGGCTGTCCGCAAACTACACAAACCGCAATCCTCCGGTTTCAGATTCCCAAATGCTAGGATTGCAAAGCGTGCGCCACCGCCCAGCCCCTCCACCCCTTTTTTAACTTCCGACTCTGAATAGGGTTTCACGAGGTTGCTGAGAGTCTCACTACTTGCTAAGACTGGTCTTGAACCCGCGGCCCGCCTGTCTCGGCCTCCCAAGTACCGGGATTACAGGTGTGCGCCACCAGGCCCGGCTGCTTCCTGTCCTTCGTCTGCACAATGGGACGACAGTACCCTCCTAACCTCCTAACAAGGCTGCCGCAGGGCCCACTGTCCCAGGCCCACCTGTCCACTCCTCACAGCAGCCAGGGTCTGCCACCAGCCCACAGTGCTGTGGAACCCTCATTCTAGGTGCCAAGCCCCCCACAGCCATCTCCCCAAAATGATATCGCAGAGGACGGCTGCCAAAGTTGAAGGCCACGGACTCCTTGAAAGACAGGCTGATGGCTGGGAAGTAGGCCATGCCCAGGCCTCTCGACAGGTTCTCAAAGGCAGTGCCCAGAGACACGCCATTCCTGGGAAAGAAGGCGGGCCTGTGAGCCAGTGCAGGGAGGATGTGCTGCCCGCCACAGGCTGCCAGACTCAGCCAGCCCTCACAGGGACAAGCGGCTTGGGGGCAGCCCCGGAGACTCACAGGCAGAAGGACAGGGTCCCGTCATCCAGGTCGATCAGGCAGCTAACGATGTCCCCCGCTGCCCATGCCTGCAAGAGAGGGGCCTCAGAGGGGCCCACCGCGCGCCCCAGCTACCCTTCCAGAGCCGGAGAGGTCCTCCGGGTGTGCTCCCGGTGAGCCGCAGGCCAGTCCCGGGCTGGTGAGCACGGGCCCTGGCCTCACCTTGCCATAATTCGTCGTGGTCACATTCCATTTGCGCACTCGGTTCCCGTCATAGGCATAGGAGTTGTGTGTGTCACCAACGCCCTCCTGAGGAGGCAGAGCCTGTGAGGCTGGGGGCACACCCTTGGGCACAGGGAGGTGGGCGGGGAACGTGGGACAGCCCTCCTGAGGGCCTTCCCGTGGGCACCTCCTGGTTGAAGCGGCAGTTGATGGTGCACCAGCCGATCTGCATGAGCCCCTGGGAGGAGATGAGCACCTCGTAGACCCACTTCCCTGCAAAGGCGGAGTCGCGTCAGCAGGCACGGAGCTGTTCTCGCCTGGCCCAGCAGGCGCTGGCCAATGCAGGCTCACCTTTGTACACGCACGTGGTGGAGCGGATGGTGCCAAAGTTGCTGTGTCCGATCACCTGGGTGTAGAAGGGGGTGGTGAGCTCTGTCCCAGGCGCAAAGACCCATCGCCGCCAAGCCAGTCCCAGGGTGCTGGATGGCCGTGGCCATCAGGAGGCTCTGGGCCGGGGACGTGAGCGGAGGGCTGGGGGCTGGGTGGCACCGAGGCTCCAGGGCTGTGCAGGAGGAGTTAAGCCAGACACCGATACCATGGGCTGGCTCCTGTCAGGAGCTATAGCTGCGACCCCAGCAGGACGAGCGGAGGGCATAGCGGGAGGAGCCAGACAGGGCCACGCGCCCCACTCACCCCCAGGAGGTCGTCGTCCACCAGGAGAAGCCCCTCAAAGCCCCCAGTATGGTCCAGGACCACTGTGGAGGGGCCCAGGCGCCCATCGCCATGTCCTGAGGGAAGCAGTGTGGTCAGAGGCTCTGGGGCCACCCCACACCCCAGGCCGCCTCAGAGGACCCCACGTACCCTGGCTCTCCTCGCCCTCATCCACCTGCAGCAGCTGGTCCAGATGCTCTGGCAGGTTCTGGAAGTTCAGGGATTTCCTGTGAAGAGAAAAACCAGCCAGATACTAGACCCTCTCAACTCTCTTCCTGTGCTTCAGAGGGTGGCTGCCTGGACTCCAGAGAAAGGACTCTGCCCATCCTAGGCTCTGGGCTCCCGACTTGGCCGGAGGCTGGGTGAGCCACTAAACTAAAAACCACAACTGGGCCAATTCAATATGTACACCTCAGGGGGACCATCAAAAACAGGAGCCCTCTCAGACAGGCGTGGGGTGCACACCTATAATCCCAGTACTTGGAAGGCTGAATCAGGAGAATTGCAGGTTCAAGGCCAACCTCAGCAAAGCATCAGGACTCTCAGCAACCTAGCAAGACCCTGTTTCAAAACAAAAATTTAAAAAAAATTGCCACCAAGCATGGTGGCACATGCCTGTAACCTCAGGACTTGGGAGGCTGAGACAGGAGGATCGCAGGTTCAAGGACAGCCTCAGCAAGCAGTGAGACTTCCCCCATCCTAGTGAGACCCTGTTTCCAAATAAGAAATAAAGTCAAGCTGGGGATATAGCTCAAAAGTAAAATGCCTCTCTGGGTTCAATTACCAGTACCAAAAAAAAAAATAAAAATTTTTTTTAAAATTAAAAAGGGCTGGGTGTGTAGCTCAGAGGTAAACAGCCCCTGGGTTCCGTCACCAGCACCACACACACACAGGCACACATGCATGCACACATACACACAGCCCTCTCTAAGCTTTAATCCCCTCACCTGCAGGAAGGAGGGGGAGATTCCAAGGAAAGCCCACTTTGACGGGGTATGTTGACTATGGGTGAGAGAGGAGGGCTGGAGGAACGCCAATCCCCAGGGTGGCCACTTAGTGTAGCCACCACTAATCCCACCACACACCCAGGGGTTTGAGTTGGGCAGCACAAAGGGCTCTGCCCTGTTCTCCCCTGCCCACAGTGGCCAGCACGGCACGTGGCCCAGAGGAGCTGGGCAAACCTGCCTGGGCAGCCACCACGCCTTCTCAGGACACAGCCCGGAGCGGAAAGGGCACTGCTGCACGCTGGCCAACACCAGCCTGAGCTCAGTGCTGAGAATAGCAGGCAACAGGGTGCTGGCCCCAGCAGGGCTCAGCAGAGTGGGCGCTGTGCCACATGGGTGCACCTGCTCCTCTGCCTTTAAGCCCAGTGCCTACTGTACCCACCCACCCAAACAGCGAGCCCAAGCACTGACTCCCACAAGAACCACAACCCAGGCTCAGGGACACCCTGGCTGCCTGAGGTGGAGGCCTGGAGGCAGCTCTGCCATGAGATGCCCAACCAGTGGCAACGGAGGCTGAAGCAGGCCCATATCTGAGCCCCGTAGGCCCAGGGTAAGGGCGGCTTCCTCAGAGGCGCTCTCACAAGCCCACACCTCGAGGGCTGCACCTGGACTCGTCCTGGGAGCAGGCGGCACGCAGGACCTGGGCAGCCGGCCTGAGAGCCTCCACTGAGTTCCCGCAGCACACCCTGTGGCCACGCCAGTGCCTACCTGCCCTCGGGACCTGCCAGGCCTGGCCCAGGCTGACTGCCCCGCACCTGGCAGTGCAGCACCTGCAGCAGCAGGACCACCTCTGCTTCCGTACGAGGCGGGGACCAGAGGGCCCCGTGAACACACCAGGCTGGGCTTGGGGTACGGGTGGACAGTACTCCCTCACACCAGAACCTTCTGACCACCAGCCACTTCCACAGAGCAGGCAACCAAGACTGCCTAGGGCCCTGACCAAAAAGCAGAGGCTGCGAAGGAAGGACAGAAGAGCTAAGGCCGGCAAGGGGGCAGAGGCAGGGACGCCCACACCCGGCGAAGCAGCCCGCCCACATAATCCTGCGGAGAATCTATCTAGTCTTTTTTTATTGTTGTTGTTGGTACTGAGGATTGAATCCAGGAACATACTTCCTCTGAGCTATAGCCCCAGCCTGATTTTTTTTTACTTCAAAACAGAGTCTTGCTAAGTTGCAGGGGCTAGTCTCCAACCTATGATCTGTCTCAGCCTCCCAAGGACTGGGGTTACAGACGAGCACCACCACATCCAGCTAGCAACAGTTTTTTGTTTTTTTGGTAATACTGGGGGTGGAACCCAGGGGCTTTTTACCTCCGGGCTACACTCCCAGACCTATTTTATATTTTATTGGAAACAGGGTCTCACTAAGTTGCTGAGAGCCTCACTAAGTAGCTGAGGCTGGTTTTGAACCCGTGCGATCCTCCTGTCTCAGCCTCCCAAGCGCGAGGATTAGAAGCGTGCGCCACCATGCCTGGCCTAGCAACAGTTTTAAAAGGGAGAGCAATTCAAACTCTCTAGCCACAAGACTGCAACCCTCAGCGGCTTGAGCACCACTGACAAAAGCCACATCCCTCCAAGGCAAGCCCTCCGGCCCCAAAAGATGCTACCAAAATCAATTCATAATGTGGAAAAGTACTCATGGGACAAAGTTTGATAATGAAAATAGGATTCAAATGGTTATAATTTTTTTTCCAGTACTGGGGATGGAACCCAGGGGCATTTGACCTCCAAGCTACACCCCTCCCTTGCCCTATTTTTTATTCTTATTTTGAAATGGGGTCTCACTAAGTTGCAGAGGGCCTCACTAAGTAGCGAAGGCTATCCGTGAACCATGACCCTCTGGTCTCAGCCTCAGGATGCTGGGATTACAAGCGTGCACCACCATGCCTGGCTAAATGGTTATACATTTGTGTGTGTGTGTGTGTGTGTGTGTGTGTGTGTGTGGTACTGGGGGTAGAACCCAGGGGCTTTTCTACCTTTGGCTATACTCCCAGACCTATTTTTTATATATATGTTTTATTTGGAAACAGTCTCAGTAAGTTGCTGAAAGCCTCACTAAATAGCTGAGACTGGCCGCAAACCTGCGATCCTCCTGTCTCAGCCTCGCAAGCGCTGGGATTATAAGAGTGTGCCACCATGCCCGGCTGAATGGTTATACATTTTTGGAGCTGGGCATGGTGCACACTTGTGATCCCAGTACTTGGGAGGCTGAGACAGGAGGATCGCAGGTTTGCGGGCAGCCTCAGATACTTAGTGAGGCCTTTTTCAACTCAGTGACATCCTGTTTCCAAAATAAAGACTAAAAAGCCGGATGTGGTAGTGCAGGCTTATAATCCGGGCATGGTGGCGTGCACTTGTAATCCCAGCACTTGGGAGGCTGTGACAGGAGGATCGCGCAGCCTCAACTACTTAGTGAGCCAGCTTCAACTACTTAGTGAGGCTCTCACTAACTACTTAGGCTCTCAGCAACTTAGTGAGACTCTGTTTCCAAATAAAATATAGGTCTGAGAGTGTAGCCGGAGGTAGAAAAGCCCCTGCGTTCTACCCCCAGTACCACACACACTTAAAAAAATGTTATGGGAAATGACAGAATTATCTGTCCTATTTTCTTTTTCTTCTTTGATTTAAGAAGGGCATTAGCTAGCCCGGTTTGGTGGCGCATGCTTGTAATCCCTGCGCTTGGGAGGCTGAGACAGGAGGATCGCACAGGTTCGAAGCCAGCCTTAGCCATTTAGTGAGGCTCTCAGCAACTTAGTGAGACCCTGTTTCTAAATAAAATATAAAATAGGTCTGGGAGTGTAGCTCAGAGGTAGAAGGCCCCTGGGTTCCATCCCCCTTACCACCAAAAATAAAAATAAATAAAAAGAATGAAGGAATGAATGAAATGTTCCCTACCTAATGGCAGTGATAATTTCACAGGTTATATACATATTCAAACTTATAATTTAATGTACTTTTTTGTGTTTGATACTGGGGATTAAACCCAGGGGCACTCGCCGGGTGTGGTGGCGCATGCCCCCGCGCTTGGGAGGCGCAAACAGGATCGTGCAGGTTCAAAGCCAGCCGCACTGGCTTAAGAGACCCTGTTTCCAAATTTATTTTTTATTTTTATTTATTTATTTATTTTTTGCGGGGCTGGGGCTAGAACCCAGAGGCATTTGACCTCCAAGCTACAACCCCTGCCCAATTTTTTTAAATTCTTTTATTTTGAAACAGGGTCTCACTGAGTTGCCAAGGGCCTCACTAAGTGGCTGAGGCTGTCTGTGAGCCTCCCTAATGCTGGGATTACAAGTGTGCGCCAGCACACATTATACCTCCAAGCTACACGTCCAGCCCAATTTTTTATTCTTTATTTTGAAACAACTCGCCAGGTGTGGTAGTGCACGCTTGTAATCCTCGCGCTTGGGAGGCGGAGACAGGAAGATTGCGCAGGTTCAAAGCCAGCAGCGCTGGCTTAAGAGACCCTGTTTCTAAAAATAAAAAATAGGTCTGGGAGTGTAGCCCGGAGGTAGAAGGGCTTCCAGGAACCCCAGTACCACCAAAAAAAAAAAAAAAGGAAAAAAAAAAAGAAACAACTAAGTTGTGGAGGGCCTAAGTAGCTGAGGTTAGTCACCAACCTGTATCCTCCTGTCTCAGCCTCCCAAGTACTAAGACTACAAGCATGCATCACTATGCCAGGCTACTTTTTAAAATTATTTATTTATTTTTATTTATTAACTTTTCTGTGGTACTAGGGATTGAATCTAGAGGAATTCTACCTCCGAGTTACATCCCCAGCCTGATTTCATTTCTTATTTAGAAACAGGGTCTCGCTAGGTTGATAAGACTCTCACTGCTTGTTGAGTCTGCCTTCAAAACTGCAATCCTTCTGTCTCAGCCTCTCAAGTACTGGAATTACAAACATGCACCACTATGCCCAGATTTTTATTTGTGTGTGTGTGTGTGTGTGTGTGTGTGTGTGTGTGTTTGCGGGTCTGGGAATGGAACCCAGGGGCATTCTACATTCGAGCCAAACCCCCTGCCCTATTTTTTATTCTTTATTTTGAAACAGGGTCTCACTGAGTTGCAGAGAGCCTAAGTAGCTGAAGCTGTCTGCGAACTGCGATCCTCCGGTCTCAGCCTCCCTGTCTCAGCCTCCCGAATGCTGGGATTACAAGCGCCACCACACCCGGCTGTGTGTTTTGTTTTGAAACAGTGTCTTACTAGGTTGTTGAGAGTCTCACTACTTGTGGAGGCTGGCTTTGAAGCTACAGTCCTCCTGTCTCAGCCTCCCAAGTACTGGAATAACATTATAGAGTTTATTTTATATTTTATTTTATCTGGTGGTACTGGGGTTCCTGGAAGCCCTTCTACCTCTGGGCTACACTCCCAGACCTATTATTTATGTATGTATGTATGTATGTATGTATGTATATACATATATATATATATACACACACACATATATGTATATATACACATACATATACACACACACACACACACACACACACACACACACACACACATTTTTTTTTAAACAGCCTGAGAGCCTCCTGTTCCGCTTCCCAAGCGCGGGGATTACAAGCGTGCGCCACCACGCCGGGCTATACAGTTTAAATAATGTGGTTTATGTTTCAAAATAAAAAAAACAGAGCAATCACATTCAATGGTCACATTAGAAAACAAAAGAATAGGTGCTTTGCTTTGAAGTTTCTGCTAAAATGTTTTAGCAGAACTTTTGCTTATTTATTTGTGTGTGTGTGTGTGTGTGTCAATGGGAATGGAACCCAGGGCATTCTACCTCTGAGCTACACCCCCAGTCCTATTCTTCATACTTTATTTTGACACAGGGTCACACAGGCGCAGCTCTAGCCTCAGGCTGCAGGGGCTCCCCACCTGGCCATACCTGCTGACAGCGGTGGGGGCCACGGCATCGGGAGAGGAAAAGATGCGGTGCAGGTAGTCATTCAGCAGCTTCTCGTGCACGATGCCTGGGCCCAAGTCGGAAGGGAGAGGAGAGGCATGTGGTCAGTACAGCTCCTGGCTCCCGTGGGCCCCAAGCCTGCTGATCGTGGACCAGCCAATGGGGTCAGAGGAGCGGCTATGTTGGGTGAACTGCCCCACGGTTGCAGGTGGAGAAGACCTCGGGGCTAAGCTGCATTTGTTCCTTCCTTTTCCCCAACACAAGGAGCATCCTCGCTGCCCTGCCACCCTTACCTGTGGCCCTGGGCTTCTCAGCATCTGAGGTGAGCCTATAGCTCTTGCGGGAGAGAGACGTGCCGGGCCCCTTGGACGCCATCCTTCATCTCTCCTGGGCAGCTGGCGGTCCTGGAGCCTGGGTCAGAGGCACAAGTTGTCTACTCAAGCTGACCTCAGTGCTACAATGGGGGCAGGGGAGGCCAGGGGCAAGCACACTCACACACAGACCCACCCAGGGTAGGGAAAAGCCAGGGCAGGGAAAAGCCAGGGCTCCCGGCTTCCTGCGAAGGCCAGGTAGGTGGGGTCTACTGCCCACGTTCCATGGTGGGTCCCAGCACCAGCAGAGAAAGATGGCAAGTATATGTTTGCTGAGCCAAAACTAAATGTCTTAACTCTGGGGAAGCAGACCAAAATGTCCAAATGAGGTGGCCCAGAGCCACCCACGGCCATCGCAGCTGTCAGCTCCACTGGGTCCAGCTCCTATCCAGAAGAGAGAGCCCTACAGCACATCCCTCCAGCTGTAGACCACGACAAGTCTGGCCATCGCCAGCCACAAGCCCCACTTCTGGGTCTCCCTCCCAAGGCTGAGACTTCTGTCCTTGGCTGCTGGCTCCAGGCTCCTTCCTTCTTTTGTCCACAATCCAGCTAGTTTTCTTTCTTTCTTCCTTCCTTCCTTTTTTTTTTTTTTTTTTTTTTGTGGTACTGAGGATTGAACCCAGGGGCATATTACTTCTGGGCCACATCCCCAGCCCGCTTTTATTCTTTATTTGGAAACAGGGCCTCCTAAGTTGCGGAAGGCCTCACTACAGAGCTGAGGCTGGCCGCGAACCCGGATCCTCCGGTCTCAGCCTCCCAAGTACCGGGATTCCACCGTGCGCCTCCACGCGCGGCTCCAGCTGGCTGTCCAGGTCGTGCCCACTCCTGCAGGCCCTCATCGCAGGCCCACTGGGCTCCTCACCTGTCTACCCTCACCTGGCAGGTCCGCAGCTCTCCCGAGCCTGCCAGGGCGCCCTGCTGTGTCCACACAGCAGCCACCTGTGGTTATTCCAGTTTTAATTAAAGTTTGAAACGATAAAAATCGCGTTTCTCGGTTACGGCGGCCACAGCTCAGGGCCAACGGGCCTCTCCACCTGCACGGCGCCCTCAGCGCCCCGCGGCCGCCGCCCGCCGCGAGCCTGCCCAGGCCCGGCGCCCCGGCGGCGTGAGGGCGCCCTCGCCCGGAGGCCCGCCGCCCGCCCGGGCCCGAGGACGCCGGGCGCCGCCGGCCGCGCTCACACACCGGCAGGGCCGCGCCGCCCGCGCTCACCCGCCTCGGCCGCCGCCACCGGCTCGCGAGCTCCGCCGGCCGCGCTACGGCGCCCGCCCGGGGCCAAGCCGCGCGCCCGCCGCACGCGCACGCGCACGCCGCCACTGCCGCCGGGCGCGCGCACGGCGCCCCGCGCACGCGCACCCCCGCGCACGCGCGCCCAGCTCGCCGCCGCGGCCCGTCCTCGCCCGCCCGCCCGCGGCCGCCCGCGTCAGCACCTGCCCCGCTCCGCGCCTGGCCCCTCCGTCTCTCGGCCGGCCACCCGCCCCTGTCTGGGCCTGGCTCGCCTGCCCAGGGATGAGCTCCTCGCCTGCCGCGCCCTGCCTCCTCGCGAGCCCCGGGGCGTGGGCTGAGCTCCCCGGGCTGGGCCCAGCGATAAGCGAGGAGGGAGGGAGGAAGCTCTGGGCTGGGCTGCGCTCCACTTTAGGCGGGAAGCTGAACTCAGAAGCTTCAGGTCACCACCCCGGCCTGGAGCCGCGGCTCTGGCAGCCCCACTGCCTTTGGGCAGCCTCGGTGACCCACCCTAGAGCAGCAGGAACTTCTGTCTCCTGCTCACTCCACCGGGGGTCCCTGGGGGCCAGCGGCACCCAGGCCAGGGCCCTTGCACTTGACCCCAGCGGGCCCTGTCACAGGGTCTCAGGCAGCCCCAGCGGGGGCGTGGAGTGGGGTGTGGAGCCAGAGCCACCCAATCGGGTAGGAACATGTTTCACAACTTCCCGGATGGGGCTGTGGTGGGTCACAGCGCAGCTTCAGTCAGGAGGATGGGGTGGCTCCCACTCCTGCTGCTTCTGACACAGTGCTCAGGGGCCCCTGGTGAGTCCCCCAGCCTGGCCCCATCATCCCGAGTGGGGGTGGCCCCAGGTCCACAGTGTTTTGCCAGGAGCGGAGCTCACTGCCCCTGGGGCCGAGTAGTGACCTTGGCCTCTGCAGCAGAGCTGGGAAGCCCTGGGCATGCACACAGGGCCCAGGCCGGCCAGGCGCGGGGAGGCAGCTTTGTGACCTCCCAGGCCCACAGCAGGCAGCGACTCCTGAACCTGGGTTAGACAACCGCTCTGAGCCGAGCCTGAGAGCGCACCACGGCCCGCAGCCCCACGGGTGCCGTGGCAGGCCGAGGCCTGGCCTGCTGGGCAGAGGTGCTGGAGGCACTGGTGCTCACTGCTGTGTCTGGGCCTGCTTCCCCCGGGGGGTGGGGCTGGCCTGGCCCCTCTCCCACACTTGCCTCTGGTCCCCTGAATGAACTAAGTGCGGGACTTGCCAGTGCACCCATGCCATCCGTGCCCACTTGCTCTGTGCCCCCAGGGCAGCGCTCGCCACTGAATGACTTCCAGGTGCTCCGGGGCACGGAACTGCAGCACCTGAGGCATGCCGCGGTGCCCAGGCCCTGGCAGGAGGATGTAGCAGGCGCTGAAGAGTGTGCCCGGCGTTGCGGGCCCCTCCTGGACTGCCGGTGAGTGGCCTCGTGTGGAGGGAGGTGTGGCGGCCTGGCTGGTGGGTAATCCTGGACATCCTCCTGCCCAGGGCCTTCCTCTACAACCTAAGCAGCCACGGCTGCCAGCTGCTGCCATGGACCCAGCACTCAGCCCACGTGAGGCTGCAGCGTTCGGGGTGCTGTGATCTCTTTCAGAAGAAAGGCAAGTGGCTGCTGGGAAAAGTAGGGCCGGGGATAAGGGACCTGGGGCTTCGTTCCCCACTGACCCTCCATCTCTTGCTCCCAGACTATCTCAGGACCTGCATCATGGATAATGGGGTCAGGTACCGGGGCACCGTGGCCACCACAGCCGGCGGCCTGTCCTGCCAACACTGGAGCCACAGGTTCCCCAACGACCACAAGTGAGCTAGACACTCCCCCCGCCTGCCCCAACTCCCCCCCACAAAGGCTGTAGGAGACTCCCGCCTACAGGTACACACCCACACCCAAGAACGGCCTGGAGGAGAACTTCTGCCGCAACCCTGACGGAGACCCCGGAGGTCCCTGGTGCTACACCATGGACTCGGCCGTGCGCTTCCAGAGCTGCGGCATCAAGGCCTGCCGGGAGGGTAAGGGCTCTGGCGAGGCCCGGGAAGGGAGAGGGTCAGGCCCAGTCCGGTCCAGGAACGCAACGGCCCTGTGTCCCCAGCCACTTGTGTTTGGTGCAACGGCGAAGATTACCGTGGATCCATGGACCGCACGGCGTCGGGACGCGAGTGCCAGCGCTGGGACCTGCAGCACCCGCACGCACACCCCTTCCAGCCTAGCAAGTGCGCGCACACAGGGCTCCAGACCTGCGGGGCGAGACTCTGTGTAAGTTAGGGGGCTGGGTCAGAACTCCAGGGTCTCGTTCACACCCAGCTACCGCTGTTCACCCCAGGTTCCCAGAACAAGGTCTGGAGGACAACTACTGCCGGAATCCCGATGGCTCTGAGAGGCCGTGGTGCTATACCACAGACCCACAGCTGGAGAGGGAGTTCTGTGACCTCCCCCGCTGTGGTAGGCCGCAGGGGACAGCACCCGCCCGGGAGGTCACTGGGAAAAGGGGGTGAGGAATTGGGCATCACTTGGCGGTGGTGACAAGTCCCAGGGGCAAGCCCAGCAAAGATTGCAGCTTCCATTGAGGGCCCGTGCTGGTCTGTCCAAGGGTCTGAGGCGCAGCCGCGCCAAGAGGCGCTGACTTTCACCTGCTTCCGTGGGAAGGGCGAGGGCTACCGGGGCACCGCCAACACGACCACTGCGGGTGTGCCCTGCCAGCGATGGGACGTGCAGACCCCACACCAGCACCGCTTTACACCTGAGAAATACGAGTGCAAGTGAGTGCGGGCTGGCACCGGGCGGGGCTTCGAGGAAGGGGCCGGGCTGGCTGGAGCCCTCCTCTGCCCTCCACTGAGGCCAGCGCCTTCCTGCCCAGGGACCTCCGGGAGAACTTCTGCCGGAACCCAGACGGCTCGGAGGCGCCCTGGTGCTTCACGACGCGACCCGGCATGCGCGTGGCCTTCTGCTACCAGATCCAGCGCTGTGCCGAGGACGTGCGACCCGAGGGTAAGGCCCGAGCAGGGACACAAGAAGGAAGGCCCAGCTGAGGGCTGGGGCTGGGGCCCACTGCCACGCTTGTCCACCCGCCGCAGACTGCTACCGCGGCTCAGGGGAGGACTACCGGGGCTCGGTCAGCAAGACTCGCAAGGGCGTCGCATGCCAGCACTGGGCCGCCGAGACGCCGCACAAGCCGCAGTGAGTCAGTCAGGGGCGCCGACCCAGGGTGGATCTTACCTCGGTCCACACGCCTGGCCTCTCCAGCCTGCAGAGCGGGAGGCTGCCCTGCTTAGATTTTGCTTGGGCTCCCTTCTGTCTAGGTTCACGCCCACCTCGGCCCCTCATGCGCAGCTGGAGGAAAACTTCTGCCGGAACCCAGACAGGGACGTCCACGGGCCTTGGTGCTACACCACCGACCCCGGGACCCCATTCGACTACTGTGCCCTACGCCGCTGCAGTGAGTGTCCGTGCCATGGCGTCTTCTCCACCTTCCTCCACCCCACCTGACGCGGCTCCTTAACTGGGCAACTTGGTCTTTCAGGTGATGCCCAGCCGCCATCCATCCTAGACCCCCCAGGTAAGGACCTTGCCAGCCGCGTGCAGAGTCTCTTTGTCTGTCTTCCTCTTCCACCCAGGGGGGTTTCACGTCACCCACCCCTCCCCCAGAGCAGGTGCAGTTTGAGAAGTGTGGCCAGCGGGTGGAAAGGCAGAACTCGTGGCGTTCCAAGCTGCGCGTGGTGGGGGGCCAGCCCGGGAACTCACCCTGGACAGTCAGCCTGCGCAACCGGTGAGACAGCGCCCTACCCCAGCCTCAGAAGCCCTGGCCGGGTGGCAGGTTCCTTCTCCTGACCCACTCCTCTAGGAAGGGCCAACATTTCTGCGGGGGCTCCCTCGTGGAGGAGCAGTGGGTGCTGACGGCCCGACAGTGCTTCTCGTCCTGGTGAGCACCCCTGGGCTCCCCTTGCCCTCCCCAGCCACCTTCCCGGGTGAACCAACACCTGGGCCACGGTGAACAGGCTGGGAACAGAACTGGTCTAGCACTCTCTCTCCCAGCCATGAACCTCTCACGGGATATGAGGTGTGGCTGGGCACCCTGTTTCAGAACCCCCAGCCCGGAGAGCCAGGTCTACAGCAGGTCCCCGTGGCCAAGATCGTGTGTGGGCCCTCGGGCTCCCAGCTCGTCCTGCTCAAGCTGGAGAGGTCCGTGGCTAAGCTGGGGGTGTGCGGTGGGCTGGGCCCTCGGCCTCAGGCCCTGAGCGCCCCTGATCCTGCTATAGGCCCGTCACTCTGAACCAGCGTGTGGCCCTCATCTGCCTGCCCCCTGAGCGCTATGTGGTGCCTCCAGGGACCAAGTGTGAGATTGCAGGCTGGGGGGAGACCAAAGGTAAGAACGGCATGGGTAAGAAAGGTAAGAAAGGTAAGGGGCATGGGCGGCCCCGGGCCAGGGCCCGGCCCGGGCCCTCCAAGGCCCTCTGTCCTCCCGTGTCCCTCACGGCAGGCACAAGCGACGACACGGTCCTCAATGTGGCCTCGCTCAACGTCATCTCCAACCAGGAGTGCAACATCAAGCACCGAGGCCGCGTCCGCGAGAGCGAGATGTGCACCCAGGGGCTGCTGGCCCCCCGCGGGGCCTGCGAGGTCAGTGGAGGTGCCAGGGCCAGCTGGGCGGGCGGAGGGCTCGCCACAGCCGTGGTCCTAGGCCCTCACCAGCCCCCGCCTGCCAGGGTGACTACGGGGGCCCGCTGGCCTGCTTCACCCACGACTGCTGGGTCCTGGAGGGAGTCATAATCCCCAACCGAGTGTGTGCGCGGCCCCGCTGGCCAGCTGTCTTCATGCGCGTCTCTGTGTTTGTGGACTGGATCCACAAGGTCATGCGGCTGGGCTAAGCCCTTGCTTTGGAGAGGACCAACTTCCTGTCAGACATAAAGTCACCTTTCCTTTTTACACCTGTGCTGCGTGCTTCTTGGCCTCTGCTTCTAGGGATTGAGTTGACGAGTCCTTGCTAGGGCCCAGGTGGCTGGGGCAGCATGCCCTGTGTGGGGTGATCTCACCTGGGAACTACTTTGGCCTGTGGGTTCTTGGGAGGGGAGCACCTCATGGGTCCTCAGAGGCACTTTTTTTTTTCTTTTTTTTTTTTTTCGGTACTGGTTGGAGCCCAGGGACATTCTACCTCCAAGCTACGCCCCTCAGACCTATTTTTTTATTCTTATTTATTTTTTATTTTTTTTTGGTGGTACTGGGGGCGGAACCCAGAGGCTTTCTACCTCCGGGCTATACTCCCAGACCTTTTAAATATTTTATTTGGAAACAGGGTCTCACTAAGTTGCTGAAAGCTTCACTAAGTAGCTGAGGCTGGCTTCGAACCCGTGCGATCCTCCTGTCTCAGCGTCCTAAGTGCGGGGATTACAAGCGTGCGCCACCACACCCAGCTGTTCTTATCTATTTTAAATTTAATCCTTTTTTTTTTTTTTTTTTGCGGTACTGGGGATGGAACCCAGGGGCATTCTACCTCCAAGCTATACCCTCAGCCCTAGGTTTTATTCTTTATTTTGAAAAAGGGTCTCACTGATTTGCAGTGTCCGCGAACCGTGATCCTCCTGTCTCAGCCTCCCGAATGCTGGGATGACAGGTGTGCGCACCACGCTCGGCCACAGAGGCACTCGAGAGATGAGTAGTGCAGAGTGGTTTCTGACCCAAGGGGCTGACTGTAGCAGAGAGCCAGCCTGATGCAGAGTCCCAGCTGGTCAGGACAAAGAGAGGGCCTGACTGCCCTTTTCCTTGACACCGGAGACAGATGAAACCCGGTAGCTAGTACACCCAGGGCCTAGGGTCTCTGAACCCCAACGGGATGGAGCAGGGATGGCATGGTACAAAGTACCAGCATGAATCAGGCTGTGTGTCCTCGTTTATTATGACGACATAGCCCACATTCCTCCACCCGCTCCTCATGGGAGTCCAAAGCCCAAGGCCTCTGCCGCTGCTGGGCCGCGCGCCACGGCTGACCAGCTCACGCAGACGCAGGGCCTCAGCTGCCCAAGTGCGTGTGCAGCCAGAGCACAGCATTCATGAAGCTGTCTGATTCCACCTCCACCTCTGACAGTGCGTGGCTGCTTTTGGGATACAGCAGGAGCCTGTAGGGGTTGGGCAGTGACATGTGAGACTGGAGGCACCCCCTACCTGCCCACCGGCTGCCAGGCTACCCTACAACACTCACCGGACAGGCACGTTCCGGGACTTGAGGGCTCGGTAGTACTCCAAGCCCTGCTTGAAGGGTACACGCCGGTCCTCCTGGCCCAGCATCAGTAGTAGCGGGGTCTTTACCTGGGTGTGTGGGGCGGGGCAGTGAGCTGGGCCCGGGTTCTGGCTGGATGGGCGGCACCCGGGGCGAGGCGGCGGGCTGCTACCTGAGGGGTATATTTGATGGGCGACTTGTCCAGCATTTCTGCCCATACACTGAGGTCTGGCAGGCAGTCGCTGCTGTAGGGGAAGCCAGATTCCACCACACACCTGCGAGAGCAAGCTGCTGCAGCCCAGGAAGGCTGGGCCCAGGGGCCCACGGGCACTGGGTTAGGCAGGTAGGCGGGGCACGCTCACCAGTCAGGGATGTCAGTGGACCCCATCATGGAGGCTATGTTGATCACGGGGTTCCGGGCCACGCAGGCACTGTAGCTCTCTGGGTACTGGCCAATCAGGTGGCACGAGAGGAACCCGCCATGGGAACCACCCATCAGGGCCACACGGCCTGCGTCAAAGTGTTCTTCCTGGAGCACCCGCTCCACCGCAAACTGCAAGGCGGGCAGAGCACGGGCAGAGCATGCTGCAGCCGGCCGCCAGCCCGCCCTCCAGCCCGCAGGCCCCGGCGCCCTGCTACCTGGACGTCCTTTACGTCCTGGCAGCCCACGTTGCCTGGGAGTGAGAGGATGCTGTCCTGGCCGAAGCCCGTGGAGCCACGATAGTTCACTAAGACAAGGAGGGGAGCACACGGGTGGCTGGCAGCATTCGTGACCTCCTGGACACCACTGCACACATCGTGGTGAACCAAGGACTGTCCAGGGAAAGGACCACGAGACTAGGGCTACGAGACAGAGGCTGGGCCTGGGCATTTCCTGCCGCGGCTTCTAGAGAAAGTAGCCAGGCCACAGCAAGGCCAGGAGATGGGGCAACCCAGCCCAACACCCACCAAAGCCCTGGTAGAGCGGCAGGCCCCTCCTGCTCACCTAGCAGCACTGCAAAGCCCATCTTGCAAAGCACGGCCGGGAACAGCATCCAGGCGGTGACAAAGGATGAATGGGGGCCCCCTGCAAGCAGGGGGTGAGCAGAGGGGCTGAGCAGCCAGGTAGAACGGTGGAGGGAGGGCAGGGCTCTCAGGCCAGGCGCCTACCGTGGGGCATGACCACCATGGGCACTTGGGTCTTATCTGGAGGGTCACTGGGCTGGAGAAGGATTGCTTCAAAGTCCAGGCCAGCTGCAGGAGGGGGTGGAGTCAATGCCAGGCCCCCCAGGATCCCTGGGCTGCAGGCCTGGGGCTGCGCAGGAGCAGGGCCAGGCCGAGGCAGGGCTGAAGGCTCAGGGCCTGCCCTCGTCAGCCCACTCTGCAGATGGCACTGTGGAGGGCGATGGTCGCAGGGCCTGGCATGAGGCCTATTCTCTTTGGCCCTGATTTTCCCGTCACAAAGCATTTGGCCAGATTCCCCATGACCACAAGCACAGAAGCCCCCCTCAGGAAGTCCCAGGAACCTCGCCAGTACAAGCCTGGGGCAGGGGGCACAGTGGGTGTTGAGTGCCGGGGCCTGGAAGGCGTCCCTCCACCCCCGGCCCGCTCACCGTGCTGCACGTTCTCTTGCTCTGGGGGCGGCTGCAGCACTCGGACGCCCCAGCGGATGTCGGGAATGGGCTCGGCCTCCTCCAGGGACACCCAGAGCACCGATGGCTCCCTCCCTGCAGGAGGCAGGAACCCAACTTTCTGCCAAGGGAAAGGAGAGTGTCAGAAGCTCTCCGCAGCCTCCCTGCCCCTGCTTTTGCTTCTGCCTGGGGTGGGGGTCCTTCCTAGGCTGGGCCTCCTCTTCACCTCCAGGGGACACAGCATACACGCACACCACAGCACCCCATGACATGAACACCCCTGGCCCTCCTCGGCTTGGAGGCTGAGCCATCTCCCTGTGCTCTCTGCTGCCAGATGCCCTGCTCAGGACAGAGCAGGCTCCAGCTCCTCCCCATGAGGGCCAGAGCATGGTGGGCCACTCTGGGCTGCCCTCCGTCTCAGCCACTACCTGCTGAGCAGCCGTAGTTGGCCTGGGGCCAGTTCCTGGCCAGGAGCTCTGTCTGCAGGGAATCCCTGCCTCCCTTCCCAGGGCCCGCCACTCACCAGGCTCGGAGGCAGGCTGGGCGTGGAGAACTGTGCTACCATAAGGTCCTGGTCGATTGTAAGGAGCTTCCAGCTGCCACCTGACCCGCCTGGAGAAACGGGCCAGTGAGTGCGTTCTGCCTGCTCTGCCGAGTCCCAGCCTGGGGCTCTATGGAAAGAGGCCCTTCCTCAAAGCAGCACCTCTCACACACCCCTAGCTGCGTGGGCTGGTGGCCTTTTGCTCCATCCCTTGTTCATCTGGCAGACGCTGGTGGGGCTCAGAAGCTGCCCGAGCTGGGGACACACTAGGCTACCAGGGCACCTCACCCATCCCTCGAGGACTACAGCGAAGGGGTGGCAGCTGGCCTAGGGGGCTGGGCGGGTGAGGAGCTGGACAGTGGTCTGGGCTGAAGCAGGCTTTATGAGACGCAGGTTTAAAACACCTGGGCAAGCCGGGTGTGGTGGCACATGCTTGTAATCCCCGCGCTTAGGAGGCTGAGACAGGAGGATCGCGCAGGTTCGAAGCCCGCCTCAGCTACTTAGTGAGGCTCTCAGCAACTTAGTGAGACCCTGTTTCTAATAAAATATAAAATGGGTCTGGGAGTGTAGCCCAGAGATAGAAAGCCTCTGGGTTCCACCCCCAGTACCACCAAAAAAAAAAAAAAAACCAAAAAACTTGGGCAGCTCTGTGGAGGGTAGTGTAGAGTTGGGGCAGGAGAACTCAAAAGACATTTCAGGGCAGACACCAGGCCTCAGAGTGGGGCCTGGGGGTGCCAACACCGGGTTTCTCCTAGGCTAAGGGACAGGGCATCCAAGGATTGGGGATGGAGGGCCAGATCTTGGCCAGAGATTTCTGTGGGTTGGAGAAGCGGCGGGGGGCTGTGCGGAGGCTGGGAGATAAGAGCTGGCCGTGAAGGTCAGCGGAACAGGGCTGGGAAGTGCCTGCACGGGCAGGACCTTTAGCCACTCAGTCAGTGGCTATGAGCACCACTGCTGGCCACAGGTCGGCTCCAGCTCCACCCGGCCGGCTCGCAGCCCTGCGCCGCCCCACTCCCAAGCCCTGCTCACCCGCTGTCAGGGAGGTCACACTGCCCGACTGCGTGTCCACAGCAAACAGGTCCTGAAGTGGAGGGAGGCCACATGTAGGCTACGTCCCAGAGCCGTAAGGGTTCTCCCTCCCCGGCCCCCTCGGGGACCCAGGGCCGACCAGCCTGTGAGCAGCTGCAGTGCTGGCGACTCAGTGAGGCTTCTGTTCAAATCTGAGCCTGTCACAGGTGTCCCTGGGCAAGCCAGGGTGTACACCAAGCTCCTCTGAGGCAGCAGGAAACTTTGTAACTCCCCGCCCAAAAGGAGCCTGGAGGCACTTGAGCTCTCGCCCCATCGCCCAGGAAGCACTCGGTCATGCTCTGGGACCCGCACCCAGCGGCAGACCCCTGGCTCCCTAAGGGAGAAGCAAGTCCAGGCCAGGGCGGGGAGGACTTCAAGGGGCTGGTGAGATGCTGAGGCTGGGCACTCCTGCAGGCCTGGCTCAGGCGGCTGACCACAGGCAGCCCTCACCTGCCGGCTGCGCTGAGCGGAGTCGAAGACCACTCTTTGGCTGTCAGCTGACCAGCACCCCAGGGGCAGAAGGCTGCAGTAGATCCCAGAGAAGCTCTCTGTAAAGAAGGGAAAACTGGGGCTGCGTCCAGGAGCAGAGAGCGGTGGGTTCCAGACAGGCCGACTGGACTGTTGGGGAATCCACCTGGGGCCCTGCAACTTGTGGCTGAATGACAACCCCACACGCCAGGGAGCCTCGGGTGA
This sequence comes from Muscardinus avellanarius, assembly GCF_963383645.1. NCBI lineage: Eukaryota > Metazoa > Chordata > Mammalia > Rodentia > Gliridae > Muscardinus > Muscardinus avellanarius. The sequence goes on from NC_137790.1 coordinate 141,422,195, forward strand.
CGAGGAGCATAAGCCTCCAAGGACCCACAAGAGTCAGAACGTGAGAACTGTGAGGAACCAGTGGGTGCTCCAGGAAAATCACCTGCTTTCCTACGGCTCCCACTGGGCCTCAGCAGCGTGGAGCCTTTAGCCAGGGTAAACACCTGTCTGTCCACAGTGAGCACAGTGCCTGGCACAGGAGGCTCAAAAATCCTACCCTTTAATGTCATCCCTCGTTTAACGCTCCCTATAATTCTACAAGGAAGACAAGACACAACTATTTCCTCCAGAGATGAAGACATGGAAGCTCAGAGCTGGGTGTAGTGGTGCACACCTGAAATCTCAGTACTTGGGAGGCTGAGACAGGAGGATAACAGGTTTGAGGCCAGCCTCAGCAACTCAGCAAGACCCTCTTTTTTTTTTTTTTTTTTTTTTTTTTTGCGGGTCTGGGGATGGACCCAGGGGCATTCGACCTCAAAGCTACACCTCCTGCCCTATTTTTTCTTTATTTTGAAATCGGGTCTCACTGAGTTGCAGAGGGCCTCACTAAGTAGCTGAGGCTGTCCGCGACCACAATCCTCCGGTCTCAGCCTCCCAAATGCTGGGATTACAAGTGTGTGCCACCACGCCCGGCTAAGACCCTGTTTCAAAAAATAAAAAGGGCTGGGGTTACAGATTAAAGTTAGAATGGCCTTGGGTTCAAATTGAAGATAGAAAGGACAGAAAGCTCAAGGAAGCTGGGAGCACTCTCCAAGAACACACAGCTAATTGGGGACAGAGACTAGGTCCCTACCACGCGGCCCTGCAACAAAAGAGGTTTCTTTAGTTGCTGAGAATCCAACTCAGGGCCTTGTGCATGCTAAGCACACGCTCTACCCCCAAGGTAGAGCCCCAGCTCCAAGAGACCATCTCTTGTCCACTGGAACTTTCTGGGTGGCCTGAGAGAACAAGAGATGCTCAACCCCGTGTCCCTGGATGGCCCAGGACTCCAAGCAGGGCTACAAACACCTGAGTTGGACGGGCTCCCCGCCAGGAGCCGCTCTTCTAGAGGACCGTCTGACTTGGCCTGGACAGAGGCTGCTGGGGCAGTGTGAGAACAGGGTAAGGGCCTGGACAGAGGCTGCTGGGGCAGTGTGAGAACAGGGTAAGGGCCTGGACAGAGGCTGCTGGGGCAGTGTGAGAACAGGGTAAGGGCCTCGGGCCCAGAGCCCCTCAATGAGACCTTCCAGACTTGTGGATTTCTGGGACCCCTTGGAGGGGCAATTGTTCACTTCTGGTTCTGGGACTGAACCCAGGGGCATACCCTCCAACCCTATTTTATTTTTTATTTTGAAACAGGTGTGTGTGTGTGTGTGTGTGTGTGTGTGTGTGTGAGGTGTTACTGAGGACTGAACCCAGGGCATCCTATATGACCTACATGCCTGGCCCTAATTTTCTTTCTTATTTTTTGTGTGCATGTGTATGGCGTTGGGGATGAAACTCAGGGTCATTCTATCTCTGAGCCAGACCCCCTAGTCCTCTTTTTTATTTTGAAACAGAGCCTAAGTTGCAGAGGGCCTCACTAAGTAGCTGAGGCTGGCTTTGAACCTGCGATCCTCCTGTCTCAGTCTCCCAAGTACTGGTAATACAGGCACGGGCCATCATGCCCAGCTGTGAAACAGGGTCTTACTAAGTTGCCGAAGCTGGCATCAAACCCAGGAACCTCCTGTCTTAGCTTCCAAAGTACTGAGATTACAGATGTGTGCCACCATGTCCAGCAAAAGCAATAGTTTTAACCACTGGCCAAATAAAAATCTGATTATGAGTTCCAACACATGCATTAAATCATCTAAATCCCCAGCTAGGTTGGCCACTCTCATTTCAATTTCGACCCAACCAACTCTTCCATCAGAGCTACTCTTCACGAGCCAGGCATGGGGCGCACGCTTGTAATCCCAGTACCTGGGAGGCTGAGACAGAAGGATCGTGGTTCAGTTTGTAGACAGCCTCAGCTACTTAGTGAGGCCCTCTGTGACTTAGTGAGACCCTATTTCAAAATAAAGAATAAAAAATAGGGCTGGGGATGTAGCTCGGAGGTCAAATTCCCCTGGGTTCTAGCCCCAGTACTGCAAAGGAAAGAAAGAAGAAAGAAAGAAAGAGGAAAAGAGAAAGAAGAGAAGGAAAACCCAAACAGGACTGGCGGTATAGCTCAAAGGTAGAATGCCTCTGGGTTCAATCCCAGTATCACAAAAACAAAAAACAAAACAAAACCAAAAAACCACTCTCTGTGGTGATGACCTGATATCCTGCAAAGGCCAAGCACAGGGATGACCCAAGAGGGGGAAGGTTCTCTGGAAACCTAGAAAGGAAGAGCTGTAGGCTCCACTGCACCCCCAAGCCACCAGCGCCCCTCACCTCCCAGCTGCCGAGGCACCACATCCACTACTACCGAGGTGACCTTGGTGTACCAGTCGTACTGCAAGAGAACGTGCACAGTCAGGGCAGAGGCAAGCCTCAGGGCGGAGCGCGCAGTCTGCCCCTCAGTGACAGCTTCGGGTCGCCTCAGGGCAGGGCAGATGGACTGCGATGAGTCTGGCCCGGACCAGATGCCAGAGAGGCCTCCGACTTTCCCGGGGGCCCAGGGCTCTATCTAGGTGGGAAGTGGGACCGCACCCCAGCCGCTTGCCAAGCCTGTACATGCAGATGAGAAGAGGCACATCCTCGTGGTGGAGGACGCTCCCCAGCCCTCTGCCGGCACCCTATGTGTCCAGGCCCTGCCGAGCTCGCAGCACCGCTGCACAAGGACGGGAAGGCGTCTGCCGAGGGGCTCACCGGGAGAGGATGCTGGCCCTCCCCCTGCTCACCCTCCTCCCACCCCCAAACCTGCAGCTCACCAGGCATAGCTGGCTACACTGATGATGAGGGACCAGAGACGGGTACTGCAGGTAGATGATACGGCACTGATCTGGGCTCAGCCGGGGAGAAGACACAGCTAGGGAGTCGTCTGAGAGGAGCTCTGGGCCACAGAGAAACACGAGCATCACACAGACTGGCGGGGCCGACGTGCATCCGCAAAGCACAGGCGGCCACTGCCACTTACCACACCTCCCTCCGATGAGGTCCACGTAGTACAGAGCTGACCTGAAATGGTCAGAGGGACACTCAGCTTCGAGGCCAGTTGGACCGAAGGGCCCCCGCCCCGCCCCACCCCACCTCCTCACCTGCGATTGGTACAAAAGCGGATGCCTAACCGGAAAGGCTCATGCCACCAACCCACAAACACCACACCAGTGTCTCCAGGGGCCCAGAAAGCCTGGAACAAGAGCACAGGGCAGGCGGGACACAGCAAGGAGGGCGGGAGCTCCAGCGGCCCCGACTCCATGACGAACATCCGCTGAGCCGCCGCTCACCTGTCCAGGGGACACGTTGTCAGGGACTCCTTCCAGCACGGAGATGTTGCCACTCTCGACGTCCAGCACACAGAGCACAGGGACGCTTTTGGAAACCATGCTTTCTCCCCAGTCTTCGTAAAACACAAACTGATCTCCCTGAGAAGACAGGATACTCAATGGCAGCCTGCCTGCGAGACCCTCCCCCGCCGCCTGCAGCCAGCACCTCCCCAGCTCTGCAGTGTGAGGTGCTGTGTGAGGAGGAAGCCCGAGCCCCAGGCTGCCCCTCCACATCTTCCCGGACTGGCCGCCCGCAAGCACCTTGATGGCCTGGTCTGGCTTCTTTGGCCTGGCCAGCTCGTCATCTCTGGCACTGATGTCCAAGGCTTTGGTCTGAAAGAAGGACTCAGCCTTGGGGCGCTTCTTCTCTGCCACATACAACAAGTGTGTCTCCGAGTGTGACCAGGACAGGCAGCCAAAACAGTCTGGGTGCAGGAAGGCTGATCAGAGGAAGCCCGGCTGACTCCCTCCTGCCCACCCTGACTCTCCTCGGCCAGGTGCTCACCATCCTCGTAAACAGGCCCATGCTTCTCCAGCGCTGACAGGTTGAAGCTCTTGAGTTTCCGGTTCTTCTCCCAGACCTGAGGACATGTGGGCATCAGGCTGCCTGCCCCTCACCCCGCAGAGCCTTACCTGTGGGGCTGAGCTTGCCCTCCACCTCTGGGGTCCAGACAGACTCACCTCCAGGAACTGCTTCTCCTCCCCGGAGCCTAGGCCTCCGGCCTTCCGCAACACAGCTTTCATGGTGCCGGAAGGAGACTCTCTACTCAACAGCCTGAGGGGGGCATTGGGGTAGCAGGTTAGGATTGTATCTCACCCCAAAGTAGCCCTGTGCTGCCCCTTATTGGTGACACCTTTTAGACAAGACTCCTGAGGTTCTGGTCCCAAACAAAGCCCTGCAGCGCCTCTGGCTGTTCAACAGCAGCTGGCTTGCCCATCTTCCCTGGAGCAGAAACCCGGGGCCACCGTGGGCTCCAGCTGGGCCCAGTTTGGAGCAAGCCTCCAGTGCTTGCTTATTATAGGGCCACTTCACCGAGCCCAAACAAGCTCTGGGTGGGAGCAAGAACCCAGCTCCTGGCCTCCCTCAGGGCTCTCTACTCACATCTAAGTACATGGTGGGCATTCATAAAAGGCTGGCATGGCATGCAGCTGCAGCCTGTGGGCAAGCTTCCTCCCTCAAACTTACTCCCCCCGGGTCTCCACACTGTTGCCTGCAGGCCCTGCAAACACCACTGAGTCCCCATCGTGGAACACCAGGTACTGGCGGCAGAACCGGATACTCTCCATGCGTTCCAGGTCCCTCTGGGTCCACTCTGCAAGAGGAGGCACGGGGTTGCTCAACTTGTCTTGGTTGGTCCTGGCCGCTGCCCCCACACCACACTCTGGGTGAAACCTGGACAACACACTTGACCACAGCCCTAGGCCTCCAGGGCCTGGGCTGACATCCTCCTCGAGATTACCCATACCCCTCCAGCACCCACTTGGGGGCAGCCCTGCATGTGTTAGGGATGGAGCGACAAGGGACAGCCTTACAGGGCCACTGTGCACCCAAGTCTGATTTCTACTCCAAAGCCCTCAGCCCACGCACTCATGGGCACATCTGGTAAAGGCCCACACAACCCCCTCCTCATACACTTGAGTGCGGGGAAACGGGCGGGGGGTGTACCCTCCAGGCCCAGGCTTCCTCCATACGCGTGTACTGACAAGCAGCGAGCCCTCCACTTCCCCCATCGCCACCCGATGTCCCTTCGTCCACACACCAGTGTGCACGGTCCGGTAGCGGCCCCCATACTGCGTGGTGACCTCTGGGCCCAGGCAGGCGGCGCTCAGCGTGGGCTGACGGCTAAGGCCCCGGTACAGCGCCGCCGCCTCCTCGGGCTCGCTCAGCAGCACCTGCGCAGGGGACACACGGGGGTCAGGCCTGGCTGGGGCTGCAAGGACCACGGGATTCGTGGGCCGAGCCCTCACCTGCCGCTCCATAGTCTCCCTTCGGCCCGGAGCGGGGCGGGGCGGGGCGTGCTAGGGACCGGAAGTGAGGCTCTGGGGGCGGAGCCTGCTTCCGCTACCGCAGCCCCGCGGCACCTGGGAGGGGCGGGGCCTCGATGGCAGGAAGGCGGGGCCTGCGAGGAGCTGTCCTGAGGGGCGGCCTGGGCAAGCGGGGGGCGGCGCGGGCCGCCTACTGAGCCGCAGTAGCGGAAAGCACTTGGAGAGAGGGTGGCGGTGGAAGCGCGGTGCCGCCGTGCTCAGGGGGAGCGTGGTCTCTGAGGAGCTAAAGCTCTCCGTGAGAAAGGGCGGAGGCCTGCGCGGCGAAAGCAGCCTGGCGCCACTGGAGTGGGCGCTGCGCATTCGGAGGGCGGGACCCGGGGGGAACGCGGCCAATGAGGAGCAGAGCCCGGGCGGCGGGCGGGCCAATGAGGGCGCGCCTGCATTCGCAGGGTCTTCCCGGCGCCGGCCGGCGGTGGGGCCCTCCCGGCAGCAGGCGTTCTCTGGGCTGTGCCAGGCCCCGCCTGGGGGGGCTTCGGGCAGGTGGGAGGGGAGGCTCAGGCCCCAGTGGAACGCGGGGTCAGAGCCCTGTTGTGTGGGGCAGAGAGGGGCGGCTGCTTATCGGTCGCCAGACCTGCCCCAGAGCTATCTTTCCCCGCAGCCGTCACCCGCCCTTCTCAGTGGCGCCTTTCTGGGGGGCCCTGAGCAGATCGGGCCTCTGCCTTCCCTTTCCAAACATCATCCCAAGCTTTGGGGTGCAGAGGGCCGGCCTGCTGAGGGCAGGCTTCTCCCAGGACTAGAGAGCCCTAAGTAGGCAGGCTTCCTTTGCACGTGGCACAAGATCAGCTGGCTAAAGTGGCAGAACAGGAGAGACTGGGCAGCGGTGAAGCCAGTCCCCTCCCATGGTCGTGGCTGGCCTTTCCCATCTCAGGGCCCTGACCCTGCACCCTGCCTCCACTTGACGTTATTTTTTGTGTGTGGTACTGAGAGTGGAACCCAGGGGCCTTCTACCTCCAGGCTATACCCCCAGGGTCTTGCTAAGTTGCAGAGAGCCTGCGATCCTCCTGTCTCAGCCTCCCAAGTACTAGGATTACAGGCATGCATCACCACGCTTAGCTGAGGCCGAGGTTAATTCTTTTTCAAGTTAATTCTTTTTTTGTTTATTTGTGTTTTCTCTTTCTTCTTTTACGTTCCCAGTACTGGGGATGGAACCCAGGGTCATTCTACCTCTGAGCTACACCACCAGTCCTATTTTTTTATTCTTTATTTTTATTTTTCGCGGGCCTGGGGATGAAACCCAGGGGCATTCGACCTCCAAGCTACACCTCCTGACCTATTTTTTATTCTTTATTTTGAAACAGGGTCTTGCTAAATTATGGAGGACCTCACTAAGTAGCTGAGGCTGGCCGCGAACCGCGATCCCCCAGTCTCAGCCTCTCAAATGTTGGGATCACAAGCGTGCACCACCACGCCCGACTTTATTCATTATTTTGAAAATGTTGGGATCACAAGCATGTACCACCATGCCCGGCTTTGTGTTTTCAAATTTTCTAGTGATTTTGAGTTACCCCTGACCATCTGGGGAAGTATTAAGGTCTGGGGACCACCAAGAGTTCTGGAGTCCTGGCTGGTTGTGATAGTGCATGCCTGTACTACTTGTGAGGCTGAGACAGGAAGATCACAGGTTTGAGGCCAGCTTCGTCAACTTAGGCCCTCAGCAATTTAGCAAGACCCTGTTTCAAAACAAAAATTAAGCCACGTGTGGTGGTGCATGCTTATAATCCCAGCATTTGGGAGGTGGAGACTGGAGGATCGTGGTTCATGGACAGCCTCAGCTATTTAGTGAGGCCTTTCGCAACTCAGTGAGACTCTTTCAAAACTAAAAAGACTAAAAAATAGGGGTAGGGTGTAGCTTGGAGATACAATGCTCCTGAGTTCCATCCCTGGTACTGAAAAAAAAAAAAAAGTAAATAAAAGTAAGCTAGGTGTGGTGGCACACACTTGTAATTCCAGTACTTGTGAGGCTGAGACAGGAGGATCATGCTGGTTTCAAGCCAGTCTCAGCTATTTAGTGAGGCTCTCAGCAACTTAGACCCTGTTTTTAAGTAAAATATGAAATGATCGGGGAGTGTAGCCCAGAGATAGAAGGCTCCTGGGTTCCATCCACAGTACCACAAAAAATAAGTAAATGAATGAATAAATAAAATAAGGCCGGGGTGTAGCTCAGAGGTAGAATGCCTCTGGGTTCGTTTTTTGGTCGGGGTCAGGTACAATGGTACATGCCTATAGTTCCAGCTACTTGGGAGGCTGAAACAGGAGCATTACAAGCTCAAGGTCAGCCTGGGCAACTCAGTGAGACCCTGTCTCAAAATGAAAAATTTAAGCCCGGCGTGGTGACACATGCCTGTAATCTAATTACATGAGAGGCTGAGACAGGAGGAACACAGGTTCAAGGCCAGCCTCAGCAATTTTATGAAGCCCTTAGCAACTTAGTGAGACCTTTTTTCAAAATAAAAAATAGGGCTGAAGGTCTAGCTTGGAGGTAGAATGCATCTGGGTTAATTTCCCAATACTGCAGACACAAATGAAAAATTTAAAAGGGATTGAGAATGTAGCTACTTATTTAGGAAAAGAAGGAGAGAGAGAGGGAGGTGGGAAGTAGGATGCTTCTGAGTTCAAACCCCAGCAGGCAAAAAAAAGAAAAAAAGAGAAAGTTGGGGATGGAGTAGCGAGGCAGGTAGGGGTAAGGCTTGCTGTCAGCACCAGGGGGCAGCACAGGCTCACCTGTCACTCAACCTGTGCAGGGAACTGCCTGCTCCAGTCCAAGCTTGGAACCTACCTTTGGGCACCATTGTCTTGAATGGTTGGTGTGGATTCAGCCCTTATCATGCCAGAGCTGCTACTGCTGCTGCAGCGGCTCCTCCTCCTCCTCCTCCTCCTCCTCCTCCTCCTCCTCCTCCTTTTTTGCTGTGCTGGAGATCAAACCCAGGGCCTCCCACAAGCTAGGCAAGAGCTTTCCCACTGAGCTGTGCTCCCAGGCCACCATGCCAGCCAGCACTTCTGAAACTCTGCTCTTTCACTCTTTTCCCTTTAGCAACGGATAAGACTGCCATAATTGGGGGATTTACTCCTTTGGGTAAGCCTTCCCACCCTAAAAACTGTCCCAGAGCCCGGCATGTTGGTGCATACCTGTAATCCCAGACTTGGGAGGCTGAGACAGGAAGATCACAGGTTTGAGGGCAGCCTCAGCAAGTAGTGAGACTCTCGTCACACTACTTAGAATGGGGCTGGGTGTAGCTCAGAGGTAAAATGCCTCTGGGTTCCATCCTTAGTGCCAAAAAAATAATTAATAAAGTAAAATCCCAGACACAGTTTGTAGGTTGTTTATATCAAGTGTTTTTATTCTGATACCACAGAATCACCTTGTCACAATACGGGGGAGGGACACGAAGTACCACGAGTTCTCACGGAGCACAGGAGGACGGCACACAATTCACAAGGTCACGCGGAGGACGCGGTCATTGCACTTACAACTGTAAACTTGTTTGTGTAACTTTGTACAGCACCCTCCCCCTCAAAGAAAGAAGGAGGGAAGGAAAAGGAGAGGGAGGGAGGAGGGGAGGAAAAGCAAACACAGACATGGAAGCTAGAGGAAAGGGGTGGGTGGTCGCCACTCCCCAGAGCACTGCACTGGAGAGGAGAAGCCGATTTGAACCCAGAGGCTGGATGAAGCACACACACTCACACGCACACACACACTCACCCACATGTTCACGTGCACACACACACACTATCTCACAACTTCCACGGCTCTCCAGTGCCGCCCCGTGCATATGGCGGCAGGGCGCCGGCACCCAGGGAGACAGATGGCATCTCCGAGGAGTTCAGTTGAAGAGGCCTGTCCCTCTGACCCTGTCGGAGTCCATGATGATGAGTATTTACAGCGTGGTGGGGTAAGGAGCAGGAGGAGGGGCCAGTAGGACAGGACCGCACTGACCGGGCCAAGGATGTGTCTGGAAACTCCTCACGGGCTCCAGAAGACAGGCCAGAGTTGCTGTGTGTTCAGCTGGGCCCCGAGACCACAGGCTGCGCCCAAGGACTAAGCGGGAGCGTGGGAGGCTGCCACGAGAAGCGCCCTTGCTCCTGACGCTGGGGCAGGGGCGCTGGAGAAGACCTGCCCTCTACCAGAGACCGCGCGCCCACTTGGAGATGTGCCTGGCGCTCTTTGCTTCCCAAGGCACCGATGCCGTCCCTGGCCGTTGGCCATATTGCCCCTGGAGTCACAGCCGCGTTGACACGGGTCAGGAGAAACTTGCAAACTTGGAAGTTTGGGCCTGAAAGGAAGTTTGCTAAAACGCCAAAACTTCAGAGCTTAACATGAAGCCAGCTGGAGGCGACCTGCCGACATTTCCCTACCTGCCTTGGGATCCAGCTGCCAGGGGTGTCACACACACAGCCCTGGTCCTGGCTGGCTAGGGACATCAGTCTGGCCTCCCTCAGCCCTTGCACGTATGGCCTTGCGTGGCCCAGGCCTGACCTCTGGGACAAGGCACTGTCCCATCTGGCTCCTGGGGGAGGCCAAATCCTAGGAGCAGGGTCTTGAGTCCAACACAGAGGTGGGAGGCCCGTGTCCCGAGCTGGGCCAGGTCCCCTCTCTGAAGAGGCGTGCAGGTCGTACAGATGAGTGTGAGGAATATGGACCCCTGAGAAATGCGTGGTGCAACCCAGAACACCCTGGAGAAAGGCTGGGCAGTGCTGCCTGCCCCGTTCCTGGCTCAGTGCTAATGGAGAAGCGATGGCCGTGGATACTGGGGCTTCGGGGCAGAGGACGGGCAGGGAAGGTAGGTCTTGGCACAGAGGCAGAGAGAGCCACACAGGGCCTTCTTTCTGGGCGTGGCGCTACTGAGAAGCGCCCCAAGAAGCCCAGCTGGCAGTCACTGTCCATAGAACAGCCAGCCCGCAGCCCGTTCTGATGGCACCGTCGTCAGTCCAAGTGTTCAGAGCCCAGCTCTCCCTGAGCACCCACTGCCCCCGCTCCAGCCCAGCTCTCCTGCTCACGGCCCCTGAGCCTCCAGGCCACAAAGGGGAGCGCGGGGCAGGCTCAGCCAGGACCTGGGCTCCCCGGCGCCCAGCCAGGGCTGTGCTTGGCCTCGGCCTCTCTAGCCATGGTGCAGCCCTGCTCTGCCCTTGAGCACTGCCCTGCTGGGAAGGGGCAGCTCAGGGCTGGGGTGGAGGGAAACACCATATGGAGAGAAATCCTACAGCAAAGCTCTGGGGCACTCAGACACATGCTGCGCGGGCTCCTGCTGCCGTGTCTACTCCAGGGCTTCCTTTTCCCCTGCTATCTTGGGCAGAAAAAACTGCAGGGTGCGTGGGGGCCTTGGGCGGCCCGCCCCACGGCCTGGCGCGCACAGGCAGCAGTTCTGGCAGGTCCTCAGTAGCTGGTGCAGAAGTCGGCTAGAAGCACTCCTAAAGGAGAGGTCCAGAGGCAAAAGAACTCCAGGCAAGAGGGTCGAGCATTCAAAGTGGATGAAATCGTGCAAAGCGGCTGCAAGTGCGCATGCTCCACTGCGGGACAGGCGGAGACTCACCTGGCAGCAGGGAGTCCTGCCGTAGGCCAAACATGCCACAGACTGAGAACGTCACACGTACACACACGGGAGCAGCGGGGCGGGGTGGGTGAGATGAGCGTATCTATCCAGTTTCTCAATTGCGTGTCTGCAATTAACTCCTTATACGTAACATGGAATTTATTAAGTATTAACAGTTGTCTTTGAGGGTTTATATTTCATTGCATAGAACGTTAGAGATGAGACTTGTGGCTATGCCCGAGATGGAGGGGGCCCCCAAGGGGAGGGCCTTGGGAAGGGCCGCCGTCCGATCCACAGGGGGATGGACGGAGCCAGGCTCCCTTGCACAGGGCTCCGGGCCTTCTCCTTGGCTGGCAGAAGCCCTGGCCCCTGCTCTGAGCACACCCACCAGAGATGGCTTAAGAAGGGCTGGAGTTGCACAGTAAACAGGCAGGCTGAGGGCCCCCCGGGCCTCGCCCTGGGGTTGTGCTCTTGGTGGCCTGCTGCCCCTATTGCTTCTTGGACATTCTCCCTGTGCTGAGCAGGGCAGAGCAGAGAGGACACCAAACCAGCAGTCACAAGGTGGTAGTGGAAGGGAGAGGCACGGGGGGGCAGAGAAAAGGGGCAAAGGGAGGGAAGAAGGAGAAAAGAAAAAAATGTTTATGAGGTATACACGGAAATCAAACCGGAATGATTAAGGCTGTTCTTGAAATCAAAAGAAATCCCCAGATGTGCGGCGGAGGACCGGCTGGCGGGGACGGTGGCGGTGCCGCTCGATGCTCAGGATGGCTGGGGGATGGCTTTAGGCCGACGGCAGGTGCGCCAGCACGCTGCCGCCACGGGCTGGGAGAAGCCGCAGCTGGCGCCCATGCTGCCTTTCGGTGCTACGGCCTCTTATTTCAGCGATGAGACAGTGTTAGGTCCTAAAGTCTGTAAGTTCTCCCAACTCCATGCCGGCCACATGGAGGTCAGCTCCGGGGTCACCGGAGCGCAGGGGAAGGAGGGCCTGTGGCCTCAGAAGGATCTGGGCCAGCTGGAATGTGAAGGAAACGGAGCCTGGGGCCCCCAGCCCTCGGTCGAAGCCCCTCTCCAAGGCTGTGGAAAAACGTCTGGCATCTCGGAGGGAGGACAGTGTGTGCCCAAACTCTGTGTATAACGCATCGGAAGTCTGGCCGGCCAGGCCACAGAAAAGCGGCGGGGGGAAGGGCAGACGGCGAGGTGGCGGTTCTGGAGCCTGGGGGAGGCAGGGTCTCCTGGGAAGACGATCGAAGGTCCCCCCACCAGGCCAGGGTCCCGCGTGCCCAGCAGACGCTCCACCCAGGCAGCTGCTGTTAGAAAGCACCCTGTCCTCCGCTGAGGCTGCGACCAGGGCCCGCCTGTGTGAGTCCTGGGGCCAAAGGTTGCCAGATGCAGATGCTTAGGAAAGGAAAGGAAAGGCAAGGAAAGGAAAGGAAAGGAAAGGCAGGAGGAAGAGAGAAAGGAGGACTTTGTCAAGAACTGCAGGCATTTGCTCTCACCCCACGTGCCAGTGGCCTCGGTCCTCCTCACCGAGGGCCCCACATCACTGAGGCGGAGGGAGATGGTGCTGGGAAGACTGAAGCCCAGGGAAAGGACAGGGTTGAGCTCTGCAAGCCCAGGGGCTTCGACCTCCAAGCTATACCCCCTGCCCTGTTTTTTACTCTTTATTTTGAAACAGGGTCTCATTAAGTTGCAGAGGGCCTAAGTACCCGAGGCTGTCCGTGAACTGTGATCCTCCTGTCTCAGCCTCCTGAATGCTGGGATCATAAGCGTGCACAACCATGCCCAGCTTGGTTTTTGTTTTTTGAGACAGGGTCTTGCTATGTTGCCCAGGCTGGCCCCAAACTCCCGGGCTCAAGTGATCCTCCTGCCTCAGCTTCTTAAGTGTTTGGACTACAGCTGTGTGCCACCACACCTGGCTGACATTTCTTTCAGTGTCATAAAAGCCCATTTTTGGCCTGGCATGGTAGAACAGCCCTAGGTTTAATTCCCAGTAACATACACACACTCCTTTTTATTTTAAGAGTAAGGAGCCGGTGTGGTGGCTCACATTTGTAATCTCAGTACTCGGAAAGCTGAGAAGAGGATTGTGGATTCAAGGACAGCCTCCACAGCTTAGTGAGACGCTCAGCAACTCAGCGAGACCCTATTTAAAAAAAAAGGGCTGGGGATATAGTTCAAAGGTAGAAGGCCCCTGGGTTCCATCCCCAGTAAAACACACACACACACACACACACACACACACACACACACACACACAGAGTGAGAGGAGCCAGGTGTAGCACACACTTGTAATTCCAGTACTTGGGAGGCTGAAAAAGGATTGCAGGTTCACAACTATCCTCAGTAACTTGTAGGCCATGCCCTTTGTAACTTAGTAAGACCCTGTTTCAAAATAAAGGATAAAACAGGACTAGGGTGTAGCTCAGAAGTAGAATGCCCCTGGGTTCAATCCTTGGTACAAAAGAGAGAGAGAGAGAAAGGAAGCCAGGCATGGTGGGGCACACCTATAATCCCAGATAACTCAGGAGGCTGAGACAGGAGGATTTTAAGTTCAAAGTAAGCTTGAGCAAATTAAAGAGACCCTGTCTCAAAATAAAAGTAAACTGGACATGGTGGTGCACACCTGTAATCCCAGTACTTGGAAGGGTGAGACAGGAGGGTCACAGGTAACAGGCCAGCCTCAGGAACTTAACAAGACTCTGCTTCAAATTACAAAGGGGCTGAGAGTGTGGCTCAGAAGTAGAATGCCCCTGGGTTCCATCCCCAGCACCAAACAACAACAAAAACCCAGGAGCTTTGAGCCTTGGCCTAGCGTGAGCCAGATGCTAGAACCCGAGAAGCCAGAGGTCTGAAAGGTCCCTGGCCACCCCGTGGCAGGACACAGCAACACCTCCTCGTGTGTCCTGCCTTTCCCCCTCAAAAAGAGTGCCCTGCTCCCAAACCCGAAGCGGGTGCCGCCATGAACCCGCCGCACTGTCCCTCCCGTCCCTCCCTCAGCGCCGTGTGACTGCGCGCCTGTTCCAGGCCGCTCCGAGGCAACGTCCAGCTGGGCGGGCGGCGGAGGCCCCGGCGTGGGGAAGGCAGGATGAGACCCGGCGGTTGCACAGTGGCTACTGGAATTAGAATAAACTTCAGGCACTTTGCCTTGGCCTAGCCGGCTCCCCCTGGACTTTACCCCTGAAGTCTCTTCCCAGTGCCAGCTCCTCTGCTGGCGCGGTCCCCTCACCTGGGCACGTGCCGTGGTGAGGTCTGTCTGCCCCTAAGCCCCTCACACATCTTCTGCTCTGATACTTTCTCTACAGTGGACCCCACCGCTCCCAGACTCTGGCTGCGCTGGCTTCCTAACTCTTGACTTCAGAAATCCTCTTTTAAACTTAAATGCTATTTTTAAACTTGCTTATTGTCTTCCCCCCCCCCTTTTTTTTTTGTGGTGCTGGGGGTGGAACCCAGAGGCTTTCTACCTCCGGGCTATACTCCCAGATCTTTTTTATATTTTATTTGGAAACAGGGTCTCACTAAGTTGCTGAGAGCCTCACTAAGTAGCTGAGGCTGGCTTCTAACCCGTAATCCTCCTGTCTCAGCCTCCCGAGCGCGGGGATTACAAGCGTGCCCACCACGCCCGGCTTATTGCCTCCCTTAATGGACTGACAGCTGTAGAGGGCAGGGATGTGCTTGTTTCCTGCCACCTCCCTGATTCCTGCCCCAGGTCTGGACATACTTGGGACTTGAAAAACATTCGGTGGCCGGGCATGGGGCGCACACTTGTAATCCCAGCACTGGGAGGCAAGACAGGGGGATCACGGTGCGTGGACAGCCTCAGCTACTTAGTGAGGCCCTTTAAACTCAGACCCTGTTTCAAAATAAAGAATAAAAAATAGGACTGGGGGTGTAGCTTGGAGGTAGAATGTCCCTGGGTTCCATCCCCAGTACCGCAAAATAAACAAACAAACGGATGGAAGACTGGCCCTTTCTCAGTCCCCTGCTCCCTCAGAGGCAGGCAGCCTTTGGGCACGACGCCCAGCTCCTTCCCTCCCACAAGCGGACCCTAGGATTCCCTTGAAGTGACCCACTCACTGACCGCTGGGCTCTGCCATGGACACCACATACAGGCCTCCATATCCTTAACTCTGGGTGACAAGGGCTGGGGAGAAGAGGGGCCTCCGGCTATGGGACAGTGGGAGGCGGTTCCTGGCTGGGCACAGAGCACCATCGAGAGCCGTCCGCCATCCCAGACACTGCACTGCCTCCTCCCCAGGCCAGGGCCACTGCAGGGCATGCCCTGAGGCCTCCGCTCTCCCTGGCCTGGCCAGTGACCGCCCTTTGCTCAGCACCCCCTTCCTGCCGGCCTCCCTGATCAGTTTACTCCCTTCTCCACAGGCCACAGGCCCCACCTGGGAGGCCTGCAGTGTCCCGACTACGTGGCCGAAGCTGCTGGCCCTGCGGGTCTGGGGACCCAGCTTCTCCACCGGCTGCAGCCAAGGCACCACGCCTTCCCCGAGCGCACCAGGCCACCCTGCCCTCCAGCACACAGGCCTCAGTCATGGAGCTGGCCTCTCCCAAGGGGACTCAGCCAGCATGCCGGCCCGCTTCCCAGAGCTGTGGGTCCACCCGCTGAAGGAAGCCCACCTAGTTCATACCCGCAGGAACTGGGCCGCTGTGGCCAGCCAGGCCTGGCCCTTCACCCCGCTCTGGGCTGACACTCACTGTTATACGCAGAGTCCAGAGCTGTGCCCAGGCCTTTGACTCCAGAGATTTTTCCACAGCAACGATGTCTCGCTTCATGTCTTGAAGAGCCTGTGGGACAGTGAGGGAGGAGGGTGGAGAGGTGCCAAGGAGCAGCCCCACGTACCAGCCAAACCAGCCCCTAGCTGAGAGGGCACTGCGGGCGGGCTCAGGGACAGGGATGTGGGCTGGCTCCCCTTTCTGGAGACCTCTGCTGAGTGGGCCCCATGTCAGGGACAGTGTCCCCCTTTCTCCTTCTCCCCCAATCCCAAGAGAGTGCTCTGCAGCTCCAGGCGCAGCGACCCCCAAAGACTAGACGCTCGCCACCCACAGGCTCCTTTCCCAGGGCTTATACTCACCCTGCAGGGCATGGTCACCAGAATGAGGAAAATTTTTTGCCAAAAGCAGAGACAGCTGCAACATGAAAAGAAGAGACAGGTGTCAGGCAACCGGGCCAGCCAGACCAGGAAATCAGGGGCAGCTACAGGCGGGCCCTGGCTAGGTGACGGCAGGTCACCTCCCAGGCCCTGCTCCCCGCAGACCAGGGCTCTGGAGCATCCACGGCCCATCTGCAGCCCCGCCCCGCCACGGGCCCCATACCTTCCGTCAGCTTGCCGGCTTGCTCTGCTGCCCCACCGGGGAGGATCTTAGAGAACACGCTCTCCCCCTCGGCGCCTGGCTGGCTGGCAGGAGCCCCTGCGGCACCCCCTGGCCTGGCTCCAGCCTTCGCACCTGTGGGGAAAGAAACTGCCTCCTGAGCCACGCCAAGGGAAGCGGCCTGGCGAGGAGGAGACCTGGGGGAGAGGGACGGGAGGAGGCGGAGGGGAGCAGCACTGGCAACCCAGGCTGGCTGAGCCTCTAGGCACCTCGGGATGAGTGAGGGCAGGCCTGCGTGGAGGTGGCTCAGGGTGCTGTAGGTGCAAGGAGAGAACTGCCTGGGCGCTCACCTGCGGGGCCGGGGCCCGGTGCCGGCTGGGCCTGAGGAGCCCTCCCCTGCTGGGGTGCTTTGGCGGTCACTTTAGAGCTGCTGGCCTGTTCTGCCCGCGGCTGTAACACAGAACCTGGAGCTGAGATCCTGCCCACCCCGTCAAGGCTGCCCACACCCAGCCTGGAACCGAGGGGCATCTGCCCTGGGTGGGGCTCGCACACAGCAGCCTACTCACCGGTCCTGCTGACTGGGGTCCTGGGGCTGCCATGGGGCCTGGCTGAGGCTTCCCTACAGGCTGGCTGGCAGCAGAGGCTGGGCCCCTGGAGGTCGGCTGGCTTTGCTGCTGCAGCCGAGCCTGCGTTGGGGCCTGCTGGAGAGGCAGCTGCTGCTGCTGCTGCTGCTGCTGCTGCTGCTGCTGCTGCTGCTGCTGCTGTGGCGGTGGCTGCACCTGTGGTTGGCGCGATGCTGCCCCTGAGGGCACCTGCCTGGATGGTGGTGCCTGCGGCTGCTGTGCCCCGGGTGCCATCTGCCGCCCCTGCAGCTGCGGCTGCGCCTGGGGTTCCGGCTTTGGCTGCGATGCAGTGGGCCCTGTGTGCGCCTGCCGGGAGCCCTTCCTGCTCTCGGGGGCATGGTGGTAGGCTGACAGAGCGCGGGATGGCTGCGAGTATTCAGCAGAGCCGGGGTACCCGGGCTGACCCTTCTTCGGCATGGCCGGGGCAGGACTGGGCTGAGGGTGGGGCCGCACCTCGTGGCGCCCCGCATCCCGAGCATGTGTTTTGGCAGCACGCCGTCCCTGCTCCTCACCAGCGTGGCGGCCCGAGTGCCGCCCGTGCTCGCCGTGGTGCCGGTGCTCCTTGGCCGAGGCATGGCGGCTTGGGCCACCCTCGTCATGAGGCCACGGGCCCTCCTCGGGGGGTTCATCGTAGTCGTGGTAGCTGTGCCTGGCAGGGCCTCGCTTCTGGGCGGAGGAGACTGTGTGGCCCCCGTGGTGCCTGAACCGGTCGGAGCGGGCATCCCGGGGCTTATCAAACCAGTCCGTCTCCTCCTGGCCCAGGTGATACGCTTCAGAGACCAAAAACAGAACACCGTCAACCCCCAGGGCTGCGCAGGGGCGGCCTAGCCAAAGCCATGCAAGGAAACCAGAGAGGGTGCCACGGCCACAAGCAGGTCACCGGGTCCCCGGCCCACCTCCCTCGACCAGGCGCCAGGCCAGCTGGGATGGCTGGGCAGCTGCAGAAGGGCCCATTGGGTGAGACACCAGGCCAGACCTTGCTGGGCATCTGGGGGCCCAGGCCCCCCAGGTGCTGGGGAGCTGCAGAATCACCCCCAGCTGCCATTACCTTCGCTGTCAGAAACCACACAGTGGGAGTCGTCCAGGATGTAGCCCTCCTCGCGCTTATATGCATGGGCCCGCGGTCCCTCCGTCATGTGCTCTTGGACGTCGGGCATGGAGTGGCTGGAGCAGAACTGTGGGCAGGTCTCCCCGGGAGGGAGGGGACCCCCAGCAGGGCGGGGCCGCCCCAAGGGGCTGACAGGGCTCTCCTCTTCAGAGGCCTGGCTCCGCATGGGGGGCCGTGCCCGGCTGTGGGCCATGCCCAGGGACGAGGGCTTGGGGCCCGCCTTTTGAAGTCGCTCCACAGCCTCCCGGTCCCGCTCGTAGCCCTTGCCTCGGCCACTGAAATCGTGGCTGGACAGCTTCTCCCCGCTGTATGCAGATGGCCGGGCCCGGCTGCTCCCACCGTATGCGCGCTCGTCTTCCTCCGCGGCATCGCGGCTGGACACCCCATAGTACCTCTGCTGCTCATACACGTTCTTCTTGAGCCCGTAGGTGATCTCATCCTGGAACCTCCTGCTCCGGGAGGCCAGGCCGCCGCTGATGGCAGACGGGGGGTAGGAGGCTAGGTCAGACTCCACATCCTTGGCCTCCTCGATAGGGGAGAACTTGGAGATCTTCTGCTCCATGCCCTGCTTCCGGTGCTTGCTGCGCTTTGAGGAGATGGCGGCCGGGGCCAGGCTCTTGGAGGGGTGCTTGGGCCCCACAGGCCCCGGGCTGTACTTCTCTGCTCGAGCCCCGTGTCGATAGTCGCCGTCACCATAGTAGTGGGTGCCGGCTGGTCGGCCATTGCTCTCCATGCCCCGGTGATAGCCAGCCTTGGCACGGGGGTCGTATGAGTCCTCCTCAGACTCCTCCTCCCCTCTGGCATAGCAGCAGGGCAGCGTGGGCCCCTCGAGCACCCCTGGTTCTCCGTGCTCTTTCCCCGACCGCCCACTGCTGCCCGGCCCCAGGGGCTCCAGCCGCTGGCTGTCGGGGGCGGGCGGGGCGTCGTCCTTGGTCAGCTCGCTGATGTCCTCGATCATCACATAGTTGCGGGGCACACTCTGCTCTAGACTGGCGTAGTGGGAGTCCGAGGGGTAGGTGGGGGCTGGGCTCTGGCTCACACCGCTGCGGTCGCTGGCCCGGGACAGCTCAGGGGCCTTGCCCTGCTCGTAGCCGCTCACGGCCGGGCCACTGTAGCTGGTCTCAGAGGGGGCTGAAGACATGGGCACGGCGGGGCTGGCGATCACCTCGTAGTTGGTGGGCACCTTCTGTTCCAAGTCGGCTAGTGACGTCTGGCGTGGCTTCTGGTGGGGGACACGGCCCTCAGCTGGGCCTGGATACAGGGTGCTCTGCGTGGCTGGCGCGGGTGTTTGTGCTGGATAGTGGCCTGAGGGGCGGAAAGCCTGCTGGTTTGGCAGGCCAGGCTCCACTGGGTAACTGGTGCTAGGAAGAAAGGCAGGTGCCGGGTATGTGCTGGGGACAGGGTAGGTGGGTGGCTGGTGGGCCGGGAACCCGTTCTGAGCTGGTCCGCTGCCGCCTGCACTGTACTGTTGTGCTGGAGGTGGGAACCGGGGCTGCTGGAAGGCTGTGGGGGCCGAGGGCATGGCAGGCGCGGCGGCTGTGGCAGGGAAGTCCACGTACTGGCCGGCAGGGGTGGCACTGCCCTGGAGCCGCAGCTGGTTGAGTTCGCTGTCCGACAGGTAGTCGCGATGCTCACCGAGGCCACGCAAAGGGGGGTAGTCACGGCCACCCCGGTCTTTGGCCAGCGACTCCTTGCGCTGTGTGATGCCCAGCTCCAGGTACTTGAGTTTTGCGTCAATCTCCTTCTCCTCCTCGTCGAGCTCCGCCTGCTTCTTGCGCAGCTTGGTGGACTCGTGTTCCACCAGCCGCAGGTCCCGGTCCAGCTCCCGGAGCAGGCTGGCCTTGGTGGCAGGGACCATGGAGGGCCCCGCCAGCCCCCGCTGCAGCAGGCTGGCTGCATACAGCTGTGGGGGCGCCTGGCCGGCCAGGGGGAGGTGAGCCTCCTCTGGAGGGGGGCTGGGTAGTGTCCGCTTCACCTTGCGGACCAGGCCGTTGGGCGGCAGCACCGACACCTGAGACAGAGGAAGGGTGGGCAGCACTGAGACCCCAGGTGTGGGTGACTCTGTGGGGACGGGTTGGAGGAGCTTGGGCCTGGGCCGGCAGAGCTGGCCCCGCACTCTTGGTGCCCTGCCTCAGTAGGCAGCCTCGAGGCCCGCCCTCCTACCCCTGGCCTGGGCCTGCAAGGGCTTCACAGTCCTCCTTCCCACAGCCCCTCTGGACGGGATGGGTGGGTGGGCCTGGCTTGGGGTGGAGGGTACTGGAGGGCGTGGTGGGAGCACAATGAGGATGCAGCCGCCTCTGGAGCCTCATGGGGAGCACTGCCCGCTGCCTGTACGTTGCTGCAGGCTCAGGGTCTTCTTCTGCTTCCTCTCCCAGTGCTAAGTGGCCCCACTGTCCAATACCCCTCTGGGTGCCCAGCACTACCTCTGCCAACCCCCTGGGCTGTGCTCCTGGCTCAGCCCAGGGCTCTTCCCATCCCTCTGTCAGCCTGTTGCTCTCTGGGGCCACCAGCCACCTTCCTGGCTCTCCCCAGGCCCCTTCCTAGCAGCGTGGCTTCCCGCTCGAGGTCCAGCAGTGCCTGCCACGGCGGCCTCCTCTCTGGCCTCGGCTCTCAGCTGTTGGACAGCCTTCCTGGGTCCTCCCTTTACCTCCAGCTCTTGGCCTTCCCAGAATGCCCCACACCTTGGGTTCCATTGTCCACTCAAATCCCCAAAATATACTGGGGACAGACACCAGAATTCTTTCTTTTTTTGGCAGTGAGTGCTGGAGCCTGCTAGGCAAGGGGCCTCTACGACTGAGCTACGTTCCCAGCTCAGAGGTCTTGCTTTTTTCTCGCGTGATTAACTACATAAAAACTTCCCCCTGGTTTCACTGCACGTGGTAAGGAGAATGGTAGTGTGCCCAGTTCCCAGAACAAAGGTGGCCTTCAGGGATAAATGCAGCTCTTTGACCTCCCCGCTACTGTCCATCTTTTCTTACTGTGTCCACACACCACAAGCCCGTCATAGCCTGGCCCACGTGACCAGCCCCTGGGACCTGTGTGTCTGGGGCCAGGGTGTCCCTGCCCCCTGACTGTCCACACCCCCGATCCCATCCCAGCCCTGCTAGCTTGCACAGAGCAGGGCCCCCACCGGGCTCCTTGCCACCCCTCCATAAGCCCACCCCAAGGCTCCACTCTTCTCTGTCTCACACCCAGAAAATGGGCACCTGTGGCTCACAGTGCCTCTGACTGCCACCTCTCTCCCAGGGCCTCTCTTCCCTCAGCCCATCAGCTCACACTGTGCCCCAGAGGGCCCCAAACACCCATCCTGTCCTGGTCACCTGCCTAAACCCTCAAGAGGCCTCTGGGACCTTCAGGAAAAGCCTGCCCTCCTCAGCCAGGCACTCAAAGCCCGGGCAGCAGGTCCTCCTGCCTCTGGCCACTGCTGCCCGGGCCAAGCACCTCCCGGACCCAGGATGTCACTGGTCACCAGAGGCACAGGCATGGAGCCTTGTCCAAGGAACAGACAGCGGTGTGCGCACTGCTGGCGGGGCTTGGGCTTGCTGTGGGCAGTGGAGGCTGGCCAGGGCTAGGAGCGGGAAGCAGCCCAGCCAGAGCTGTTGCTGACTGTTCAGGAAATATCCGCGAAAGAGGTTTGGACTGGAGGTGAGAGCTGAGAGGCCTGGGGAAAGGTAGCGGGTTGGACTGCACAGGGGCCAGGAGCAGGGCTGGGGAGAGGCGAGGGTCTCTCGAGGTGTCAGGCCAGATGCTGGGGACCCATGTGTGTGCACGTGTGTGTGTGCCTGGGCTGTCCCCGCTAGGCCATGGGCTCTCTCAGGCGGGCCTGGAGGAGGCCCAGGCCTCCCTCCTCCCCCCGGGCCTCCAGAGCCAGGGCTAACTCCATTCCCACCCCAGGAGAAAGCCCTCCCTCTGGGGCCTCAGGCTAGGCAGAGACCCCTGTCCCACCCTGGCCCCGCCCCTGTACCCATACCTGGCTACCCAGTCCCCCCTGGTGCTGGTAGAGGGAGAACCTCTCTTTGGCAGACTCCTCGGCGGTGGGGCTGAGGGGCTTAGGGTCAGACAAGGAGCGCTGCAGAGTCTTCACGGGGCGAGGCAGCGTCTGCTGGCGGAGAGCGCTGTCAGCCGTGAAGTGCTTCTGGGGACTCACGTGAGCCTTGTTCAGCCTTTCGCTGGAAGCAAAGGAGGCGTCCAGGAGCCGGTGCGGGGACAGGGGTGAGACTGGAGAGTAGAGGACCTGTGGGGACTTCGGAGGCTGGCGGCTCACAAGCTGTGAGAGGGACTCTGGGGGCAGGTGTGCCTGGTACCCGATCTCCAGAGGGTCCGGCTTCTTCTTCTCAAACCTGCCCAGGGCCCCTGGGGCGACGACCTGGATGCCAGGCAGGTAGGGGCTGATGGCAGCTGGCCCCACGAGCTGTGGCCCGGCCACTCCCTGCGCCCGTGCATCTGGCTCCGTCTGGCAGGCCAGGCTTTCGCCTCGGCCAGTCTTCTCTGGCGCCGAGATGTACCGGATGATCTCCACCTTGGGATCGGTGGCGGCCGTGATGTGGATGGCTGGAGAAACCCTGGGCAGCTGGTCGGGCTCCGTCTGCACAGAGCAGTCACTGATGGTCTGGATGCCCACGCTGCTCATGGCCCTGGCGGCGGCGGCTGCAGATGACAGGGCAGTGGCGTCGTGCTTGCTGTCGGAGCCCGAGTCTGAGTGGCGGGAGAGCCTGGACCTGCGGCGGCGCACGGGCTGCTCCCACTCCGCGTTGTCCTCGCCGTCCGTCTGCACGCTGCAGTCTGCACTCCGCCGTGTCCGGCGCCGCCGGGTGAGGAGGTAACGGCCGTCCCCGTCCCCGTCCTCATCATCGGTCTGCACGCTGCTGTCCGCGATCCTCCTGACTGTGCGGGGCTCGGGCGCGGACTCGGGCTCCCAGGCGTCGCGCAGGCGTGGCATGGAGTGGCGCTTCTTGATGCCGCTGCGGCCTGCATCCCACCGCTCCTCTGTCTGCAGTGACATGTCCGAGGCGGAGCTGGGGAGGCCCCGGTGCAGCGTGGGCTCGCGAGGCTGCCCGGGCCCCTCTGGCCCTGCCACAGCAATGAAGGTTGCGTGGGTCAGGGGTGGCCAGTACTGGCCGTTCTGGGCCAGTTCTGTGCCAGCCGTGGGAGGCCCGCGGCCCGGGGCCTCACAGGCTGCGGGGAACGGCGCCTTCTGCCGCTGCTTCTGTTCCTCCAGTTGCTGCTGCAGTTGCTGCTGCAGCTGCTGAATCTGCTCCAGCTGCAGACGCTGCTGCGCCAGCTGCTCCCGCTGCAGCGCGAACTGAGCCTGGCGTTCCTCTTGCTGCTGCTGCAGCACGTGGTGCTTGATGGTCTGCAGTTCCTGCAGCTCCCGCTGCACCAGCAGCTGCTCCTCCTCGCGATGCCTCTGCAGCTCAACCCGCTCCCGCTCCAGCTCCTCTTGCAGCCGCAGCTGGCGCAGCTTCTCCAGCTCCACCCGCTCCCGCTCTAGCTGCAGCATCTGCTCCTGTTGCTTCCGCTGCCGCTCCTCCTGAGACGCTTCCTCCTTCTCCAGCCCCGGCCGGCCCAGGGGCCCGCTGCCCCCCGGTTCTCCGGGGGGCTTCTGGCCAGGTGGTGGGGCAGGGGCTGGGGCTGCCGCAGCCTCTGTGACAACAGCAGGGGTGGTGGTGGAAAGTGCTCCTTCCCGTGCAGGCCCCACTGGCAGCTCTGGCCTTGGTGGGCCCACTGCCCCAGGGGCCTTGGAAGCAGCAGGCTTCCCCAGGTAGACAGGCCCCTCAGCAGGTGGGATGCTAGAAGTAATGGGGAACCTGCTTGGTGCAGGGTACCGGTACAGCCCCGCGGGCCCGAGGGGCACACGGGGGGCGATCATGGGTACACGTGTCAGGCTGGCGAGTGGCACTGCAGCAACTCCACCGGACGCGTAGGGCCGGTACATGGCCCCACGCACCATGGGCCGCAGCACTGAGGCAGGCTGGGTGGTGATTGGCAGGGTTGCGGCGATCGGAGTGTTAATGGTGGAGTAGATCATGCCATCAGCTGCGCGCACCGTGGCTGTGGATGGCAGCAGCTGTCTGACTGCCGTTCCCTGACCTGCCGAAGGTGCATACTGGGCCAGGCTCCCGGCGCTTGGGTGGCCCTCCGGGAAGGTGGGGTTACCGAGAAGGCCAGGTCTGAGGGGAGCCAGAGCCTGCGGGGTGCCGAGTCCCGGTGCATGGGGGGTCTGGTATTGTACAAAGTCAGGGCCACCGCTGGCACCGCCGTGCCGTCCACCATACTGGTCCATGGAGTTGAGGGCAGCACACATGCGGCTGATCTCACGAGCTGTGGTGGCGCTGTACTGGGCCAGGCTGGCCTCCTGAAAGCCAACGGCATCTCCCCGGGGGCCGTACCTGTGGTCTGAATAGATGTTGGACACAGAGCTGTAGCGCCGCAGAGGAAGCGGGTGGGTCAGAAGGTCCGTGGGGTGACGCAGGTCTGTGAAGGAGCCGTACTGCAAGCCGTGGCCGAGGAAGCGCCCATCTGCAAAGCCCAGGCTGTAGGAATGCTTCAGGGAGCTGAGGTCTACAGCCGAGTCTCGTCCAGGACCCTGGAGGAGCTGCCCAATCCTGTGGGCATGGTAATTAAGTCCAGCCTCAGCCAAATTGGTGTCGGACATGGACGAGTACAGCCTGCCAGGGAGGGCCTGTGGGTAGGGCCTCGGCTCCTCACGGGGCCCAGGGCCCCCTGCCCCCTGTCCATGATAGGCAGGGGGCTCTGGAGGCTCGGGGTCCCGGGGACTGTAGAAGGGGCCGCTGCTTGGGCCAGGGGGAGCAACTTCGGCCGCGCTCTTCTCGGGTGCACCGGGTGCTGGGTGGAAGGTACCAGCGCAGCTGCTGCCGAAGGGGAACTTGTAGACCATGTCACAGCAGGCCAGCTGGCTCTCAGGCCTCATTCCAGTGAGGTCCAGGGCGCTGGCCGGCTCCTCTGGGAGCAGTGTGGTCACGGTGCCTGCAGCGCCCTCTCCCATCTGTACCACCACTGCGTGCGGCTTCCTGGTGCCTGGCAGAGCATGTGACCGCAGCTCTGCAGGGGAGGCCCGGGGGGGCTCAGCACCAGGCTCTGGCATGGGGCCTGGCTTGAGGCTGACACTCGGGGCGGCGCCCATCTGAGTGATCAGAATGTCTCTTCTGGCCAGGGGTGCCGCCTGGCTGGGCGGATTGTACCTGGCCAACTTGGCCTCCCTGGGTCTTCCGCGTGGCCCGCCTCGGTGTGGGGCTGTCTGGACAGCCTGCTCTGCTTGCTTGACCTGGGCCAGGCACACGGGGCTACCTGAACCTTGGCCAAAGTCCAGCCGGCTCTGGAAAGGGTCTCCGTACACAATGGGCTGCTTCTGCTGAGCCATGAGCACGGACGAGGCCATGGTGATGCTCATGGTGGTGGCGGTGCCCAGGAAGGTGTGGGTCTGCTCCTGGGCGTTAAGGTTGATAACCAGGGGCTGCACGGTGGTCGACTGCCGCCCTGCGATGGGATCCAGGGCGAGGCCATACTTCCTGGCTTCTACGGCCAGAGAGGTCAGGTCCATGCCCTGGTCAGTGAGGATGATGGGCGTGGGCTTGACGGCGGTGCGGAGGTCTACTACCGCACTGCCAGGGGGCCTGGGGCCTGGCTCCACCCGAGACGTTCCAGGCACAGAGGAGATCCGGCACAGGGAAATGTTTTCAGCAGGGAGGGCACCCCAGCCGTAGAGTGCCAGGGGCCCGTCCGCAGCGCCGGCCGCTCGCGGGAAGCCGGGGGGCCCAGGGGGCTCTGGCGGTGTGGTCTGGCTGTAGCTGTGGGAGGAGGGCTGGGTGTCAGTGGGCGAGCACAGCGGGGAGGTGGAGGCGCTGGCGTGTACCATCCTGGTCTGGCTGGAGGCCTGGGAGGCCAGCGTGATGACCATGAAGGGGGCCTCCTGGGAAGACTGCTGCCGCCCCAGGTGGGGCGTGCCGGGGCGGTGCGGGGTCTGTGTGCCCTGGGCTACCATGGGGGTGGGAGAGGGGGAACTGGGGCTCCGTGGCATGTCCGAGGCAGGGGTGGGGCTTAGCGTCTGTGTGGAGAACTCGGCTGTGGCCCTCGGGCCCAGTTTGCCTGGAGAGAATGTGGGGCTCCCTGAGGGGGAGGATGGGGAGAGGGGCGGGCTAGAGCCTGCGAAGTAGGAATATGCCCGGGAAGGCTGGGGCGCGCCGGCCTCACCCTCGCTCCCACTCGGGGGCTTCTCTCTGGCGGCCCATCCACCTGCAGCAGGGCCGCCGGGGGGCTGGGGCAGCTCCTCAGTCTGAGAGCCGTAGTTTGCTGTGGCGGGGCTCTGTCCGTAGCTGTGGACTATGGATGAGGGGGAAGGACTGCGCTCAGAGCTGGCTGGGGAGGATGGAGCCATGTGTACCCGTGGCAGGCTGGTGGGACCAGGAGCCACAGTGGTGGTGGCCAGGGCTCCGGGGCCCTGGGAGAAGGGCACGCCAGCCTCCTTGGAGGCTGAGCCCGGGGAGGCGGCAGAGCTGTGCAGCTTGAGGGAGTCCTGTGTCTCCTTTGCAAAGTGCTGAGTGACCCGGACGTCGGGGATGACCCGGCCCCCACCGCTGTCCACGGAGGTGGGGGCGAAAGACACGGGGGCAGCAAGCTGGGTGGGGCTGGTGCCGGGGGTGAGGGGGCCCCCATTTTGCTTCATGGGGTCCATGTACGCACTCTCGGCATCCAGGAACTGCTTCTCCTTCTTCTTGTCCTCGGGGAAGGCCAGGTCCCGTGAGGAGGCCTGCCGCATGCGGGCGATGCTCTGCGAGGTCTGGAGAATCTCCTCGTACACGGCAGCCCCCAGGCCGGGCGGGCCCTCCGGGGCGGGCTGAGCAGCCCCACCATAGTCACGGTCCGAGGTGTCCTGGTACTCAAAAGGGCCCTGGCCCCGGGAGCCTGCGGGCTGAGAAGGGGCCCCGTGGGGTCCATGGCCACCAGCTGCCTGGGCCTGCTGCCGCTGGAGCAGCTGTGCTTTCCTCATCATCTCCTCGTAGGCCTCCTCGGCGCTCTTGAGGGGCCGCGCGGAACTGGGGGCGGCGGAGGGGGCCGAGGGCATCTCGGTGGGTGAGTAGAGGGACATGAAGGTGGGCAGGTTGTACTCGCTGCCCGACTTATAGAGCCGGCCGGGGCCGCCCTCCAGGGCCTCGGCCTCGGAGTCCAGCGAGGGCGAGGGCGAGTACTCGGAGCAGGACGAGCGGTGCAGCTCCTCCATCTCGGCAGCCTGCCGCAGCTCCTCGGTTGGGGACGCATCCTCGATGGGCGACAGGTTGCTGGGCGGTGTCTTGGAGCGCTCGCGCCGCCGCTGGGCCCGGAGCTCCTCCTTGTCGCGCCGCGTCTTGCGGGCCGTGCTGCGGATGCGCTGCTGCTCCACCTCCCGCATCTTCTCTTGCTCCCGCAGCAGCTCCTCCTCCTCCCGCAGCTCCTCTTCCTCCGAGGAGTCCTCGATGGTGGGCAGCAGGGGCCCGTGGGAGCGGTGCCGGGCCTTGCGCTGTTGTTTCGCTTCCTCTAGGCGCTGCCGGCGGCTGGGGCTGCTGTCGCTGTCCTCCTCCAGCGAGGACAGGGAGGTGGGGGAGGTGCCGGACGTGTAGCTGGGTGTGGAGGCGGGCAGCGTGGAAGAGTGCTCCCCACGTGAGCGGTCCTCGGGGGAGCCTGTCAGGCTCTCCATCTCCAGCTCGGGCTCCCGGTCCAGGCTGGGGTCTGGGCCCTGGCCCAGGTCCAGCTCGTGGCCGTAGCTGCCGGAGCTGTTGAGCTCGATTGTCTTGAAGCGCCGAAGCCCGCCCTGCAGGGCTGCGCTGCCGTCGGTGGCCTCTGCCGGGCTGCCCTCGGCGAGCAGCTCCTCGTAGCCCGTGGTGGCATTGTGGGGCAGGCGCCTCTTGGGCAGCGCGGCTGGCTCCTGGCCGGGCTCCGGGCGGGGCCTGGCGCGTCCCGCGGCCGTGGCAGCCGCGCCGTCGTCCTCCAGGTTGTCCTCCTCGGCGCTCATCTCCAGGATCTGCCGTCGCATGAACTCCTCGTCCGTGAGCTCGGCTGCCCGGGCTGGGGGCTGCGGCGGGAGCGGGGACAGGCCGCCCTCACTGCTGTCCTCCACATAGTCATGCCTCAGCTGGCTGCCGAAGTCGTCCGAGGACTCGGCCGTGTCCTGCTGCTCCCGCTGGCGGCCCCACTCCAGAGAGTCCTCCTCCTCCAGGATGTCCTCCAGCTCTTCGTCTGAGTCGAAGGCCTCGGGCATGATGGATAAGGAGTGTGGCCTCCGCGTCTGCTCCTCGCCGGCACTGCTGCGGGCCACCTTGCTTCGCCTGCCTGCAGGGGCCAGGGCCTGGGCCTCGGGCCGTCCACTCCCCACCTTGTGGAGGGGCACCTCGGAGGGACTGGGTGGGCGTGGCCCTGTCACGCCGGCACTGTCCAGCTGCTCCACCTCCTGCCGCACCACACCCGTGATCTCGCTCTGGGAGCTGGAGATGCCGTCTGAGGAGTATCCCGTGTCGCTGAGGCTCTGTGGGCTCCGAGACAGGTCCTGAGAGTAAGGCTTGCCCGCTGGCTCCTGAAGCAGGGTGAGAAGCAGCTGCTGACGGGGCTGGGGTGCGCCCCCCCACCTCTCAGGAGTGCAGAGCCAGCCACCCACCCCATCTCTCTGGCCTTGAATAGGCGCCACAGCAAGCCCAAGCCACCCTGGAGCTTTAAAGGGAAAGATGGAAAAACCCAGCAAAACGTAGCCAGGTGTGGTGGTGCACATCTGTGATCCCAGCAACTTGGGAGGCTGAGGCAAGGAGGGCTACAAGTTCGAGGCCAGACTCAGCAACTTAGGAAGATCCTGCCTCAGAATAAAAAATAAAGCTGGGAGTGGTGGTACACACTTATAATCCCAGTATTTGGGAGCCTGAGACAGGAGGATCACGAGTTCAAAGTCGGCCTCAGCAACTTAGTGAGGCTCTCGGCAATTTAGTGTGACCCTGTTTCAAAATAAAAAATAAAATAGGGCTGTGCATGTAGCTCAGAGAGAGAAAGCCTCTGGGTTCAATCCCCACTACTACTACAAAAAAAAGGGAGGGGGATGTATTCAGTGGTAGAATACCTCTGGGTTCAATCCTTAGTACCTTCCCATCCCCATGCCAGCCTCCCCACAACCCAGAAAAGCATCCGGCAGGGTAGCAGACATGGGGCCAGTCCCAGAGTGAGGCTCCTGCTGGGCCTGACCCCTCTTGGGCCTGTCCCAGGCCTACAGCCTCAGCCCCCTCAACCCCCCAAGACAAGTCTCCCCGCCTGAGCCCTCTGAAAGCTAGGGCCTATGGGAAGGAAACGGGACCAACCTCTGTCTCCCCGCCCTTGGGGGCTTCTGGAACAGCCTTGGCAGCAGGGGCGGTGGGCTCAGTCCTCCTCACCCCACTCTTTGCTTTGGGTGTCCCAGGGGGCTGAGTCGTCTCTGGAGGGGGCTTCGGCATGGGCTCAGCTTTAGCAGGGACTCCTGTCTTCTTTTCCTGGGCACTGCTCAGGGTCTTGCTGGGTTCGGAAGCCCTAACAGGCTTGGCCTGGGGGCTGGCCTTGGCGGGTAGGGGGCTGGCCTTGGCGGGCAGGGGGCTGGCCTTGGCGGGCAGAGGGCTGGCCTTGGCGGGCAGAGGGCTGGCCTTGGCGGGCAGGGGGCCTGATGGCTGACCCAGCCCCTGCGGTCCTTTCTGCTTTGGAGGGGCTGCTCCCGCTGCGCGGTGAGGCGCAGCTGCGGGGGGCTGCTGGGCGGTGGGCAGCGGCAGGGGGGGCTGCTCTCCCAGGCTGCCCTCCAGCAGCCGCTTCGTTTGGCAGTTCAGACAGAGCCATTCTGCTTTCTGCAAGGAAACAGGAGGGAGGTTGGTGAAGCCACGCACACTGGGAGCTCTCAAAGACCACTTCTATGACGATTTCCATAATCTTAGGAAGAGAAGTCTTTCACACCATGACGCCAAAGGCGTAAGGAGAAAAAGACCGACAGATTTATCCCCCAAATGATAAGCTTCCCCACAGCTCAGATGGATATGTACAAAGTCAAGTCGCAGATCACAAAGCAAAAGAAAGGCTCCCTTCCTCAGCCCCAGGGCCAGCGAGGGGGAGAACTAGGTGGGGCCGCAGCAGACAAGGGTCTGGTCCCAAGCACAAGCCGGCTGGGGCTGCTTTGAGGCCCAGCAGTCCGGAGCTCCTGCAGGACAAGACTGGCAGCCCGACCTGGAGAATGTTCTGGAAGTACTACCCTTCCCTGCCCCCCCCCCCCGCTCTCAGGTCTGACGCCATCCCAGCATCCTTCCCCAAGTCAGGGCTGTGCTGGGCAGGGGCAGACTCCTGGGCCGCAGGAAGCCCTGTTTGCGGTGGGGCCTCCCAGTCCTCCAGGCCCACACCACTAGCCCAAGTCACTTTGCCTAAGGCCACTAAGAACCTCAGGTGGAGGCCTTCCACCTCCCTGCCTCGAGGAGCACTGTGTGGTGGCACCGAGTCAGGAGCTGCTGGCCCCAGTGCTTACCATGAGCCTCCATTCTCAGGGTCGCCCACTGTTTCAGGCCCAGGGTTGGGGGCTGAAGGCAGAGTACATGACTCAGACAGAGAAACGGACGGAACTGGTATGCCGCCTTCCTGGAGCCCAGAGCCCCAGCAAGTGTCAATGGGGAAGCCTTGGCAATACCAGCAACCGAGCCTAAGTCCCGCAGTGCTAGCTGGCTGTGTAGGGGTGTGGCTTGGGCGTCCCTGGTCCTCGGTGGTGACTCCTGCAGCAGGTCTGAGGCTAGCAGAGCTATGCCCCCCAGGGCTGTCCTCCAAGGTCAGTACTTGAGGCCCCACCCTGGTTCATGCTGGGTGTGGGGGAGTGAGAATTATAACAGCCCGGAAGCTAGGCGTCATGGCACATGCCTATAATCCCAGTACTTGGGAGGCTGAGACAGGGAGATTGCAAGTTTGAGGCTAGCCTCAGCAACTTAGGGATACCCTGATTCAAAATAATAAAAAAAAAAATAAAAGTACTCAGTGGTAGAGCACTCCTGGGTTCAGTCCCTAGTACACACACACACACACACACACACACACACACACACACAACCACGCCCAGAGCAGGGCTCCAAGAAGCCTGCATCTGCTCTTGCCCTTGGGTATGAAAGCTCAGCACACCACCTTCCGCTCGGCCCCTCCTGGTGCCGACACACCAGGCTCTGTCAGCAGCTCTATCATGAGAAAGAACCATAGCTTCACAGCCAGGGCGCGAGGAAAGGAGGTGGCCAGGCCCCTGTCAGCCCAGGCAAGCTGATGGCCTCAGCACACTCGGTCCCACGCTGTCTCGGGGCTAGCCTGGCCCTTGGCAGAGCCTTGGGTGCTCAGTACCCTGGCATCAACAGCCTACCACGGCACAGGCTGGGGATGAGGCTGCCCCGGTTTGCCGCCCGCAGAGCTATGTCATGCACCCTGCTGCAGACCTCAGCGGGCTGGGCGGGGGCCAGGCCTGGAACAGCCTGGAGACTGCCCTGGGAGTCTCGGACAAGAGGGACCAAGCAGCAGACAGGATGCGTCCGAAGAGGCCTACGTGTATACACTCGCCCCACGCCCTGTGGGACCCACCTAGCACCACTGCAACTCCCCTGCCTCACATCTGATGCACTAGGTGTGCCCCATGTAGCCCTCCGTGAGTGCTGCGGGCTGCCGTGCACAGGTCTTGGGCTTCCTTAGACACTCCAGAGGTGCCTGAAGAGGGTACCCCACAGGGGAGACCCGGCCCCAAGATAGCCAGCACGGGAGAGCACAGCTGGACCCAGAGACCCCGGCCACGTGCGCCACCGTTCCCCAGGAACAAAAGGACCCTCCCACCAGAGAGGCCTGGGTGAGGGCCAGAAGCCCAAAGACCGTGGGGACCAGAGAGGGCTGTAGGCTGAGGCCAAGAAACACAACCCCTCCCAGCCCCAGGACCAGCAGGAAAGATGAAGGGTCAAGACCTGGGCCCAAGGCCTGCTGACTCAGCAGCGCCCACCACGGACCACTCTCCCCAGGCTCTGCGCACTCATGGGTCTCCTCCTTCCAGCCGGCTGCTGGAAGCCGGCCTGGTCGCCCTCTCGCTCCTGGCTCTGCTAAGGCAGGCAGCAGGAAAGGGAGGGCTGTAGAAGTCCTGTGAAGCAAAGGCTAAAAATAAACCCTTGGCCAGACTGGGCAGCCCTTCCCCTGCCCTCCGGGAGCGGGAGCAGGAACAGAGCGGGTGGCACGCCGTCGGAGCCCAGCGATAGGTCTCCTGGGCCTGGGGATGGAAGGCCTCCAGCCAACAGCGCACCCCGCCACTCCCTGCATCTCTGCCCGGGGTCCCCCACTCTGGTGCATTCCTTCACACCCTTGCTTGAGCAGTGCCTCCACCCCTGGCACATCCCTTCTCCTGGAGCCCAGCCAGCCCCAGCCCGGGGGAGCTGCTCCTCCTTGCCCCTCAGCTTGGCCCCTTCCGCAAGTGGACAGGGGTGACCGCTTCTGCTTGGCCTCCCTCTGTCCAGTTCTCTCTGGTACAGGGAGGGCCAGGCCCCAAGGACAGCCGTCGCCTCTGGATGGGAGCTCTGTGCCTCAGAGCACCCGTTTAGGGTGAGGAAGGGCACTGAGTCTGCTGAGAGCCGGCAGGTGCCGCAGGTGTGTGAGGCCTGTTGCCCCCGGAGCCTCTGGCCATTGTGTCACGGGCCAGAGGACGCCGGGCTGCTCCGGGTGCCAGGTGTCCTCCCTCCCGGCCACCCGGCATCTGAACGAGTCTGCAGTCCACATGCTCCCTTCACTGTGAGTCTGGCCTATGTGCCGGGCTGCTATGGTGACAAGGGCTGGATCTACACCCCATGGAGGCTGGGATGGGAAGACCACAAGTTCAAGGCCAGCCTCAGCCACTTAGTGAGACTCTCAGCAACTAGCAAGATCTTGTTTCAAAAATTTAAAAAGGAAGCTGGGCACAGTGGCGCACACTGGGCACGGTGGCGCACACTGGGCACGGTGGCGCACACTGGACGTGGTGGCGCACACTGGGCACGGTGGCGCACACTGGGCGTGGTGGCGCACACTGGGCGTGGTGGCGCACACTGGGCACGGTGGCGCACACTGGGCGTGGTGGCGCACACTGGGCGTGGTGGCGCACACTGGGCACGGTGGCGCACACTGGGCGTGGTGGCGCACACTGGGCGTGGTGGCGCACACTGGGCGTGGTGGCGCACACTGGGCGTGGTGGCGCACACTGGGCACGGTGGCGCACACTGGGCGTGGTGGCGCACACTGGGCACGGTGGCGCACACTGGGCACGGTGGCACACACTGGGCGTGGTGGCGCACACTTGTAACCCCAATACTTGGGAGGCTGAGACAAGAGGATCACGCAGCCTCAGCTGTTTAGTGAGGCTCTCAAAAATTTAGTGAGACCCTGTTTCCAAATAAAATATAAAACAGGTCTGGGGGTATAGCCTGGAGGTAAAAGGCTCCTGGGTTTCATCTCTAGTATTAAAAAATAATAATAAAAAGGAAGCCGGGCATGGTGGCGCACACTTATAATCCCAGCATTTGGGAGGCTGAGACAGAAGGATCACAGTTCGCAGACAGCCTCAGCTACTTAGTGAGGTCCTTTGCAACTCAGTGAGACCCTGTTTCAAAAACAAATAATAAGCCAGGCGTGGTGGCGCACGCTTGTCATCCCCACGCTTGGGAGGCGGAGACAGGAGGATCGCTTAGGTTCGAAGCCAGCCTCGCTGGCTTAAGAGACCCTGTTTCAAAAAAAAAAAAGTATAAAATAGGTCTGGGACTGTAGTCCAGAGGTAGAAGGGTTTCCAGGAACCCCAGTACCACCAAAAAAATAAAAAAATAAAAATAAATAAATAAATAATAGGGCTGGGGGCTCAGAGGTAGAATGCCCTTGAATTTAATCTTCAGTACTGCAAAATAATTTTTAAAAGAGGGGGCTAGGGTGTAGCTCAGAGGTAGAATGCCCTAGATTCAATCCCCAGCACTCTCCACAAAGATTCGGACACTGGGGCCCAGTGCTGCTGCCCCTCTACTGGCTCTGGCATGGATATGTGTCCCTGCCCCTCCTGTCCCTGCACACGCTCCTCCCTTTGGCCCTCTGTCTCACAAGAGGAACCCTCCCAGGTGTTCCCAGGTGTGCCCTTGTGGCTGGGCTGGGCTTCCCTCCCTCAGACCTAAACGTGTTCAATCCCTGAGGAGGCCACGAGGCTGCACTGGCCGGTGTCCACTAACACACAGACAGTGAGGACTTGGGGGACTGTACCCCACTCCTGGACACTCTCTTGAAGACACTGGGGGCTCAGGCCTTGAGGACACATGGGAGGTCAGCAGCTCATCGGGTTCTCACTAAAACCCAAGAGGAGTAAGTACCACTGCCCCATTCCACCATTCTACCTGGGACGAGGCAGGGCCCCTGGAGAGCGCCACCCAGAGACAGCCTGAGGCCAGCCTCCCAGGAACAGAGGCCGCTGCTGGCCCCGTGCCGGCTACCCCTGCTGCAGCCTCTGCCACAGGCCAGTCCAGCCTGGTATCACACGTACCACTGGGCCCTCTGCCCAGGGAGGCCAGCTTCTTCGGGGTGCTGCTGGAGTTTTGGTAACAAGAATAAAAGAAACTGGCCTCCCCGTGTGGTAGTACAGAACTGTAATCTCAGTACTTGGGAGGCTGAAACAGGGTTGCAGGTGCAAGGACAAACTCAGCAAGTAGTGAGCCTTTCAGCAATCTAGTGAGACCGTTTAAAAAAAAAAAAGGCTGGGTGTGGTGGCGCATACTTGTAATCCCAAAACTTGAGAGGCTGAGACAGGAGGATTGCAGGTTCAAAGCCAGCCTCAGCAACTTAGTGAGGTTCTCCACAACTTAGGGAGACCCTGTTTCCAAAGAAAAAATAAAATAGGCCTGGGGGTATAACTTAGAAGTAGAGGGCCCCTAGGTTCCACACCCAGTACCACAAAAAGGGGGTTTGGTGGTATAGCTCAGAGGTAGAAGGCCCCTGGGTTCAATCCCCAATAGAAAAAAATAGAAGAAAGATAAAAGAAAAGAAAGAAAAAAGAAAAAGAAACTGGTGATGTTAGTAGTTCCAGTTCTACTAATTCCTTCACACACTATTTTGAACTGAAAGTCAATTAAAAATTAAGCCAGAGGGTACTATTATCCTTCAAAAGATAAATAGGTTAAAAAAGTTGGCATCAGCACCTCTTAATTATGAAATGACTCACTAAATGGCGCTGTGGTTAGTTTTTGGAGGACGTTTCAAAGGGAAAGGGGCCCAGCTTCACCACCTCTTCCGTGGTGTGCCCTGCGCTCCTTATCTAGAGGGAAAAGGCGTTTTACAGCTCAGAGCTGTTGATGAAGATTCCCAACACGCCAGTCCAGATGGCTGGCTCTGGCCTCGGGTGGCCCCAGCAGGTCTGCTGGGCTTGAGGGAGCTGTGAGTGGGGTGCCTCCCCTGCCCCAGCCTCCGGCACCTCTGCGAGGCAAGGAGGGGCCACCACCTGGGCAGCCACACCCGAGGGCCTGGAGGGCCGCCCAGCAGCACGAAAAGTCAGCAGCTGGTGAGAAAGCTCCGGCTCACAGGGAAGCACAGGGCTGCTCAGAGGTCAAAGGCAGCGCGGCACAGGGCCCTCGGGCCTCGGAGAGGGGAAGCAAGGCCTCCCCAGCGGCCACAGACCCGAGGCAAGGGTCACTGTGCGGCCGGTGATGGAGACCGATGCAGAGCAGAGCCTGAGCGGGAAGGAGTGGCAGGGGGCTCTGCGGGGTGGGCTGGGTGCGCCCTGGGCTGCACTGATGAGCAGAACTGATAGAGCTAGGTGAGGAGCCGCCCCGACCCCCGCCTGCCCTGGAGGAGCTGGGACAGCACACCTTCGTGGGGCTTTCCACCCCCGGAACCCACCACACCCTGGGAAGGCAAGGGAAGACCTGGCAAAGGGGCAGCAGCTGGGCGGGACGTGGAGACAGCCGCCGCCCAGAAGCACGCAGCTGGTGTGGACCCCAGACCCCAAAGCCTCCTCTAGAGCCCGCCCGTGGTGGAGACACTGCTGTGTGGCTGACACAGCACTTGCCGTGCTTGGCCTGGGCCGCCCAGAAGAGCAGGCGGGCTCGTTCCCCTGCGGGCAGCTGCCTCACCCTCCAAACACACCTGCTTGACGGGAAAGTGCGCTGAGAGGGCTCATGGGGACAGGGTCCCAGGCCAAGCCAGCTCCACCGTCATCAGAGGCCAGAGTGCCTTGGTGTCAGGGTACACCGCCCTATCGGCCCTGAGCTTGTGGCTGGCAGTACCAGGGCAGAGCAGCCGGTCCCGTGATGGCCCATGGCACCCCTTTTCCGCCCGCCAGTAAGGCAAGCTGCCCTCCAGGAGCTTTGGAGCTGGCACTGCGGGGCCTGGCCGCTTCTCAGGCATTTTGGGAAGTGTCACATGTGTGGCCAAAGTGGTCTCTCTAGTCATGCTGGACCACTCAGGGCGGTCTGGCCCGAGGGGAGTCGGGACTGCAGAAGGGCGGGGGCAACACCACACTCTGCTCATCCAAGCTGGGCCGGCGTGGTTTGTGTCCCTGCCTTGTGCCCACCACCCGCTTGCACTGCTCAGCCCGAGGCTTGGCTGGTGGCCCACATGCAGGAGTGCCAAGACCCCGAGGGGCACCCCAGCCACGCCAAAGGTGGCCACGGTGCAGGGAGAGTGGTAATGGGCTTGGGCAGGAGCAGAAGCAGCCTCCGGGCTCGGGATGGTCCACTCCACAGGGGACCCCACTTCCAGGCTCCCCAAGAACACTGGGCCAAATCTGAGGCTCTTGCCTCCTCTGCCTGGCTCTGCAGAGCGCCCAGGTCCCTGCCCTGGGCAGAGACTGCGGATGCCGGGGCCACCCCAGCTCTCCCTCACGTTTTCCTATGGGTCGGGAGATCGCCGCGCCGGAGCACCCCTAGGAAAGCTGAGCCCGGGGAATATAAAGCAAAGAGAGGTTCTGACAAGTGGACATCACCCCACGACCGCAGAACAGAGACCACGTGTGTACACCAGCTGGCTTGGCTGCCCAGGAGGTGGGGCATGGCCGGCCCACCTCGCTGTGACTCTTCAGCCCTACTTGGGCGGGCAAGACCCTCATTAGAGCCCCAGCTGGAAAAGGGGAGGTCAACTCAGGCCCTCCCAGACCTGGGACCAGCCTCGGAGGCATGGCCAGCCTGTCAGAGGCAGGAGGCACAGTTCCCCACCCGCCGTGCCAGTCAGATCTCTGGGTGGAAGGACTGGGGGCTGAGGTGGGCGGGCGGGAGGGAGACTGCAGCCCGCAGCTCTGCCCCTGGCTCCCCAGCCCCCCAGCACAGCTTGGGGCAGTGCTCCCGCTCTTACCTGCACCAGGTGGGGCGTGGGGTTGAAGCCACAGAGGTTGCACACCTGGAGCTTGCAGGTGGTGCAGGTGTTGTAGTTGGCTGGGCCTTTGCTGCCCATGTTGAGCTCGGCTTGGCACAGTGGGCAGGTGGCCCTTTCCTTCGGCGTGGTCTTTGGCTTGGCAGCGGCCTTGGGGGCTGGCTGTTCTGTTCTGCCATGCTTTGGACTAGCTGTCCCCCCAGTTTTCGCCAGGGCCCCAGGACCAGTTCTAGCTCCAGGCTCAGTTTTGGCTCCGGGGGCTGGCCCAGGCCCGGGCCCTGAGCCTGGGGGTCTCGGGCCAGCTTCCTTGTTGGCATCGCTGAAGACGATCTTGGGTGGCCCCTTGCCAGGGGAAGGCTGGCCCTGGGGCTCAGCCTCGGGCTGCGCGGACATGAGGGTGCTCGCCTGGGTCAGCAGCGATGCACCGAAGCCAAAGAGCTTCCCCGTGAGCCCCTCCGGGGCCTGCTCGCCTGCACCAAGCCCAGGGGGCGCCACAGAGGTGCTCCTGGCAGGGGCCTCTCCCGCGGGCGGCCTGGGCTCAGCCGTGGAAGGCTTGGTGGGGAGATGGGGCTGCGGAGACATCCTCCCCACCTCTGGAGGGGCCCCGGTGTGGGCAGGCCCCGGCGCTGAGGTGGCCCTGGCCGTCTCAGCCTGGCGGGGGCCGGGTGGGGGTCCCGTGGGGCCCCGGGCTTTCTCTGGCCCTGGCTTCCCCAGGGGCTGCTTGGCTGGGGAGTGGGCAGAAGGCAGGGCCGGGGAGTGCAGCTGCTGCTGGCTCTTGGGGCGGGGCGCCGTGGTCATGTCCATTCCCAGAGCCCTTTGCATCTGACAGTTCAGGCAAAGCCACTCCTTTACCTGCGGAGAGAAGCGGCAGGGTCAGCAGATGGACAGCGGGAC
Organism: Muscardinus avellanarius; assembly: GCF_963383645.1. NCBI lineage: Eukaryota > Metazoa > Chordata > Mammalia > Rodentia > Gliridae > Muscardinus > Muscardinus avellanarius. The sequence continues at coordinate 141,460,467 of NC_137790.1, forward strand.
CACGTCACGGCTGCCAGCGCGGGCTCCGAAGCCCACTGGGGTGTGCCCGGATGCAGGGGCAGGGTTGAGGCAGGTGGCACGCATGCTCTTATTTATATCTTTGGTACTGGGGATGGAGCCCAAGGGCATTCTACCTCTAAACGACATCTCCAGCCCTGTTTTTTTTATTCTTTATTTTGAAACAGGGTCTCACTGAGTGGCAAAGGGCCTAAGTAGCTGAGGCTGTGAACCGCGATCCTCTGGTCTCAACCTCTCAAATGCTATGATTACAAGCGTGCACCACCATGCCTGGTAAACTTCCCTTCCCTGTTATCTGCCAGGTACAAAGGCAGAGCAGAGTCCCCCGTCACCCACCGACTGCCTGCCAGACTCCCGGCGCCAGCACCTGTACCTCAGCTGTGTGTGGCACCCCCACAAGCCCGCCTCAGCAGCCTGTGGGACGCCCCAGTAGCCTCCAATGGGCCCATCACCCTCTCCTGCTGCCCCCTTCTGGCCACTTGCATGACAGCAGCCAGAGTGGCCAGGAGGGAAAGCCAGCCTGGCAGTAACAGGTGTTGAGGGGAACTTGCACATGGGCGCATGAAGAATGACAGGTGAAAGAGAGGCCCAGGGAGCCAAAAGAGCGGATCCAGGCATGGAGTGACCCAGCACTCGAGAGGCTGGGACAGGAGGGTCACAGGTTCAAGGGTGGCCTCAGCAACTTAGTGAGGCTCTCTGCAACTTAGACCGTTTCCAATAAAGAATTTAAAAATACAAGGCCGGGCGTGGTGGGCACGCTTGTAATCCCCGCGCTTGGGAGGCGGAGACGGGAGGATCGCGCTGCTTCGGAGCCAGCCTCGCTGGCGTAAGAGACTCTGTTTCCACATAAAAATGTTAAAAAATAGGTCTGGGAGTGTAGCCCGTGGGAGTGTATCCCGGAGGTAGAAGGGCTTCCAGGAACCCCAGTACCACCAAAAATAAATAAATAAATAAATAAATAAATAAATAAATAAATAAATATACGACCAAGGGTATAGCCCCTGGTTCAAACCCCAGTGCTACCTACACACACACTCACACACACATACAAAGAAAGAAACCATAATTCCTGCTGAGAAGGAGCTTAGTCTCACTGAAAAGATAAAATATATAATGAGAAATCTCAAGGGCAGAGCGGACAGTAATGTAATATAATGTAATGTAAATAGAACGAAATAAGCCCCTTTTTTTCTTTTCTTCTCCTTTCGAGAGTGTGTGTGTGTGTGTGTGTGTGTGTGTGTAGCACTGGGGTTGAACCCAGGGAAATTCTGTATCTGAGCTACACTTCCAGCCCTATTTTATTTTCTTTTATTTTTTTTTTTTTGCAGTACTAGGGATTGAACCCAGAGACATTCTACCTCCGAGCTATACCCCCAGCCTCATTTTTTATTATTTTATTTGAAACAGGATCTCACTAAATTGCAGAGGGCCTCACAAGTAGCTGAGACTGGCCACGAACCTGAGATCCTCCAGTCTCAGCCTCCCAAGTATTGGGATTACAAGCGTGTGCACCACACCCGGCTTTATTTGTTTATTTATTTATTTATTGCAGTACTGGGAATAGAACCCAGGGGCACTGTACCTCTGAGCTATACCCCCAGCCCTATTATTTAGTCTTTTTAATTTTTATTTATTTATACATTTATTTTTGTGGCTCTGGGGATGGAACGCAGGGGCATTCGACCTCCAAGCTACACCCCCTGCCCTATTTTTTTTTCTTTATTTTGAAACAGGGTCTCACTGAGTTGCAGAGAGCCTCACTAAGTAGCTGAGGCTGTCCGCAAACCGTGATCCTCCAGTCTCAGCCTCCCAAATGCTGGGATTACAAGTATGCGCCACCATACTATTTATTTATTTATTTATTTATTTATTTATTTATTTATTGCGGTACTGGGGATGGAATCCAGGAGCATTCTACCTCCAAGCTCTACCCCCAGCCCTATTTTTTTAGTCCTTTTTATGTTTGAAACAGGGTCTCACTAAGTTGTGAAGAGCCTCATTAAGTAGTAGCTAAGGCTGCCCATGAATGGAGATCCTACAGTCTCCGCCTCTCGAATGCTGGGATTACAAGCATGCACCACCACGCCCAGCTCTGACTTCATTATTTTGAATCAGGGTCTCCCTAAATTGCAGAGGGCCTTGCTAAATTGCTGAGGCTGCCGGGCATGGTGGCACACCTTGTAATCCCAGCATTTGGGAGGCTGAGATAGGAGAATCGTGGTTTGTGGACAGCCTCAGCAGTGAGGCCCTCCAAAACTTAGTGAGACCCTGTTTCAGAATAAAGAATAAAAATTGGGAAGGGGGTGTAGCTTGGAGTCGAATGCCCCTGGGTTCCATCCCTAGACCTGTAAAAAAAAAAAAAAATTGCTGAGGCCACAACCTGTGATCCTCCTGTGTCAGCCTTTCAAGTACCAGAATTACATGTGTGTGCTACCCATTGTTTTTCTTAGAGAAGCTGAGTGTGTGTGTGTGTGTGTGTGTGTGTGTGTGTGTCCCTAGGAAGACTTTTTTTTTTTTTTTTGTGGTACTGGGGATGGAACCCAGGGGCATTCTACCTCCAAGCTACACCCCAGCCCTATTTTTTATTCTTTATTTTGAAACAGGGTCTCACTAAATTGCAGAGGGCCTTACAAAGTAGCTAAGAGACCCTGTTTCCAAATTTTAAAAAAGTATGAAATAGGTCTGGGAGTGTAGCCTGGAGGTAGAAGGGTTTCCAGGAACCCCAGTACCACCTAAAAAAATAAAAATAAAAATAAATAAATAAAATAAACACGTAGTCTCCTCCGCCACTGGCATACCCTGGGGGTGCCCCTGGGGTTCTGGACAAAGCCCACACAAGACTCCTGTACTTCTCACTAGAACCTTCCTTCCCAGCCCCGCCCTTCAGGCTGTGTCACACGCATCGCACCTAAAATAAAACCTCTTTGAAAACACTGCGACACCCCTCGGTGACTCATCTCCCAGATGGGCACTGCTATTTCTATCCAGCCTCTCCCCAAGGTGGGCGGTGGCCTCCCTGGGCCCAGCACACAAGCCCTCCCTCCCAAGGGGTACTCTGGCCGAGGGAGGCCTCTGAGCCCCTCAAGCCCCGACTCCCCAGTGGGCCCCTGGGAGTCTCCCAGGAGCTGGGGACCACCCCTGGCCTCTTCCTCCCCATCCCAAGGTCCCTGCACCTGTGCTGGGGGATAGCGGGAGGTGGTACCCAGGCTGTAAGTACATGAATGGCCTTGTAGCAGGTCGCCCTGGCCTCGGGACAGCAGCAGTTAGGGGCTCTCTTAGCTGCACACACTGACACCTCCTCCACTTGAGGCTGCCACTCATCAGAATACAGGGACTGGCTCTCTGCTAGTGAGACAGGAGACCTCTCTGAGGGTCCTGCCTTCCCTACTTGGCCCATGCCCAGGAGGTGTGCAGACCAGCTGATGTCCCGGGCCAGGTGGTGCTAGGCGGGGCAGGGCTCTGAGAAGCCCATCCCGCCTCCCCAGGGCTGGCAGGGACCTCCAGGGATGCCCGTGCACCCGAGCTTAGTGGGGCCACAGGCAGAAGGAAGGATGAAGTGGACAGAGCCGAGCGTGGTGGCACACCCTTGTGATCCCAGCATTCAGGAGGCTGAGACCCGTGGATCACAGTTCGCAGACAGCCTCAGCTACTTAGTGAGGCCCTCTGTAACTCAGTGAGACCCTGTTTCAAAATAAAAAAAACTAACAAAAAAAAGTAAAAAATAAAAAGATTAGCCGGGTCTGGTGGCACATGCTTGTAATTCCAGCATTTGGGAGGCTGAGACAGGAGGATCGCAGTTCACAATTTGGGGACAGCCTCAGCTACTTAGTGATGCCCTTTGCAACTCAGTGAGACCCTGTTTCAAAAGATAAAGAATAAAAAAATAGGGCTGGGGGTGTAGCTCGAAGGTACAATGCCCCTGGGTTCCATCCCTAGCACTGCAAAAAATAAAAATAAATAAATAAAAAGAAATAAAAAGAATGTGTGTGCAGGGTCTGGGGTCCTTTCCTGCCATGGCTCTACCTGCTGGAGCCGCCATGGGTGTGGAGGGCAGGGCCCTGGGGCTCCGTGGCTGGGGGAGCACTCTGGCCCAGAGAAGACGCTTTCCCAGTTACTCCTTCGTTCAATGAGGCTGGGGACAGGCCAGCGCCCCCCCCCCCGCCCCACAGGCTCTGGGCAGGAAGGGGAGCAGGCGGGGCTACATCTTCCTTCCTGTGGGGACACAGGTGTGTGAGCCCTGCCCCACTTCGTTTTGGGGACCCCCTCCCCGGGCAGAGCTTTTCCATGGTCAGAAGTGGCCAGGCCAGGCTGGAGGCTCAGAGCCCCGCAGGTCAGGCTGCCCACACCCTCCTCCTGTCCACCAGCAGGAAGAGGAGCACAGCAGAGGAGGAAGGCTCCCTCCGCCACATCACTTGCTGTGGCGTTACCTGAGGCCACATTCAAGCTTCCCATTTTGGTACAAAGTGAAGCATCGCAGAATCCACTGACAAAAGAGCCCCTGCCTATGCCACCCAGAGCTTCCTGGGAGCCCACCACCTCTGTGACTCCATGCTCCTCAGGGTGAGTCACTGGCCGGCTTTCAGCAGGAGGCACGAAGCCCGCTGGGCCCTGGACAACGATGGCAGGCGGAGGGGGTGAGTCAGGCTTGCCCCGCCGCACACCCCAGGGCTCTGGGCATTGACCACCTCATCCAGCACCCGCTGCCTACTGCCCGCCAGCAGTCTGCCTCTGTGTCGGCTGGCTGGCTGGCCTCAGCCCTCAAGGGCAGGCACCCTGGGTCCCAACAGGCAGGGCACAGTCGTCCAGAGCTGGGCCAGCCAGGCACCTGCCCTGCATCTGAGGTCGGGATCTGTGGAGGGAGGCAGAGCCCAGGGGCTGGGTGAGGTGCGAATCCTTATCAGTTATATGATTTGCAATATCCCTCACCATTCTCTGGACTGCCTTTTGACTCTGTCGGTAGTATTTTTGAAACAAACATTTAAACTTTCATCAGCCAGGCACGGCAGCACACGCTGGTAGTCCCAGGACCTGGGAGGCTGAGACAGGAGGATTGCAGGTGTGCAACAAGTTCTGAAATCAGGACTTGCGAGTTCTTCACCTTTGTTCTTTTTCAAGATTCCTTTGGCTACATGGGGGTCCCTCGCCATTCCATCGGAGTGGTGGGTTTAAACGCACATCTGGCCTTCCTATGGAGCCCTCGGCAGACCCCGCAGGACCGCCACGGTGTCTGATCCTGGCTACGGCAACCCAGCCGTCCTGGTCCTGGCTCTATACCCTAACATCTCCTCGGATCTCCTCCGAGCATCCTCTCAGCGCTGCAGTAGCTCGGCCTACCCCCTCTGGGCGCTCCCCAGCCGGGCCGCAGGCATGGCTGCGTCCACACCGCCGTTCCTGGTAGGAGGCCCTCCTGTACCAGCCAGAGCTGCACAGGGCTTGGGTGTCTGCATGGCTTCGGCCGCTTCTCCTGGGCCCAGGACAGCGCCTGGCTTATCACAGCACTCAGGGAGCACTTGCGGAGGGGAAGGCGGCAGGGCCAGGCCAAAGGCTGGCCAGAAGGAAGAGCAAGAGCAGCAAAGCCACGGCCACCCATTACCAGCCCCAACTGGCCGCCTCCTTAAGATTCCCGCGCCTGCCTCCTGCCCCGCCCCTCCCGCTTCCATGGACTGCCACTGCCCTCCTGGGCCTCTGCCCCTGCTGCCCGCCCCGTTTATTTACTTACCTCTTTCTCCACCATCTTTATTCATTCATTCTGCTTTCTTTCTTTCTTTCTTTCTTTCTTTCTTTCTTTCTTTCTTTCTTTCTTTCTTTCTTTTGTGTGTGGTCCTGGGGGTGGAACTCAGGGGCTTTCTACCTCCGAGCTATACACCCAGACCTATTTTATATTTTATTTGGAAACAGGGTCTCACTAAGTTGCTGGCTTCGAACCTGTGCAATCCTCCTGTCTCTGCCTCCCAAGCGCAGGTATTACAAGCATGCGCCACCATGCCGGGCATTCATTGTTTTCTTTACCCTCACATATAAAAACAAGGGTTTTAGAGCCGGGCATGGTGGCGCACGCTTGTAAACCCAGCATTTGGGAGGCTGAGACCAGAGGATTGTGGTTCAAGGACGGCCCTCTGCAACTCAGTGAGACCCGGTTTCAAAATAAAGAATAAAAAATAGGGCAGGGGGTGTAGCTCGGAGGTCGAATGCCCCTGGGTTCCATCCCCAGACTCGCAAAAAAACAAAAAAAAAAAACAAAAAAACAAGGGGTTTAGTGTCTGTAATCTTGGTAATAGGGAGGCTGAGACAGGAGGATCACAAGTTCAAGGCCAGCCCTGGCAATTTAGCAAGACCCTCAGGAACTTAGTAAGACACTGTTTGAAAATAAAAAATAAAACAGAATTAGGGGTGTAGCTTAGATGTGGAATGCCCCTGGTTTCAATCTCCAGTACCAAAAACAAATCAACAACAACACACACATGCTCCAAGAGGTTTAGGAATAAAGTTTCATATTTTCTCTTCTGAACTAACTTCATGTTCATTCTCAGTTAAACATATAGCTTGTATGTGTGTGTGTGTGCAGGTCTGGGGATGGAGCCCAGGGGCATTCGACCTCCGAGCTACCCCCCAGCCCTATTTTTTTTTTTTTTTTTTTGTGGTACTGGGGTTCCTGGAAGCCCTTCTACCTCCGGGCTACACTCCCAGACCTATTTTTACATTTTTATTTGGAAACAGGGTCTCCTAAGCCAGCGCACGCAGCTGACTTCGAATCTGCGCGATCCTCCTGTCTCTGCCTCCCAAGTGCGGGGATTACAAGCGTGCACCACCACGCCCGGCTTTATTTTTTATTCTTTATTTTGAAACAGGGTCTCACTGAGTTGCAAAGGGCCTCACTAAGTAGCTGAGGCTGGCCGCAAACCGCGATCCTCCTGTCTCAGCCTCTGGAATGCTGGGATGACGAGCGTGCGCCCACGCCGGGCTCATATGGCCTTCTAATAGGCTGGAAGGTGGAGCCCACACCTGGGGGTCCAGCGAGAATGCTCCCACCGCATCACAGTGCCTCTCCCTCAAGTTCTCGGGCTCCAGCCTCCCCTGAGCTGGCCCGGTCTCCTGAGCACTCTGTCCATGTGTGCCTGTGCGGGCAGGAGGGCCGGCTGCTCAGGCCTCGCTGAAGGGGGGTGGTCCCTACTGACTCATCTGGGTCCAAGTGGAGACCCCAAGGCCTAACACCCAAGGATCAGAGGTCCAAGGAGTCAAAGGCCCTGAAGGGCCAGCGGCCCTGGGCCCCTTCCATTCTATTGGGGTGGAAAAGCGCCAGCCCCCGCCCGCCCGAGCACGGCAAGCAGCAGGGTTCCCGTGGCCCTCGCAGCACACCGTGCCACCGTGTCCTCCCCACACCTGCTCCTGCACCCGCTCTGGCCAAGTGGCGGTGTGGCCAGGAGGAGGCAGAGGAACTGGCCGCCTGCTGGCTCCGGCTGGGATCTGGGCGGCCTCACAGAACCACCCCCAGGCCATCTGGTACCTTGCGGGAGGAGTGGGAGGCACCAGAAGAGGGAGAGACTGCCCTGCCACCAGCTCACTCCTCCACACTCCTGCCCCGGGAAGTGTCTGGGCTGGTCAGCAGGGTGGGAGCGAGGTGCATGGAGAGTCAAACACCCTCCTGCTTAGTTTCAGGCTTGGAGCAGGCAAGGGGAGACTGGACTCACCTAATTTAGTTAGTTTAGTTTAATTATTTTTTGTGGTACTGGGGATCAAACCAGGGGTGGGCTATCTCCGAGCTACACCCTGTTAGGAAAAAAGGAGACAGGAGCCCAGCATAGAGAAAGCTTGCTGAGTGTGGTGGCGCACGCTTGTAATCGCTGGGCTTGGGAGGCGGACACAGGAGGATCACGCAGGTTTGAAGCCAGCTGCGCTGGCTTAAGAGACCCTGTTTCCAAATAAAATACAAAATAGGTCTGGGAGTATAGCCCAGAGGTAGAAGGGGTCCATCCCCAGTACCACCAAAAAAAAAAAAAAAAAAAGCTTTTTCTTTTGTGGTACTGGGGTGGAACCCAGGGGCTTTCTACCTCTAGGCTATACTCCCAGACCTATTTAATATTTTATTTGGAAACAGGTTCTCACTAAGTTGCTGAGAGCCTAGCTAAGTAGCTGAGGCTGGCTCTGAACCTGTGCGACCCTCCTGTCTAAGTACTGGGATTATAAGCATGCGCCACCACACCTGGCAAAGAGAAAGCTTTACTGCGAGCCTGGGAGGGCCCCTCTCCTGGTAAAACAGAGAGCCAGCTGTGCAGTCTAGGGTGGGCATTTTAGGGTGAAGACAGAGGAGCGGCCAGCTCAGAGAAGACCTCCTGAGGACTAGAATGGACGGGGCTGATTGGGTCAGGCTGGTGCCGCTGTCGGTCCTCATCAGCGTATGGGTCATCAGGCACCAGTCTGTGGTTGGGACAGTGCAAAGAACAAATGTCGGGGGCGTCACTAGTCACTAGTGACTTTCCTGGTGGGCTCTGGAGAGGTTAGAGGTAGAGCAGGTTCGTTCCTTTGTACTGATATTGGGAAGAGAGTTTAAAAAGTATTAATGTATCAGTCCTGGGAAAGATGTCCAACCTTGAAACATAGCGTCTTTACTAAGAAAGCCAGGGTTAGCCAACATGTCCTTGCATTCCTAAGAACAATTTAACACATTGTGGGGGAAAAGACGAAATGTAAAAGCCTGTGTTTGAAGATAGAGATGTCTCCCCCTCTCAGGCCATAAATCTGGGCCTGTGTTTGGAGACAGAGATGTCTCCCCCTTTCAGGCCATAAATCTGGACCTGTGTTTGGAGACAGAGATGTCTCCCCCTTTCAGGCCATAAACCCAGCTGGAGAGATAACAGAAGCAGAGCTGGGGCGGGCGATAAGGTGTAACATGATCTCCAAAAATCAAAGGGACCTGCTGGACTTAGACAATATAAAAATTCAGGAAACTGGAGTTTGTTGGCATTTTCGTTCGAATTGCCCCCCTGTGTCTTGCTCCGGCACAGGGCTGTGACTATCTCTATATTTCTATCTTTTAATAAACTTCTTTAAATCTGCAGCAGCTGTCCAAGCGATGAATACTTATTCTTAGCTTAGGACAAGAACCCACGGTTTTTCTGTTTGTCTCTGTGTGTCTGGTGGTGGTGGGGGGATTATTTCACAACACACACCTTTCCCCCCCCAACCTATCCCCTGCAACACCTTGTGGTTTTCCCGATGCCCCAGCTCGGAGAAAGAAAAAGTCTAGCAGGCTGCCTCTTACACTCCCTGGTGGGCCCCAGACCTCCCGGACCTCTGGCTTCCTGCGCGCTCTCCGGTAGCTTTCTAGAGGGTCTTGTGAGGCTGAGAGAGTGGGGCAGAAACAGGCCCACTGCTGGGCCTGCAGGCTGGGCGTGGGTGGCAGCCCTGCCTTCCAGCAGAGCGGAGCCTCGGAGCCTCCGTAGGCGGTGCTCTGGAGGACTAGCGCATCTCCTGGAAGCCTGGGCTGTGGCTCTGCGGGGAGCACCAGCTGGCCTGGAGGAGTCCAGGCAGGTTGGGCTGTGGTGGGGGCTGGAGGCTGCTCCCCGGGCTGCTGCTCACACTGTGCCACCGCCTGGCCTTCCCATGCTCTGCCCAACTGGGACAGCCCGCACGGAGGCCGCCACAGGCACAAGGGCCCTTCCTGTTCAAGGGGCCACCGCGCCTTCACAGACGCCAGTCTCAAGACCAGGGGGCTGCCGGCCTGAGCGGCGCAGAGTCAGCAGCGCCAGGAGGCCAGCCTCGGGGCTCCTGCTTCTCCCTCAGAAAAGCGTGGTGTGCAGGAAACGTAAGGCTTTTGTCCAAACTCCCTGGCAAGGAGGGCCCGCCTGCCCCCATCGCCCGCACCCCACTCACTCTTGGGCCTCCTGGTGTTGGTGCTGGTGGAGGGAGGGTCTCTGACCCCAAGAGGAAATTCGTCTTTTGCTGTGGTTTCAAACAGATGAAATGATTTGCCTGCCCAGAGACCAGAGCTGGAGCCCCCGGAAGAAATGGCCTCCATCCAGCAGAGTGGCTGGCCCGCTCCACTTGCCTCAGGCCAGCCTCAGAGGAAGCCTATGCCTTGCTCTGGGCTCTGGGCTCCCAGTTCTTTTGCTCCGGAATGACCCAGAATAAGCTAAGACTTCCGAAGGCCCCATTTCCTTGCCTGGCCCCCCACTGTTTCCTACAGTTCTGGGGCTGAGCCCAGGGGCACTCTAACAATGAGCTACATCCCATACCAGTCATTTTCATTTTGATTTTGAGACAGGATTGCACCAAGTGGCCCAGATTGGCCTCACACTTGTGGTGGGTCTTCTGCCTCAGCCCTCCAATCCATGCAGTGCCCAGGACTGCACACACCAACAACCCAGCGAAGCAGCTGGCAGGCCTCCTCCTCTCCACAGAGCCTCCAGAGCCAGCCAGCCTGGGCACACAGAACGCTGGGCGCTGCGTTTGTACGCGGCTCAAAGCCCACAAAGCACCCTGAAGCTGACGGAATGGTGACTCCCAGTCTCCGACCCTGCTTCCGGCAGACAGGTGGCTGTTTACCATGTGCGCTTCCATGTCTACTCTGCCCTCTCTGTAGCCCCTGACAATGCAGTAAGACCCCAATGGGCACCAGGAGACAGAGTACTTGATCATGGCGGGCACTCGCCATCCCACTGGCCACCACACAACAGTCCTACCCACTCCCGACCTGTGCAGTGGCTGGAGCCGCACACCAGCCAAGCGTCTCTGGCTCCATCAGTGTCTCAGAGACCCTAAGCCCTGCGCGCCACTCCGGCGGCTCTCGTCCCTCCCTGGGCTGATGGATGTCCTGCGGTCATCCAGGGCTTGGCATGACCACACCTGCCACTCCAGGTCCGCACCCCATCCAGGCAGGGCCCTGGATGCGCCCGGCAGCCAGTGCCTGCAGCATGTCTGCCTGGGGTTGGCCCTACCTCTACCCTTCCCTACTCCAATGGGGCCAGTCCAGGGAAGTCCCTGAGAAAGGAGGTGAGTGACGGTGCTGAGGCTCCGGAGTGGCTGCCTGCTCTGAAGACACAGCGCCTGCAGAGCCGGCCTTGCTCGTGTGCAGAGTCTCCGGCCTGGGGAGCTGAGTCCGGAGACAACAGGGCAATGCCAGCACAGCCTCAGCACAGTAGCGGTGTCCAGGAGAGATGTGGTCTCTCAGGACGGATCTAACGGAGGCGTGAGCAGAGCCTGCAAACCTGTTTTCTCATCCCACAGAAGGTGCCTGGGGAGGGGAACAGGCTCTCAGCAAAGCAATGGTGGCCGCTACACGAGCTCAGCGCTGGGCCGTGCCTCAGGAAGCCGATCCCTGAGGTTAGCGTTCCTGGATGGGGTGCCACTGTAGCAGCCGGAGCCCAAAAGAACAGGGTGTCCCCAGGTGTGAGCCCTTGAATGGATGAGGTCACGCCCAGATTGGCCCAACATCAGTGAGGGGCGGCAATGACAGCCCTGACTTGAAGGTCTGACTCCCTGCAGCTGCTGAGGCCCGAGACATCTCACAGCCAAGGACCACTTTATTGTCCAGCTTGGCACGTGCTTGAAGGACTGGGCTGGGAAGCCTGTTCTCCACCCCAACTGCGAATCTGCAGCGAGTGGGAGCCCTTTCCTCCTGGCCCCAAGCCTCGCTTCCGCCCAGCGCGGCGAGGCAGATGGGCCAGCGTCTCCACGGCCCTCCTACTCCGCTGTTTTTGCAGACACAGCTAACGGCTGGCTCCCTTCCCACCTCGCTGAAGGTCGGCCTTGGGGAGCCTGCAGGCAGAGGCTGCGCCCACTGGGTGGCTCCCCTCGCCTCCCCAGCCCAGCAAGCGGCCTCAGGGAGCCTGGAGCCAGAGGGGCGCGGCTAGCACAGGGGCAGGGCGTCTGCTTCTCACTGTAGGGACGCACTGGCAAGCTGTCTTGGCCTGAACCGCACGTGTCCACTGCTGCAGAGCCCACACTTACCTAACTGATCTAATCGCAGATGCGGCGATCACGCGCTTAGCGCCGCCCCCTCGAGAAGCCTCCACACTCCAGGAGCAGCTCCAACGCACTGAGTCATCTCCCCACGCCGACGGCGCCTTCCTTGGAAGCACGCGCACCTCGCACGCCACACATCCCACACCACGGCACCTCGCGCATATATAGACCTGACCCGTGAACGTGTTCTCGCTGGGCCCCCACTCCCCAAACGCTCCAGCTGCTGGGAGACCAGAGGCGCCTGGCCACGCCTGCAGCCAGCCACTTCTCATCCTGCCCAAGGGCAGAACCTGGACAGGAAACCCAGAAACTCCCAGGGCTTACTGCCCCAGAGAGTGGGCAGAACCAGCTGCTGGCATGGTCCATTCCAAAGGGATGCCTGCCCAGCCAAGGCATGGGAGCATGGCCTCCTGACCATGAGAGCCTGCAGGGCCTGCCCTGGACAAGCCAGCAGGATGGGGAGAGGCGTACCCAGAACCCTCTGGGGCAAAAAAGGCTAAACTCAGTCTGGCAATAGCCTCTTTTTTTTTTTTTTTTTAGTTTTTAGGTGGTGGTACTGGGGATTAAACACAGGGACATTCCACTTCTGAGCTATACCTCTAGCCCTTTAAAAAAAATTTTTTTTGAGCCGGGCATGGTGGCACACGCTTGTAATCCCAGTACATGGGACTCTGAGACAGGAGGACCACAGGCTCAAAGCCAGCCTCAGCAACATAGCAAGGCTCTCAAAAACCTACTAAGAGCCGGGTGTGGTGGCGCACACTTGTAATCAATCCCCACGCTTGGGAGGCGGAGACAGGAGGATCACGCAGGTTTGAAGCCAGCTGTGCTGCCAGAAGAGACCCTGTTTCAAAAATATAAAAATAGGTCTGGGAGTTTAGCCCAGAGGTAGAAGAGCTTCCAGGAACCACCAAAAAAAAAAAAAAAAAAAAAAAAGAAAGAAAGAAACCTACTAAGACCCTGCTTCCAAATAAGAAAAAAAAAAAAAATTGGACTGGGGATATAGCTTGGAGGTAGAATGCCTCTAGGTTCAATTCCCAGTACAAAAAAAAAAATTAAATATAATAACTTTTTGTTTTGTTTTGAAACAGGGTCGAGAGTCTCACTGTGTTGCGAGGCTGGCCATGAACCTGTGAGCTTCCTGTCTCAACCTCCCAAGTCCTGGGATTCCATGTGTGCACCATCATGAGCAGCTCTGCGGTGGCCTCTCCAGGAGGGGATCCTGGAATGCCGAGGTGAGGGCCTGGCCTCCCCTGCTCGGCTCTGCTCTTGACCCCGTCATCCCTCTGGGAATGGGGCCACATCAGAGCCATCTGAGTGGAGTTACAGCCCATAGCAGGAGCTTCTCGGGGCCCGTGGGCGCCACTCCTTTACCCGCATCTCCTCCCGGGAGAGAGGCAGAACCAGGGCCACTGAGCGGCCCCAGGAGAAGTCGTCCACAGCCTGTCTTCGGCCCGGTCCAAAGCCGGTTTTGCAGACTGAAATTGAATAATCTGCTCTGGGACTCTGTCCCAGCTTTGGGGGTACAGGACTCCCTCAGGGCCTCGGGGGCCAGGCCTTGCCCTCCCCACCGCACCCTGCCTATGGCCCCTCCCCACACACCCAGGAAGACACTGAGGGCTGGGCAGAGGGAAAGGACAGGAGAATTGCTGGAAGAGGGCGCCGGCGCGGGTACCTGGGTGAGATGAGGACTGGGGTTGAAGCCACACTGGTTGCAGACCTTGCTGTGACACTGGGTGCAGGTGTTGAAGTTTGGCTGGCTGGGGGTCGACGTGAGGTCCGAGGTCTTGCATATGGGGCACAGGGTACTGCTGGGAAGGGGGGCAATCTGGGGCACTGAGTAGGGTGACGTGGGGGTGCTGCCTCTGTCTGGTGACACTGATGGGGAGCGCCCTGATTTCTGCGTCCTGCTGTCCACCTGCAGTGTCCTGCGGGGACCGTCGGCCTCGGGGCCCTTGGATTCCGGGGTGCTCTCACGGCTGGGAGCAGCAGCAGAAGCAGGCCTTGGGCTGGGGGAAGCTGCTCTCTGGCCCCCCGGGGGCTCCTTGGGGTCCAATCTCCGGGGAACGCTGAAACGACATAGACATCCATCTTAGAGAAGCAGCCCGCCAAGCCCGTCCACGCCCCACTCCTCCTGCCTACAGACTGCGTCGCAGCCAGACTCTGGCTGAGCCCAAGCCTCTCCCGCTGAGTACAGGCACCAGGCACATGGCAGCGCCATGACTGTCCCCGTTTACCTCCTGATAGAGCAGGTTTGGGTTCAGGCAGTCTAGGGTGAGGTCTACGCTTAAAAGAGACTTCGAGGCAATGTCAGCGACCTGGCTGCCAGTCACAGAGCAACCTTCCTTTTTTTTTTTTTTTTTGTGTGGTACTTGGGATGGAACCCAGGGGCATTCTACCTCTGAGCTACATGCCCAGCCCTATTTTTATTCTTTATTTGGAAATAAGGCCTCACTAAGTAGCTGAGGCTGTCAGCGAACCTGTGATCCTCCTGTCTCAGCCTCCCAAGCACTGGGATTACAAGTGTGCCACCACGCCCGGCACAACCTCCCTTTATGTCCCTCCAGCAAGCCTGATACAGATGGGATCAGGAGAGCAGGTGTGCGGCTCATGCCTGGAATCCCAGCACTCGGAAGGCTGACATAGGAGGACCAGAGAAAAGAAGTAGAGATTGAAGAATGAAGAACTCCTCACTGGTGCAAGACTTAGGAGCAAGACTTAGGTGGGACTTAGGAGCCAGCTCTTGAGAGACCGGGAGGGAGCCTGCGTGTGCCTGGTCCTCGCCCAGCCCGAGCTGGCCCAGCTGCAGAGGAGCTGGCAGAGCTGGAAGTTCCATGAGAAACCCTGTCTTCCTTCACCTTTGACCCAACTTGAGTTCATTTCTGCCAACTTGTTTTTTTGAAACAGGGTCTCACTAAGTTGCTGAGGCTGGCACAAACCTGCCAAGAACTGACAGCCTCCCAAGAACTGGGATCACAGGTGTGTGCCACTGCACCTGGCTCTCTTTTCTGATTTGAAAGAGGCTGAACCAAAGACAATGCTTACTATTGTTCTCCAGAACTTCCGCACTTGCTTGGACCGCATGCACGGGGGGCTGCTGGCACCCAGAAGTCTGGGCAGTCTCACGGGAAGCCGCTGTAGAGGGCCAGTGCCCGTGCCTGCGGAGGATACTGCCTCACCCTCCTACCCCCAGGCCCCCAGGCCTGTGGAGTGTGAAAATTCAGTTGCCCCTCCCCATCTGAAGGCCTCTGCTTGCAGAGGGTTCAGAAGTCAGCCGGGTGTGATGGCTCCAGCCTACAACCACAGTATTTGGAGGTTGAAACAGGAGGGTCACCAGTTGGAGGTGAGCCCAGCAACTTGGCAAGACTGTTTCAACAGGTAAAAAGGGAGGGCTGGGGTATAGCTCAGTGGTAGAGCACCTCTGGGTTCCATCCCAGAACAAAAGGAAGGAAGGAATGAAGGGAGGAGAAAAAAGAAAAAGGAAGAAAAAGAGATGAAGATTCAGAACAAGCCATTTCAGAGGGGAATGTGGAGCCCATGTGTGGGGCCCCACCCAGGACACTGGAGGTCTCTCTCCCTCCTGAGGAGCTGGGGTGCAAGATAAGTCCTCAATTAATAAAAACCCTTTTGTTTCAAAACAAAAAAGTAAAAATTTGGCTGGGGATGGGTAGTTTCTTGGAGGTAGGAAACCCTGGGTTCAATCCCCAGCATCCAGAAAATAAAAATAAAAAATAAAAAGGGCTGGGGTGTAGCTCAGAGATAGAATGCTGCTGGGTTCACTCTCCAGTGTAAAAAAAGAAAAATAAGATGTGTGAACAGTATGTGAGCTCGTGAAGCGGGCTGAGTTTGGGGCGACATCACACAATGATGACCACTTTGAGGGGCGCTTGCTCAGCAACTGAGAAACTGGCAGAAACATGACTCAAATAACAGGTGTCCATCATTCATTCATCCACCCGGGCTTTCAGTCCATAAGCCTCACTGGCCCTTGGATGGGTGCAGCCCTCCTGAGAGGGACCGAGGGCGTACCGAGCTCGCAGGTCTGAGGAGGGGAGGTGGGTCCCAGGTGTTCACTGTATTGTTTTTCTTCACAGTGTATACATAGTTTATAAGCCTTCTCATATTCTTTATAAATACCTATTCAATATTTAATTAAGATACGGTTTTTAAAATGTAAATCAGAGAACCGATCCTCTGGGAGCCCCTAGGCTAGGTAGGAACCGACTGCAAATAAATCACTGTGTGCCAGCCACCCTGCTGCAGGCCCCCAGGGAGGGCAGGAGCTTCGGATCCATCCACACGAGGCCTCAGCAGATGGGCTGTCCCCTGAGGTGCAAGGCCAGCCAGGCAGAGAGAAGCGCGTTTAAGACCCAGAGGCAGCTGAGCACCGCGGCCCACACCTCTACTCTCAATACCTGGAGGCTGGCCACGGGAGGATCACAGGTTTGAGGCCAGCCTCAGCAACATTGTGAGGCTCTCATTAACCCGGTGAGACACTGTTTTAGAAGAAAAAATAAAAAGGGCTGGAGGTGTAGCTTGAGGCAGAATTCTCCTGGGTTCAGTCGCTAGTACCACAAAAAGGAAAAGAAAAGACCTGGGTGGTGCTGGGGCGTGGCTTAGAGGTGGACGGCCCTGGGGCGTGGCTTGGAGGTGGACGGCCCTGGGGCGTGGCTTGGAGGTGGTCGGCCCTGGGGCGTGGCTTGGAGGTGGACGGCCCTGGGGCGTGGCTTAGAGGTGGACTGCCCTGGGGCGTGGCTTGGAGGTGGACTGCCCTGGGGGTGTAGCTAGGAGGTGGACTGCCCTGGGGCGTGGCTTGGAGGTGGACTGCCCTGGGGCGTGGCTTGGAGGTGGACTGCCCTGGGGCGTGGCTTGGAGGTGGACTGCCCCTGGGGCGTGGCTTGGAGGTGGACTGCCCCTGGGGCGTGGCTTGGGGGTGGACTGCCCTGGGGCGTGGCTTGGAGGTGGACGGCCCTGGGGCGTGGCTTGGAGGTGGACTGCCCTGGGGCGTGGCTTGGAGGTGGACTGCCCTGGGGCGTGGCTTGGAGGTGGACTGCCCCTGGGGCGTGGCTTGGGGGTGGACTGCCCTGGGGGTGTAGCTAGGAGGTGGACTGCCCGTGGGGGTGTAGCTAGGAGGTGGACTGCCCTGGGGCATGGCTTGGAGGTGGACTGCCCTGGGGCGTGGCTTGGAGGTGGACTGCCCTGGGGCGTGGCTTGGAGGTGGACTGCCCTGGGGCGTGGCTTGGAGGTGGACTGCCCTGGGGCGTGGCTTGGAGGTGGACTGCCCCTGGGGCGTGGCTTGGAGGTGGACTGCCCCTGGGGCGTGGCTTGGAGGTGGACTGCCCCTGGGGCGTGGCTTGGAGGTGGACTGCCCCTGGGGCGTGGCTTGGGGGTGGACTGCCCTGGGGGTGTAGCTAGGAGGTGGACTGCCCGTGGGGGTGTAGCTAGGAGGTGGACTGCCCTGGGGCATGGCTTGGAGGTGGACTGCCCTGGGGCGTGGCTTGGAGGTGGACTGCCCTGGGGCGTGGCTTGGAGGTGGACTGCCCTGGGGCGTGGCTTGGAGGTGGACTGCCCCTGGGGCGTGGCTTGGAGGTGGACTGCCCCTGGGGCGTGGCTTGGGGGTGGACTGCCCTGGGGGTGTAGCTAGGAGGTGGACTGCCCGTGGGGGTGTAGCTAGGAGGTGGACTGCCCTGGGGCATGGCTTGGAGGTGGACTGCCCTGGGGCGTGGCTTGGAGGTGGACTGCCCTGGGGCATGGCTTGGAGGTGGACTGCCCTGGGGCGTGGCTTGGAGGTGGACTGCCCTGGGGCGTGGCTTGGAGGTGGACTGCCCCTGGGGCGTGGCTTGGAGGTGGACTGCCCCTGGGGCGTGGCTTGGAGGTGGACTGCCCCTGGGGCGTGGCTTGGAGGTGGACTGCCCCTGGGGCGTGGCTTGGAGGTGGACTGCCCCTGGGGCGTGGCTTGGGGGTGGACTGCCCTGGGGGTGTAGCTAGGAGGTGGACTGCCCGTGGGGGTGTAGCTAGGAGGTGGACTGCCCTGGGGCATGGCTTGGAGGTGGACTGCCCTGGGGCGTGGCTTGGAGGTGGACTGCCCTGGGGCGTGGCTTGGAGGTGGACTGCCCCTGGGGCGTGGCTTGGAGGTGGACTGCCCCTGGGGCGTGGCTTGGGGGTGGACTGCCCTGGGGCGTGGCTTGGAGGTGGACGGCCCTGGGGCGTGGCTTGGAGGTGGACGGCCCTGGGGCGTGGCTTGGAGGTGGACTGCCCTGGGGCGTGGCTTGGAGGTGGACTGCCCCTGGGGCGTGGCTTGGAGGTGGACTGCCCCTGGGGCGTGGCTTGGGGGTGGACTGCCCTGGGGCGTGGCTTGGAGGTGGACGGCCCTGGGGCGTGGCTTGGAGGTGGACTGCCCTGGGGCGTGGCTTGGAGGTGGACTGCCCTGGGGCGTGGCTTGGATGTGGACTGCCCCTGGGGCGTGGCTTGGAGGTGGACTGCCCCTGGGGCGTGGCTTGGGGGTGGACTGCCCTGGGGCGTGGCTTGGAGGTGGACGGCCCTGGGGCGTGGCTTGGAGGTGGACTGCCCTGGGGCGTGGCTTGGAGGTGGACTGCCCTGGGGCGTGGCTTGGAGGTGGACTGCCCCTGGGGCGTGGCTTGGGGGTGGACTGCCCTGGGGGTGTAGCTAGGAGGTGGACTGCCCGTGGGGGTGTAGCTAGGAGGTGGACTGCCCTGGGGCATGGCTTGGAGGTGGACTGCCCTGGGGCGTGGCTTGGAGGTGGACTGCCCTGGGGCGTGGCTTGGAGGTGGACTGCCCTGGGGCGTGGCTTGGAGGTGGACTGCCCTGGGGCGTGGCTTGGAGGTGGACTGCCCCTGGGGCGTGGCTTGGAGGTGGACTGCCCCTGGGGCGTGGCTTGGAGGTGGACTGCCCCTGGGGCGTGGCTTGGAGGTGGACTGCCCCTGGGGCGTGGCTTGGGGGTGGACTGCCCTGGGGGTGTAGCTAGGAGGTGGACTGCCCGTGGGGGTGTAGCTAGGAGGTGGACTGCCCTGGGGCATGGCTTGGAGGTGGACTGCCCTGGGGCGTGGCTTGGAGGTGGACTGCCCTGGGGCGTGGCTTGGAGGTGGACTGCCCTGGGGCGTGGCTTGGAGGTGGACTGCCCCTGGGGCGTGGCTTGGAGGTGGACTGCCCCTGGGGCGTGGCTTGGGGGTGGACTGCCCTGGGGGTGTAGCTAGGAGGTGGACTGCCCGTGGGGGTGTAGCTAGGAGGTGGACTGCCCTGGGGCATGGCTTGGAGGTGGACTGCCCTGGGGCGTGGCTTGGAGGTGGACTGCCCTGGGGCATGGCTTGGAGGTGGACTGCCCTGGGGCGTGGCTTGGAGGTGGACTGCCCTGGGGCGTGGCTTGGAGGTGGACTGCCCCTGGGGCGTGGCTTGGAGGTGGACTGCCCCTGGGGCGTGGCTTGGGGGTGGACTGCCCTGGGGGTGTAGCTAGGAGGTGGACTGCCCGTGGGGGTGTAGCTAGGAGGTGGACTGCCCTGGGGCATGGCTTGGAGGTGGACTGCCCTGGGGCGTGGCTTGGAGGTGGACTGCCCTGGGGCGTGGCTTGGAGGTGGACTGCCCCTGGGGCGTGGCTTGGAGGTGGACTGCCCCTGGGGCGTGGCTTGGGGGTGGACTGCCCTGGGGGTGTAGCTAGGAGGTGGACTGCCCGTGGGGGTGTAGCTAGGAGGTGGACTGCCCTGGGGCATGGCTTGGAGGTGGACTGCCCTGGGGCGTGGCTTGGAGGTGGACTGCCCTGGGGCATGGCTTGGAGGTGGACTGCCCTGGGGCGTGGCTTGGAGGTGGACTGCCCTGGGGCGTGGCTTGGAGGTGGACTGCCCTGGGGCGTGGCTTGGAGGTGAACTGCCCCTGGCCGAGTGAATAAGAAATGTCCCGGCACATCAGCGCCCGCTCCCCGCGCCCGGAGGCTGGCGGGCCAGTGGGGTGTCGGTGGCTGCTCTCTCAGGCACCCAGCGATGGCTCAACACTGAAATGGGAAGGGCCAGGACAGCAGGGCCTCCAGAGCTGCCAAACGGGAGTGTTTGAGCTCCTGCCAAGGAGGAGGTGGTGGAGGGAGGAAGCCCAGCCAGGCCACGGCTGGGAGGGCGGAGGCCCAGAGCCCACCGGGCCTGAGGCGGGGAGGAGAGTTCCCTTCAACTGGGAGTCCAGGGAGCGAGGTCAGCCGTGCTGGGACAAGAGACCCTGGGAGGCGCCACAGCTCGCCCGTGTAAGTGTGTGCATATACAGACACTGGTACTGTGCTGAACCCAGAGACATTTCTGAGCTACACCCTCAGCCTCTTTTATGTGTGGTGTGGTGTGTGTGTGTTTGTGTGTTGCTGGGGGCTGAACCCAGAGGCATTCTATCTCCAAAGTATGCCCCTATTTTATTTTTTATTTTATTATTTTGGTGGTATCTAAGGGGCATCACAGGCATGCCCCACCACACTCGGCTTATTACTTTTTTTTTTGGTAGAACTGATGAGTAAACTCAGGGGCATTCTACCTTCAAGCCTTCAAGCTACACCCTCAGCCCCCTTTTTTTTTTTTTTTTTTTTTTGGTGGTACTGGGGTTCCTGGAAGCCCTTCTACCTCCGGGCTACACTCCCAGACCTATTTCTTTATATTTTTATTTGGAAACAGGGTCTCCTAGCCAGCACGCACGACTGGCTTCGAACTTGTGCGATCCTCCTGTCTCTGCCTCCCAAGTGCGGGGATTACAAGGGTGTACCACCACGCCCGGCCATCTCGGTCCTATTTTTTTATTCTTTGTGTGTGTGTGTGTGTGTGTGTGTGTGTGTGTGTGTGTGTGGTACTGGGGGTGGAACCCAGAGGCCTTCTACCTCTGGTCTATACTCCAAGACCTATTTTATATTTTATTTGGAAACAGGGTCTCACTAAGTTGCTGAGAGCCTCACTAAGTAGCTGAGGCTGGCTTCGAACCTGTGTGATCCTCCTGTCTCAGCCTCCCAAGCGCGGGGATTACAATCGGGCGCCACCACGCCTGGCTCTTTTAGTCTTCATTTTGAAAGAGGGCCTCTTTAAGTTGCGGAGGGCCTCACTAAGTAGCTGAGGCTGGCCACAAACCTGTGATCCTCCTGTCTCAGCCTCCCCAATACTGGGATTACAAGCATGCGCCACCACGGCCAGCCCAGCTTATTACTTTTTATTTTGAAACAAGGTCTCACTAAGTGACTGAGGGGCTTACTAAATTGTTGAGGCTGGCCTTCAACCTGTGATCCTCCTAGCTGAGCCTTTCAAGTCCTGGGATTTCAGTCTGGGAGAATTAAGGGTTCAGCTCAGAGGCATTCTCAGAAATGGAGGCCACGCAGAGGAGTGGCCCAGGAAAGCAAGTGGGGAGGGCCAGCGTCTACAGCAGAGGAGATGTAGGAGCAGGGCAGAGAGAGGGCAAGAGAGAAGGACCCCCCAGGGGCTAGAGCGGGCCCCCTGGTGAGGCGCTCGCAGGTCTCCATCCTGAAACTGAGAAGTTGCAGGAGGAGGACCCAAGGGCACAGTGGAGTCCCCCTGCCAACCCCGCCAGCTGAGGCCGCCAGCTCCGCTCCTGTGGGCATAGGGCCCGTCACAGTGCAGCCCGGGCTGACAGCTGTCTAGACACATACCCTGAGGGGGCCAGGTGGTAGGAATGGCCCCGGGGGTGGGGGGAGGTCAGCCCCGCAGGAGGCCTCCTGCAGCCACACACAGATGCCCTCCTAGGACATGGCAGCTGTCAGAGAAGGAAGGAGCGAGGAAGAGGAGGGGGAAGTGTCCAGAGGCAGGGGCCGCCAGCCCAGGGCCCCTCCCGCCAGCCCCGGGAGCCCAGTCAGCTGAGGGGGGGGGTGCGGAGCGGGAGGCCAGGGAGGGGAGGACAGATGTGAAGGAGGTGGGAAGCCACACGGGAAACTAAAAATACCTTACCTAGAGACAGGCACTGCTCAAAGATGGCCGAGAGAGGCAGAGGAGTTAGAAATGGCCAAGTTCCTACCAGCCGTCTCCCTCCAGCCTTTAGGGCTCTTAACTGCTTAGAAACAACCCTGACCCAACCCTGGAAGGGTCCTCAGCCCCTCCGTGCTGGGTCCTGCACCGTGACCCCTGCCAGTCACCAGCTGGATGCCCGCTGGCTCCCAGGAGCCCGAGGGCACAGCTCCAGTGGCTAACGGATCCCAAGACGCCAGGTGTGTCTACCTGGAGGGATGTGACTGACCGCCGGTCCAGGGGGGAAGCAGCCTGGGGTGGAGCAGGGAGCCTGGGCCAGGGCGGTCTGCAGAGGGGAACCATGCTGTGGCCCCTCCACTTGGACACTTGAAAGAGAAATGATCCACATGACTCAGCTGTCTGTCCACCGGGGGGAGTGAACTTAAGCAAACTGTTTCTCTAAGTCAGAGCGGCTGAAGAGCCCACAGCTTCAGTGGAGGCTTTGATGAATCGTGGCTGACCTTTCTGTAATGAGCAATTATGGCCTTGTAGCCAGCAGGCACTGTGGAAGGACAGCGCCTCAGGAGCCACTCAGAGGAGGAAAAGCAAGGTCTAGAATGGCAGGTGCCAGGGCCCAGTGCCCCCTCGGCAATGCACGGGGGAAGTCTCAAAGCTTGGGCCTAGAAAAAATACCACTTCCAGCAGGGCATGGAGGCACACGCTTGTAATCCCAGCATTTGGGAGGCTGAGACAGGAGGAATGCAGTTCAAAGACAGCCTCAGCTATTTAGTGAGGCCCTCTGCAACTCAGTGAGACCCTGTTTCAAAATAAAGAATAAAAAATAGGGTTGGGAGTGTAGCTAGAGGTAGAATGCCCCTGGGTTCCATCCCCAGTACCACACACACACACACACACACACACACACACACACACACACAACCACCAGTCCCACAATAGAAACCCTTTCCTTACACCGCCTTCTGGCCGGGCGGGCTTCTGCCTCTTTGATCGTGCACCCCCACCAATGAAATATGTGCTCAGGCGTCTACGGCACTGAGTAAGCATGCATTTCGATTATTGATAAAACACCTCCGGATGGGAAGCTTTTAGAGGATGAGCTAGAAAATAAACATGAAAGGGAGTTTTGGTATTTGCAGCCCTGTTCCCTCTCCCCGTCCCTGGCACCTGTGCCCTAATTTGGGGCCACCGCTGAGGCACTTCTTAGACTCCCAGTCCCCAGTCTTCAAAGTCTTTGTTGGCTTCCCAGAATAGATTCTCCCTCGCCCCCAGGCCTCCTCAGGGAAGGAAAGCTACTTAGGTCAGTGACAGAGGGCCCCAGGCCTACAGGGGTTGGCCTGCCAGCTTAATGATTGCCTGGGACCAAAAGGAATCTTCTGATCTGCCACGCAGGGATCAGGGTGTCCAAGGCGCTGGGCCACAACTCTCAGGAGCAGCCTGGCCCTGGGGCTCAGAGCCCAGGACGAATCGCTGGCTGGAGCGCAGGGGCCTACAGCAAGGGGCTCCAGGCAGGGCAGGAGTGATGCTGCGAGTGCAGCCCAGCTCTCGGATCTGCAGCTGCCCTCTGAGGGCACGTTCCAAGACCCGGGAGATCCCACAGTAACCCAGAGAGTTAGCGACTCCTTGGTGTGGGTGGGAACCAGGCACCTTGGGGACAGCTCCCTCGGCAGGTGTGTGCCGGTGCGCTTGGGCATACACACACTCACACCCGAGCCCACAAGCCCAAGCGATGGAACATCAGTTACACACTTCCTCCACTTGTGCTGTCCTTCCTGCAGCCCCTGGTGGACTCTTCCTGGGGCCAAACCCCCCAGGGGTCCCAGGCCATGTGTGCAGTCATTGTGACCACAGTGCTGTGGCTGGGGGGGATTCAGAAAGAGAACGCATGGCCGGGGGCCCTAGGGAAACAAGGGGTGCCGCCACTGAACACCTGCCAGGAGTCAGGCACAGGAGCAACCCTGGGGACCGTGCTCCCGGCCATGAGGCCTGAGGGGTCTGCCGGCGGAGGACATCCCGCAGGACCATCTGGGTTGGCCTTGGTTCCCTTCGGAACCACGCTGTGTCCAGAGCCAGAGCCAGGAGGGGAAATGAGAGAACCGTCCTTAACTGCAGCGAGCAGATTCCTGCGGGAGGGAGGGCTGAGAGGGGCCAGTGGGAAGCGGGCAGCGCTACCTTGACCTTCTCTTGCCCCATTTCATCACCCTGTGGCTTTTGCAGAATCAGAAAAGCTGCCTGAGGACGTTAGGAAGCGGGAGAGCAAATCCCGTGAGCTCAGTGGGGTGTGTGTGCGTGTGTGTGTGCGCGTGTGTGCGTGTGTGTACATGCAGCACTGGGGATGGAACCAGGGGCATTCCACCTCCGAGCTACACCCCCTGCCCTATTTTTTATTCTTTATTTTGAAACCGGGTCTCACTGAGTTGCAGAGGGCCTCGCCAAGTAGCTGAGGCTGGCTGTGAACTGCAATCCTCCTATCTCAGCCTCCCAAGCGCTGGGATGAAAGCGTGTGCCACCACGCCCAGCTGGGCTCACTGGGATTCTGAAGGCCGAATGTCTCTTGCTCCGTGGTGCCTGTGTGTGAATGACGGCTTACCCAAAGGTGCCTGCGAGCTGGGTGCAACTCTCTTAGCCTACAGGCTGTGTCATGGGGTTACTAAGTCGTGTGTGTGTGTGTGTGTGTGTGTGTGTGTGCGTGTGCGTGTGACATATATATATCTCCTCTTTTATGGTGTATGGACTTTGTATCTACAAGTCTTCATTTATTAATTTATTCAAGAAGAACTCAAATGTCTGAACATATCTATGACCTTTAAACTTGAACAGCTGGGCTGAATATAAAATTCTGAGTTCATGCTCTTTTCCTAAGAGCTTTGCAAATATGTTTTCTATCACTGATTATTCCAGTGGAGAGCATTAGGCCAGCCTGATTTTTCCCCTTAGAGATATATTTACTTTTCTATTTTGGATGCAACAGAATTCTTTCTTTCTGATGTTCAGTAACTTCAGAAATGTGATATGTGGTGTTTCGTTTTGTTTTACAGTACTGGGAGCTGAGGGTTGAGACTAGGCATGTTATCTCCAACTCCACCACTTTTTTGAGACAGGGTCTTGCTAAGTTGCCCAGGTTGACCTTGGATTTGGGATTGATCCTTCTGCTTCAGACTCCTGAGTAGCTGGGGTTACGGGCACGCGCCACCACGCCTGGCACCAAGGTATGTTTGTGATGAATATTCTACCTCTATTTTTCCCAAAATTCAGTAAGTCCTTTCAGACTACAGACTGCGGCACCCTTCTAACAGCAGGGCAACTTTCCTCCCATTATATCTTTGACTACTTCTGTGTCTTATTCCATTATCTCTTGTGAATGTCCTCTGTCTTCCCACTGTCCTGACTGCTGGGAACCTGAGCCCCACTTCACCTGCCACGCCCTGCTCGATCCTCGGGCAACTTCACCCCCCTGTGACTCCCTGGCAACGCACAGAACTCGAGAACACCCCTGAGCTGCCCCGTGCGGGCTTTCGCTTTGCTGAGCAGTTCAAGGAGGCTGCTGGTTGCGTGCTCCCAACTCTGGGCTCTGGCCTGGATCCACAGAGGCAAAGGTCCCTTCCCAGGAGCGCCCCTCACACTGCACGGGTTCTCCTGTAACCATTCTTTATTGACCTCAGGCCACAGGTGCTTGTTAGTTTTGTCAGAGGCAGAGTTTTCATCTCTGTTTCTTGTTCTTCTTGTAGTTTTTCGTTAGTTCAGTAAATGCTTTTACTTAATCATATTTAACCAGAAGACATTTTAAAACTCAAAACAAAGCTGTTTTTCTCTGGCTTTCCATCTGTGCAAGTCCTGATTTTCTAAAGCCTAGGCCTCTTTACAAGATCATATCCCTGGGGGGAAATATACACACTCATAAACATTTCTTTTCAGGAGGAACCCGGACCTCCTGAAGGCCCGACTCCTTGCTGACTGAGTTGGGCCTCCACCTCGGGCCTCGCTCCATCACGCCGGCCTCGCCCGCATCGGTCAGTACCCACGCGCCTGCCTGCGAGCCCTGCCTGGAGCCTGGGCGCTCACACACAGGACAGACAGGCGCTTTACTGCATCGATGCCGTCACTGCCCCACGGGGCAACCTGGAGCCTCCCCGCGTCTTCCTCTGTGCACTGGGCCAAGGGCCCAGGAGGGAGGCCCCCGGAACCCAGAGTGGCTGCGGGCCTCGTTGACCAGGTGCAGGAGACGGCTGTCTCACAGCCTCTTTTAATTAACTGGTGAAAACTAACTTGAAATTAGGCCAGATTGGTAGGAAAAAACCCTGCTTGAAGCTTCTTAGGTGAGTGAGACAGTCATACTCACGCCGCTCTCATCTTTTACAATGGTCTGGTTCGGCCAATGTTCACAAGTCCTCAAGAGACACAAAACAAAGGTTGGGTGTTAGCACAGCTCAGTGTTAGGAGCTCGGTGGGAGGAGAGAGTGAGGGCTTTGCAGCCA
The DNA here is from genome assembly GCF_963383645.1 of Muscardinus avellanarius. Classification (NCBI taxonomy): domain Eukaryota; kingdom Metazoa; phylum Chordata; class Mammalia; order Rodentia; family Gliridae; genus Muscardinus; species Muscardinus avellanarius. The sequence goes on from NC_137790.1 coordinate 141,486,865, forward strand.
GTGCCTGGTCGCAAGCACTCACGCTGGGAGCCAAAAGGTGTCGAGGAGGGCAGGGCGGCAAGTTCAGGCCTGAGCTCTGTCCAGAGCTGAGACCCAGTCAGCCTCTCCCTGAGAGCTCTCGAGACGACCCTCACCTGGGCATCGGGAGAATGAGGACTCCATCTTAGGGCACCTTCCTCTCGGCCTCCACAAGGACTGAGCCCAGGCTGCTGACGTTCCTCTGGGCCAGTCGCAGCACTCCTGCGCCAGGACCATATGCCCATAAGGAGCTTCAGGGCCTTTCCAGCAGCACCCTTGAAGAGCTCCTTCCTTGCAGCCAACCAATCTCTACAGGCCCCTCTACTGGGCTCTGCTTTCTGAGGGGAGATACAGGGCCAGTCTGGTAAATGACGATGGAACCCAGGGGCGTCTACCTCCGACCTACATCCCCAGCCCAATTTTTTTTTTTTTTTTTTTTTTTTTTTTTGCGGGTCTGGGGATGGAACCCAGGGGCATTCAACCTCCGAGCTACACCCCCTGCCCTACTTTTCATTATTTATTTATTTATTTATTTGGTGGTACTGGGGTTCCTACCTATTTTGGGGGGGGTGGTACTGGGGGTGGAACCCAGAGGCTTTCTACTTCAGGGCTATACTCCAGACCCATTTTATATTTTATTTGGAAACAGGGTCTCACTAAGTTGCTGAGAGCCTCACTAAGTAGCTGAAGCTGGCTTTGAACCTGTGCGATCCTCCTGTCTCAGCCTCCCAAGCGCGGGGATTACAAGCGTGCGCCACCACGCCCAGCTCAGTCTGGTAAATCCTTGGCCAATTCTTCACCACCTACTCAGAGGCCTCAGTCCCAGTTCCAGCCCTCTGCTCACCCTTCTCAGCCCTGTCACCTGGGAGCGGTGGGGCTCCCAAGTGTGACCTCGCTCCAGCCCAAGGTTCCTGCTCCCCACCAAGCTTGGGGCTTGAGATGGCTACACTGGGACCTGACACAGGCACACCCTTAAGCGATGTGGTGCCCCAGTTTCCTGGCCTGGGGAGAGAGCTCCCGAAGCTAGGAAGCTCCAATGAGGAGTCGGAAGTCAGGCATAACGCCGAGCCAGCTCCCCCAGGTCCCAGCTGCCGCCATTTCTACGGGCACAGCCCTTTATCAAGAGGACAGTGCTGCGTGCGTCAGCTCTCCTCCAAATTCGGCTTCAACCAGGACGTCAAGATAAGTTAAGAGAAAACCGCAAGCTTTCATGACTATAGACAAAGTAGGCCCCATATCCCATCCCTGATTTCACGGGGGCAAAAGCCAGGACGAGTTCCTGCCCAGCCTTCGACCACTACTGAGGAGACCCCTCGGAAGACATATCCTCACCCCAAAGTCACCCAAGGGCCCACTTCATGCCAGCCCTGCTCTAAGCACAGGCAGAGATTTTAGTGAGGACACTGGTGCCCCCATACTGGGAAGCCAGCCTCAGAAACTTAGTGAGACCCTGTCTCAAAAAAACAAATCACAGGGCCGGGCGTGGTGGCGCCAGCCCTAATCCCAGCATTCAGGAGGTGGAGACCGGTGGCTCACTGTTCACGGGCTGCCTCAGCTACTCAGTGAGATCCTCTTTCAAAAAATAAAAAGACGAAGCCGGGCGTGGTGGGCACGCTTGTAATCCCCGCGCTTGGGAGGCAGAGACAGGAAGATCGCGCAGGTTCGAAGCTAGCCGCGCACACTGGCTTAGGAGACCCTGTTTCCAAATAAAAATGTAAAAATAGGTCTGGGAGTGTAGCCTGGAGGTGGAAGGGCTTCCAGGAACCCCAGTACCACCAAAAAAATAAAATAAAATAAAAAGACTAAAAAAATAGGGCTGGAGGTGTAGCTCGGAGGTACAATGCCCCCAAGTTCCATCCCTAGTACCGCAAAAAACAAACAACAACAACAAAAAAAACGGTTCAACATCCCTGGCCGGGGTGCCGCACACTGCCGCCGCCGGTTACATGGAGATGGCAGCTCGCTTTCCTCCCCCAGGCCTCGTCTGTTCCCTGGTGCTCTTGCTGCTCGCTTCTGAGGGGTCTGACTCAGGAGGAGAAATCTGAAGTCTACCGAGGTACCACGGCTCCAGCTCTGCTCTCCCTCAGGCCCAGAGGGCGGAAGGTGCAGGGTCCACCTCCAGGGCCCTCCACCCACACTCCTCACCAGTCTCAGCCTCCTCGCAGCCAGAGCCCCCATAGGTCCTCGGGGTCTGCACCCACCTCTGAGCAGGAGACCCTCACCCCATTGACAGCCAGGCCCGCTCTCCATCTCCCCCTCCCCTTTCCAGGGCTCAGTGTCTGGGGAGGAGGGCATCGGGAGGCGGCTGTCCTCGTAAGACAGGTGAGTGGTGCTTAAGACCTGAGGAGAATCACGCCTGTACCCCAATACTCGGGAGGCTTGAGATGGGGGGGGTCGCAGGTTTGAGGCCAGCCTCTGCCACGTAGACCCTCAGCAAATCAGCAAGACCCTGCTTCAAAATAAAAAATCAAACGGCTGGCGGTGCAGCTCAGAAGAATACCTCTGGGTTCACTCCCTAGTTACCCCACCACCAAAAATAAACACCTGAGAAGAAGCCTGCTGCGGCCCTGCATGCACGCGTGTGAGTGCACGTGGGGCAAGTGCGTGCTCTCGTGTATGTGTGTGTGTGCGCTGCTCTGCACGCACGTGTGAGCATGCCACTGAGCATCGAGTGAGGCCTGCTCCCCAGGGAAGGCCAGCACCTGAGGGCCCTCCCAGCCCAGGACTGACTCGCCCGCCATGCTACCCAGGGGGCCAGGCAATCTCAGCGTGTGGAGGGCAGGGGCAGGTGTGCAGGGGTGGGGAAAACGTCCACGCGGTCCTTCCTCCCTGTCTGGGCAGCAGGAAACCTGGGCTTCCGATGCCAGCGTTTCGGGACGCAGCGAGAGCTGGGAGCCTGGCTGCAGAGCCAAGGGAGGGAGCGTGGTTCAGTGGTGCGGTTGGACAGGGGGAAAGGCAGGTCCAAGAGAGCCAGGCTCCTGAAACCCGCCGGCGGGGCTGTGAGGGCGAGGGGTCTGGGGAGGTACCCAAGTTCAAGGGCACAAGGGAAGAGGCCCGGGCTGCGTGGTGGCAGAGCCACCGCACAGGGCCACTGGACAGCAGTCACCATCATGGCTGCAGGCGGGGCATGCCGGGCCCAGGTCACCCAGCTGTGAGCAAGGCGGACGAGGCTGTGGTCTGTACGTAGGCAAGGCCCGAGAAGACAAAGAGGTGAGTTGGGTTCATTCAGAACAATATGGAGGAAGAAGATGCCAGGCTGGGCACTGGGGAGTGAGCTCAGGGGCCCAGGCTACATTGATTGTGTGTGTGTGTGTGGGGGGGGGGGTACTGGGCCCTATTTTTTATTCTTTATTTTGAGACAGGGTCTCACTGAGTTGCAAAGGGCCTTGCAACTCAGTAGTAGCTGAAGCTGGCCGTCAACTGTCTCAGCCTCCCAAATGCTGGGATTACAAGAGTGGGCGGGTCTGGGGATGGAACCCAGGGGCATTTGACACCGAGCTCCACCCTGCCCTATTTTTTATTCTTTATTTGAAACAGGGTCTCACTAAGTTGCAAAGGGCCTCACTAAGTAGCTGAGGCTGTCTGTGAACTGCAATTCTCTAGTCTCAGCCTCCCAAATGCAGGGATTATAAGCGTGTGCCACCATGCCCGGCTTACATTGATGTTTTGAACGGGATCTCACTAGTTGCTGAGAACCTCAGTATGCCTCTGAGGCAGTCCTCTAACTGCAGTCTCCCATCTCAGCCTCCCAAATGCTGGTATTACAAGCATGCACCACTACGCCCAGCTACACTGATGTTTTGAACGGGGTCTCACTAGTTGCTGAGAACCTCAAAACGCTGCTGAGGCTGGCCTTGAACCCGTTATCCTCCTGTCTCAGCCTCCCCAGTCCTGGGACTACAGGTGTGCCACCATGCCCGGCTGGCCAGGGGCACTTCTGAGAAGGCTGCCTGAGCAGGGCTGTGAGCACCCCCCGGAGGGGCTGGAGTGGGTGGTGTGGGCTTGTAGGTCTCAGAGGCCTGGGCCATGGGCATACACCCTGCTTCTCCATCCCTCCCCAATGTTAGCAGGTTGTCACAGGTCCCCTCTCCCGGGCCACCAGCTGCGGCAGGCTCGGTGTCCCCACCTCCACTCCACCCCGGCTGGCTGTCCTGGAGGAGTGGCATAGAGGGCCCACCCTGACCACGGCGTGGAAAGAAGCCCCAGCTCCCCAGAGAGAGGCGGCTCAGCAACTGGGTCAGGCCGCTCTGCCGACAGGCTGAGGCGTGAGCACGGGAGCGTGCAGGGTGTCGGCAGCATTGCTCTGGGCCCCACTCCAGCGCGCGCACTCGGCACGGGTGACGGACCTGTCACCAAGGAAAGAGCAGAGTGTGCAGAGAGCAGGGCAAGGACGGCCATCTCTCAGCGCCCGGCAGTCCCTCTGTATGCGTCGCTGTGAGGAATACAACAGTTCTCAGTGGAGATCCAGATGAGGAAACCAAGATTCAGGGCGGAAGGGGCGCGCTTGGGGCCAAGCTACGATCACGCGCAGGCCCCACACTCCACTCCTTCCCCACGCTCCAGCCCTTCCCCTGTACAACCCACGCCCTCCTGACCTCTCCCGACCCAGGGCACTGCCTGCCGCCTGTCCTCAGCCAGTCCAGTGAGTGACAGTTTTTGTTTTCTGGTGCAGAGGACTGAGCCCAGGGGCATTCTGACTAGGAGTTACAACCCCAGCTCTATTTTGTTTTGTTGTCTGGGAAGAGGTTCTCACTAAGTAAGGCTGTCCTCAAACCTGTGATCCTCATGTCTCAGCCTCCCAAGTACTGGAATTTCAGGCGTGCGCCACCATGCCAGGCTCACCCCGAGCCTTTTTTATTTTTTATTTTGAAGCAAGGTCTTGCTAGGTTGCTTAGGGATTTATGAAGTAGCTGAGGCTGGCTTTGAACCTACGATCCTCCTGTCTCCGCCTCCCAAGTGCTGGGATTACAGGTACCCAGCACCACGTCTAGCTTCAGAGTACGTAACAGAGCGTGTCTGGGCCTTCCAGGCCAGGAGGACCTGCGGAGACCAGCTCTGCGCTGGCTGCTCCCTTCCGAACTCCTAAGGGGCAAATGAAGGGCACACTCCAGGGAAGAATGGCAGCACCCACAGGACAAGGAGCCCCGCTCTGGTCCCTGCCCTGCCCCACGCGGTGGGCTAACTGCGGGGACCTCAGGCTCTCAGGAAACAGAACCCCCTTCCCCACATCCTTCCTCGGACGGCTTGTGCCTGCTCACAGAACACCGAGTTCCCGCTTCCCTTACAGCTCCGGCGCAGAACGGAACTGAGGACCACGCGGAGGTGCCAGATGGAGTCCTGTCTACTTTAGCGAAAAGCTGTGACTCATTCAAACACATTCCTCAGTCTTCAGAAATCTAATAACTACCTCCTGGTGAAAAGTAGAAGGATAAAGTATTCAGAAGCATAGCATGCTAGTGATACATACCAAAAAAAAACCCTGGAAGATTGTTCTGCTTGCACTTGGGCTGGGTGTAAGCCAGGCTAGACTCGGAACCAACCTCTGGCGTAAAGGGCGACTCCAGTGGGAGGAGTGACTGGAGAAGAGGTGCCACGGCTCGGCTCCTTTTGCCGGACTTGGCTTCCTACCGGGTGACCGGGAGGAGGTGCCAAGATCAGAGAAGCCATGCCCCTCGTCCACCTCCTGAGCCCTCAGGAAGGGAAGCAGGTCAGAGCTCATGGGACACACGCGGAGCTTCCCGGGAGGACAGAAGCTCAGCTTTGGCGGCACCGGGGGAGGCCTCGCATCTGTGCCCCGGCCGCCCTCCCCCGCTTGCCCTCTCTGGAGCCCAGGGACCCTCTGCTGCTTTCCTCAGAGTGTCGGTCACTGGAGGGGCGCTCCCCTGCGGAGGTCACAGCGGGGACGTGCCACTGGCCGTGGACTGCATCCCAGGACCCTAGGGGAGGGACCGGGCTTCTGGCCCGGACTTCCCAGCCTTGAGCACAGCTCCTCGTCCGTGCCTCCCTCGTGGCCTGTGAACCACGCGTGTGTCAGACCATCTCTGGCTCTGGCTCCAAGATGGGGCTCTGGGCTGATGACAGCTCCCACTCAGCTCCCCTCCTCCACCACGTTGCCAGAAGAATTCTAACAAACCTAGAAATCTTCAGTAGCTCCCTGCCACGTTCCACTCGAGTCTGCGTCCCTGGCTGTCGCCCCCAGCCTCTGGTCTGGCTGCCCCTGTCCCCTCAGCCCGAGGCTCTCTGCTCGGGCGGGCACCAAAGCAGCCAGGCTGGCCTCACTTGGCCCCTGCACGCTCCAGACAAGCACACTGCCTCTGCCTCGCGCCTGGAGGCCGACCCCCAAGCCCTGCCGCTGCCCCATGTCTCCACCCCAGGCCAGCTCTGAGCGCCTCTGCCCCTGTGCTGTCCCCCCGCAGCCGGAGGAATCCAGACACCCTTTTATCCCGAGCACAGAGTGCCCCCAACTGGTGTAGATGCCTGCGTGCCCCTCGGTTAGGGTTCCTCTGGCTCAGAGTGAGAGGCACCTGCCTGTGCAGCCCCAGCAGTGGCCAGCGCCACCCCTAGAGCCAGCCTCCTTCCCGTAAAAGAGGAAGCGGCTGGCATGGCAAAGCATGCCTGTGATCCCAGTACTTGGGAGGCTGAGACAGGCGGATGACAGGCTCAAGGCCAGCTCCAGCAACTTAGGCCCTGTTTCAAAATAAAAAGTAAAAAGAGCTGGGATGGAGCTCAGAGGCAGAATGCCCCTGGGTTCAACTCCCAGTAACAAAATAAGTAAATAAAATTTTCGATTCTGAGGAAAATCTTCAGTATCTAGGGCTGGGCAAAGAGTTCTTTAGACTTCACACTGAAAACATGACCCATTACAAGAAAAAAGGATAAACTGAATCTCATCAAATTAAAAAGTTTTGCCTAGCAGGACGTGGTGGCACACACTTGTAATGCCAGCACTCGCGAGGTGGAGACAGGAGCATCACAGTTCGCAGACAGCCTCGGCTACTTTGCGAGGCCCTTCCCAACTCAGTGAGACTTTTTCAAAAAATAAAAAAGACTAAAAACTTAAGTATAGCTCAGAGGTACAATGCCCCAGGGTTTCATCCCTAGTACTGCAAAAAATAAATAAAAACTAAAAAAATAAAATGGAAAATAAAATAGGGCCGAGGGTGTGACTCAGAGGTTGAAGCCCCTGGGTTCCACCCCAAGTGCCCCCCCCACACAGAGGCAACCTCAAAAGGTTACATATTGCATGACTGTATTTACATAACATTTATAAAATGGCGACATTTTAAAACTGGAGATTTTGTGTTTGCCAGGGACTGGGGATGGAGTGGGAGGGAGAGGAGCAGGGAGGTGGGCATCAGAGAAAGGACAACGCCGGGACCCTTGTGGTGAAGTCCTCAGTGTCCTGACTGTGGTGGTGCACCCAGATCTTCACTGTGGGTAATTATGCAGCTTAATACGCTCACGTGCAAATGGGCACACCGCGCTGAAGGAAATCTCAGTCAGATTGCTGGGTGACATGGCCATCAATATCTGGGCTCCAAGATTATACTACAGTTTTATAAAATGTTACCACTGGGAGAAATTGAACAAAATGTAAAAGGAATCATTCTATTATTTTTACAACTGATATGTTTCCATAATAATCTCAATTTTTAAAAAAATCAGATATGTAGCTGGGTACAGTAGTACATACTTGTAAACCCAGTACTTGGGAGACTGAGACCTGGGATTGCAGGTTCAAGGTCATCCTCAGCAATTTAGAAAAACCCTTAGTAACTTAGACCTGTTTCAATTTATTTTATTTTATTTTTTACTGGTACTAGGGATTAAACTTGGGGGAATTAAACCTGAGTGTTCTACCTCTGAGCTACATCTCCAACCCTATTTTATTTTTTATTTTGAAACAGTCTCATTAAGTTGCAAAGGGTCTGTGTTGCTGAGGCTGGCCTCAAATCTATGATCCTCCTGTCTCAGCCTCCCAAGTACTAGGATTACAAGCATGTGCCACCACGCCCGGCTCCTCAAAATTAAAAATGTTTAAAAGTGGAGGTAAAAGCCGGGCGTGGTGGCACCTGCTTGTAATCCCAGCATTCGGGAGGCTGAGACCGGAGAATCACGGTTCATGGATAGCCTCAGCTACTTAGTGAGGCCCTCCACAACTTAGTGAGACCCAGTTTCAAATTAAAGAATAAAAAGTAGGATAGGGGATGTAGCTCGGAGGTTGGATGCCCCTGGGTTCCATCCTCAGACTGCCAAAAAAAAAAAAAAAATAGAGGTAAGAACACCCCCAGGTTCAATCCCTGGTACCCAAAAAGATAAGTTTTTAAATTATCTTACTCCATTGGCTTGCCATTTTAAATAATTGGGAAAAAGCTGGGCATGGTGGCATATGCCTATAATCCCAGTCCGTAGGAGGACGAGACAGGAAGATTGTAGGTTCTCAGCCAGCCTCAGCAAATTAGGGAGGCCCTCAGCAACTTTCTTTCTTTTGGTACTGGGATGGAACCCAGGAGCATTCTACCACTGAGCTACACCCCCAGATCTTCTGTGTGTGTGTGTGTGTGTGTGTGTGTGTGTGTGTGTGTGTGTGTGTGGTACTGGGGATGGAACCCAGGAGCATTCTATCTCCAAGCTACACCCCCAGCCCTATTTTTTAAATTTTGAAACAGGGTCTCACTCGGTTGCAGAAGGCCTCACTAAGTCGCTGAGGCTGGCCAAGAACCCACTATCCTCCTGTCTCCGCTTCCCAAGTACTGGGATTACAAGGGTGTGTCACCACGCCCAGCAAGACCCTCGGCAACTAAGCAAAACATTTTCAAAATAAAAAGGCTGGCATTAGCTCAGAGGTTGAATGCTCCTGAGTTCAATCCCCAGTAGAAAAAAAAAAAAGTAAAAATAGACAAAATACCTAAACAGACATTTCACCAAAGATGAAGCTGGCCAATTATCACATGAAAAAAATGCTCAGTATCATCAGTGATTAGGGAAATGCTAATGAGGTACCACTTCACACTCTCTGGGATGGCTAATATTAAAGAGAGGCAAAAACAGAAAATAACAAGTGCCGAAGAGGAGGCAGCAGTGCATCCCTGGCGTGGTGCTGGGGAGACGGTAAGATGGTGCGGCCGCGGAGCCCCCTACAGCAGGCACAGGCTGGGCTGGTGGCGCACAGCCTCCAACTAGGAGAAAGCTAAACGCGGCTTCTCTCAAGATAGCCTGTGTTCTCTTCCCCTTTAAGCACCTCAGCCTTGCTTTCCTAAATGACTCTCTGCTGCTTAAAAAAAAAAGCTAAACATAGAATTATCATATGATCCAGTAAGTCCATTCTTCTGTGCGGTGCTGCGGGTGAGCCAAGGCCTCCCGCCTGCTGGACAGGAGCCTAGGTCCACTTGTGACTAGGTACCCAGAGGAACTGAAAGCCTCAGACACTCACGCCAGTGTTCACGGCATCATTACTCACGATGGTCCAGCGATGGGAATGGGGGTGGAGGCGGGGCGCTATCCGCCAGACCCTGAGGATGCCCCCACCCCGTGAGGATGCTGGTTCTTGGTCCTCAGGCAACAAGCGCGCATGAGGCCCTGCTGGGTACCGGGTCTGCGCAGGCAGCGGGGCACAGAGGAACCCACACAGCGCTGAGCTCCCTTGTTGAGTCTCGGGCGCATTTTTTAGTTTGCTAAACTAGGTTGCTAAAGGTCTCATTAGGTTTCTGAGGATGGTCTCGACCCTGTGATCCTCCTGTCTCAGCCACCCTTGAGCAGGACTTCCTTGGCATGCACACACACCTGGCCCTGCCACCTCCGAGCCCAAGGGCCAGCGCGATGGCCAGCCCGTGGGTCCTTCCCGTTGTGGGTGTCCGCAGCACCTCCGTCCTGCCCCCCATCCGGCCTCCTCTTGGCAGTGCTCTGCCTGCCTGATCCCCAGGACTGCCTTCCTCCCCCGGCTCAGCCTGCCCCGAGCTGCCGTTGGAGGCTATGCACGCTGGCTGGCTCCCACAGTTCTCTTCAGCTCAGGTCCTCCAAAGCAAAGGACGGCTCCCTGCGGCCTGGGCACCTCCCGCACGCAGTATCTTGGGGCCCTTTTTATATTATTCTGCTGAGTTCTGATATGTCCAGATACTTTTGAGTTCTAACTATGTTGATGAGATTCTTCTCAAAAATTTTTATTTTGCCTTATTTTTTTTTCCAATACAGGTGATTGAACCCAGGGCTATTCTATCCCTGAGCTACACCCCCAGCCCTAATTTTATTTTGAAACAGAATCTCACTAAGTTGCGGGGGACCTCACTAAGTAGCTGAGACTGGCCTCAAACCTGCAATCCTCCTGTCTCAGCCTCCCAGGTACTGGGATTCCAGGGTGCGTCCCGAGTTCCTGCCTAGGGACGTACTCCAGAGAGCGTGCAAGTTTCCTCCCCCTTTCTGGCCAGGGTCATCTTCTGGACAGAGAAGTCCTTTGGAAGTTCCTTTCTCTTTCCCTGACATGTGCATATAATGTCCCTTTGTTTTTTGCATGATATCAGAGATTGAACCCAGGGCCTCACACACACTAGGCAAGAGCTGTACCACTGAGTTACATCCCAGCTGTGTTTACTTACTGTGTATGTCTATGTATGGACATGTGCGTGCAATAAAGAACGGTCTAATCCCAGCTGAAGGAGCATCATTCCTCCGATCTACACTCCTGCCCTCTATTACATGTGTGTGTTGTGGGGAGGGTTCTGGGATTGGATCCAAGGGCGTTCTACCTGAGCTACGTGCCCCCAAGACTATTTCATTTTTTGGTTTGCTGAACTAGGTTGCTAAATGTCTCGTTAGGTTCCTGAGGATGGTCTTGAACCTGTGATCCTCCTGTCTCAGCCTCCCTGGTATGGGATTACAGGGGTGTGCCACCAGGTGCAGCTTTATCCTTTCTTTGAGACGGGTTCTTGTGAGTTTGCTAGCTGGCCGTGAACGGTGCCTGTCCTGCCTCCGCCGCTGGAAGAGCTGGGACCACAGGCTCTGCCCAGTCCTTCCGCAGGTGTCCTTGCCCGGGCTCAGCGTCGACGCTGCAGAAGGCTGCTCGCAGGTGCCCGGGAGCAGGCCACCGGCAGCGTGAGTAGTCACTTGCAGCCAGCAGCCTGTCTTTCTTCTTGGCGCCATACAGTGTCCTACATTGGTATATATTGTTTATGTCCCAAACCTGAAGGAGGATGGTCCGGCCTCAGGGACTCTCCCCCACTAAACGTTTTGGTGTTTGAAGTTTGAATTTGTGTGTGGGGGGGATGTGTGTGCATGCACGCACGTGCGTAATATTGAGGATGGAACCCAGGGATGTTCTACCTCTGAGCTACACCTTTAGCCCTATTTATTTACTATTAATTGTGTACTAGGGATGGGACCCAGGAGCATTCTACCACCAAGCTACTCCCCCAGCCCTATTTTTTATTCTTTATTTTGAAACGGGGTCTCACTGAGTTGCGGAGGGCCTCACTAAGCAGCCGAGGCTGTCCGGGAACCACGATCCTCGTGTCTCAGCCTCCTGAGTACAGGTGTGTGGCACCACGCCAGTCTGAAATTGGAATGCGTCTGTCCTGCAGCCCAGTTCCCTTGAGAGCGACCCTTCTCCAGGACGCGTGTGCGGGTCACTCATCACGGAGCTCATCTTCACCGATTGCCGGCTGGCGAGAGCTCTGAGGGAAGCAGGCCTTCGCGTCGCCCTGCTTCTCAACTCCTCCGTCTCGCAGTTCTCCCACTGCCTGCGGGAGGCCTGTGCCTCTAAATTTGCCCCAGAACATGAGTTTGAATTTTCAACCAAAGGTAATTAAGGCTGTACATGGGTTTTGACTCGAGTCCTACCCTACCAGGAACGTTTTTATCTTGGGTGATATGGCAAACAACTGGGAGATATGCTTCCTGGAAACTGGCCGTTTGGGCATTTCTGACAAGTTCATCTGGAGCGCTGGGAGGTGAGAGCAGTGTGGAGGCCACACGCGCCAGGCCAGGCCCCTCACCAGCTCACCTCTGGCCACCCAGGCAACCAGCCTGCCTTCCTCCCTCCACTTTCTCTTTCTGCCCACGCTGTCCTCCAAGGCCTGGGCTTAAATGATTCTGCTACCTCAGCCTCCTGAGCGGCAGGACCCTGCCAGCCGGCTTTGTTTCTTTACTAGTTTCTTGTAGGAAAAAAATGGAAATCATGTGATCCCAGTACTGGGGAGGCTGAGACAGGAGACTCAGGCTCGCGGCCAGCCTCCGCTACTAGTGAGGCCCTCTGCACCTCAGTGAGGCCTTGTTTCAAAATAAAGAAGAAAAATAGGGCTGGGAGCCGGGCGTGGTGGGCACGCTTGTAATCCAGTGCTTGGGAGGCTGAGACAGGAGGATCGCACAGGTTCGAAGCCACCCTCAGCTACTTAGTGAGGCTCTCAGCAACTTAGTGAGACCGTTTCCAAACAAAATATAAAATAGGGCTGGGAGTATAGCCCAGAGGTAGAAAACCTCTGGGTTCCACTCCCAGTACCACAAAAGAAAAGAAAAAAATATATATAGGGCTGGGAGCCAGGTGTGGTGGCGCATGCTTGTAATCCCAGCATTTGGGAGGCTGAGACAGGAGGATTGTGGTTTGTGACCAGTCTCAGCTACTTAGTGAGGCCCTTTGCAACTCAGTGAGACCCTGTTTCAAAATAAAGAATAAAAAAATAGGGCTGGGAGTGTGACTTGGAGGTAGAATGCCCCTGGGTTCTATCCCCAGTACCACACACACACACACACACACACACACACACACACACACACACACACAAATAGGGCTGGGGGTGTAGCTCAGAGGTAAAAAGCCCCCGGGTTCCATTCCCAGTACTGTAAAAAAAATAGTAATAATGATAATAATAATAATAATAGGAAACAATTTAAAAGGGCTAGGAGTGTAGCACAAGTGCAGAATATTCAATCTCCAGTACCAAAGAAGGAAGAAGTCCAAAGAGCGCTGCCTGCAGGGCAGGTGCTCAAAGCCCGGCTCCGTTTCTCCCTCCTCCCGCGCCCTCTCGGCACGAGGCGGCGCTGGTGTGGAGTGCCGCCGCGTCTTGCAGTGCAGACTCCACGCCACAGCGGCACCCCGCCATCTCAACTGCGCGCCTCTAAACCACACAGGGCTGGACAGCACCTCCCGCCCGGCCCCAGCGCTCGGAACCCCGGTGCTGGCAGGCCCGCCCTCCGTGCCCACCCTTCACCAGTCCCGCCCTACCGGTGCTCCCTTTGTCCTTCAGGCTTGGCAACAAAAGGGAAACATAGCTTATCTATTTACCACTGTTTGCTACTTCTGGGGAACCATCTCACTGACACCCACCCGGCCTGGTGTGCATGCCTGTAACCCAGAATTTGGGAGGCTGAGACGGGAGGATGGCTGACTGAAGGTCAGCCGCAGCAATTTATGGCAATTTAGCTAATCACTGCTTCCAGATTAAAAAAAGAAGATAGGGTTGGGGCTATAGCTCCCAAGGAGAGTGCCCCTCGGTTCCATCCCCAGAACAAAAGAAACAAAACAAAAGCAGAGCGCACGGCCCCTGGGCGCTTGAGGAGCAAGACTCCTGCAGGCTGCGTCCTCCTGGTGGCCAAGGGAGGTGCGCGGTGGGCGCTGCACAAGTGCAGCGAGGACTGCAGCGGCCTCGAGAGGTGCGGCCTGTTACCCCAGCGACCGCAGAGTCTGCGACAGGAGGATCACAAGCTTGAGGCCAGCCTTGGCAACTGTGTAAGTTCCTGTCTTGAAATAAAAATAAGAGTGGCTGGGGGTGTAACTCAGCAGTAGCTCGTCCCCAGTACTGTGTGTGTGTGTGTGTGTGTGTGTGTGTGTGTGTGTGTAAGGATATATTGTAGGGGAAAAAAAGTACAAGGGCTAGGGGCTGTAGGTCAGTAGCAGAGTACCTGCTTAGCATGCAATTTTTTTAAGGAAATGCTGGGGGTAATGATAAAATTAAAAGTTTCCTAGGGAAAGAAGAGAATAAGGTAGAGAGACCAAGACAGAACTAGACTTTTCTCAACATGACATGCTTTATTTAGAATCTCATGAAAGCTTTATATAGTTTTTGTTTAATTTTGTTTTTTGTTTTATGCTGCTGAAGCTAGAACTCAGAGGCATTCTGCCTCCAAGCTACACCCCCAGCCCTTTTTAGTTTTTGTTTTGAAACAGGGTCTTGCTAGGTTGCTGAGAGTTTTGCTATATTACTGAGGCTGACCTTGAACCTGCAATCTTCCTGTCTCAGTTACTGGGATTATAGGTGTGTGCTACCACACCTGGCTAAGTTTTATATAGCTGTTTTGTTTTTTGAGTGGTTTTTTTTTTTGTGTGTGTGTGTGGTACTGGGGGTGGAACCCAGGGGCTTTCTACCTCCGGGCTATACTCCCAGCTCCTTTTTACTATTTGATTTGGAAACAGGGTCTCACTAAGTTGCTGAGAGCCTCACTAAGTAGCTGAGGCTGTCTGCGAACCACGAGCCTCCAGGTCTCAGCCTCCCAAATGCTGGGATGACAAGCATGCGCCAGCATGCCCGGCTTATTTTTTATATTTTATTTGGAAACAGGGTCTCTCAAGCGTGCGCCACCATGCCCGGCCTTTTTATTTCTTATTTGAAAACAGAGTCTCACTAGGTTGCAGAGGACCTCACTAAGTAGCTGAGGCTGGCTTCAAACCTGCAATCCTCCTGTCTCCACCTCCCAACTGCTGGGATTTCAAGCGTGTGCCATGACCCAGCTCTCCTTCCTTCCTTCCTTTCTTTTTCTTTCTTTTCTTTCTGTTTTTAATGGTACTAGGCATTGAACCCAGGGGCATTCTATCTTCCAGCTACATTCCCAGCACTACCCCCTTTAATGATTTAGTGGTGTGTGTGTGTGTGTGTGTGTGTGTGTGTGTGTGTGTGTGGTGCTGGGCTTGGGACCCACAGGCATTCTACCTCGTAGCTATACCTCCAGCCTAATTTTATTTTCTTATTTTGAAACAAGGTCTCATTAATGTGCAGAGTGCCTCACTAAGCTGCTGAGGTTGGCATACACCTGAGGTCCTCTGTCTCCGCTTCCCAAACACTGGCATTACAGGCATGCACCACCAAGCCGGGCACAAATCTTTTTTGAAACAGGAACTCACTAGGTTGCTGAGAGTCTGGTAGGTTGTTGAGGATGGCCTTGAACCTGTGATCTTCCTGTCTCAGCCTCCCAGAATTGGGGTTACAGGTGTATACACCACGGCCAGCAATCTTAAACCTGGGCAGAACTTTGTGGCCGTCGCTCAATGAGTAGAAAGCAGCAGAAGTGACTGCCACTGCATGTCTTTTGAGACTCAGCCACAAAGGGCAGGGCGGCCCTGGACTCAGGCCACCCTGCCCCAGCCGCCATGCTGTGAGGAAGCCCAAAGCAGCCAGCGAGGGGAGACCACACAGAGGAGCCTGGAGGCCCAGTGCCAGCCAGCATCCACTGTCAGACAGTAAGGATGGGCCTTCAGAAGAGTTCAGGCTCCAGCCCTGGAGTCTTCCAGTGGGAGCTCCAGACAGAGGGCAACAGAAATAAGCCTTCCCGCTGTGCCTGCTGAATCCCGAAATTTGCATTCTTTATTTTGAAACACAGTCTCACTAAGTTGCTGAGGGCCTCACTAAGTAGTTGAGGCTGTCTGCAAACCGCCATCCTCCTGTCTCAGCCTCCCAAGTACTGGGATTATAGACATGCGCCACCATGCCTGGCTTGCTGCTTTTTTTTACATCATTGATTTGGTACAGAAATCAAGACATTTGAGCCGGGCGTGGTGGCGCACACTTGTAACCCCGCGCTTGGGAGGCTGAGACAGGAGGATCGCACAAGTTCAAAGCCAGCCTCAGCCACTTAGTGAGGCTCTCAGCAACTCAGTGAGACCCTGTTTCCAAATAAAATAGAAAAAAGGTGTGGGAGTGTAGCCCAGAGGTAGAATGCCTCTGGGTTCCACCCTCAGTACCACCAAAAAAAAAGAAATCAAGACGTTTGTCCTAAGACCTCCTCCCATCTGGGTTTCGACTGAGCACTTCCTTCCGGTTTGTTTTGTTTTCTAGTCTCCATCTTTTCTATAACCTGGTGATTATATCTCAGTCAGAACGCGCCACCACGCCCAGCAAGTTAGCCCTACTTTCTATTCTTTATTTTGAAATAGGGCGTCACTAAGTAGCTGAGGCTGGCCGTGAACCTGCATCCTCCTGTCTCAGCCTCCCAAGTACTGGGATTAATTTTTTTTACTAGAGACTAAACCAGGGCTCATTCATGGTAGGCAAACATTCACTGAGCTTCACATCCGCTCTGTGTGTGTGTGTGTGTGTGTGTGTGTGTGTGTGTTTATGTGTGTGTGGGGGGGTGCTGGGGATGGATTGATCCCAAAGGCATTCTCTCTCTGAGCTACACCCCCAGCTCACCCCAGCCCTTTTATTTATTTGTTTATTTTTGTTTATTTATTTATATTATTTTTTGCAGTACTGGGGATGGAACCCAGGGGCATTCTACCTCCAAGCTACGCCCCCTGCCCTATTTTTTATTCTTTATTTTGAAACAGGGTCTCACTGAGTTGCAAAGAGCCTCACTGAGTAGCTGAGGCTGTCCGCGAACCACAATCCTCCTGTCTCAGTCTCCCGAATGCTGGGATTACAAGGGTGCGCCACCACGCCCGGCTCCCTACCCCTACCTTTCATTCTTTATTTTGAAGCAGGGCTTTACTAAGTAACTGAGGCTGGCTGTGAAGCAGCGTGCCCAGCCTGAAGTAGTCTTTGTATTTATCTATTTATTTTCCTAGGGATTACTCCAGGGCTCACTCATGGCAGGCAGCACTCACTGAGCTTCATGTAGCCGGCTCTTTTTTTTTTTTTTTTTTTGCGGTACTGGGGATGGAACACAGGGGCATCCTACTCTAAGCCATGCCACCAGACCTATTTTTTATTCTATTTTGAAACAAGGTCTCACTGAGTTGCCGAGGGCCTCACTAAGTAGCTGAGGCTAGCTGCAAACCCACGATCCTCCAGTCTCAGCCTCCCAAGTACTGGGATTACAGTGTGCCGCCACGCCCAGTTTCTCTTTATTTTTTATTTTGAGACAGGGTCTTGCTCACTTTCCCAGGCTGGGCTTTGAACTTTCTATCTTCCTGCCTCAGCCTCCTAAACAGCTGGGATTACAGGGTTGCCAAAGAAGCATTCATGCCCAAAAGACTGAACCAGAATTCACTCTGACTGAGACAGAATCACCAGGTACAGAAAAGACGGAGAGACCAGGAAACAAAACAAAGCAGAAGGAAGTGCTCAGTCGAAACCCAAATGGGAGAAGGTCTTAGGACAAACGTCTTGATTTCTGTACCAAATCAATGATGTAAAAAAAGAGCAGCAAGCCAGGTGGTGGCGTACTCTAGCCAGTACATGGGAGGCTGAGACGGGAGGATGGCGGCTCGCAGACAGCCTCAGCTACTGGGTTCCATCCCCACTGCCCCGCGCACACGCACGCACACGCGCACACACGCACGCACACGCACGCACACGCACACACAGCAATCGAGGGACTGATACGAAGCGAGACTTGGATAACACGTTACCTGAAGCAACATGCGTAACTTGCTTGGATTCTAATTTGAACAAACTCATTCTAAAAAAGACACCTGTGTTGGCCGGGCGTGTAATCCCAGCGTTTGGGAGGCTGAGACCAGAGGATCGCGGTTCGCAAACAGCCTCAGCTACTTAGTGAGACCTCTGCAACTCACTGAGACCCGGTATTCAAAATAAAGACTAAAAAATAGGGCAGGAGGTGTAGCTCAGAGGTCGAATGCCCCTGGGTTCCATCCCCAGACCCGCAAAAAAAAAAAAAAAAAAAACCTGTGTTGAGACAAGGAAAATGAACATGGACCAGGTATTAGTTTATATTAAGATATTACAGCTTTGTTGGATTCATATGATAATGTCGCTGAGTTAAATTTAAAACATCCTTTATAAGAGGTACATGCTAAAGTATTTATGAGTGAAATGATATATTTGGGTTTTAAATGAAAATATTCCCAGCCAAAAAAAAGCCTGAGAACACAGATGAGACAGGCTGGCAACACCCCGCGGCCGCGGGGCTCATCCCTCACCCTCTCTCCTGCTGCGCCTTCGGAAGGCCTATCTGCAGCCTGGCCACTCCTGGGAACGTCCACCCGGAGGGGTCTGGAGGCTAGTGCTCCCCAGAGAGAGGCCGGCACAACGTGGCCACCAGGAAGGGCGGGCCTGGACAGGCGTCCCCTCTGCGGTATACGGGGCCTCGGTCAGGTCGAGGGCTGGCCGCTCACTCTCCTTAGCGTGCACCACTCCGACCCCAACTGGGCGCCCCTGACGCCAGCCACCCAGTTCAGATGCAGGGATTTGGAGAGCAGGCTCACAGGGCCATAGAGAAGAGAGAAGGGAGCCGGGCGCGGGAGCACGCTCGTCATCCCAGCATTCGGGAGGCTGAGACAGAAGGATCACGGTTCGCGGACAGCCTCAGCTACTTAGTGAGGTCCTTTGCAACTCAGTGAGACCCTATTTCAAAATAAAGAATAAAAAATAGGGCTGGGGTATAGCTCGGAGGTAGAATGCCCCTTAGTTCCATCCCCAGTAGTCCCCCCCAAAAAAGGCTGGGCACCTAGCTTGGAGGTAGAATGCCCCTGGGTTCCAACTCCAGAACCACAAAAAAGCCAGGCATGGTGGCGCACGCTTATAATCCCAGCACTTAGGAGGCTGAGACAGGAGAATCTCACAGGCTCAAAGGCAGCCTCAGCTACTTAGTGAGGCTCTCAGCAACTCAGTGAGACTCTCTTTCCAAGTAAAGCAGAACCACAACAAAAAGGTGGGGGGGGGGGGCTCGGTGTCAGTGTGAGCCTCTAACAAGCACACTGCCTTCACAGCCAGTTCATGGACATAGTCGCCATCAAAGCCCACCACTAGGTTACAGAGAATCTCCAAGTATAACCAGAAAAGATACAGCAGGACCACGCAAGCCCCACAGATCCACACTGGGGCCGCACGTGTCCAGGATGCAGGGACTCAGCCTTTGTGCAAAAATACCCAACATGAAGCCGGACGAGTGTGGGAGTAGCTGCCACAGCTCTCAGGAAACTGGGGAGAGGACCTCGTGATGTGCAAGTGAAGGCCCAGCACCCTTCAGAGAGTGCCATCCCAGGGCCACGTGACCTGCCGGGCCCTGGGCCCTGTCTCTGGCCTTCCAGGCAGGGCAGCATCGGTGGGCAGGGAGCTGGAGACACGAGTCCAGAGAACACTGGGGTCAAGAGGTGTGAGTTGACGGCCTCCAGCCCGGCTCATGGCAGCACAGCTCGTGCCTGTGAGACCTGTGCACAGTCCCATCAGTGATGCCAGAGGGCAGCACCAGAGATCAGCAGGTAGAAGGTAAGGAACCTATCTAAACACCTGGACACACACCAAAGCTTGCCAACAGTCAAGTCATCTCTGGCAGGCCAAAGGCTGCTGAGCACAGGTGCCCACCAAGGCAGAGCTCAGCCTGGGATGAGACCAGATAGCCTGGCATCCGTCAGGCCGAGCAGAGCACGGCCATCGCTGTGGAAGCCAGGCCGGCCCCTGAAGGGAGCGGCCACACGCGCCGGGCCCGAGCCCAGGGAACTCTCGGAGAGGCGGAAGGCCGGAAAGCCCCACCCCCGGCCTACACCAGTCGAGGAGTCTGCCCACCCTGGAGGGCAGAACCAGGCCCCTCAGACTAGCCCTTTCCGTGCCCCACGCTGCCCGTCGTGAGTCTTCGTCCAGCCCCAGCTCCCCCAAAGTCATGGTGCACTGGCCCTCAGAGCGCTGCGGGATGTGGGGTGGCACTCAAGGGCCAGCAGTCCCCATAGGCCCTGCAGGCCCAGTAGACCCAGTCTGGAGCTTGCCGGCTGCCCAGCCAGCCCAGCCCAAGGAAGCCAGGAGCTTCCCAAGAGCTCCTGCGTGCAAAGCGACCCGGGGCAGGGTGCCAGCTGCCCCTCTTGGGGCCCCAGGCTTGATGGTGCGGCCCTTTCATCCATTCCGAGAAATCTCTGGAGCAGCACAAATGAGTGGCCGTGTTCACTCAGATCTGTTTCTAATTCACCTGGCGGTCCGCACCGCGCTCCGGCTCATGGCCTTGCTTTCAGCCTCAATGGCTGAGGAATCCTGGGAAGCACCGCCCTTTCTTTTTTTTGGGGGGGGGTTTGGTACTGTGGATCTAACCCAGGGCATTTTACCTCTGGGCCACACCCAAGCCCATTTTCATTTTTATTTTGAAACAGGGTGTCACTAAGTTACTGAGGCTGGCCTCGAACCTGCGATCCTCCTGTCTCAGCCCCCCAAGTACTGGGATTACAGGTGTGCAGCTGGAGCTCAGGGCAGAGTGCCTGAACGTGCGACAGCGAGTTCAACCCCAGCACCCCAGAAAGAGAGAGAAGCGGCACAGCCGAGGCCTAGGCCGCCTCACAGTGCACAGCCAGTGGGGCGGCGCCAGGACTGCCTGAAACCTGGACATCTGACCCCATTCTGGATGCCTCCATCCCTCCTCAGCCCTCACCACCCTTCCATCTTTTGTCCAAATGTCCTACTTCCAGGCCCTCCCTGGCCTGTGCCTCCCACCCAGGGGCCGGAGTCCTCCGGAGCAGGGGCGCAGGGCGCTGTTCTCCAGCTGTGCTCAGAGCACGGCATTTGGGTTTGCAGAAGTCGGCGAGCTGGCTGTTCTAAATCACTCATCTCGGGCCTTTGGAGCTCCCGACAGAATAAGTTAATGTTGTGAATGTGTTCTGTAAGCTGTAAGGCACTATATAAATATATGCTTTCCTGTTTTAGGATATGAAATAATACAACCCTTTAAATCACGCGCTCTTTTCCCTTACCTCTGAGAGACGGGGGGGGGGGGCACAGGGGGAGGTTGCGGTGGGGGCATGGCTCCCCTCCACCCTCCCCTGCAAGCCAGGGGCGGGCTCAGCCAAGGGCCTCACTTTCAAACCTCCCCAGCAGCCAGGCGGGCGGTGGACGCCTGCGACCCAGTACAAAGGAGGCTAAGACAGGAGGATCGCAGGTCCAAAGACAACCTTAGCAAGTCGTGAAACTCAGCAACCTAGCATGACCCTGTTTCAAACAAAAATAAAAATAGGGCTGGGATGTGTCTCAAAGGTAGAATGTCCCTGGTTCAATCCCCAGGACAAAAAAAAAAAAAAGGAAAAATTGCTAGTATAAATTCCAAGTGTGTTTCACCCACACAAAGATAAGTGAGCACATTGGTGCACGCTTATACTCTCAGTACTTGGGAGGCTGAGACAGGAGGATTGCGGGTTTGTGGACAGCCTCAGTTACTTAGGCCCTCTGCAACTTAGTGAGACCCTGTTTCAAAATAAATAAAGAAAAAGGGCTGTGTAGCCCAGAGGAAGAAAGCCCCTGGGTTCCATCCTCAGTAACACAAAAATGAATAAATACATAAATCACAGGTAATCCTTCTCACCTGTCCAAGTTCAGTACTGTAATGGTGTGACTAGCAGAACATTCCCTTATCTTCCCTTTCATCTAAAGCACCCACACACCTTAATGATTCTCCCACTCTCTTGGGAGGCTCAGCTCCCTCCTGAGCCAGCGGCCCTGGGCAGCTCTGGCTCCTCTGGAGACAGGGGACAATGCCAGAAGGAGCAGAGTTGATCCCTGAGGAGCTCCTAGAGACGTTCAAGGGCCTCCAGTCTCCCCAATCCTGGCGCTGGCCCAGAAGCTGCCCCTCAATTGCCCCCAGGAGCCTCTCTTCTTCACCTCTGAACCCCACTGTGGCACCCACTCAGGGGCAGCAGGCCTCTCCAGGCAGTCTGGATTCCAGGGTGGTCTAGAGGCTTCCTAGGCGCCTCCATGTGGCTTCCTATTAGAAAGACATGGGGACAGAGATGCGAGTCTCTGCTAGAGCTAAGGTCTCCTAAGGAGGGCCCGGAGCTGCCCTGCCAGCATCCGAGCCCCGAGGCACAGCACAGAGGAGTTGGGGCGCATGCCCACTGCAGCCCAGGTGGAAGACGAGTGGAGAATGCTGGGGGCCAGTCTGCCAGGAGGGACCCAGAGGGTAGGACACCAGAAGTCCCCATTCATTCCCCAACGCTGGCCACTTCCACCACTCAGAACAGAGATGGCAGAGGCCCTGCAAGAGAGGAGCGTGCGCAAGTCCTGTGAATTCAGCAGCCACACACGTGACATGCCCCAGGAAGTCCTCACACCCCAAGGTTCGCCCGTGTTGCTGTGGGCACACGGGCTCAGCCACCCTTCCATCATGGAAAAACCAGGCACTGGGCAGGAAGGCCAAGCTCGGCCAGGTCGGGGTCCGGTGAGGCTGGCAGGGAGCGCCTGCAGGGAGCGTCTGTGATGAACAGGCACCTGATGGTCCACCTCCACAGGCAGCCCGGCCGCCAGATCCCCACTCCCACCCCTTGCTAACAAGAGGGAGCTGCTCAGAAGGGCAAGGCCAGGGAGAAAGGAAGGGCTTCTGGAAGCCCCAACCTCTGTCCTGACAGCCTCTTGCTCACATACACGGCTGGAAGGCTTGTCCCGCCTGCCCACCTTCCTTCCTAACCCTAACCCTCCCTTCCTCCCCTCCCCTTTGGTACTAGGGATTGAACCTAAAGGCATTCTACTATAACCAATATCAGCCTTTCCTCTTTTTCTTTTCTTTTCTCTTCTTTTTTTAATTTTTTGGTGGTATGGGGGTCCTGGAAGCCCTTCTACCTCCGGGCTACACTCCCAGACCTATTTTACATTTTTATTTGGAAACAGAGTCTCCTAAGCCAGTGCGCGCGGCTGGCTTCGAACCTGCGCGATCCTCCTGTCTCTGCCTCCCCAGCGCGGGGATGACAAGCGTGCCCACCACACCCGGCGCAATATCAGCCTTTCTACGGGGGCTAGGGGGCTGGGAACTGAACATGGGGCATTCTACTCTGTCTGAGTTATCCCCCCAGCACTCTTTACTTTGAAAAAGGGTCTTGCTAAGTTGCTAAGTCTTGCTAAATTGCTAAGGCTGGCTTCAAATCTGCCAATCCTTCTGTCTCAGCCTCCCAAGTACTGGATTTTTTTTCTTTTTCTTTTTTCCTTTTCTTTCCTTTTCCTTTTCTTTTCTTTCTTTCTTTCTTTCTTTCTTTCTTTCTTTCTTTGTGTGTGTGGGGGGTACTGGATATAAAACCCAGGGTGTTCTACCTCTTTTTTTTTTTGGTGGCACTGGGGTTCCTGGAAGCCCTTCTATCTCTGGACTACACCCCCAGATCTATTTTTATATTTTTATTTGGAAACAGGGTCTCTTACGTCAGCGTGGCTGGCTTCGAACCTGCGCGATCCTCCTGTCTCTGCCTCCCAAACGCGGGGATTACAAGCGTGCGCCACCACGCCCGGCAAGGGGTGTTCTACCTCTGAGCTCCATCTCCAGCCCTATTTTTTTTATTTTGGAACAGCTTCTCACTAAGTTGCTGTTGGCCTCACTAAATGGCTGAGGCTGGCCTCAAACCTGCCAATCCTTCTGTCTCAACTTCCCAAGTACTGGAATTACAGGTATGCGCCACTATGCCTGGCTTAAACTTTTTGTGTGTGTGGTTCCAGGGATTGAACTCAGGGGCATTCTACCTCCAAGCTACACCCCCAGCCCTAGTTTTTGCTTTTTTATTTTTGAAACAGGGTCTCACTGAGTTGTGGAGGGCCTCACTAAGTAGTTGGGGTTGTCCGCGAACCGCAATCCTCCAGTCTCCACCTCCTGAATGCTGGGACTACAAGCGTGCACCACCATGCCCGGCTAAATTTTTTTTTTTTTTTTTTTTTTTTTTTTTTTTTTTGGTGTGTGTGTGTGTGTGTGTGTGTGTGTGTGTGTGTGTGGTACTGGAGATGGAACCCAGGGGCCTTCTACCTCTGAGCTATACTCCCAGACCTAATTTTTTTTTATATTTTACTTGGAAACAAGTCTCACTCAGTTGCTGAGAGCCTCACTATGTAGCTGAGGCTGGCTCAGCCTCCCAAGCTCGGGGATTACAAGCATGTGCCACCACCCCCGGCTTTAAACATTTTTTTTTAATGCTTTCTTTTATTTTTCTTTTTGTTGGGTGGAAAGTTTTGCTTTCTTAAATTCAGAACCAAACCAACTTAAAAGGAAGATAAACTTTAGAAAAGGAACAGAAAAGTGACCCAGTGCATTGTTCTTGGTTCCCAAATTAGTCCAAAGCCTGGATCTACTATTTTAGTGACCTCCTAGCTTAGCCATGTTGAAGCCCTCACACATTCCCTCTCTCCTCTCTCCTCTCTCTCTCTCTCTCAATCTCTCAATCTCTCAGTCTCTCTCTCTTTCTCGGTACTGGTGATTGAACCCAGGGGCATTCTACCTCCAAGCTACACCCTCGGCCCTTTTCATTTTTTACTTTGAAACAGGGTCTTGTTAAGCTGGGCATGGTGACACACACTTATAACCCCAGTACTTGGGAGACTGATACAGCAGGATTGCAGGTTCAAAGCTAGCCTCAGCTACTTAGTGAAGCCCTCTGCAACTTAGTGAGACCCTGTTTCAAAATAAAGAATAAAAACATCGGGCTAGGAGTGTCACTTGGAGGTAGAATGCCCCTGGGTTCAATCCCAGTACTGCAACAACAACAACAAAAAAAAGGTAGAATTTCAAGCCAGGCGTGGTGGTCACCTGTAATCCAGCACTTGGGAGGCTGAGACAGGAGAATCACAGGTTCAAGGACAGCCTCAGCAAGTGTGAGACTCCCAACAACATAGCAACATCCTGTTTCAAAATAAAAAATTAAAAACAGGACTAGGGGTATAGTTCAGGGGTAGAATGCCTTTGGGTTTAATCCACAGTACTACTACTACTACTAATACTACTACTAATACTAATAATAATGTGAAAGGGTAGAATTTCAGCCAGGCGTGGTTGCACAGGCTTGTAATCCTAGTATGTAGGAGGTGGAAACAGGAAGATCACAGGTTCACGGCCAGCCTCAGCAATTTAATGAGGTCCTCCACAACTTAGTGAAACCCTGTTTCAAAAGAAAAAAAATGTGCCGGGTATGGTGGTGCACGCTTGTAATCCCCGCACTTGGGAGGCTGAGACAGGAAGATTGTACAGGTTCAAAGCCAGCCTCAGCTACTTAGTGAGGCTCTCAGCAACTTAGTGAGACCCTGTTTCCAAATAAAGTATAAAACAGGTCTGGGAGTATAGCCCAGAGGTAGAAGAGGCCCTGGGTTCCACCCTCAGTACCACTATATATATATATATATATATATATATATATATATATATGTAAAATATAAATATAATAGCTCAGAGGTAGAATGTCCCTGGGTTCAATCCTCAGTACAAAAAAAAAAAAGGTAGAATTTCTGGCCTGGTATATTTTGGGGAGGGTGAGACAAGAAGATCAAGGTTCAAGGCCAAACACAGCAATTTAGCAAAACCCTCAGCAACTTAACAAGACCCTTTTCAAAAAATTTCTAGCTTGGAAGTAGAATGTCCTTGGGTTCAATTTCTAGCATCAAAAAAAAAAAAAAAAAGTAGGATTTCTTGGCCAAAAGAATGAAATGTGGGCTGGGGATCTAGCTTGGTGGCAGAGCATTGCCTAGTATGTGAGGCCCTGGTCATAACCCTGAGTACCATAACAAATGATAACAACAACAGCAACTGTGGTGGTGCACGCTGTAATCCCAGTCCTTGTGAGCCTGAGACAGGAGGAGCTCTCAGGTTCAAGAACAGCTCCAGAGCCGGCGCGGTGGGCACGCTTGTCATCCCAGCACTCGGGGGCTGAGACCGGAGGAGCGCGGTTCGCAGACAGCCTCAGCTGCTTAGTGAGGCCCTCTGCAACTCAGTGAGACCCGGTTTCAAAATAAAGAATAAAAAATAGAGCAGGGGGTGTAGCTTGGAGGTCGAGTGCCCCTGGGTTTCACCCCCAGACCCTCAAAAGAAAAAAAAAAAAAAAACAGCTTCAGCAACTTAGTGAGACCCTGTTTCAAAATTTAAAAAGACAAAATAGAGCTGAGAGTATAGCTCAGAGGTAGAATGCCCAGGGGCTCAATCCCCATATTAACAAATAATAATAATAATAAGTGAATCTAGTAGTGTCTAAATATAATTCCCATTTTGCAAAACAACATAAAGCACAGGAATACTTTACACGGCGCGTGGGTGTGATCACCATCGCCCAGAATGTGAGACTCTGCAGGACAAACAGCAAGGCTCTCTAATGAATTTCAAGAGAAGCAAAAGAGGGAATCTACACTTAAAGAAACAGAGAGCCGGGCGTGGTGGGCACGCTTGTGATCCCAGCATTCTGGAGGCCGAGCCTGGAGGATCGCGGTTCGCGGACAGCCTCAGCTACTTAGTGAGGCCCTCCGCAACTTTGTGAGACCCTGCTTCAAATAAAGAATAAAAAATAGGGCAGAGGGTGAAGCTCGGGGGTCAAATGCCCCTGGGTTCCATCCCCAGACCCGCAAGAAAAGAAAAGAAAGAAAGAAAGAAACAGAGAGACGTATCGGACAAATGTATTACAATTCAAACATCTGTGAAAATAATACTCACCAGACAACCAGAAAACAGAAACATGGCTGAATATTTGCTGCGCTTAAGAAGGGATCGTTGGCCTGGGATGCAACTCAGAGGTGAGGCTTGCCCAGCATGCGTGAGGCCCTGGGCTCCACCCCCATGCCACAAGAAAGAGAGAGAGGGAGTGAGCGAGGGAATGAGAGGGAGAGCGCAAAACAATTCACAAATGGTTGCCCCTGGCACTGATACTGTAACATCATCACCATTCCGACGTGAAGTCACTTGAGCGCACAGTTCATGGCCTGCCCTCCCTGAGCACCCAGCCACTGGGCCAAACAAGACCTGTGATAAACCATTATTCCAAACCCGGCAACTGTTTCCTTCCATTTTATCTTTACAAATTCATCGCAGATTTGTCTACAACCTGACTGTTAGCTGCTATAATAGATCTGGCTAATCCTAGACCAAAACCACTCTGCTTGACAAATCCTTTCTTTTTTCTATTTGTAGTACTGGGGATCGAACCCAGGGGTATTCAGACACTGAGCTACATCCCCACTCTCTTTATTTATTCATGCATGCTTTATTCATTTATTTACTTATTTTGGTAGTGGGGATAAATCCAGGGGCATTCGAGCCGGGCGTGGTGGCGCGCGCTTGTAATTCCAGCACTTGGGAGGCTGAGACAGGAGGATCACACAAGTTCAAAGCCAGCCTCAGCTACTGAGTGAGGCTCTCGGCAACTTAGTGAGACCCTGTTTTCAAATTGTATGTATGTATGTATGTATGTATGTATGTATGTGGAGTATAGCCCAGAGGTAGAAACCCCCTAGTACCATAAAAATAAATAATATAAAATAAAATAACCTTATAAAAAATAAATCCAGGGGCATTCTACCTCTGAACCACACCTTCAGTCCTATTTTTTGAGATATGGTCTCACTGAATTGCTCAGACTGACCTCAAACTTGCAATCCTTCTGTCTCAGCCTCCCAATATGCTGGGCTCACAGGCTGGCGACACGTTGCCAAGCCTGACAAGTCCATTTGAGAAAGGTCCTCTACGTGTGGTTCTCGGAGCAGCCTCACCACCTCCCAGCACACGGCTGGGTTCTCGTGCCCAGCTGCCTTTGGCTCAGACGTCCCCAGGACAGATGGGAAGGAGCACTGTGATGCCACCTATGTGAATGGGGGTGAGGGCAGCTCACCTGGCTTTGCCCAGCTCTTCCCCTGCCCTGCCTCGGCCTCACTGCTCAGCATTCCTGCCTCTACAGCACCCTCAGCCGGCTCCCTCCTAAGGGCACCTTTCCAGGATGCCTCCCTCTCCTGCAGGCGGCTCCTCCGCAGGGTTCCCACCTGCCGCTCCCCTGCGAGCACTGCCTTTCTGACACCTCTGGCACTCAGCTCCAGAGCCTCACCTGGGCTTTTCCAGGGTTTGGCGGCACTCCCCCGTAACTCCAGTATCTGGGGTGGGGTGGAAAACCTGACCAAGCCGACCACGAGACTCACTAGGACCGCGAGGGACCAGGTGCCCCTCGCCCATGAATCCAAGCCCAGCGTTTGCCTTTTCTTTTCTTTTTTTGTACTGGGGATGGAGCCCAGGGCATTCCACCTCTGAGCCATACTCCTAGCCTGTTCTTTCTTTCTTTTTTTTTTTTTTTTTTTTTTGTGGCACTGGGGTTCCTGGAAGCCCTTCCACCTCCGGGCTACACTCCCAGACCTATCTTTACATTTTTATTTGGAAACAGGGTCTCCTAAGCCAGCGTGCGCGGCTGGCTTCGAACCTGCGCGATCCTCCTGTCTGCCTCCCAAGCGCGGGGATTACAAGCGTGCGGCACCATGCCTGCCTTTTCCCTTTTTTGAATCAGGGTCTCACTAAGCTGCTGGGGCTGGCCACAAACCTGCAATCCTCCTGTCTCACTCTCAGGTACTGGGATTACAACATGTGCCACCACACCCAGCTTCTTTCTAAATTGCTGAGGCTAGCCTCAAACCTGCCATCCTCCTGTCTCAGCCTCCCAAGTGCTGGGCCTATGGCATGCACCTCCCCTCCCAGCTCAGTGCTTGCTCTCTTGATATCTGGTAAATGTGCTTTAGCCAATTGACTGGATATCAGTTTCTAAATGTCAAAACATTGAAGCTCACAGGACTGGTGTGGACTACACAGGCTGCTATTGGTCTAGCGGGCTCCTTTGTGAACAATCCTAAAAAGGTGCTCCTTGGGGTACTGCTCGGCAGTGTGCCATGAATACAGTGTGCCATCACCGAGTGCCCCACTGTGCACTCAGCACCTCTCCTGTAGGAAGTGAACAGAAGAATGAGGACAGCAAGAGGCCCCTCCTCTGAGAGGCGCAGCCCGCTGGCCATGCAGCTTCACCCTGAGGCCGCTGCGGCCTGCTCTCCCTGGCGTGCCTAGGGAAGGGCGCGGCCCCTGTGGCTGTACGTAGTGACCCGAGACCCGACCGGAAGCCCTTCCTTCAGCTCCCCCGCGCCCAAAGCCCCCTGTGGCCCCCACGGGCTCAGAGGCCACTCCAGGGGCGTGGCGGCACTGCTCCTCCGGGGAGTCAAGTCGGGGAGTCAAGTCGGGCCTTTTAGCTGCATGCTGGAGCCACCCCCTCACAGAGCCCACGTCAGCTGCATGTGAGGATGAGAAGACTAATCCAGCCTGGGGTGACAAGAGGTAATGTGAATCTCAGCTCCATTCCCTCTGGGTGAGCAAGTGATCGTCCCTTTACTAAGGCCCTCTCCCCATCTCCTTGAGGATTCTGACTCTTCCAAAACTCACAGTGTTGCTGGAAACAAACATGTCCCTGTGCCAGTGCTCTTTCCAGGGTGCCCAGGGGCACATACCACAGGGCTTTTCCTCCATCAGTGGGCCAATCTGTTCAGCGGCATCTCAGAACAGAACATGCTAAATTTGGTATCAGGTACCGGAGCCGCTCTGGTGAGAGGAAGTAGAAGCCGTTCTGATGCTGAGGGAGAGACAGATCTCGCAGCTGTCTGCTCAGCTGAGGTGCTGTGATAAGCCAAATATCAGCTGGAAAAGTAAATCCCACCTCCTAAGGGTCTCAAGTCCTGGGCTTTGGTGAAAAAGACTCAGTGCACCTCCTGAGCCTGATAATCGCAGGAGCTCAGCATCTCAGGCCACGTCTGAGCCTGCCACAGCCAGGTGAGAGGCTGCGTGACTGCTGGATCCAGCGGGAGCCCATGGCTCCCGCACCCACAGCAGTTCGTGGGTCTTCGCTGCAGCAGGATGCATAGATGGAGTAGACAGGCAACAGTAAGAAGGAATACGAGCAGTACACACTAGCCTCCCTCCTCTCTGCGCCCAAGTCTTTCCAAATTTTCAAATGCTTGGCTCTGCAACATCTGATAAACTATAAGCAGAGCATTCTGTTTGTATTCCAAGAGAGAAGTGAGAAATTCCCTATCCAGACAGCTCCCAATTGCAAGGTGTTTTTCCATTCGGCTGCAGAAGCTTTCCCTTGGAGAAAAGCACTGCGACCTGGTGCGTCTCCCTCCAGCTAAAACCCCAAGAGCAGCTCAGCATGCAGCCCGCTGGGCATGTTCGCAGCGCTGAGCCATGTGCTAGCCCACTGCGGTGCTGGAAGAGCTGAGGCAGAATGGACAGGTCCGCCTCTGAAAGAGGTGCTCATGGACGCCTTGGTTTGCGACAGGTTTCAGGCTACTAAGAGACCTTCATCACTACAGTTGTCTAAGAAATGTTTATTTCTCAGGAAATAAACACGAGAGGCACAGTTCAGCAGCTGAAGAAGGGAAAAATATGTGCTCCCTCCGAATTTGTGTGGTCTCACGCAGAAAAATCAAAATAAGATACATCGGCAGCCTCATATGGAGCTGGAAATCCCCCTGGGTGGGGGTGCTACTCCCCAAGACTATCTGGTGTAAAAATAATACCTCTCATTCTCTCCTGTCATGGCGTGGGTAGTTTTCCCGAGTTTGCAGTCTACCGACTTACACATTGGCATTCCCCTCCACTGCATTCACTGCAACTTGATTGTTTCTGCAGATCACGGGTTGGAAAACATTTTAAACAAGCTGTTCTCGCAGTATTTTATCAGATACATTCTGTTTAAAGTATTCCAAGTGGCTTTCCGCTTTTCCACTGGCTCGAGATGGAAATTTAAATCGTTAGGGAACAAGAAGATATCTGGTGCTAGATGCTTCAATCGCATTTTGGCTTCACCTGAAAGTATTTCACTAAACCTTGGCAAAGGCACATGACCCTATTAGTATCGTTGGCCCTGTGGATGTCCAGTGGGCAATTTTCCTTTCCCCAAAGATGATCACAGCCACTAAATGCCCAAGGAAAGCCTAAGACCGAATTCATGGTTCAACTATTTCCACATCTCTCCGTTCCTCCCAGTGACACTTATCCTCCCTGAC
Source organism: Muscardinus avellanarius (assembly GCF_963383645.1). NCBI lineage: Eukaryota > Metazoa > Chordata > Mammalia > Rodentia > Gliridae > Muscardinus > Muscardinus avellanarius. The sequence continues at coordinate 141,517,764 of NC_137790.1, forward strand.
AGCCACTCCCATTATGCTTTCCTTGGCCCAACACAATGGACACACGCAGACATTGGCAGCCGGGGAGGATGGTTTCCATCCCATCGCTCCCCTGTGCGGAGGGACCAGGCTAAGGTTACATAAGCCCCTCCTGGGCGGCTGGGCCGGCGTGAGGGGGAAGAGAATTGGGGGATCATGACGGAGTAGCAGTCCGCAGGCCCCTGTTGACCCCGGGCTCGCCATCCTGCCTCGCCCAGCTGCGGTGGCTGGAAACGCCAGGCCGCTCCCGGCGACCACCCGGCTCACGCCAATCGGACGGGGCTCAAAGTGCAGCCGAACCACGAACCGCGCTGCCCCTAGGCGTTGGGGGTCCGGCCGGGCCGGGCCCGGGGTCGCAGCTCCCGCCCCCGGGTGCCCTGACGCGTGCTCACCTGCCGGGGCCGGGGCCGGGGCCGGGGCCGGGGCCGGGGCCCGAGATCGGCGCTCCCACGCCGGCCCGCGCCGCGCCCGCCGCGGGGAGCTGTCCGCCGCCGCCTGGTGCTGAAGGCGGCTTCCCCGCTCCGGGGCCGGGGCCGGGGGCTCCGGGCGGCAGCGGCCCGTCACCGGCGCCGCCCTCCAGGCTGGCCTCGTTGCCCATGGCGGGCAGGCGGGCGGGGTCGGGGTCGCGCTGCGCCCGGGCCGGCGGCTCCCGGGCGGTGCTCACACTCTGGGCGCCGCCGCCGCCGCCGCCGCCATCTCCCAGCTCGGCTGGCGCCGCCGCCTGCCGCTGCGCATGCGCCCCGCGCGCTCCCGCGCAGTCCGCGCGCCCGGGGAGCCTCGCGTGCACGCGCCGGCCTCGGGGTCGCCGGGAAACGCCGCCGGCGCCCGCGCATGCGCCCTCCGCGCCCGCGAGCGCACCCCGGCCCGGCGCGGCCACGGAGGGCGGGCTTCGCCGCACGCGAGCGGCGGGGAGGGCGCGCGTGGCCCCGGCCGGGCCGGACACCTCGGTCCTCGGGGCCCGGAGCGAGGCCTGCCCCACGGACGGCCGGCGTGCTGTGGGCGGCCTCGCGAGCGCAGGCCCGGACGCCGCCCCACGCCGGAGCCTGGAAGACGGGCGGCCGGGGTGTCGGCAGAGCCGCGGCTGGAGGACGGCGGCGGTGCTGGGCGGCGGCGGGCCGGCGGGCTCGAGGCCGGTTGGGCGCTGTGGAGGCCCGCTCCCCGGCGCTGAGCCGGGGTGCCCGGAGAAGACCGGAGGTGTGCCGGCCGCCGCCGCAGGCCCTCGGGCAGGGGGGAGAGGCGCTGCTGTTGGTCAGGGCCCTGAGCTGCGGCCCGGGGCCCGGCTCGGCGAGGGGCCGCCGGCTTCTTTGCACTAACCTGAGAGCCCACCGAATTGTGCTCTCCCTTCCCCGTTTGCAGACCAGAGCTGGACCCTGCTCTGGCTGCCCCGAGGCCTCTCACAAACCTCAGGTACTTTTTTTTTTTTTTTTTTTTTTTGGTGGCACTGGGGATGGAACCCTTCTACTTCCGGGCTACACTCCCAGACCTATTTTATATTTTATTTGGAAACAGGGTCTCTTAAGCCAGCGCGACCCTCCTGTCTCCGCCTCCCAAGCCCGGCCTCAGGTACTTCCCGGAGGGACAGCGTTTCCTAGAAGATCCAGACTGCGTTCCAGACCATTTCTGGCTGTGTAGATCACAGCTGTGTCGAAGGGCTTGAGTGACTTGGACCCATTTTCAATCCCATTTCATTCTCCTAATGATGAGGAATCTATCACATGTGATGTCAGCAGTTCTAACCGGGCTCCGAATACTCAGGGATTCCAGTGAGCACTGATGGACAGACAGCCTTAGACCAGTGGCATCAGTTGTGGGGAGGGGGACCAGGGCTTCTTTGGAAGCATTCTGAGCTGTCCCCGCTGTGGGCTGGAGCAGGTAAAAGAGCCCACTTCCTGGCGCCTGCTGAGCTTTCACCCCAGGCTGCCCTTGAGGCTGGGCTCCTGGGGTGAGGCGAGCTGATGGTCCTTGCTGAAGGCACCTGATGCAGTGAGCCTGGTGACTCCACATGCACCTCCACATGGTCCCATGTGAGCCCAGCACTGCCCAGGCGGGTTCACTGAGCCTCCATTTCCTCGTGTGCAGTTAGGCCGCGAGCAGCCCCAGCCGCAGGGAGGTGGTAAGGGTGGAGTGCCTGCGGCGGGGAAAGTGCAAGCACACGTGCAGCTCACACAACAGAAGAGTCTCTCCAGAGGTGGCCTTGGGAGTGGGATTCCCTGCCACCCTCTCCTCCTGGGGTAGAGCAGGCAGGAGGCTGAGCAGGCCTGCCCTTGTCCCACCCAGACTCTGCTGGCGTCACAAACACCAGGTAGCGGGGGTTGGGCTACTGGGAAGGGGGAAAGGATGTTTATTTTGTGTTTTTGTAGAAACCACAGGAGCTGTGGCTTTCCGCAGACTCAAATCAACATGCCCCTGGTTCCTATGGGGGTAATTAGCCCTTCCCAGCCAGCAGGCCTGGGGAGCTGCCCTCCTCGGTGGATTCCTGGCTATGAGCAGACCTCCAGAGTCTTTGCTGACTTGGTAACGAAGGGCACAGCAGTGGACCCAGGAGGACCCGGAAGTGTGAGCTGGCAGTGCCCTGCATCTCTCCAGTCCTTGCACCCCAGGAACACACCCGTCTCTTCCGCTCTCACCCCGGCATTCAGGCCAGGGCTCCTGCTGACCAGGGATGGCCAGGGCGGGTGCTGGCCTCGGGCGGGCTGGCTGGGGGCTCCAGCTCATTCTCCCATTTCTATTCCTTCTCCCAGGGGTCATTTCCTTCCTCTTGAACCAGACTGGCCTCCTGAATAAAAGGACTTTGGCTGACTTGCCCTGTCCCTGGCTGGCCTTCAGCAGGCCCTCAGGGCTGATGGCTGGACTTGAACTTGGTTCTCTGTCCCCGGCTCTAAGTATTTCCCTACCTCAACTCTTTTGTCCCCCTTGAGTACACTAGGTGTTCTACCTCTGAGCTACCCCAGCCTTATTGTTTATTTGGAAACAGGGTCTTGCCAAGTTGCCACGGGTTTCACTAAATCGCTGAGCTTCTAAGTTGCTTGAGGCTTTCCTTGAATCTGCCATCCTCCTGCCTCTGCCTCCCAAAGACTGGGACCACAGGCATGTACCACCATGCTTGGCTCCCCTGTTCTTTTTATTTTGAAACAAGGCCTAAGTTGCCCAGGCTGACTTTGAATTTGCAATCCTCCTGCCTCAGCCTCCCAAAGACTGGGGTTGCAGGCGTGTGCCACCATGCCCAGCCCTCACTTGTACTTATTGGGGGTCCACCAACCACCAAGCTTATAAGAACCGCAGGCTGCACCATGTTTAGGCTGCTGACCTAAGTCGTAGGAAGAGGTGCAGTAACTTTCTCTTCATGTTTGGCTGGATTAGTTGGTCGGTTGGTTTTGTGCTACTAGGGCATTCTGCCTCTGAGCTACACCTCCAGCCCTATTTTGTTATTTATTTTGAAACAGGGCCTCACTAAGTTGCAGAGGCTGGCCTGAAACCTGTGATCCGCAGGCGCACACCTCTAATCCCAGTACTTGAGAGGGTGAGACAGGAGGGTTGCAGGTTCAAAGACAGCCTTGGCACATAGTGAGACTCCTACCAAATAGGGCTGAGGGCTTAGCTCAGAGGTAGAATGCCCCAGGTTTTGATCCCTAGTTCCAAAAAAAAAAAAAACACCTGTGACCCTCCTGTCTCAGCTGCCCAAGTACTAGGATTACAGGTGTGCGTCACCACGGTGGCTAGAAAATTTCACTAAACTTGACTGTACTTCGTGACAGCGAGAAAACAAATCGGTTTGCGCAAAGCAGCCGTGTGGTGAGCCTGTGGAGTGAGGGAGCGGGTAGGGTAGGTCGGGACATCAGAAGGCCAACCCCAGGGCTCACTTAGACCCTCCCCGGGAAGGGGAGAAGGCAGCGCAGAGGAAGGAGCTGTTCGGAGGGAACAGGAGGCTCACCACGTGGAAAACTCCAGGCCCTGTGCAACTCCCGGGAGCGGCCTGTGGCAGTCACTTTTCCCCGGAGGGCAGCCCTCTCTTGATGAGCACCGTCTTCCCTACACCACCCTCACATCTCCAAATGAACCTCTTACCTTCCTCTGCTCACACTTTTTGCATGAATTCTTTCCATGCAGAGCAGCAGGGCCCAGGAGAAGTCATTGGCACCAGGTAACGGCACCGTGCCCTCCTGGTCCCGCTCCTGTCCAGCTGCAGGATGGACTGGCCTCTGCACGCTTCCCGGCCCCCCAGGCTTCACTCACTGTGGATGCCTTCTTCCCGTTTTAGCATGACACGTGACCTGTGTTGGTCATTTTGGGGAAAAGCCAAATGGGAGGAGCATCCATTCACACAGCAAAAGGGGGCTGATGGTTGGGCATACGTCCACATTCCTCTGCAGGCGGTGCTCTCAGATGCTTGTAAGAGACCAGAGGGGAAATGGGATCATTCAAAAACCCACCCAGTCAGAAAAGGCCCTGCCAGAGCGCGTCGCTGGTCGGGTTACTGGACATGATTAGTCACTCGGGGGCAAATCCCAGGAGAATGAGAAGATGGTAGGACCCCAGAGGCTGCACCCTGAAGCCAGCTGGACCGCGGACAATGCGACCTGGAGAGGAAGGTGGCAGAGCTCTGGCTCCATCTTCCCTGCCCCTCCCCAAGCTCTGGATCCACAGATGAAGGTGTCTGTGGGGCGAGGAGGAATGGCAGACTCCAGGCAACAGCAGGGATGCTGGCGGAAGGTAGAGGAGAAGGGGAGGGATGCCGGAGGACAGTTCTGGATGACACTGTCCGTGCTTTCAACTGCTCCAGAAAGGCTGGAGAGCTGGCGCCTGTCTACAGCGCTCTGAACTCTCTCTCTTTTGTTGTTCTTGGCACCGAGAATTGAACTCAGGGACATTCTATCTCTGAGCTATACCCCCCAGCCTTTTTACCTGTGTGTGTGTGTGTGTGTGTGTGTGTGTGTGTGTGTGTGTTACTGGGGATGGAACCCAGGGGCATTCTACCTCATAGCTACACCTTCAGCCCTATTTTGTATTCTTTATTTTGAAACAGGATCTTGCTGAGTTGCAAAGGGCCTCACAAACCATGATCCTCCTGTCTCAGCCTCCCAAACACTGGGATTACAAGTGTGTGCCATCACTCCCAGTCCTATTTTTTATTCTTTGTTTTGAAACAAGGTCTCACTGAGTTGCATAGGACCTCACTAAGTAGCTGAGGCTGGCCATGAACCTGAGATCCTCCTGTCTCAGCCTCCCAAATGCTGGGATTACAAGTGTGCACCACTGTGGCTGGTTCCTTTTTACACTTTATTTTGAAACAGGTTCTCTCTACAATGCTGAGGCTGCCCTCCAATCTGCTGTTCTCCTGTCTCACCCTCCCAAATATGGAATTACATATTTGTATTTCATATGTGTACACAGCCACCACACCCAGCTGTGCACCGATTTTGCTGTCATGCTGCTGAGGCCTGTCATACTATCCAAAGAGAAGCTACTCGGGAAACTGTCTCTCTGCCCCACTCCTGGGGTGAGGGGAAGGGAACAGAAGAGGAAAGGCGGCTGTGGTGGTGCACACCTGTAATCCAGTACTCTGGAGGCTGAGACAAGAGGATCGCAGACTTATGGCTACTTAGTGAGGCCCTCCACAACTTGCTGAGACCCTGTTTCAGAATAAAGAATAAAAAAATAGGGCTGGGGTGTAGCTCAGAGGTAGAATGCCCCTGGGTTCAATCCCTAGTACCGAAAAATAAAGAAGAGGGAGGAAGCCCAAAGAAGCAGAAGCTGTCTTCGCTGTCTGAAGTTCGTCTGTACCAGTCACTAACATGGGATCAAGTGCTCACCAGTACACCTCAGGCTGGCGTGAGGCTCCGAACGGGAAGCCCGCCCAGGAGCCTCGGGCTGGCCCTCCCTGCACAACCTTGCTGCGCACTGCGTAGTCTTCAGCTGGCCGCAACTCTTGGTAGAGCAGGAAAAAGGGCCAAGGCTGGAAGGTATAGAATTTTCCTGATGCCATAAGGCATGATTCCTCTCCTGTTGTGCTGTGCAAAACTGTGCTTGCATTCTGTGAAAAAGAGGCAGTAAAAAATCACAAGAAATGCTCTCCACCAGCTTCGCCCCACCACCCATGCGTTGCTCCCCAGAAGGCTAATTAAGCCCCATTGCTATTAGAGTTGCACGCTTCCAGAGGCTTGTTATGACAAGGGAAAGTCATAAAACTATGGTTTTCCCACATGGTAAGTATCCCAGTCAAAACATGCTGCTTGCTTGCCTGTCCCTCTGCGCTTCCGAGGCAGGCAGGCCCGTGTGGCTCATTGAGGCCTGGATGGCTCAGCCTCCACCAGCCAGCGCACCCCGCTCCTCCTCAGGGCCAGGCCCACTGTCTGCAGGAAAGAGGCAGGCGTCCAAGTCATTTGTAAGAAATGCCACGCAGTGCCTACTGGCAGCCTCCCCACTAGGATCCGCTCCCCTGGAGTTCCCACTCACCTCTGACCCTTGGATGGGGAGAACCAGCCCCAGGTAGAGAGTGATGTCCTTATGCCCTCACCGGGCAGGCTACATATCCTGGCTGGGCAACAGCAAGCTCGACATGACTCAGACAGTTCAGGGAAGGGACAGGTGCTTGGCAGCCATTCATCAAACTCAGTTACGCAGGTCTCGGGAAAGTCTCTTAGAAGGGGCCTTCTAGCCAGGCGTGGTGGTGCACCTTGTAATCCCTGCGCTTGGGAGGCTGAGACAAGAGGATCGCACAGGTTCGAAGCCATCCTCAGCTGGCTTAAGAGACCCTGTTTCCAAATAAAAAATATAAAATAGGTCTGGGAGTGTAGCCCAGAGGTAGAAAGGCTTCCAGGAACCCCAGTACCACAAAAACAAATAAGTAAAAAGAAGGGGCCTTCTAGCCAGGTGTGGTGGCACATGCCTGAAATCCCAGTGCTTGGAAGGTGGAGGCAGGAGGACTGAAGGTTCGAGACCGACCTCAGCAACTTGGCAAGATTCTCAGCTGAGGTGGTAGCTTAGAGGTAGAATGCCCCTGGGTTCAATCTCCAGTGACGCGCATGTGCACTCACGTCCCACGAAGGAGCCTATCTCCAGGGACTCTCCTGCCATAAACCCAAGGACTTCCCAGGAATTGCCCTGGACTGCCAGGCATCACAGCTGCCCTCCACGGAGCGCCCTGTGGATGGATCGGAGCGGCTGGAAACGGCTTGTCTGCCTGTCACTTTTAGCACCCGAGGAAGCTCCCTCGAGGTGCCAGAGGAGCCCTGCCTGCCAGGAGCAGAGGACAGAGTGGGGCATGGAGTGAGCCAGCCGGCTCCACAGCCCAGGCGTGCCAGGGCAGGGGCTAGACTGCTAGGCTGCGGACGGGCGAGGAAGCGCCTGAAGTCACAGGCGGGAAGCTGGCGAGAGGCCGGTGACCGCTCGGCCCTCCCCTCCCCTCGGTGCTCTGGACCGCTCCCCCGCCCTCAGCCCCACCAGCCCACTGGGGAGGCTCCTGGCAGGCTGCAGAGCAGCTGTCCTGCTGCGCAGGGGACCAGCCCCCCACAGAGGACGCTGGCCTGCGCAGGAGAGAGAGCGAGCCTTCTCAACACCACCGGCCTGGGATTTCCAGCCTGGCTGGCCTTCACAGTCCCTTAGCTCGCCTAGATTTGGGGAAACAACAAAAAAGATATCCAGGGACGCGACATTTCACCAGCCCTTTTTCTCTTTTCTTTCTTTGTGTGTGTTACTAGGGATTGAACTCCGGGGGCATTCTACCTCTGAGCTATAACTCCAGCCCTATTTTATTTTTTGTGGTACTTGAGATTGGACCCAGAGGCATTCTACCTCCAAGCTATACCCCCAGACTGATTTTATTTCTTATTTAGAAACAAGGTCTCCACCGGGCTTGATGGCACACACTTGTAACCCCAGCGCTTGGGTGACTGAGATAGGAGATCTGCAGGTTTGAGAACAGCCTCATCTAGTAGTGGGACTCTCATCAACCAAGCAAGACCCAGTTTCAAGATAAAAATAAAATAGGGCTGGGGGTATAGCTTGGAGGTAGAATATCGCCTGGGTTCCATCCCCAGTACACACACACACACACACACACACACACACACACACACACACGAAACAGATCTCACTAGGTTGCTTAGAACCTTGCTAAGTTGCTGAGACTGGCTTTGAACCTGTGATCCTCCTGTCTCAGCCTCCCAAGTACCAGGATTACAGGCATGTGCCACCACACTCAGCTTATTTTTATTTTGAAACGGGGTCTCGATAGGTTGTGGAGAGCCTCGCTAAACTGCTGGGGCTGGCCACAAACCTTCGATCCTCCTGTTTCAGCCTCCCGAGTTACTGTGATGGCAGGTGTGTGCCACCACGTCCAGCTGACAACACTTTTCGAGCCCTGGGATGAGTCCAGCACTGTGGTAGGCCCGAAGATACAGCCAAATCAAGCCTGTTGAACTATCCTGTCTCCACTAAGCTCGTGATCTTCAAGTCTGGCCTTTGCCTGTTCACTTCTTAAGTCAGGCCCTGAACCCGGAGGGCTGGACTCCCAGCCCTCAGTTCCAAACCACTATCTCGCCCTGCAGCGAGGAGTGTGGCCACGGCAGCCAGGCCAGGCTGGAAGGCTGAAGTCACACTTGGGCATCAGGGTTGCCTGAGAAGAAGCCTCCCTGGCTCCCCCAGCTTCTGCTGGGTAGGAGCAGGTATCAGTAGGTCAACATCTGGGTTGCCACTGCTGTTTACACACTAATAACCCTTCCAGCTGGGAGACCCAACATGGGCATCGGCTTTCTGGGGAGGCGGTCTTTCTTCAAAGAGCTGACAGTGCACACTGAGAATTCCTACTGAGGCTAGCCAAAGGACATTTTCATCTGCTACCAGAGGGCAGAAAGGCTAAGTTTTCAGCTGAGCTGCCCCCTCCATCTCCGCTCACACTGGTTCCAACCAGGCTCACCCTTCTCCCTGGCTCACAGAGTGGGTTACATCCTTCTCTCTGAGGTCCTGAGCATCTCAAGGGAGGAGCGAGTGTGTGCTGCCTGGAATCCTGGTCTGGACTTGGGCATAATAAGTCGGGACCATTGAGATCACAGCCAGCACCTCCTTGACCTCTCCTTTGCACAGGAAGGCAGAGCTCCCCGACCACACACACAGCATGGTCCTCAAACAAGGCTACATCCTCTTCAACATCCCCCATGGCCCCGCATGGTGACACATGCCTGTAGTCCCAGGACTTGGGAGGCTGAGATAAGATGGCGGTTTGCAGCCAGCCTCAGCTAGTCAGTGAGACCCTGTTTCAAAATAAAGAAAAAAAAAAAAAATAGGGCTGGGGAGTGTAGCTTGGAGGTAGAATGCCCCTGAAAAAAAAAATCCCATGCCCAACTTCTCTATCAGCCTGAGAGGATCTTATTCAGATTCCCTGAGGGTGAGCTCATCCTGAACAAAACTGGACCCTCCCCCAAACATGCCAAGAGAGAACCCCTCTGCCCCCTTACTGTCATGGGCTGGACCAGCCCCTTTTAGCACCTCTCTCTCCCAAGGCTTTTTGCAACTGAAGTGCTAAGTCAGGAGTGCATCTGAACCCATAGGTCCGATTCTCTGGGAAGGGGGCTAACCTGGCCTGAGCTCCTTGTCTCTGCCCTCTCAGCCTTCGACTGTACTACTATGTGGACAGAAGCCAACAGCCTCGCCCTTGGCCCCAGGCACTGCTGGCCACCAGCTGGATGCTTCCTGCTGTCCTAGTGTGTGCCTGGGGAGCTCCCTGTGCTTCAGGATACCCCGTTGCAGAGTCCCGGGAAGGATGGAGGAGTTCCCAGCTGCCCCATCCCCAGCTGCTTCCTGCCTGCCCACCCTCGAGGGTACAGATGGGGGAACCCCACTGCACACCTGGTGCGCCTAGCCTCCACGCAGGACTCTCCAGACCCCACGGCACCCATCATGCTAACTGTGGCCTTTAGGCGTTCCCCTTAGAAGCCTTCAGGAGGAGGAGGAAAGAGACTAATAGAAAATCCAAGCCGGGCGTGGTGGTGCACGCTTGTAATCCAGCATTCGGGAGGCTGAGACCAGAGGATCGCGGTTCGCGGACAGCCTCAGCTACTTAGTGAGGCCCTCCGCAACTCAGTGAGACCCGGTTTCAAAATAAACAATAAAAAATAGGGCAGGGGGTGTAGCTCGGAGGTCAAATGCCCCTGGGTTCCATCCCCAGACCCGCAATAACAACACCACCACCACACACACACACACACGGAAAAGGAAGACTAAAGTATACGGCTGCGGGTGTCACTCGGAGGCAGAATGTCCCTCCCTGGGTTCCAACCCTAGTACCGAAAAATAAAAAAATAAATAAAAATAAAATACGGCAAGTGCAGGTCTCACACGGAGGGCTGAGGCAAACGCCAAGGAAAGGCGGCGCGCCAAGGGCGGGTTCTGCCTGGTTCCCAGCCCATATTGAAGGCCTGCAGACTGCGCCCCGGGAACGGAGCATGGGAAAGCGCCCAGATTCGCCCCGCCTATTCCCTGCTGGCTTCCCTTTCCGAGGGAGGAAGGGTTTCGAAACCCAGTTAGCGCACTCGCCCAGCGCTCCCAGAGACAGTGTGGCAATGGAGAGAAGCCGAAGTCCACGCAGGACGGCCGAGCCTCTCTTGCAGCGGAATTTGCTGGTCTCCGCTTAGCCCCGCCCACAGCCTTCGGGCCCGCCCACAGCCCGCTGTCCCGCCCACCCACCGGTGACTGCCCAGTCCTCTGGCGCCACCTGCTGGAAGCCTGCGAGCACCGTCCCCCTCTGCTGGGCTCCTCTTGGGGAGCGTCTGAGCCTGGCCACACGGCGCCCTCCACCCGGGCTCGCTCAGACAAACGTGTGTGTACAAGTGTGGTGCTGGGGTCACTGAGCCAGAGGCAGTCTACCTCTGGGCTATAGCCTCAGCCCTATTTACTTGAAATAGGGTCTAAGTTGCAGCGGGCCTCAGTAAGGTGCTGAGGCTGGCCTGGAACCTGCATCCTCCTGTCTCAGCCTCCCAAGTACTGGGATTGCAGGCATGCCTCCGGGCCTGGCTCAGACCAAACTTGCTCATCTCAGCCAAAACCGAGCATAGTAGAGTTTGCTCTAGTCTCAGAGGGCAAGTCCCCGCGCTTAGGTCTCTGTGCGTCCCTAACCTAGGCTGACCCCAGTGGACCCTCCTGCAGGAGCACCCCAACGCCAGCAGATGGGCACCCCCTCTTTGAACCTCTGACTTCTGGCCTCATCTCCTCTTCCTTTCTTCTTCTTCTTCTTCTTCTTCTTCTTCTTCTTCTTCTTCTTCTTCTTCTTCTTCTTCTTCTTCTCCTCCTCCTCCTCCTCCTCCTCCTCCTCCTCCTCCTCCTCCTCCTCCTCCTTCTCTCTCTCTCTCTCTCTCTCTCTCTCTCTCTCTCTCTCTCTCTCTCTCCCTCCCTCCCTCCCTCTCTCTCTCAGGACTGGGGATTGAACCTAGAGTCATTCTACCCCCTGAGCCTTATCTCCATTCGTGTGTGTGTGTGTGTGTGTGTGTGTGTGTGTGTGTGTGGTGTGTGTGTGTGTGTGTACTGGAGATTGAACTCAGAGGCATTCTACCTCCAAGCTGCATGCCCTTTTTTTTTTAGGTGTGGTACTAGGGATGGAACCCAGGGACATTCTACATCCAAGCTACACCCCCAGCCCTACTTTTTATTCTTTATTTTAAAACAGGGTCTCAGCTGGGCGTGGTGGCGCACGCTTGTAATCCCTGTGCTTGGGAGGTGGAGACAGGAGGATCCCACAGGTTCGAAGCCAGTCGCGCTGGCTTAAGAGACCCTGTTTCCAAATAAAATATAAAAAATAGGTCTGGGAGTGTAGCCCAGAGGTAGAAGGATTCCATCTCCTGTACCACCAAATAATAATAATAATATAAATAAATAAATAAATAAATAAATAAATAAAATAAAACAGGGTCTCACACTGAGTTCCAAAGTGCCACTAAGTAGCTGAGGCTGTCTGCAAACTGATCCTCCTGTCTCAGCCTCCCCAGCTCTATTTTTATTCTCTAGTGTGTGTGTGTGTGTGTGTGTGTGTGTGTGTGTGTGTGTGTGTGATACTTAGGAGCTTTCTACCCCCAGGCTACACTCCCAGACCTATTTTTATTTGGAAACAGAGTCCCACTAGGTTGCTGAGAGCCTAAGAGCTCAGGCTGGCTTTGAACCTGAGCAATCCAACAGTCTCAGCCTCCCAAGGACTTGGATTATAAGCATGCGCCACTACGCCTGGCTTTTTTATTTATTTATTGTGCTGGGGGTGAAACCCAGGGGCTTTTCTACCTCTGGGCTATACTCCTAGACCTATTTTTTACACTTTATTTGGAACAGGGTCTCACTAAGTTGTTGAGAACTTCACTAAGTAGCTGAGGCTGGCTTTGAACCTGCGCGATCCTCCTGTCTCAGCCTCCCAAGCACAGGGATTACAAGTGTGCACCATCATGCCCGGATTTTATTCTCTATTTTGAAACAGGGTCCCATTATGTTGCAGAGAGCCTCAGTAAGTAGCTGAGACTGGCCATGAACTTGCACTTTTCTTGTGTCAGCCTCCCAAATGCTGGGATTACAGGCAAACCACCATGCCAGCTCCTGGCCTCCTTTTCATCTTCTAAGGTCTCATGAGGAAATTGTACCCAGAATCCCTTAGCCAGTGCTTCATTTCATTCCTTTTTGCTTACAGTACAATTTGTGTGCAAAACTGGGGATGGACCCCAGGGGCATTCTACCTCTGAGCTATACTCCCAGCCCTACTTTTTATTCTTTATTTTGAAACAGGATCTGAGTTGCAAAGACCCTCACTAAGTAGCTGAGGCTGTCCTTGAACCATGATCCTCCTGTCTCAGCCTCCCAAATGCTGGGATTACAAGCATGCGCCATCATGCCCTGCTCCCCCAGCCGAGTGTGTGTGTGTGTTACTGGGGATTGAACCCAAGGGCATTCTCCCTCTGAGACATCCCCAGCCCTATTTTTTATTTGGAAACAAGGTCTAAGTTGCGAAGGCCCTCACTAAGTAGCTGAGGTTGTCCATGAACCCAAGATCCTCCTGTCTCAGCCTCCCAGTGCTGGGATTATAAACACGTGCCAGCACACCAGCTCTATTTTATTTTAGACTAGATGTGCCTATTTGTTGAGGTTGTCCTCAAACCTGCGATCCTCCTGTCTCCCAAGTGCTGAGATTATAAGCATGCGGCACTATGCCCGGCTATCCTTTTTTATTTTTTAAGTGGCTTGCTAGGTTGATGAGTCTACTTTCTGAGGCTGTCCTCACACAGCAGTCCTTGAGTACTGGGATTAGAGGTGTGCGCTACTGCGCCCAGCAGAGGCCAGAAGTCTTTGCGGTTTCTCTTCTATGCTGCAGGCCTTCCTACTCCCTCCAGAGGCATTCTTACTCAGGTTCAGGAGAGTTGAGTTAGACGTTAAGCAGAAGTCCCTGAGGTGAGGAGAGCAAGGCAGGCTCACTCCCAGGCCCTGCTGGGCCTAGGGCGGAGGCTGTCCCTGGCACGGTGATGGGCCAGCCCTTTCTGGCACCCCCAGGCCTGGCTCAGGCTCCAGCGAGTAGCGGTTTGACCTTCAACAACTCCACAGGCTCTCGGTGCCATCTGTGGTGTGAGCAGAGGAACACGTGGAGCCGCAGGGGTAGGTAGTAAGGAGCTGTGGGGACAAACAGGAGCCCAGAGGCACCAGCTTTCCTGGAGATGTAGCTGCTGAATCTGCCTCTCACATATTGAGCGGTGTCCCAGAAGCACCCATCCGACCATGCTGGGCACTGGGCCTGCACATCCTACCCGGCTGGCCAGTCAAGCCTGGCTTAGGCTTGCGACCCAGAACACGGAGCCCCCGGCAGGACGGCCTAGGCTAGAAACGCCCCCACCTCCTCCGCCACTTTGGGGGTGTCTTGCTGTACTAGGAACTGAACCCAGGGGAATTCTATTTCAGAGCTACACTCATTAAACTGCTGAGGCTGGCCTTGAATCTGCAATCCTCCTGCCTCTGCCTCCCGAGTAGCTGGGATTACAGGCATGTGCCAACGTGCCCAGGTTGTTCGCCCCATTGTTGTTTTTTTTTGCGGGTCTGGGGATGGAACCCAGGGGCATTCGACCTCTGAGCTACACCCCCAGCCCTATTTCTTATTCTTTATTTTGAAACGGTCTCACTGAGTTGCGGAGGGCCTCACTGAGTAGCTGAGGCTGTCCTGTGAACAGCGATCCTCAGGTCTCAGCCTCCCGGATGCTGGGATGACCAGTGTGCCCACCACGCCCGGCTCCTTGCTCGCCACTTTCTATCTCCCCAAGGCCAATGCTAACCTACCTTGAGACAGCCAGGGGGCGGACGGTCCGAGGCCACAGGCTGGGGTGCAAGAGCTGCAGCCGGGGCCTTCCCACCACCTGCCCCCAGGAGCTGGAGGGAGACTTGTCTCGGGTGGCTCAGGCAGGAGTGCAGGGGAGGGCAGACATGTTGGCAGCGCATCTAGGACAAGCATTCAGCAGCCCAGAGGCACAGAACGGTTAAGGCTCCTGAGCGGGCCTGCCAGCTTTACTTTTCTCTGACACATGCGTCTCTACCACTCATGTGGAAACCGTGAGAGGCCAGGCAAACACGCTCAGGGACACTGGCATTGTAATAAAGACACTGCTTTTATTTAGTCTGATATGTTTCTATACAGAATGCAGAAAACACATCTTAAAATCATATAGAAGGAAAGCAAACACGTCAGTGGTTGGTTGGTGAACACCTGACTGTGAGCCTGGCTCCGCCTCGCCTCGGCGGCCTCGCTGGCGCTGTGCAGGAGGCTGCCTGCAAGGCATTGTTGCTGTGCTCCTTCACTGCCCAGTTGCTATGGCAACAGGCCACTCTGGGCCAGAGCTGCTGCGAGGCAAGGCCTGATGGCGGGGTTGCTGGGGCAACGGAGCTATCTGGAAGGCCTCACCTGGAACTGGGAACTCTATTTTTCTTGACGAGGTCATCAGAAATAATCTCAGCAGGTCAGATCCCACTCTGCTCCTGACTCTAGGGCATCGGGGACCCTCCAGCTTGGAGGCGAGGGTCAGCCAGCACCGCCCCCGTGTCCTCATCCACACCCCACCCAGAGGGCGCGAGGGGAAGTGCCCTGGGCAAGAGCAGAATGGAGACCATCCCTGCCCACCTTCCCCTCCAGTCCTCTGCAGAACAGTCGATATGGCTTAGGATTTAGCTGCTCCTGTGTGCAAAGGGAGCCTGGGTCCACCCACCCACCCGCAATCACGGAAGGGATACGTTATTGCAAA
This sequence comes from Muscardinus avellanarius, assembly GCF_963383645.1. Classification (NCBI taxonomy): domain Eukaryota; kingdom Metazoa; phylum Chordata; class Mammalia; order Rodentia; family Gliridae; genus Muscardinus; species Muscardinus avellanarius. The sequence goes on from NC_137790.1 coordinate 141,533,024, forward strand.
AGGCATTCCTCCCTAAAAGTACCCAAAATAACTCAGACATCAAGAAAAGTCATGCTCAAAATGGTTTCTTCCAAAGGAGGAGAATCGAAGCAGAGCGGATGCCCCTGAGTCATGGGACAGAGATGCAGATGGACGGACGGACGTTCTGCTAAAAAGGCAAAAGAAGGCCTAGTGTAATCCCAGAACTTAAATGGTTAGGAAGGGGGTTAAAATGAGCAAAGCGGTCAGTGCCATGGAATCAACACTAAGAGCTTGTACAAACTGCTGTAAGCATCACCATTTTAAATTTTTTTTTAATAAAACAATTTGAGGTTGTATAAAAACTTTAGTAAAAAATTAGCTTTGAGAGCCCACAGATTTTGACTATGAACTATCGCTGGCACTCCTCCCCAGCCACCAGACCTTCCCAGGCCTTCAGGCCCGAGGCCTGGGACTGGAGTGCCAGAGAAAGGGACGGGGCGGACCGACTGTGGGGACAAGTGGCCGGGGTCAGGTGAGGACAGCATCACGTGACATAAAAAGACTGCATCTTCACAATGTGCCCCACCCAGTGTTTCAGAAACCGTGACACTCCTTTTGGGGGACACACACCAGAAGAGGGGAAAAACCAGGCTGCCGCGGTCGAGTCCCTCCACCGCCCAGGTGCCCACGAGCAGCTGGCCCAGCTTGGAGCACCTAGGTTGGGGGTCCCTTTTCCATGGACTCCCACGGAAACGAAGGCCCTGGGCGTGCATGGGGCGGAGGCGGGGCTGTCCCTGGCCCAGGGGCCCTCCAGCTCCCAGCCCCTGGCCACAGCAGGATTGGACAGGACGGCAAACCCAGCACCAGGGCCCTGGCCCCTGAGCCAGGGCCAGAGGGCCCCAGTCAGGCTCTGGGATAGCAGAGCAACCAAGTTGACTCAGTGTGAAAAAATAGGATTCCTTTGATAAAAAATACTGTCCCTTGGTCTTCTCTAGGTTGGAAACACCCTGGGAGCTTATTTTTAGCAAAGCAATTCCCCATACCCACCCAAAAAGTATACATACGTACAAGTTTAGGTAAACAGCAGATTAAATGTAAAAACTTAACCTTAACTTCTCAAAGTCCTTTGAATTTAATCTTTAGCTACGGTTTTCCATGTTACATCCTGCAGCTAGACACACGTGAATAGAAAAAACAGTACAGTTAGTGTTAAAGGCAAAACGCAGAGCTGGGGCCCAGCACTGCCTGCGGTTCATTCACGCCTCCTGCTCCCTCCGCCCACCACGACGCCACAGCGCTTCCAGGGCCAGCCAGCACGTAACGCAGCCAAGGATTCTCTATGAACAAACAAAAAGCTGTTAGGCAAAAAATAAAAATAAAAAAGACCCCAAAGTCTCTAGAGTTGCTTCGGGGTTGGGGAGGACCAGAGGGCGGGCTTGTCCAGGCCCTGCGTGTCAGTGTGCTAGGTCAGCGGTGGCTGCCGCGGCGATGGCCTGCAGGTCACCGCCCCAGGCCCTGCCCCAGCCCTGCCTCCACCCAGGCGCTTGTGGGTTACGGGGGGACGTAGGGCGGGGGTGACCGGTACGGGGTCATGTTCTTGGGCCGGGAGCCCTTGCCCTCCAGGGGGGCTGTGAAGGGGGGGGGCGGCTGGTAGGGAGGCGCGTTGGGATCCTCGTCCCGCAGGGGCGTGTACTCTCCCACGGAGTCCTGGTTCAGAGGCGTGGTCTCGGGCGCGGTCTGGTTGGGGTACTCGGGAGGGGGCAGGGGAGCCTTCTCCTCCTGCAGGATGAGCGGCATGCTGGAGGAGGGCGGGGGCTTGGAGTCGTCCAGCTCATCGGCGAAGATGATAGGCACCCCCTTCTTGATGAAGGTGGCCTGGTCCTCAAGGGTGAGCTTGCCCTTCCGCTTCTTGCGGTAGCAGATCATGGCAATGATGCCGGCAATGAGTAGGATGGCCGCCACCACGACGGCCGGAATGACGGTGTGCAGGTAGACGTCGTCCTCGCTGCTCTTCTCGGGGTCCCGGTCTGGCACCTCGGTGGTGGGCGCCTGGGAGGGCACTCTCCTGGGTGGGGCCACGGGGATGAACTGCAGGTGCCGGCAGCTGCCGGAGCCCGTCACCGCGACGCTCAGAGCCTTGAACTCGGGCTCCAGGGCGCTGGAGAAGGCCGGCCGCGGCCTGCCAGTGTCCTCAGCGATCCTCCGGCTCAGCGCAGTGACCTGCTCCTTCGGGCAGGGCTCCAGCGGCAGCGTGTTGTTGGTCCACTCCACCTCGATGGAGCCCCGGGTGATGTTCTGCAGCGTGACCGTGCTGCAGTTGCGGTCCCCGAAGGCGAAGGCCAGCTTCTTCACCAAGGCGATCTTCTTGTGGATGTCGCTCACCACGGACGCCGGGTCGCCCACAAGCTTCGCCTTGAACCTCGCGGGCGCCTTGTCTCCCTGGGGGCGCCTGTGCACGTGGATCTCGAAGGCGTCCACGGCGGACAGGCCGCCCTTGTCCGTGGCGTGCATGAAGTACTCGTGCTTGCCCACGTGGCTGCCGTCCGGCAGGCCGTACATGAGCTGGCTGTTGCTGTTGAACTGCACCCAGGACTTCTCGCCCACCGGCTGCTGCTCCCGCAGCTTCAGCGTCAGCTTCAGCTTGTCAGTGGTGGTGTCCTCGTTGTCGTAGAAGGTGTCCGCGGGGATCTTCACCTCAAAGTAGGTGCCCACCCAGGCATCCACCTTGTCGATGTGGTTCTTGAGCTCGGGACGCTGGTTGGGCTCCCCGCCGCGGGCCACCCCACTGGTGGTGGTGCGGAGGCGGGTCGGTGGGGAAGCCGTCTCCAACCTGGTGATGGGAGCTTTGGTGGTGCCCCGGGGCGCTGGCCGGGGCGTCCGGGGCTTCTTGGTCGGCCTGCGCGTGGTGGTGGCTGAGGCATCGGTGGAAGGCGTGGCTGGCTTGGGTGTGGACACGCGTGGCTTCTTGGTAGTCGCTGCAGGAGGAGTGGCAACTGCCGTGGGCTCCACGTAGCCAGGAATGGTCACTGTGGGGCGGATCTGGCCGGGAGCGGTGGTGCCCGCTTCTGAGACCCGCGTGGGCTGGATCGGGCCCAGGGTCGGGGTCTGAACAATGGCACCGCGGGTCCGGATGGTGACTGTGGGCTTCCCAGGGACAGGGTCCCGAACTGGAGGAGCCATGGTGTCTGTAGGAGGAGCAATGGCTGGAGAGGTGGGTGTGGGCACTACCCGGGACGGCGGCTCCTGGATGGCTGTGGTCGGGGGCCCAATGGCAGTGACGGGCGTGGGCGTGGCGTGTATCTGCCTCCGGATCCGCTTGGGGAGAGGGGGCTTCTTATTGGCAATGTGCCAACCCACTACCGGGTAGCCCAGCTGGGCAGACATGGTGCCCTCCCTGGCAGGGGCTTCCACGCCATGAATGTCAGGCACACTATTCTGGTTCAGGGAGCAGCCCAGCTTCCAGGAGAGCAGAGCCCCGTTCTCCACCACCTTCTTTGCGTTTCCTGGGCCAGCCATGAAGGCAGACATGTCAAACAGCCTGTTGTTGACGACGGGCACCAGCTTCATGCTGTGTAGCCCCACGCCCGAGAAGCGCCGCATCCTCTTCAGGAGCTCGACCCTCTGCTCCGGGGCCATCTTGGTGAGGTCGGCATCCAGAATCACCGTCAGGACAGTCACCGGCTCGTCAGCAGCACAGGCCGAGGACACCATCTCCCCGGCATCAGGCAAGGCAGCCCGCACGGACGGCAGCTCGCTGTGGTCTTCGGGGTAGACCTCGATGGAGAACACGCTGGAGGCCTGGGGCACGTGGCTCCCGTTGGCCCCCAGGCGAGCAGCGCTCACTGAGATGTAGTGCACGCCCTTATCCGTGTCGAGGGGGAGGCCCTCCAGGGTGCGGCTCTGCGGGTCCCAGTGCAACCAAGAAGGCAAAGCCTCCTTCCCCGCTGCTGATACCTAGAAGAGACGCAAGCATGAGTGCCAGTGCCGCCGCCAGCGCCGCCCAAACACGACCAGCCCGGCTGAGGAAGGCTCGAAGAGCCACTCAAATGCCTAGTGGGGCAGCCAGCTCCTCCCCAGGAGCCACAGCCAGCCTCGCCTGCCTGGATGCAGATGGGCCACGCAATCAAACACGTTTCACTCCAGACAGGCAGCAAGGCAGAGCTCAGTAATGCTGTGGCCTTTGATACCAGCAACACGCTCTGCCTCCCCTGCCCCGGGGGCAGCCTGCAGGACCCAGCGAGTGCCTCATCCCAGCCCCGTGCCTCCTGCCCTCAACAGGCACACCACTTTACTCCAGTCGCGCGCCTGGCCTGGCTGCCCTGCTTTTTTTTTCTTCCAGTACTGGGGATGGAACCCAGAGACATTCTACCTCCGAGCTACACTTGCAGCCCTATTTTTTAGCCTTTTTATTTTTGACACAGGGTCTCAACCAAGTTGCGAAGGGCCTAAGTAGTTGAAACTATCCACGAATACACAATCCTCTTGTCTCGACCTCCCAAATGCTGGGATTACAAGCGCGTGCCACCACGCCTGGCTGGCTGCCCTCCTCCTACATGGCCAAGTTCGAGCGAGAGCCCAGTGTCCCAACAGCCCACTTTATAATCTACTCATGGTACTCAGGGTAGTGGAGTCTATTTGTGTAGCATATACAGTCAGTGGTATCCAATGTCTAAATTAACCCTGTTTCTCACACCTCAAGGAAAACTGCTACCCAGGACAGCAGAGTCTAGGATCAACTAAGCTAGATAAGTGTTTATATCTCAAGCCAGGTGTGGTGCGCGCTTGTAATCCTAGTACTTGGGAGGCTGAGAAAGGAGGTTTGCAGGTTTGAGGCCAGCCTCAGCTACTTAGCGAGACCCCATTTAAAAATAAAAGAATAAAAAATAGGGTCGGAGGTAGATTCCATCCCCCAGTACTAGGGATGAGTTCCATCCCAGTACTGAAGGGAAAAAAAAACAACTCGAGACTAGGTGTAAAGGTACATGCCTATAATTTCAGCACTTGGGAGACGGAGGCAGGAGGATCACAAGTTTAAGGCCAACATCAGCAACTTAGCAAGATTTTTTCAAAATAAAATAATTAAAGGGCTGGGGGGTATACACCTCTAAAAATACTAACAGTAATAAAAAGGCTCTCAAGAAACCCTGGTATCTCTCAAAGAAGGTTCTGTAGTCTGTGAGGTGTGGGAAACTAAAGGGGGCCCTCCTGCCCTGGACAGAGAGCCCCGGAGCTCAGCCGCATTCTGCCCAAGAGCGTCTCCCCGCTGTCCTTCAGCGAGGAAGTCCACAACTACAGAACCAGTAATACTTAGAGCATCCTGCGAACACTGCATAAAACCTTCAACATCTTCGGTTTTTTTTTTTTTTTTTTTTTTTTTTGGTGGTACTGGGGTTCCTGGAAGCCCTTCTACCTCCGGGCTACACTCCCAGACCTATTTTTACATTTTTATTTGGAAACAGGGTCTCCTAAGCCAGCACACGCAGCTGGCTTCGAACCTGCGCGATCCTCCTGTCTCTGCCTCCCAAGCGCGGGGATTACAAGCGTGCCCACCACGCCCGGCCAACATCTTCTATAAGAAAGGGAGCAGGCTGGGAATAGTGGCGCGCACTTGTAATCCACGCGCTTGGGAGGCGGAGACAGGAGGATCAACAGGTTTGAAGCCAACCTCAGCTGGCTTAAGAGACCCTTTTTCCAAATAAAAAATATAAAATAGGTCTGGGAGTGTAGCCTGGAGGTCTTAGAAGGCCCCTGGGTTCCATCCCCAGTACTGTTAGAAAGAAAGAAAGAAAGAAAGAAAGAAAGAAAGAAAGAAAGAAAGAAAGAAAGAAAGAAAGAAAGAAAGAGAAAAGAAAGAGAACGGAAGGGAGGGAGGCAACCTTTCCAATCGAAGTTAAAAGATCACGCAGAAACTGGTAGGATTCCTTTTTTAAGTACTGGGGATTGAACCCAGACATATTCTACCTCCGAGTTATTCCCCAGCCTTTTCTTTTCTTTTTTGGTAATGGGAGTGGAACCCAGGGGCTTTCTACCTCTGGGCTATACTCCCAGACCTATTTTATTTGAAAACAATGTCTCATTAAGCTATTTTATATTTTATTTGATTTTTTTTGTTATGTTTTTGGGTGGTACTGGGGGTAGAACCCAGGGGCTTTCTACCTCCGGGCTATACTCCCAGATCTTTTTTTATATTTTATTTGGAAACAGGGTCTCACTAAGCTGCTGAGAGCCTCACTAAGTAGCTGAGGCTGGCTTCGAACCTGCGCGATCCTCCTGTCTCAGCCTCCCAAGCGCGGGGATTACAAGCGTGCGCCACCATGCCCAGCTTATATTTTATTTGGAAACAAGGTCTCACTAAGCTGCTGAGAGCCTCACTAAGTGCTGAGGCTGGCTTGAAGTACTGAGATTACAAGCGTGCACCACACCTGGCTCACACCTGGCTTCCCAGCCCTCTTTTCTTTTCTTTCTTTTGCGGTTCTGGGGATTGAACCTAGGGGCATTCTACCTCTGAGCTATACCCCCAGTGCTGTGCGATGTTTTATTCTTTATTTTGAAACAGGGTCTAAGTTACAGAGGGCCTCATTAAGTAGTGAGGCTGGCTGTGAACCTTCCATCCTGTCTCAGCCTCCCAGTCCTGGGATCACAGCATGCCCACCAGCGCAGCTCCATTTTGTTACTTAATTTCTTTTATGGTAAGATGATTGAACCCAGAAACATTCTACCTCTGGGCTGTGCCCCCAGCCCTATTTTATTTCTTATTTGGAAATAGGGTCTTACTAAGTTGACCAGAGCCTCACTACTTGCTGAGACTGCGTTGAGTCTGTGATCCTGTCCTGGCCTCCCAAGTCCTGGGATCACATGGGCCACCACGCCGGCTCCATTTTGTCACATCGTCTGTGTGTCCCACTCCCAGATGCTGGTTTCATGTTTCTTCTTGTATAAAATCTGCCCCGTGAAGACTAGCCAACCGGTTTACATTGCAAAAGCCATACTTTAGCCACGGGGAACTGCGTAGTGGCTCTACAAGAAGGAATAAAAGGCTGGGTGGAGCAGGGCGTGGTGACACACACTTGTAATCCCCTCACTTGGGAGGCGGACACCTGAGGGTCGCCAGGTTTGAAGCCAGCCTCAGCTACTTAGTGAGGTCCTTTGCAACTCAGTGAGACCCTATTTCAAAATAAAGAATAATGGCCAGCCGTGGTGGCACACACTTGTAATCCCCATGCTTGGGAGGCGGAGACGGGAGGATCGTGCAGGTTCAAAGCCAGCCTCCCTGGCTTAAGAGACCCTGTTTCCAAATAAAAATATAAATGGGTCTGAGTGTAGCCTGGAGGTAGAAGGATTTCTAGGAACCCCAGTACCACCAAAAAAATAAAAAATAAAAAAACATGGCTGGGGTATAGCTTGGAGGTAGAATGCCCCTGGGTCTATCCCCAGTACCGAAAAAAAAAAAAAAAAAAAAAAAAAAAAAAAGCTGTGCGGATGCCTCCCCGCTTACGCACCCTCTGTGCAGAAGTAACCGCCTTGCCCAGTTACTTTGGTTTCATATGTTTGTTTTTTTTTTTTTATTTGCAGCTTCCCTAAAATCCATTTCTAACATGCTGACAAATGGGTCCTGTCTGGGCTCCTCCTGCCTCTGTGAAATACCCACCCCTGTAGTCCCAGCACAACACCCATTCCCTGCTTCCAGCCTCACTGTCCTATTCAAACCCTAACACACTGTGTCCTCAACACAAGCACATTTCCTTGGACAGCCTGGACACTGCTTGTCAACAGACACTCAAATGGTTCCTTCTGTGGCAAGAAAATGAAGGCTTCCCAGAAGCTGTGCTTTCCTGGGCTGCTTCCTTCCTAAAGGAACCCAGTGACTACAGAGGAAATCCCAGGATTCCCAGCCAGGACCTGGGTGTCCAGGCAGCATCCAAGACTTTACTTTTGTTTTTATTTGTTTGTTTGTTTGTTTGTTTTTGGTGGTACTGGGGGTGGAACCCAGAGGCTTTCTACCTCCGGGCTACATTCCCAGACCTATTTTATATTTTATTTGGAAACAGGGTCTCGCTAAGTTGCCAAGAGCCTCACTAAGTAGCTGAGGCTGGCTTCGAACCTGTGTGATCCTCCTGTCTCAGCCTCCCAAGCACAGGGATTACAAGCATGTGCCACCACCCCCGGCTTTAACCCAAGATTTAACTTTCCCCCTTTAAACTGGTTCAGACAGGCTTCCAATCTCCAGCAAAAGCTCCTGAGAAGCCAGGTGACACTGCTACCATCATTATTACAGGGTCACTCCTGACTGCTCTGAGCCATTCAGAGAGGTCTATGAATAGTTTCTTTTGTGACAGCAGCACATGCCATCCACTCTAAGAACAGCAGCTAATCAATGCACCACAAAGAATCCACCCTACCAGTCACCGTCAAAAGTAGAAATGCTACAGCATCTGTAACTATGAGTGTCTTCCAAGTCCATGAAATGCTAAATATGTTTTTCCTTTATAATAGTTTTCAGCTAAAAAAAATTTTTTTTAATTTAAAACATTTTGGCTAAGCTGGGTCTGCAATCCCAGCACTTGGGACAGGAGGATGGAAGGTTTGAAACCAGTTTCAGCAGTGTATCAAGACTCTTTAGCACTCTATGGAGACCCTGTTTTCTTTTTTTTTTCTTTTCCTTTTTTTTTTTTTTTTTTTTTTTGGTGGTTCTGGGGTTCCTGGAAGCCCTTCTACCTCCGGACTACACGCTCAGACCTATTTTTATACTTTTTTTTTAATATTTGGAAACAGGGTCTCTTAAGCCAGCGCGGCTAGCTTGGAACCTGCGCGATCCTCCTGTCTCCGCCTCCCAAGCGCGGGGATTACAAGCGTGCGCCACCACGCCCGGCTGGAGACCCTGTTTTCAAAACAAAAACTTAAAGAAAAAAAAAAGAATGCCTAAAAAACCTATACTTTAGCTGAGTGTGGTGGCGCACACTTGTAACCCCAGCACTTGGGAGGCTGAGACAGGAGGATCACACAGGTTCAAATCCAGCCTCAGCTACTTAGTGAGGCCCTCTACAATTTAGTGAGACCTTGTTTCCAAATAAATTATAAAAATAGGGCTGGGGTATAGCCTGGAGGTAGAAAGCCCCTGGATTCTACCCCCAGTACCACAAAAAAACAAACCTATACTTTTTTTCCCAGTTCACTTACGTTAAATATGAAAATTTCCATGCCCATATGTAAACACATAAAGCAAAGGATAAATGTTCTTATCTATTAAAAAAAAAAAAAAAGTAGCCGGTTATGGTGGCACACACTTGTAATCCCAGTACTTGAGAGACTGAGAGAGAAAGACTGCAGGTTCAAAGCCAGCCTTGGCAATTTAGTGAGACCGTTTCCAAGTAAGAAATAAAGTCGGGCCAGGCGTGGTGGCACACGCTTGTAATCCCAGCATTCGGGAGGCTGAAACCGGAGGATCGCGGTTCACGGACAGCCTCAGTGAGACCCTGTTTCAAAATAAAGAATAAAAATAGGGCAGGTTATGTGGCTTGGAGGTCAAATGCCCCTGGGTTCCATCCCCAGATCCAGAAAAGAAGGAAGGAAGGAAGGAAGGAAGGAAGGAAGGAAGGAAGGAAGGAAGGAAGGCAGGCAGGCAGGCAGGCAGGCAGGCAGGCAGGCAGGCAGGCGGGCTGGTTGAAGCTTGGCGATAATGTGCCTCTGGGTTCAATCCCCAGGACCAAAACATGTGATGCAAATGGAGCGCCCCCAGAACACGAGCCATCTCCCCATCTCGCTGTCTCGCCATCTCGCCGGTGGAGCAGGAACACAAGGTCCCACGAGGCGGAGCATGGCCAGTGTGTGGCCCCGGCGAGTGAGGAGTGTCTTGACCCCACTCCATCCCAACGACCACTAATGGGATGGGAGCTCTGCTGGAGGGAGAGGGTGGGAGGAGGTACCCCAACAAGGAAGGCCTGAGACACATCACACCGCGGAGCAGCACCAGCGCAGCACCAGGCAGGCCAGGAAAGCCCAGGAGGCCCAGAGGAGGAAGCCCACTAGCTGGCAAAACCCAGCACTCAGCCAGGCAGCTCCACCCAGCGTGTGCTGCAGCAGGGTGGCGGAGAGCAGCCTGGCACTTTTCACCACAAAACTCAGCAAGCTTCCAGTCTTCCCAGTAGCCAATCCCAACAGCCATTGTCCAAGTCAAAGAGGCGTGGGGGCGCGAGCCTGGGAAGCTGAGAAAGGAGGACCCTAGGTTTGCGGTCAGCTTCGGCAATTCAGTGAGACCCTATTTCAAAGTAAATGAATAAAAACGTCCGGGGTAGCTGAGAGGCAGAAACTCTGGATTCGATCGCCAACACCACACACAAAGTTCTGCTAACCAAACATTTGTTATGGAATAAACGGGGTGGGGGTAGTTTTATTTTGACTGAGAACAAATTATTTCACAATTTATCCACCCAATGTTTTATAAACTTGAAGCAAGCAATATCTGAAAAATAGAGCCAAGACTTTCCACCCTGTCCAGGTGAGAGATCCCTGCTGCAGATTCCGGACCCTCATGGTGCTGGAACCCTGGCCATGCTCTACTTACAAGATAGGTGTTCAACCTGAGCCAGGTATGGCAGCACACGCCTGTAATCCCGGTACTTGGGGCACCCCCAGCCTTATTTTTTTTAATTTTGAAACAGGGTCTCAGCCGGGCGTGGTGGCGCACGCTTGTAATCCCGGAGCTTGGGAGGCAGAGATAGGAGGATTGTGCAGGTTCGAAGCCAGCCGCGCTGGCTTAAGAGACCCTGTTTCCAAAAATTAAAAAAAAAGTATGAAATAGGTCTGGGAGTGTAGCCCGGAGGTAGAAGGGCTTCCAGGAACCCCAGTACCACCAAAAAAAAGAAACAGGGTGTCACTGAGTTGCAAAGGGCCTCACTAGGTAGCAGAGTCTGTCTGCGAACGCAATCCTCCTGACGCAGCCTCCCGAGTGCTGGTATTACAAGTGTGCGCCACCACGCCTGGCTCTTTCTGAGGTTTGTTTTTATTTTATTTTTTTGGTGACACTGGGGATAGAACCCAGAGGCATTCTACCTCTGAGCTACACTCCCAGCCATATTTTTTAGTCTTTTATTTCTTGAAACAAGGTCTCACTGAGTGGCGAAGGGCCTCCCTAAGTAGCAGAGGCTGTCCAGAAACCGTGACCCTCTAGTCTCCACCCTCCGAATGCTTGTATTTGTGCTCTACCATGCCTGGCTGCAGCCCTATTTTTTTTTTTTTACGCATCTAGGGATGAAAACCAGGGTCATTCGACCTCTGAACTACATCCCCTGCCCTATTTTTTTTTTTAATTCTTTATTTTGAAACAGGGTCTCACTAAGTTGAGGAGGGCTTCACTAAGTAGCTGAGGCTATCTGTGAACCACAATCCTCCAGTCTCAGGCAGCCTCCGGAAAGCTGGGATTACAAGCATGTGCCACCACGCCTGGCACCCCAGCCCTATTTTTTATTCTTTATTTTGAAACAGGGTCTCATTGACTGGTCTCCACCTCCCATATTCTGGGATTGAAAGTGTGCACCAGCTGGGCGTGATGGCGCACGCTTGTAATCCCAGCGCTTGGGAGGCTGAGACAGGAGGATCTCACAGGTTCGAAGCCAGCCTCAGCTACTTAGTGAGGATCTCAGCAACTTAGTGAGACCCTGTTTCCAAATAAAATATAAAATAGGTCTGAGAGTATAGCCTGGAGGTAGAAAAGCCCCTGGGTTCCACCCCCAGTAACAGACACACACACAAAAAAGAAGAAAAGCGTGCACCAGCACGCCCAACTCCTCCTGAGGTTTTTTGTTTGTTTTTTTTTGGTGGTACTGGGGTTCCTGGAAGCCCTTCTACCTCCGGGCTATACTCCCAGACCTATTTTTTTACATTTTTATTTGGAAACAGGGTCTCCTAAGCCAGTGTGCGCGGCTGGCTTCGAACCCGCACGATCCTCCTGTCTCTGCCTCCCAAGCGCGGGGATTACAAGCGTGCGCCACCACGCCCGGCCTCCTGAGGTTTTTATCTGCTCTTTTATGGTCAGAATTGGATTTTGGGTAAGAGGGGCTTACCCACTAGTCGGCTTATAGACACAGTGTCAAAGCCACAAGCAGCTCCTCCCGCCAAGGCCAAGGCCACAAGCTGAGAATCCTCCTGGAGTGCAGCCAGGGCCCTTCTGGTCTGAACTACAAAACACTTTATCTCATGTTAACCGTCCTCATCAAAAAACAAAATCTAATATTTTCCCTCCAGAAGGGGCAGCTAGCTAAATATAGTTACAGACTAATAAAGTTCTTTGAATCAGCCCTTCCCTCCCAAGCCCTGATATCACCCATTTTCATTTTGTCGTGCTCTCGTCTAGTTCCTGTCAGTATTTTCCCCGCGTCTAACCCAAAAGCCCCTATTTTCAGTAGTACTCAAGCTGATGAGCCTGGGCAAATGCCGTTCTGCTGGCCCACCCCCCAGGATGCCTGCCTCGCCAGCCCACATTTCCCGGTGCGCGCGCTCACAAGGGGCCCATTGAGAGCAGGGAACACCCACTTGAGGCAGGAAGAAGCAGGGCTCCACTCACGCAGGCGGCTCTGCCACAAAGCTCTCAAGAACCCAGAGAAACGCTCCTTTCATGAACTCCTCTTCCTGGCCAGAAAGAGCATGCATTGTTCTTGGGGGAACAACTGGGGGCCCGTGCCAGCAGCTGAGAGCAAGTCCCAGGAAGGGCTGCTCCCAGCCTGCTGGCATCTGGGCCAGGGACAGTCCACATTGTCTGCAGGCAGGGAGGCCGAAGGGAGCGGGCTGCAAAGCCATGCTCACAGGCTCCAACCGCCACGGTGAGGCGTCTGAGGCACTGGGGGCACAGGGACTTGTGAACAGCCTCTCCTCACCGCCAAGCCACCTCCCGCTGGCTGCCATGCAGGCTCTGCAGCTAGGGCCCTCTGTGACTCCATGACGGGCGGCCACAGCCACCAGTGCCACCGCTGCTGCAGGCGGGGCAGCTGCGGAATGCTCAGCAAGTTACGCAGCCTGGCGTCCATGAGGTTGCTGTGAGATCAGTCATTTTCTTCAGCATTGGAGACTGAGCCCGGGGCACTCTGCCTCTGAGCTACACCCTAGTCCTATTTTATTTTTATTTTAAAACAGGGTCTCAAGTGCTTCAGAGGCAGAGACAGGAGGATCCCACAGGTTCCAAGCCAGCCTCAGCTACTCAGTGAGGCTCTCAGCAACTTAGTGAGACCCTGCTTCCAAATAAAATATAAAATAGGTCTGGGAGTATAGCCCGGAGATAGAAAGCCTCTGGGTTCCACTCCAGTACCACAAAAAAAAAAAAAAAAAAAAAAAAAAAAGGTCTGAGAGTATAGCCGGGAGGTAGAAAAGCCCCTGGGTTCCACCCCAGTACCACCAAAACAAACAAAAATAAAGCAAAAAAAAAAAAAAAATCAGGGTCTGGCTAAGTTGCTGAGGCTGGCCTAGAACCCGCGGTCCTCCTGTCTCAGCCTCCCAAGCCCTGGGATCACAGGCGTGTGCCACAAGGAATGGGTCACAGGGCTCCTGACAAGATGAGGCGGTGTGCTGGCCCTAAGCATTTCAAGCAGAATGCCCTGAATGTTTTTCTTTTGGGCAATGGCACGTTCAGCATCTTGGCTCCCTATGTTAAACGTAATGGAAAACTACTTCACAATCCTGGAAATTAGTTGACTTTAATATATAAAGGCTAAGTAAATTAATAAATTTAATAAACTATAGAAAAGAACAGATACTCTAACCTACTGTAATTTGTGCTTCTAAGTTGGCATGTACATCTCACATCATCAGCTGTTAGCAAAGTGGCATATGCCAGAGAGTTATTTTTTGAAGGCTTTAGTGTTCTTACAGCCCTCCTCTTTCCCCAGATAGTTTACATAATTCCTCCCATGCCTATTTGGTCAATTTCTTTTTTATCTACTTTGCGAATAGGCTATTTAGGTTAGAGGTAATTACTGATCAGGAAAAGAAAAAGAAAAAAACGAGTGACAATTCATTACAGATACAAAAGTTTGGCAGTGTGTGTCACAGACTCAGAGCTCAGCCCAGGGTGAGGCAGCAGGGAGCTGAGGCTCCAGCTGCTCGACAGGCCGGCCGGGTGCAGCCAGGCGAGCTTGGGCATCCAGTGGGGCTTTGCAGGGATGAGGAGTGTTCGCTCCTTCTCCCAGCCCACAAACATTTAAGTGTCTACTACGTGACAAAGCTAATAAAAAACAAGAATTTCAAGGGCAGAAATTGGAAAATAAGTCAGGTGTCGCAGAAAGGATGCTTTCCCCAGGTTAGAGAGAAAGGGCTCCAGCACCTCAGAGGACACCTGAGCCGGCTGAACAAGGTGACTACACTCACCAAAGGCAAGAGCCACAGCCGGGTCGGCCCAGACCAAGCTAAGGAGCTGATGCGGCTGGAACACGGCGAGAAGGGGGCCGGCCGGAGCTCACGGGCTCGCTGCTGAGCGGCTAGGTAACGGGGGATTTTGAACAGACTGGAGTTGTAGACAAAGATCTTTACATAAGGATGCCTCTTCCCTCAGTGTGCAGAACAAGCTGAGGAGCGAGGCACAGGGGCCCGGGAAAGTGGGGATCAAGTGGCAGCCTGGACGAGGGACAGTGGTGACGGGCAGCAGTTACATTCTGGGCTCCCAACTAGCGTATCTGGCAGATCTCAAGTGTTCCCCACACACGAATGCTGGGCAACCAGTAAAAGTTACATTCTTGAGCCGCGCGTGGTGGTGCACACTTGTAATCCCAGCATTCGGGAGGCTGAGACAGGAGGATCACAAACGTGAAGCCAGCCTCGCAACTGAACGAGACCCTTTCAAAATAAAAAGGGCTAGCCGGGCGTGGTGGCGCACGCTTGTAATCCCCGCGTTTGGGAGGCAGAGACAGGAGGATCGCGCAGGTTCGAAGCCAGCTGCACGCACTGGCTTAGGAGACCCTGTTTCCAAATAAAAATGTAGAAATAGGTCTGGGAGTGTAGCCCGGAGTGTAGAAGGGCTTCCAGGAACCCCAGTACCACCAAAAAAAAAAAAAAATTATATATTACCAGACATGGTGGCATATGCCTGTAATCCCAATACTTGGGAAGTTGAGTCAGGAGAACTACAGGTTCAAGGCCAGCCTCAGCAACTTAGCGAGACCCACTGCATCTTGGTGAAACCGTTTCAAAATAAAAAACAAACTAGGGCTCCTAGACAGAATGCCCCTGAGTTCATTCCTCTGTACCCACACACAATATGAGAAGAGTGACCCCAGGTCTGTGTAGGAGAGCTCCTGGTGCAGATGGAACTGATGCCTCGTGAGTGCAGAAAATGGTGACAGCGTTCATTTCCAGGGCAGAAGCCACGGAGGCTCTTCCTTTCTCTCTCTACACTGTCCACAATAATGCATCATTATAAAAGAAATACGCTGGGTGTGGCGGCACACGCCCGTAATCGCAGTACAGAGGGCTGAAACAGACAGGAGGATCTCGGATTCCAGGGCGACCTCAGCAGCACAGTGAGACCGTCAGCAACCTAGGGGAAGAAGCTGTTTCCAAAACAAAAGATAATTTAAAGGGCTGAGGGCAGAGCTGGGAGGCAGAATGTACTCAAGCCCCTGGTTCAATCCCCTGTACAAAACAAAACAAAGGCGTGTGCATGTGTCAGCGCAGGGGAATCCACCCGGTGCCGCACGCAAGGAGGCGAGCGCCCACCGCGGGGAGCTACCATCCCAACCCTTTGTCTGTTCCCACAGGCTCATCAGCTACTAAATGACCTGCTTCCCACAGATAAATATGCGCAGATGAAATCCTGTTTTCCTAGTACAATCTCTTTATTCCTCTAGTGAACAAGCCTGTTACATGTCTCTCTGCCACATATTGTATCAGTTCAAGGCACTCTGGTCAAAATTAATCTGTAAAACATTCCAGTGGCCACTGGAACAAAGGCCACTGATGCAGAGTTTGGAATTTCAGGGATCAAATGAGAAGTTGAGGGGAAAGTGTATCCCGCGGAACGACCACTGTTGTTTAACAGACTACCATCTGGCATGGCGGAGTATTCGGAAGGGAACAGGAAAAACTTACACCAACACTGGGAACTAGGAGAGCTCTGCAGAATGGAGCTGCAAAAATATAGCCACCCCGACCACAATGCCCCCGAAGAAGCAGCCAGACCTAACAGAGGGCGTCAGCCAGGAGGGAAAAGCAAGGGGCCCGTACAGGAGGGTGCAGGCAGAGGTAAGCAGGCCCGCCTAGATTTGGGGAAAGGGGCACAAAACTTTCCTCTCTGTGGACGACTGGCACAGAAACCCTATTTCAAAATGAAAAATAGCCAGGAGTGGTGGCACACACTTGTAATCCCAGTATTTGGGAGGCTGAGACAGGATAGCAGGTCTCTCCAGGTTGATGAGATTCTCATCAACCTAGAGAGACCATTTCCAAATTAAAATAAAATAGGGATGTAGCTTGGAGGTAGAATGCCCCTGAGTCCAATCTCCAGGATCCAGTGTGGCTCAGAGAAGGAAGGTCCCAGCAGCACCCCCACCACCCACACACACAGAAACTAGCAGCTTCCATTTCCTCTTCCCTGAAATACTCAAACTGAAAATCCAGCTGTTATGCTGAAGGAAATTCATACAGGCAGGAAGGAAACAAACCGGATGCTAGCAAATGGCTCCACGGCAAGCCCCGTGTCACCCGGAAACAGGAACATGCGAACCATGAACGTGCCCCTTGGACAGGGTCCTCTGGCTCCACGAAGCCTCGTGGCAGGAGCCACGAGGTCAGAATGCCTGGATACCGGGCCACACAATTTTAAGCAAGCAGCTGACAGGTTTTTATGATTTACTTTGTATGGTCCTAAGGATCCAATCCAGGGACATTCTACCTCCAAGCTACACCTCTTGCCCTATTTTTAAATTTTTTATGTTGAAACAGGGCCTCACTAAGTTGCTGACAGCCTTGCTAAGCTGTTGAGGCTGGCTCTGGAATTCTTCTAACTCAGCCTCCTAAGTACTGGGATTGCAGGTGTGTACCACCTATCAGACCCCAGTATTTGATGTTTCTGTTTTGTGTGTGTGTCACTGGGGACTGAACACAGGGGCATTCTAACTACAAGATACAACCCCAGTCCTAGGTTGAAGAGAGTCTTACTATTTGCTGAAGCTGCCTTCAAACCTGTGATCCTCCTGCCTCAGCCTCTCAAGTACTGGGATTACAGGTGTGTGCCACTATGCCCAGCTCCAGTATTTGGTGGTGGTACTGGGGATGAAACCCAGGGGCATTCTACCTCTAAGCTACACCACCAGACTTATTTTATTCTTTTCTTTTCTTTTGAAACAGGACTTGACTAAGTTGCAGAGAGCCTCACTAAATTGCTGAGGCTGGTCGAGAACCTGAAATCCCCGTCTCAGTCTCCCGAGGCTCTCGGCAACCTAGCGAGACCCTGTTTCCAAATAAGAAATAAAATCATACTGAAAATATAGCTTGGAGATAGAATGCCTCTGAGTTCAAACCTCAGTACCACACCAAAAAAAAGTAACAAAACAAAACACAGTGGGTCTGAAGCCAGCGAGGTGGAGCCTGCCATGCGGCAGGGCTGAGACCAGGGCCTGCTGCACAGCAAAGGGCCAGCAGGTCCCTGCAACTGTGTGGCCAGGAAGCACTAGAAGCTGCCCTGCCTCACCTCCTCTCTCAGCAGACTCCCAGACCCAAATGACCTCAGTTAAAACAATTGGTTATGAGTGGATCATCTTGTCCAAGTCACTCACCTTCTGGCCTTCAGAATTTCAGTAAGTGGGAATCAGTGTGGAAATTAAAAGAAGGGCTTCCAAGGAAGAAAGAAACTGTAATTGATCGGATGTGGAGAAATAGAAGCTCTAATATATTATTGGTGGGACTGCAACTTAATGCGACCATTTTGGAAAACAGTATGGAAGATCCTCAGAAGGAAAAAGAACTTACCGTATGATCCAGCAATA
Organism: Muscardinus avellanarius; assembly: GCF_963383645.1. NCBI lineage: Eukaryota > Metazoa > Chordata > Mammalia > Rodentia > Gliridae > Muscardinus > Muscardinus avellanarius. Next base: position 141,550,948 of record NC_137790.1, read on the forward strand.
CCACCCCTGGATATCTACCAAAAAGAATGAAAACCAAAATACCAAACTAACGCATGAGGAACCATGTTCATAGGTGCACAGTTCACCATTGGCAAACTGTGGGACCAGCCAAGACGTCCTTCAGCAGCTGAGTGCGTTACAGAACTATGGGTGTGTACACAGTGGGTGCCCAGCCACAAAGGAGAACAAGAGTGAAATGTCACAAAAAATAAGAAATCAGATGCTTTCCTTAAAGTGCGAAAACTAGGGAGAAATGGCTAACAGGAGACTCTAGATGAAGAAGGGATCCTACAGAAAAGCAATTAAGGTGACCTATCTGAGGGGATGGGAGGGGGAAGAGGGAAACTTTTTTTTTTTTTTTGTGGGGATGGAACCCAGGGGCATTTGACCTCTGAGCTACAGCCTCTGCCCTATTTTTTTTTCCCCATCTTCTCCCAGACATATTTTATACTTTATTTGGAAACAGAGTCTCACGAAGTTGTGGAGAACCTCACTAAGTAGCCAAGGCTGGCTTTGAACCTGTGCGATCCTTCTGTCTCAGCCTCCCAAGCACTGGGATTACAAGCGTGCGCCCAGCTGGCACACGTTTATAATCCCAGTAATTGGGAGGCTGAAACAGGAGGGCTGCAGGTTGGAAGCCAGCCTCAGCAACTTAGTGAGGCCTTCTACAATTTAGTGAGACCCTGTTTCCAAATAAAGAATAAAAACTAGAGAGCAGGGGGTATAGCTCGGAGGTAGAATGCCCCTGGCTTCCATCCCCAGTAACCCACACACAAAACAAAATCAAAAGATCTATATTTGGGGCTTTAATGCCACGATTTCTGAAAGGTGATCTTTTCCCGTACACACAGCAGGCCCTTCTACCAAATCCCCAAATCAACACCAAACCATCATATAGAGTACTGAGTAAAGGTCTTTTGATGGGGACAGTCAAGGTGGGAGCAGAGCTAACCTGAGGACCTACACCCAGACAGGTGTGTGGGACTCCTCCAGGACATCATGGCCAAGCCTCTCCTAAGCAAGAGTGCCGAGCAGGAACTGACCTCAGCAGAGGCGGAGCACCCTGGCTCGAACCCCAGTGCCACAAGAGAGAGAAGCAAGCTCAGCTTCTGGAGCTTCGGAAGGAAAAGGAAGACACAACAGCACTACGATGACAGACGGGCATGCTTCCTCACGCGGCTGTACAGCCAGTCTCACCTTGACGCTCTCTCCACTGGAGGCGATTACATCTGTAGGAATGGTCACTCGAAATGAGCGCCCGACGACAGCTGTGCCATCAGGAATGCCCACCACCGTGGGCACGGCCTCGTGGAGGTCGGAGAGCACCGAGTGCATGGATGCCTCCAGCTGGTTCTCCCAGGCCCTGCCGGCCTCCGAGGGCTCACTGGGCCAGCGGGACTGCGCCGCAGCCACAGAGAGGAGGAAGACGAAGGTCCTTCCCCAGACGGGGAGCCGCGGCGGCTGGCCCGCAGACATTCTCAGCCCAGGCCCCGCTCACTCACGCCGACGTCCTATTACGGAAGGAAGTGCTCGTCGTGGTCCCACAGCTGGCCCTCACCCTCGGCACACCTGCTCCATCCCAGAGCCTGAAAAAGAAGGGCAGCAGATTCAGACTCCGACGCCCACAGCTTCTAAGCCATGCCCACCGCCCGAGTGTTCTGCCGCGAACGCCCACCTTCCACTGAGCCGGCTCGGGCCTTCGCCCTGTGCTTCCCACCCACAGGCCACCTGGCGAAGGGCCAGCATCAACCACCTATGCTCCCACCTCCAGAACCTGGAGAAGCCAGCTCGGTGCACACGCCTGCCACCTGAGCTACCCGGGAGGCTGGGGCAGGAGGATCCCAGGCACAAGGCCAGGTTCTGGAACCAGGGAGACCCTGTCTCATAAAAAATAAAAAGAGCTGGAATAGCTCACTGGTAGAGTGCCCCTGGGTTCAATCTCCAGTACTGCAAAAACAACCCCTCTTGTATGTGTTTGTATGTGTGTGCGCACACACGCGCACTACGTACTAGGCGTGAACCCAGAGGCACTGTGTTCAACAGGATGTCACTAAGCTGTGGAAGGCCTCATGAGATTGCTGAAGCTGGCCACAAACCTGCGATCCTCCTGTCTCAGCCTCCCAAGTACTGAGACCATAGGCATGAGCCACCATGCCTGGCTTTTTTTTGTCTGGTTCTGGGCAAACTCGGGCCTGGTATATGCAATGTACACAGTCTACCAATGAACTATATCCCAAGTCCCAGTTATATATCTGTGTACTGCAACGAACATGTGCAAAACAAAACAAAAAAATCACTCAAAAACACAAAATAGCAGCTGGGCCTGGTGGTGCGCACCTGTAATCCTAGCAACACCAGAGATGGAGACAGGACTGCAGGTTTAAGCCAGCCGGAGACACTGGGCAAGATGCTGTCTCAAAAAATAAAAAGAAGCTGGCTTGGTGGCACATGCCTGTAATCCTAGTATTTAGAAGGCTGAGACAGAAGGATCACAGATTCAAGACCCTGTTTTAAAGGAAAAACAAAATAGGGCAGGAAGGGTAGCTCAAAGAAAGAAAGAAAGGCCGGGCGTGGTGGCGCACGCTTGTAACCCCCACTTGGGAGGCTGAGACAGGAGATCACACAGGTTCGAAGTCAGCCTCAGCTAGTGAGACCCTGTTTCTAAATAAAATATAAAATAGGTCTGGGAGTATAGCCCAGAGGTAGAAAGCCTCTGGGTTCCACTCCCAGTACCACCAAAAAAAAAAAAAAAAAAGAAAGAAAGAAAGAAAGAAAGAATACTCCTAGATTCTTAGTACCATGTGTTCGTGCACAAGTGCGCAGACACACACACAGAATTGGGCAAGATGGCTCACCTGTAATCTCACCACTTGGGAGGCTGAGACTGGAGGATCAAAGGTTCAAGGCCAATCTCAACAACTTAGCTAGATCCTGTCTCAAAATAAAATAGGACTGGACCTGTAGTTCAGAGGTAAAATATCCCTGGGATGAATCATACAAAATAAAAAATAATTTAATTGTAATTCTGGAGATTGCTTTACTATTATTATACAGAGCTCGCTTTATTGAATGTCATTTCCCTTTCTCCTTCCTGCATTTTATTTTTTGGTGGTTCTGGGGTTTCTGGAAGCCCTTCTACCTCCGGGCTACACTCCCAGACCTATTTTATACTTTTTTATTTGGAAACGGTCTCTTAAGCCAGCGCGGCTGGCTTCAAACCTGAGCGATCCTCCTGTCTCCGCCTCCCAAGCGCGGGGATTACAAGCGTGCCCACCACACCCTGCTTCTCCTACATTTTAAACTCCTTTTTTTTTTTATGTGTGTGTGTGTGTGTGTGTGGTACTGGGGATGGAACCCAGGGGCATTCTACCTCTGACCTAGACCCCCAGCCCTCTATTTTATTCTTTATTTTGAAACAGGGTCGCCGGGCATGGTGGCGCACACTTGTAATCCCTGCACTTGGGACGCTGAGGCAGGAGAATCACACGGGTTCGAAGCCAGCCTCAGCTACTTAGTGAGGCTCTCAGCAACCTTAGTGAGACCCTGTTTCCAAATAAAACATAAAATAGGTCTGGGAGTATAGCCCCAAGGTAGAAAGCCCCTGGGTTCCACCCCCAGTACCACCAAAAAAAAAAAACAACAGGGCCTCAATGAATTGTGAAGGGCCTAAGTAGCTGAGGCCGGCCATAAACCGCGTCCCTCCTGTCTCAGCCTCCCGAATGCGGGATCACAAGCGGTACACGCGTGCATCCCACACCCGGCGCATTTGAACTCTTTAGTAAAAGGCTCCTCTTGCCTGCCCAGCATTCCCCCAAGAACGTGCTGTGGGCGGGCAGTGGCTTCTGCTGCAGTCGCTGATGTACTCCCAATACTCACACAATGCCAGATACACACCTAAGCAATGAGTGAGGAAGAGAAGCCATTTCTTCACTGTTCATTACTTTCTTTAAATTTTTTTTTTTTTTGGAGCTGGCGACAGAAAGCAGAGGAATTCTCCCTCGAAGCTACACACCCAGGTCAGTTATTTTATTTAGAAACAGTCTCACTAGGCTGCCGAGCACCTCGCTGAGTTGCCCAAGTTGGCTCTGAGCCTGTAATTCTACTGTCCCATTCTCCCAAACACTGGGATTACAAGTATGTGCCACCATGCCACCACGCCCAGCTCAGGCCTCTTATTAAAAAAAAAAAAAATGCTCGGGTGTGGTGGTACATGCCTGTAATTTTAAAGTTCAAAGCCAGCCGCAGCAACTTAGCAAGGCTCTGTTTCCAAGTAAAAAATTAAGATAAGGCTTGTTCTTCTCAGTAGTAGAATGCCCCTGGCAAACCCCACCCCCCAAAAAAACCTTCTTCCTTTGTCTTTACTTACTTTTCCACTTACTAACTATATCCAGTTGATATATCTGATCCAGTTCTTTTCTCTTTTGTGGTACAGGTGATTGAACCCAGGGGCATTCTACCTCCGAGCTCCACCCCAGCCCTATTTAATTTGAAACAGGGTCTCACTAGGGTTAATGAGTCTTACTACTTGCTAGGCTGCCTTTGAACCTGCAATCCTCCTGTGTCAGCCTCCCAAATACTGGGATTATAAACAGGCGGCACACCTGGCTTCTGATCGAATAATCTGATTCTCAAAATTCTCAGTTTCTTGAAAAAGAGCATCAGCTGTGAGCCACACCCTGTCCTCCCAGGAGGGCGGCTCGCGGGCTATCTGTGGACACACAACACGTGGGGCTTCAGAGCATGACTCAGTGCTCTGCATTTAGCATGCAGGCAACCAGGGCTCAACTCCAGCTCCACTATGTCGCTTTTCCATGGTGTCAGGAGAAATGAGCTCTGTGACCTGGAAAAAAGCCAGGTTTTTTTGAGGCTTCCAATCAGCAAAGGTCGAATGTGGCTGTGCTAGGACCTGGTAGGTGGTGGCCAAGACCATGTCAGGATGGCACTCTGGGAGCCTCATACACACAAGCTCCATCTTTTTATTTATTTATTTATTTATTTATTTATTTATTTATTTAGCAGTCCTGGGGGTGGAACCCAAGGACATTCTACCTTTGGGCTACACCCCCAGCCCTATTTTTATTCTTTATTTTGAAACAGGGTCTCACTGAGTTGCAGAAGGCCTAAGTATAGCTGAGGCTGTCCGCAGACTCGGACCATGGAAAACCGACCTAGCGGAGCTGTCTCAGTCTCCAAAATGCTGCGATTCCAAGCCTGCGCCACCACGGCCGGCTTACAAGCTCCATCACTGCAGAGATCGTCCTTCTCTCTTTCAGGGATCAGGGCCCAACCATGGTCACTTAGCCTGGTGGTCAGGACAGCTCCTTCCTCCCGACAAGGGGGCCCACTGTAACACCTCTCACACACACACACACACTCCAATTCACACTATTCGGTATGGCACACCAGGAAGTGCTCAAGGCCGCCAAGAATGTCCCAGCAGAACTCACTACAGCCTGGTTGACAGGGACCAACACTCCTCCTGCTGAGAGGGTGCTGGGAACGGCGAGCTTGTTCCCTGGACTGAATCTGAGATCTCAGTTCTGACTGAGTCAGGGCTGCCCCAACTTGCCGGGCGTGGTGGCGCACGCTTGTAATCCCCGCGCTTGGGAGGCTGAGACAGGAGGATCGCACCGGTTCGAAGCCAGCCTCAGCAACTTAGTGAGGCTCTCAGCAACTTAGTGAGACCCTGTTTCCAAATAAAATATAAAATAGAGCTGGGAGTATAGCCCGGAGGTAGAAAGCCTCTGGGTTCCACCCCCAGTACCACAAAAAATAAAATAAAAACAAAGTTAAGTTCTCATAAGTACTTAAAAGGTGGTGTCCTTATAAATAAATAAAAAAATTTGTGTGTGGTACTGGGGATGAAACCTAGGGGCATTCAACCTTCAAACAACACCTCTAGCCCTATATTTTATACTTTATTTTGAAATAGGGTCTCATTGAGTTGCAGAGGGCCTCATTAAGTAGCCAAGGTTGTCCTTGAACTGCGATCCTCCGGTCTCAGCCTCACAATCAAAATATTTTTGTTTTGTTTTCTTTTTTTGTGGTACTGGGGATGGAACCCAAGGGCATTCTACCTCTGAGCTACACCCCCAGCCTGATTTTTTATTCTTTATTTTGAAATAGGGTCTCACTGAGTTGCAGAGGGCCTCACTAAGTAGCTGAGGCTGTCCGCAAACCGTGATCCTCCTGTCTCACCCTCCCAAATGCTGGGATTACAAGCGTGCGCCACCACGCCCAGCTCAGAATATTTTTATAAGAACTGCTAGGCATGGTGGTGTATGCCTGTAATCCCAGAGCTTGAGATGCTGAGAGAAGGATCCCAGGTTTGAGACAAAACCTCAAAAGTTTTTTTTTGTTTGTTTGTTTAGTACTGAGGACAGAACCCAGAGGCATTCTACCTCCGAGCTACACCCCCAGTCCTATTTTTTATTCTTTATTTAGAAACAGGGTCTCACTGAGTTGCAAAGGGCCTTACTAAGTACCTCAGGCTGTCCGCAAACTATGATCCTCTGGTCTCAGCCTCCCAAATCCAAATGCTGGGATTACAAGCGTGCGCCACCACACCTGGCTCAAACCTGAGAAATTTAGCAAGAGATTCTCGGCAACTTAGTGAAACCCTGCTTCAAAAAAAAATAACAGGACTAATAGGATGCCCCTGGGTTCAATCCCCAGTAACACACACACACACACACACACACACACACACACACACAATCAATGACTGACAAAGCCCCAGGGCACTAGAGGCAGAGTTCAACAACAAAAGGCCCTTCCAGCCGGGTATGGTGGCACACGCTTGTAATCCCCGAGCTTGGGAGGCAGAGATAGGAGGATCGCTGCGCAGGTTCGAAGCCAGCCACGCTGGCTTAAGAGACCCTGTTTCCAAATAAACTATAAAATAGGTCTGGGAGTGTAGCCCGGTGGTAGAAGGGCTTCCAGGAACACCAGTCCCACCAAAAAATAAAAAGGAAAAGAAAAGGCCCTTCCAGTTCCTATCTGGATGGAGTTTAGTGGAGCAGATGCCCAGGACACCCCAAGATCCCATCCTGCATTCTGTTCAGACAGCCTCACCCCCCAGCCCCAGCCCCAGGAGAGAACCCCGCCTGAGAGGCACACTGCGCACGGCAGGCGTTCCACTCTCCGAGTGCAGGGGGCATCTGCATGGCCCCACTCAATGGCACGAACACTCCTCACCGTGCAGAGAAGCTCCGAGTGAGTGGTGCCGCCAAGCGCTTTAACCTGGAAGCTCTGCAAGAACAGCCACTAGTTTTCACTTCCCGCGAAGAGCACTCAGAAGCCTCACGTCACTGCTCACCGCACAAAACAAGGCAGAGGCCATGTCAGGAGCCCGCCAGGTATGCCGAGAACTGCACTCCCACCGCCTAATCAGTGTCCGCCCTCCTAACTCAAGCACTTCAAGGAATGGGGATTTTACTTTAAAACGAGATGAATAAAAGGCTATGTCCCTGCTTTAAAATGATTCTAGAAAAAGTAAGAGAGCCAAAACCTCGACTGAACACTTCAGGGAGCCCATCCGTTCAGGGATTAAAGTTAGTTACAGCTGTCATCTAACGGCAGTAGAAACATCCTGGAAAGTTCACCTTATGGGGTGCTGGAGATTAAACCCAGAGACATGCTACTTCCAAGCTACACCCCAGCCTGGTTTTGTTTCTTATTTGGAAACAGGGTCTCACTATATTGCCTAAGTTGTCAAGACTGGCTATAAACCCATGACCCTCCCGTCTCAGCCTCCCAGTACTAGGATCACAAGCACGTGCCTCCATGACCAGCTCAAAAACGAATCTTTTTCTGTGTGTGCGCGATACTGAGGATGGAACCCAGGGGCATCCTACCTTTGAGCTACACTCCCAGCCCTATTTTTTATTCTTTATTCTGAAACAGCGTCTAAATTGTAGAGGGTCTCACAAAGTAGCTGAGGTTAGTCGTGAGCCTGTGATCCTCCTGTCTCTGCCTCCCAAGTACTGGGATTACAAGCGTGCGCCACCACGCCCAGCTGAAAATTGTTCGTTTTAAATAGCTCATTCTGGTGCTCAGCAGAATGTACTCAACACAATAGAAAACAATAGTGTGAAGTCATTGCTTAGTTAGGCTCCAAACACCAAAACGACAGGCAGATTTCTCTGCTTCCAGTTTAAAACAGGCAATCTACACATCTTGACGTAGGATGAAGAAGGCCTGAAGCCAAGTCAAACGGAAAAGTCCAAGTGTCACTGTACACTGCATGCCTATAATCCAGTACTTGGGAGATTGAGACTGGAGGATCGCAGATTACAAGCCAGCCTTGGCAATGCCTCGGCAATTTGGTGAGATCCTGTTTCAAAATTAAAAAAAATATATATATATATATATATATATATTTTTTTTTTTTTTTTTTTTTTTAAGGCTGAGGTATAGGCCCTGGGTTCAACTCTTAGTACTAAAAAAAAAAAAAAAAAAAAAAAAAAAAAAAACCAGGCATTGTCGCACACACCTGCAATCCTAGTACTTGGGAAGCTGAGACAGGAAGATCATGAAGCTGAGACAGGAAGATCATGAAGGTTTGGTGTTTGGAGCCAGCTTCAGCAACTAACTACGGAAGACCATTTCAAACTAAAAAAAAAAAACAGGGCCAGGTATCGTGGTGCACACTTGTAATCCCAGCACTTGAGAGACTGACAGGAGGATCGCGGTTTGGACAGCCTCAGCTACTTAGTGAGGCCCTCTGCAACTTAGTGAGACCCTGTTTCAAAATAAAAATAGGCCAGAAGTGGTGGTGCACGCTTGTAATCCCAGCACGCGGGAGGCTGAGACAGACCCTGTTTCAAAATAAAGAATAAAAATAGGGCTAGGGTAGAATGCCCCTGGATTCTATCCCCAGTATGGCAAAAAAAATGGGGGGGGGCTTAATTCAGAGGCAGAAGGCCCTTGGTTTCAATCTCCAGTACGGGGGGGGGGGGGGGGGGGGAGTATCATCTGGAAATTGCTCTCAGCTCAGGAGGATGATAAGGCTTCTGGCTGGGCCATTGGGCAAGTTCCTGCCTGGCCTGCTGGTGACGTGGGACCACACCAGTGCAGGCCAGTGCTGGAGGACCAATTAAAAGGAACGGAGGTTACATACACAGCAAGAGCTTTAAAGGCAGAAACATGTGCGAGGGAAAGTGCGACCTCTGAGAAGCAGCCGTCCACAGCCCTGCCCCGCCCAGTGCTCACCCGTCAGCAGACAGAGGAGCCCGCCACGGGGGAGGGCGCTCTGGTGTTGTCCAACAAATGCAGAAAGGAAGCGAAGCCTCAGCAGCTGGGCGTAAGGACAATAGGCGCAGGCGTGCCCTAGAGGAAGGGAAGAAGGTTCAAGCCCACAGAGGCAAGGACTCTCTGCTGGCCCGGGGCTTGGAGTGAGTAGATTTTTAACATTTCATGTGATGGGGCTCACTGAAAACTAGTTCCTCTACACTCCACTGAACTCCACAGGCTGCAGTTAAACACTACTGCTGAAAGGTACACCTAAGGACTGTCTAGATGTTACATTTCTGTTAGGCTCAAGATACAGCTCAATGCTAAGTGGCATCTGTGACACCTGGGTGTTACTCCCTGACTCACCCCACGATTTGTTATTCTTGTGACTGATAATGTCTTATAATGTTTTGGTTATAACCCTCAATAAAAGCAAGATGCCAGTGGAAGGACGGCGGGAGTGGAGACATCTCTCTCCTCCCCGGCACCCCCAGCGGCCATGTTGACTCCTGTGTCATCCCTGCGAGAGATGGCGTCTCCTCAATCGCTCAACATCAACACCATCTGCTACATACCTTGTTTCAAATTAAAGAATCAAAAATAGGGCTGGGGGTGTAGCTAGGAGGTAGAATGCCCCTAGGTTTTATCCTTAGTACCGAAACATACATACATAAATACATACATACATAAATAAACAAATAAATAGTTTAAAGCTGGGCATGGTGGTGCACACTTGTAATCCCAGCATTCAGGAAGCTGAGACCAGAGGATCACGGTTCAGACAGCCTCAGCTATTTAGTAAGGCCCTTTGCAACTTGGTGAGACCCGGTTTCAAAAAAATTTTTTTTAAATAATAAATAAATAAATAGGGCTGGAGGTGCAGCTCAGAGGTAGAATGCCTCTGGGTTCCATCTCCAGTACCGCACAAAAAAAAAAAAAAAAAGCTTAAGCTGGGTTTGGTGGTACATGGGAAACTGAGATAGAGGATCACAGGTTCAAGGCCAACCTCAGCAATTTAGCAACTATTTCAAAATAAAAAAATAAAAAGCTAAGCCGGGCATGGTGGTGGACGCTGGTAATCCCAGCATTCGGGAGGCTGAGACCGGAGGATCGCCTCAGCTACTTAGTGAGGTCCTCCGCAACCTAGTGAAACCCTGTTTCAAAATAAAGAATACAGCCGGGCGTGGTGGCGCAGGCTTGTAATCCCTGCGTTTGGGAGGCAGAGACAGGAGGATCATGTAGGTTCAAAGCCAGCCGCGCTGGCTTAAGAGACCCTGTTTCCACATAAAAAGTATAAAATAGGTCTGGGAGTGTAGCCTGGAGGTAGAAGGGCTTCCAGGAACCCCAGTACCACCGAAATAAATAAATAAATAAATAAATAAAACAAAATAGGGCAGGGGTTCCATCCCCAAACCCGCAAAAGAAATAAACATTAAAAAATTGAAAAATAAATAAAAAATAAAAATAAATAAAAAGCTAAGAATGGTGGTACACACCTGTACTCCCAGTACTTGGAAGGCTAAAACAGGAGGAGCGCAGTTTCAAGGACAGCTTCAGCAACAAAAGGGAGGGACTGTCAGCAACCTAGTGAGATCCTATATTGAAACAGAAAAGGTGGAGATGGGGGCTGGAGGTGCAGCTCAGAGGTAGAATGCCCTCGGGTTCAATCCTCAGGACCGCAGAAACACTTTAAACATTTGAAATGCCACAGCTCCAGCCTTCCTCGCCACACCGGCCTCAGACTCCAAAGCGAGGGAGATGGAGGGAGACGGGCGGCGGGTCATTCCTGCTCCTCACCTCCACCACTCACAATTAACTGCAGTCCTTGAACCCTCCGGCAGCCCTCAAAAAAGATCAGGCCCAGTGCGCACTGCCGCAAAGCCCCAGAGCTCCCAGACGGGCGCGTGGAGTGCGTGCGCACCCCGCAAGGTGCCACCATATCAAGTTTCAACAATACTTCACCTTAACTGCTTCAAAGCTACGACCTCCTTTCAGACACTTTTTTTTCTTTTTGGCGGTACTGTAAGTGGAACCCAGGGGCATTCTACCTCAGATCTACACCCCCAGCCTCCCAAATGCTAGGATTAGAAAAAACGTGCTCCACCATACCCAGCTCCCAACCCTATTTTTTATCCTTTATTCTGAAACAGTGAACAGTGTCTCACTGAGTTGCAAAGAGCCTCACTAAGTAGTTGAGTTTGGCCTTAATGGCTATCCTCCTGTCTCAGCCTCCCAAGTACTGGGATTACAAAATGCACACTATGCCTGGCTAGCCACATTCTTTTTTGACCGTATTCTTAAAGCTTGACCATTAAGAACATTCCTTTCATGCCAGAAATTGCCAGATCAACAAACCTTGACAAAACAAACTCAGTACCACTCCCCTGCTATCCCAGCCATTTGGAAGGCTCAAGCAGCAGGAATGGAAATGCTAGGCCAGTCTAACCAATTTGGCCTCAGCGACTTAGTGTGGCCCTCCACACCTCAGTGAGACCTGTTTCAAAATAAAAATAGGGCTGGGGGTGTATCTCGGAAGTAGTTGCCCCGGGTTCCATCCCCAGTACCACACACACACACAAAAAGAAGAGACCTAACCAGCCAAGTGTGGTGGAGCACACCTGTAATCCCAGTGCTTGTGAAGCTGGACTGGGAGGGCTGCAGGTTCAAGATCAGCCTCAGCAACCTGGAGAGACCCTGTTTCAACACACAAAAAAGAGCTGGGGTGTAGCTTGAGGTAAAATGCCCCTAGGTTCAATCCCTAGCACCAGAAAAAATAAAAAATAAGAAAAACAGCTGGAAGTAGAGCTAAGTAGGATGGCCCTGGGTTCAATCCCCAGTACACACACACACATTAAAAAAAAATCAGCCGGGCGTGGTGGCGCACACTTGTAATCCTTGCACTTGGGAGGCAGAGACAGGAGGATCGCACAAGTTTGAAGCCGGCCTCTCTGGCTTAAGAGACCCTGTTTCCAAATAAAAAAAATATAAAAAAATATAAAAAAATAGGTGCCTGGGAGTGTAGCGCGGAGGTAGAAGGGTTTCCAGAAACCCTAGTACCAAAAAAAAAAAAAAAAAAATTAGGTTTATAAAGTAAACTGGGTGTGGTGGCTCAATGGGACAATTGCAGGTTCGAAGCCAGCCTCAGCAACTGGGGATTGAACCCAGGAGCATTCTATTTTTGAGCTATACCTCCAGCCCTTACTTTAATTTTGAAACAAGGTCTTGATAAGAGTCTCACTACTTTCTGAGGCTGTCCTTGAGCCTGCAATCCTCCTGTCTCAGCCTCCCAAGCACTGGGATTACAGGTGTGTGCCAGCAGACCTGCAGGGAAGTTTTTTAAGTGCCCTGCCCAGATGCTGCCCATGTGTGGTCAGAGTTTAAAGTTCCCGATCCAGAGCTTAGTGGATCTTAGTTGTAGGTTGAAGAAAGAAACTTAGCTAGGCTGGGCACAGTGGCAGGTGCCTATAATTCCAGCACTTGGGAGGCTGACACAGGAGGATCACAGGTTTGAGGACAGCCTCGGCAACTTGGCCTTTGCACTCCAGTGACACCCTATTTCTTTTTATTTTTTGTGGCATTGGGGATTGAACCCAGGGCACTTCTACCTCCCAGCTACACCCCCAGCCCTATTTTTATTTTGAAACAGTTTCACTAAATTGTAGAGGGCCTCACCAAGTTGCTGTTGCTGGTCATGAGCCTTCTTTCTCAGCCTCCCAAGGATTGGAATTATAAGCATGCACTACCATGCCTAGCTCCCACAGCCCTATTTTATTTTTTGTTTTGAAACTGAATCTCAGCCAGGCGTGGTGGCACAAGCTTGTGATCCCAGCATCTGAGAGGCTGAGAGAGGAAGATTGCAGTTCTCTGACAGCCTTAGCTACTTAGTGAGGTCTTCTGCAATTTAGTGAGACCTTGTTTCAAAATAAAGAATTAAAAATAGAGGGCTGGGGGTATACCTCAGAGGTACAATGCCCCTGGGTTCCATCACCAGTACAGCAGAAAAAAACTGGATTTCACAGCCAGACATGGTAGGCACGCTTGTAATCCAGTACTTAGGAGGCTGAGACAGGAGGATCGCAGGTTCACAGCCAGCCTCAACTACTTAGTGAGGCCCTCTGCAACTTAGTGAGATCTCGTTTCAAAATAAATAAAAAATAGATCTGGGGGTGTAGCTTGGACATAGAATGCCCCTGGGTTCAATTCCATCCTTAGTACTCCCCCCCCCAAAAAAAGAAACAGGATTTTGCTAAGTTGTTGAGAACCTCACTAAATTTTTGAAGCTGGTTTCCAACCTGAGATCCTCCTATAATCAGTCTCCCTACTGGGATTACAGGTATGCACTACCACACCTGGATGAGACCTTGTTTCAAAATAAAAAAGAAGTTGTGGGTGTAGCTAAGGGGGTAAAATACCTGAAAGAGACAGAGAAAAAGTCTTATACCGGGCTGGGGATGTAGCTCAGCGGCAGAGCACGTTTTTAGCATGTACGAGGCCCTGAGTTCAATTCCCAGCTCTACTAAAAAAAGATAAGAAAAACTGAACCAGTCTCATGGAGGCAGACTAAACATTCGAAAGGTGCCGGGAAGCCTCACCTGTGACTTCTGCAGGGTCTCTTCCACATCTCCTGGTTCCCGTGCACCACACCCACCTGGCTCAGAACCCAAGGGGGCAAGGGAGCAAGGAGGCAGAGCCAGGGCTCTTCTTCCCAAGGGAGAGCCAGCCCCCAGCCCTCTGCAACCTCAGATAATCAGCTGCTATGTCAGCAAAGACTCAGAGGAAACCCCAGGCTTCCCTGGGACACGGTCCTAAAAATACAGCTCATTCACCCATTACCAGTATAATCAAGAATATCTTTTTTTTTTTTTTTTGAGGTACTAGGGATAGAACCCAGGAATGTTCCACCTCTGACCAACACCCTCACCCTCACCTCCACTTCTGTTTTTAAAATGAAGCTCTCTACAAAGACATCTCAAAAGTCACTCCAGACTTTTTTTTTCTTGCGGTACTGGGGATTGAATTCAGGGGTGGGGCATTCTATCTCTGATTGATACCCCCAGCCCTATTTTATTCTTTACTTTGAAACAGGGTCTAACTTGCAGAGGGACTCGCTAAGGAGCTAGAGCTGGCCACGAACCTGCGATCTTCATGGAAGTCTCAGCCTCCCATGTACAAGCGTGCACCACCATGCCTCTGAAATTTAGTGAGACTGTTTCAAAATAAAATGGGGCTGAGGGTGTAGCTGGGAGGTAGAAGTGCCCTGGGTTCAATCCCCAATGCCACAAAGATTAAAAGAAAAAGAAATAGGGTCTCACTGGAGTGCAAAGGCCTCACCAAGTTGCCGAGGCTGTCCTCAAACCTGTGATCCTCCTGTGTCAGCCTCCCAAGTGCTGGAATTACAGGCACCACCTGCCACTGTGCCCAGCCTGGCTAAGTTTCTTTCTTCAACCAACAACCAAGATCCACTAAGCTCTGGAGCAGTTGCTTTAAACTCTGACCACACATGGGCAGCATCTGGGCAGGGCACTGAAAAAACTGATCCCTAGCCGGGCGTGGTGGCGCACGCTTGTAATCCCAGCACTTGGGAGGCTGAGAGGAGGGTCGCACAGGTTGAAGCCAGCCTCAGCTACTTAGTGAGGCTCTCAGCAACTTAGTGAGACCCTGTTTCCAAATAAAGTATAAAACAGGTCTGGGAGTATAGCCCAGGGTAGAAAAAAAGCCCCTGGCTTCCACCCCAGTACCACAAAAAAAAAAAAAAAAAAAAAAGACCCCTGCAGGTCTGCTGGCACACACCTGTAATCGCAGTGCTTGGGAGGCTGAGACAGGAGGATTGCAAGCTCTTCAATCCCCTGTCTGTCTGTCTCTCTCTCACACACACACAACTTATCCCTGACACAGTGTGGTGGTGCATGCCTGTAATCCCAGTATTTGGGAGGCCAAGTCAGAAGGATCACAGGTTCACAGCCAGCCTCAGCTACTTAGTGAAGGCCTCCACAATTTAGTGAGATTCTGTTTCTAAATAAAGAATAAAACTAGGGCTGGGGGTTCAATCCCCTATACTGCAAAAATAAATAAATACATAAATAAATACATACATAAAATAAAATAAAAAGGAAGGGCTGGAGATATGACTCAGTGGTAGAGCACTTGCCTACAACACAAAAAGCCCTGGGTTTGCTCTCCAGCATTAGACACACTAAATAAAGAGAGAGAGAATTACAGTGTCTGCCAATTGCTCATAGACGGTTCAAGAAAAACGTTCAGACCGAATGACAAAGGAAACAAGGCAAAATGATAAATGTTACTAGGTAGAGTATTTGGGAATTCGCTGAATTACAGCAATTTTGGTATGAATCTGAAGTTACCTCCCCAAAAAGGGTTAAAAAAACCATGTCACATGAAATGAAACAAAATTATGTAGTGAGAGAAAGGGATGTGGGCCCAGTGAAGCCAAGAGCTGTTTGGGAAGCAAAGCCCCGCACAGCGAGCCGGGCCGCAGCCGCTCCCAGCCCCCTCCAGCACCTGCCCACTGCAGCCTGCACTCAGGAACTCGGCCCCCAGGAAAGCGCGGGGCCACGCACATGCCTGCCGGATCCCTGGCCCCCCAAGTTTATGAAGGGAAGTGAGGGTACTTTAGGAGCATTTTCCTCCAGGAACACTACAAACACAAAATATACCAAAAAGGATTTTAAAAGCGACTTTGGTTATAATGAAGAAAATGTCACACTGGAGCCTGAAATTACTACACTGAGCTATGTTTGCTTTAAGA
Organism: Muscardinus avellanarius; assembly: GCF_963383645.1. Taxonomy (NCBI): domain Eukaryota; kingdom Metazoa; phylum Chordata; class Mammalia; order Rodentia; family Gliridae; genus Muscardinus; species Muscardinus avellanarius. The sequence goes on from NC_137790.1 coordinate 141,566,948, forward strand.
TTCAAAATAGTTTCAGCCAGACGTGATGGTGCATGCTTATAACCCCAGTACTTGGGATTCTGAGACAGGAGGATCGCAGGTGTCCAGCCATCCTCAGCAATTTGGCAAGGCTTCAGCAAAGAAATAAAATCAGGCTTGGGGTGTAACTCAGAGGTAGAATGCCCCTGGGTTCAATATCCAGCACCAAAAAAAAAAAAAAAATAGTTTCATCTTCCCTACCAGGAACCTTTACTCCTAGAAGGAAAACCAGTGCGCAGGCCATCCTCAGGAGGAGGCCCCCGAGGGAGACACAAGCCCTGCACAAGGCACACAGTGTCTGCAGAACGATGCTGTGCTACCAAGCCCCGTCAGCCTCACACTGATGCCATCACTGTCCTGTCCTCCCGCTGTCATCTAATAAGTCGCCGGGCATGGTGGCGCACGCTTGTAATCCCCGCGCTTGGGAGGCGGAGACAGGAGGATCGCGCGGGTTCGAAGCCAGCCGCGCGCGCTGGCTTAGGAGACCCTGTTTCCAAAAATAAAATAGGTCTGGGAGTGTAGCCCGGAGATAGACGGGCTTCCAGGAACCCCAGTACCACCCCCCCAAAAAAAATAAAAAATAAATAAATAAAAACTTAAAAAAAATAATGTAAGTCATTCATATACGGGTGTGGTGATGCAAGCCTAATTCCTCTTACTCAGAAGGCTGAAGCAGGAGGACTGCAAACTTCAAGGCCCGTCTGAACAATTTAATAAGACCACTTCTCAAAAGAAAAAACAAACAGGGCTAAAGATACGGCTCAGTTGTAGAGCACTTGTCTAGTATGCTGCAGGCCCTGGGTTTTAAATTTTTAATTTATTTTTATTTTTGTTTGTTTGTTTATTTTTGGTGGTACCAGGGGTGGAACCCAGGGGCTTTTCTAGCTCTGGGCTATACTCCCAGACCTATGTTATACTTTATTTGGAAACAGGGTCTCACTGAGTTGCTGAGGGCCTAAGTAGCTGAGGCTGGCTTCGAACCTGTGTAATTATCCTGTCTCTGCCTCCCATGCGGGGATTACAAGCGTGCCCACCACGCCCGGCTAAATTCCAACAATTTGATTGTCTCCTTCCCAGGCCCGCAGTTGAACAGGCTGGGTTTCTTTCATAGGTCTACACAAATACATATTTAACGTATACCTCTACACATATAAACAAGTTCATCTCTCGATCTCTCTCTCTTTTGCGATATTGGGATAAAACCCAGGGGCATTCTACCTTCAAGTTATAACCCCAGTCCTATTTTTTTATTTTATGTGGTACTGGAGATGGAACCCAGAGGCATTTTACCTATGAGCTACACCTGCAGCCCTATTTTTTATTCTTTATTTTGAAACAGGGTCTCACTAAGTTGCAGAGGGCCTCACCAAGTAGCTGAAGCTGTCTGCGAACCGCAATCCTCCCATCTCCACCTCCCTAGTACTGGGATTACAAGTATGCACCACCACACCACACACACTATATATATATATATATTTTTTTTTTTCTTTTCTTTGCGGGTCTGGGGATGGAACCCAGGGGCATTCGACCTCCAAGCTACACCCCCTGCTCTACTTTTTATTCTTTATTTTGAAACCAGGTCTGAGTTGCAGAGGGCCTAAGTAGCTGAGGCTGTCCGCAAACCTCGATCCTCCAGGTCTCAGCCTCCAGAATGCTGGGATTACACAAGTGTGCGCCACCAAGCCCGGCTTAGTTCAACTATTTTTATTCATTCCTTTTTCCCTTTTTTAATTTTATGGTACTAGGGATTAAACCCAGGGACATTCTACCTCCAAACCACACCCATCCCTACTTTTTTTTTTTTTTTTTTTTGGTGCAATGTAATCATATATCACATTGGAATACAAGACTTGAGAGGATATACAAGCACACATCGATTAGCCCTCATCCAGCCCCCATCCCATTCCCTCACCCTCCCTTGATCCCATGCTTGTTTGGTGATTAACTTTGATACATTTGTTTATGTACCTCCTGTGTTTTAAAGAGGCTCCATCCTCCCCTATTCCATACCCCCCCTTTGGTCACCTTAATTGCTTCACTATAGGGCCCTTTCTATAGCTCGACCTCTTCCTGTTGCAACCCTTTCCTCCTAGTTATTGCTAATTAGGGGAAGCATCTGGTTTTTATTTTCTGCAATATTTCTCTGTGCATGTCGCGTTGCAAGTACCGATCCCAATCTTGACAGCCCCAGTAATGGCCTGGCTACCCGGTGGACTGATCCAGACCTCGCTGGCTCAAGCAGCGGCCTTGCCTCATGGGCGGCCCCAATTCTGGTCTCGCTGGCCCCGACACCGGCCTAACCCCTCAGCTGGCTCCGATCCCGGCCTCGGTGGCCCCAGCACCGGCCTAGCCTAAAGGCGGGCTCCAATCCTGGCCTCAGACGTGGCCTTGCCTCACAGCAGGCTCCGATGTCGGCCGCTGGCCCCGGCACCAGCCTAACCCCTCAGCAGGCTCCAATCCCAACCTCGGAGGCCCCAACTCCGGCCTAACCCCTCAGCAGGCTCCGATCCCGACCTAGGAAGCCCCAGTAGCGGCCTTGCCTCACAGCAGGCTCTGATGCCGGCCATTGGCCCCGGCATCAGCCTAACCCCTTGGCAGGCTCCAATCCCGGCCTAGGAGGCCCCAGCACTGGCCTTGCCTCATGGCAAGCTCCGATCCCGGCTTCACTGGCCCCAGCACCGGCCTAACCCCTCGGCAGGCTCCGATCCCGGCCTCGGAGGCCCCAGTAGCGGCCTTGCCTCCTGGCAGGCTCCGATGTCAGCCATTGGCCCCGGCACCGGCCTAACCCCGGCCTAACCCCTCGGCAGGCTCTGATCCCGGCCTCAGAGGCTCCAGCACCGGCCTTGCCTCACGGCAGGCTCCAATCCCAGCTCTGCTGTGTCCGTCGCCGGCCTCACCCCTCAGTAGGCTCCAATTCGAGGACCCGCTTCGCCCAACCATTTGTCCCACGTTCTCGAGGGCGCGTGGTGGTAGCATTCTGCCTCTGGGGTTATTACTTCAAAGGTTCCAGGTGTAACGCATCTCTGCCTCCCCTGAGTACTGGTCACTACCATTGCCACTGCCTCCACCATTTCAAATCTTTCCCAAACTCTTTTTCCACTCTGAATGTTGTCCAGTGTTCCTAAGCATGCGCGACGATAGCATTCAACATTTGGTGTAATTTCTCCAAAAAAAATAAGGTTGGTAGGATCCGATTTCTGCTTCTCCTGAATACAAGCCTCCACCGCCAACGCGGAGACCGCTTTCAACACCGCCTTTCTCCTTGGTCTCCGCTAAACTCTCTCCTTACAGGTGATGTCCAAGATTCTTAACAATGTAGAAAAGAAGCAGTCCTCCTTCACGGGGAATATTTCCAAAAGTTCCAGTTCATTTGGATAAGTTTTGTCTGCATCTCCAGTATCCTGGCATCCGCCACAGCCTTCTTGACCCCTCTCCGATATTTTTCTTTTTTCCCTTTTTTTTTTTTAATAAGAAAGTATGTGTGGTTTGAGGAGGTTGTGGGATCAGGCACTCAGTAGCACTGTGACCCAGGCCCCATTTCCCCAGTGGTCCAGCGTGCTTCGCACAACTCTGCCTGGGGCCCAGAGTCCTGCGACCCGGACCCCGGCTCTTCCAGGGGTCCAGCATGCCCCACCCAACCCCCGCCCGGGACCCAGGGTCTGATGACCAGGCCCAGTTTCTCCAGGGGTCTGGTGTGCTTCCACCCATCCCTACTTTTTTCTTTATTTTGAAACAGGGTCTCACTAAGTTGCAGAGGACCTAAGTAACTGAGGCAGGCCGCAAACCTGCGATTCTCCTGTCTCAGCCTCCCAAGTACTGAGATTACAGTGTGCCTTAACATGCCCAGCTTTTATTTTATTCTTAAAGCTCAAATGCTATCACATATTTTCTGTCTATATTTGTGTATGTAGGCTGTGGGGAGCCATTAAGGCCTTCCCCTAGATCGGTGTCTCTGACTCAGCTGACTGTCCTTCGCCCAGAGTCAACAAGGTTTGGGGTTATGGAAAGTTCAAAGAGGTCTGAGAGAGGATCAGGTGGTGAAGACATGAGGGTACTGATAGGCCTATCTGTAATGTGTGTTTTGTATTGGTCTGTATTGTATTCTGGTGGTGGTAGCACGAGAATGTTGATTGACCTGTAGCTGTGTATAAATACTTCTGGAAAAACAAACCCAGGGTCGGCACAATAAAAGACGAGATTGACCCAGAAGTTGCATGGACCAGGAGTGTCCCCACAATAGAGAATACTGACCCAGGCATAGTCGTCGACCCGCAGGAAATATTGACCCACGAACAGGGGTCGGCCAGTAGAGATAGTAGGCTGACGGCTCCCCCACGTTAGAGTTTAAAATTCTCCATCCTCACGCCTCTCTTCAGAACCCGTCCTCTTGCCGGATGGCTCCAGCAGTAGGCACTTGGGACTGAACTAAGGGTCTCACCACTGAACTACTCCCAATCCAGCCCTGTTCCTTTGTGTGTGTTACTGGTGATTGGACTGAGGAGCACTGTCTCTGAGCTACACTTCCAGCCCTATTTTTTGTTTTGAAGCTGTGTCTTGCTAGTTTGCTGAGAATCTCACCCCTTGCTGAGAGTGTCCTTGAACATGCAATCCTTCAGTTTCAGCCTCCCAAGCACTGGGATTACAGGCATGTACTACCAGGCCAGGTCTGGCCAGTTCCTTTCTTAAATTCACTAGAGCTGGGCATAGTGGTACATGCCTGGAATCCTGTACTTGAAGTCTGAGACAGGAAGACCACAGGTTCAAGGTCAGCCTTAGCAATTTGCACTTGACTAGAACAGGAAACCCTGCGCCCAGTGGGCAGCTTCATTTACCCAGCTGCCTGCTACTTGCGGTCTGAGGGCTGAGCTCCCACACAAAGGGAGGTCTTCAACTCATCCTCAAGGAGTGAACTGCTCTGCCAAAGGGTACGGACACTGCAACTGACAGGTACAGACTGCCAAAGCACTTCTCAATTTGTACCCACCTAATATGAGTGACTCTTTCCTACTTACACGAACAACGATTACTGTCCAACTCTGAAACTGATAACAAGAAATGGCAGAGAAAGAAGTGGGGCATATTGAAACAGCAAGAGATGGCAGTTTGTGAGCTGGGCGTAATGATGCACACTTGTAATCCCAGCATTTGGGAGGCTGAGACAGAAGGACTGGGGTTCGAGGACAGCCTCCACTACTTAGTGAGGCCCTTTGCAACTCAGTGAAACCCTGTTTCAAAGTGAAAAAAAATAGGGCTGGGGATGTGGCTCTGGAGGTAGAAGGCCCCTGGTTTCATCCCAGTACCACAAAAAAAAAAAAAAAAAAGAGAGAGAAAGAGAAAGAGAGAGCGTAGTTTGCCCTTCTTGTATGTGATTAATGGGTATGGTAGACAGCAGGGGTCATAAATTCTGGCTGGGAGTGATGGTACTTAATACGTTAGCCAGCATGAGCATATAAGAGGAAACTTCTAGATGACTAATGAATCAAAACACAGTCCTGTGATTTTCTAGTCAAACTTGACTACCTCCAGAAAAATTATCAAGAATTCATGGACTTGAGGCTGGGCATGGTAGCACACGTTGTGATCCCAGTACTTGGGAGGATAAGACAAAAAGATTGCAGGTGGCCAGCTAGCCTCAGCAACTTAGTAAAACCCTCCACAATTTAATAAGACCCTATTTCAAAATAACAAATAAAAGAGGGCTGGGGATGTAGCTCAGAGATAAAATCTGCTGGGTTTAATTCCCAGTGCCACAAAAAAAAAAAAAAAAAGAATTTAGGGCCTAGACCTGAGAGTGGTAGTGCACACCTATAATCTCAGTACATGGGAAGCTGAGACGGGAGGACTACAGGTTTGCAATTTAGCAAGCCCTCAGCAACCCAGCAAGACCATTTCAAAATAAAAAATAAAAAAGGCAAAGGGGCTGGGAGTATAGCTCAGAGGTGGAATGCCACTGGGTTCAATCCCCAACCAAAATGAAATAAATTAAAGAAAAAAAATAAAAAGAACCGGGGAAGCTGGGCATGGTGGCAGATGCCTGTAATCCTAGTATTTGGAGAGCTAAGATAGAAGGATCATATATTCAAGGCCAGCCTCAGAAACTTAGTGAGACCCTGTTTCAAAATAAAAAGGGCTCAGCCAGGCGTGGCGGTGCACGCTTGTAATCCCAATACTTGGGAGTCTGAGACAGGAGGATCGCAGGTTCAAAGCCAGCCTCAGCAGCTTAGTGAGGCTCTTAGCAACTTATTGAGACCCTGTTTCCAAATTAAAAAAATATAAAAATAGGCCTGGATGTGTAGCACTGAGGTAGAAGACCCCTGGGTTACATCCCCATTACCACCAAAATAAAATAAAATAAAATAAAAATAACTGGGGGTATAGCTCAGAGGTAGAACGACCCTGTGTTCCATCTCTAATACCCCCCACACATAAAGGCTGGGAATTTAACTCAGTGGTGGATCACCCCTAGTGCCCCCCAAAATTAATTACTCTAAATAAGAGGGTATCTATGGAGCTCTTGGCATCTGCTGTCGCCTCCCTGCGCCATCCCCTCTGGACAGGGTGCCTCCTAAGCCAAGCCCAGCATGCTGCAGGCTCAGCACAGTGGACAGGCACCAGCAGAGCACAGGAGGCCAGGAGAAGAGGCTGGAGGGTGCTGGCAGGTCCTAAGTCTTCACTCTGTAGTTTCACTGTTCTTTAAATCAGTAACCTTTCCAAAATCATACTTGCAGATCTAGTTTGCTGGCTGATGTCCCAACTCAGCGGTCCTGGCAGTCACAGGACCATGGGACACTTCTCACCTGTACAGCCGGTGGAGCCAGACCGTGGAGGAAGGCTCCGCCAGGCTACTTCTGCTTCTCGTCCTTCCCTCAGACTGGCCCAGCTGTGTAGTAAATATTTAACTGAAAAAACTGGTGCCCACAACAGGGACCGACAGCCCCACCACCAAAGTGCAAATACATATCAAGCTTTCAATTTATGATTTATGCATTTTATATGTAAATTACACTACAATTTTTAAAAAGTGGGTTCAATAAAATCAGATACTACTAGGTTACTAGGCAATTCGGTGAACTTTTATTTGAGGTTTTTGTTGGTTTTTCTTTTTTGTCATACTGGGAATTGAATCCAGGGACCTTCTACCTCTGAGCTATGCCCCCAGCCCTATTTTTTATTCTTTATTCTGCAACAGGCTCTCACTGAGTTCCAATAGGCCTAAGGAGCTGAGGCTGTCTGCGAACCATGATGTTCCTGTCCCAGCCTCCCAAATGCTGGGATTACAAGCATGCACCACCACACATGGCTTGAGGGTTTTTTGTATGTTGTATGTGTGGTGTTATGAATTGAACCCAGGGTCATTCTACTTCTGAGCTAAAAACTGCAGCCCTATTTTTTTATTCTTTATTCATTTTTTGTTTCTTCGTTTTTGTGGTACTGGGGGTGAAACCCAGGGGCTTTTCTACCCCTGGGCTATACTCCCAGACCTATTTTATACTTTATTTGGACACAGGGTCTCACTAAGTTTCTAAGAGCCTCACTAAGTAGCTGAGGCTGGCTTCGAACTTATGCGATCCTCCTGTCTCAGCCTCCCAAGTGCTGGGATTACAAGTGTGTAACACCACGCCCAGCTCTATTCTTTATTTTGAAACAGGGTCTCAGTGGGTTGCAGAGGGCCTCACCAAGTAGCTGAGGCTGTCTGTGAACCGTGATCCTCCTGTCTCAGCCTCTCACACCCTGCTTTAGGCTAAGTTTTCAGAGCATGAAGAATGAGAAACTCGGCCTCTGGCCGAGGGTGCCTTTCTCTGGCCCGTTCCCTTCCAGCCCCCAAGACGCTTGGATGAGGGTCGGCTCCCACCGTCTAACAGAGCTGGCATTCACATGTGACCTCAGCATGCTCAATACCTTTCATTCCTTCACTGGACGAAAATGAAAGGCCATTTTTGCCAGGCATGCTGGCGCACATGTGTAATCCCAGCATTTGGGAGGCTGAGAAAGGAGGATCACAGTTCGCAGCCAGCCTTAGCTACTTAGTGAGGCCTTTCGCAACTCAGTGAGACCCTGTTTCAAAATAAAGAAGAAAAAATAGGGCTGGGGGTGTAGCTCTGAGGTCGAATGCCCCTGGGTTCCATCTCCAGTGCTGGGGGGAAGGGGAGACTAAAGGACACGAGAAAAGGCCAGGCTTGGTGGTACACACTTGTAATCCCAGTATTGGGAGGCAGAGTTAGGAGGATTGCAGGTTCGCGGCCAGCCTCAGCAACTTGTGAGGCTCTCAGCAACTTAGCGAGACCCTGGCTTGTAGGAGGAATGCCCCTAGGTTCAACCTTCAGTACCACAAAAATAAATAAATAAATGACATGAGAAAATCAGAAGGCAAAGCGGGGGCCAACAACTCCCAGATAGCATCCTCCAGAACCCCGAACAGCACTGCAACACGTGGGGAAGCACCCGCGTGCTGGGCTCCCAGCCTCTCTGCGCCTCCACACCCAATGACGATGCAGACCGACATGGAAGCCCACAATAGGCCCATTCTCATGAAGTCCATGGCAGGAAGGAAGGAGGAGGCCAGGACATTCCTCCACCCCTCACAGAGGGAAAGGGCACAAGCAGCCCGGGGCATGAGAAGCCCACACAAAAAGAAAGCCATCTTCCTCTAGCCCTTAGAGCAAAAGGAGACCCCTGCCCCAAAGAGCAGAAGGGTAACCTGAGGTGCTATCTGCTTAAATCAGGTGGATGAGAGAGGGCCTGCACAGGGACCCTTCTCTGGTAAGCAATATCCACTAGAAGACAAAAAAACACTTCTCAGCTTTGAAGATGCAGGGCCCCCAAGGCTACAAAGTAGCTGAGGCTGTCAGAGAACCATGATCCTCCTGTCTCAGCCTCCCAAATGCTGGCATTACAAGTGTGCACCACCATGCCCAGTTCTTACTCTTTATTTTCTACCAGTCTAAGTTGTGAAGCGCCTCATTAAGTAGCTGAGACTGTCCATGAACCTGTGATCCTCCTATTTCAGCCACCCAAGAACAAGGGTTACAAGCATGAGCCACCACACCCAGCTCTAAACTACTTTTAAAACTGCAAAAAGCACATCTTCAGATTGGCAAACTAGGTAGCTGAGGTCTACACTATTGACCCTTCGGCCAAAATATTGTGATCTTTTGCAGGTAAGCAGAAACAACAGCTAGTAGCACAAAACCAAAGCATGAAAGAACAAGACAAGAATCCTACTGTTATCTACTTCACACTTTAATGAATTCTATTTTTAGATCTTTAATAAAGAGCTTCTCTTCTAGTCTCCTCCAAACAAATTTTCCCACTCAGGAAATTCAATCTTTCCAACACTGCATAAGTCTAAAAATATAAAAGATACTTTCTCAGTCATACTTTATTTTACCCAAAACCCACAATCCACCCCTGCTCAAGATCTACTCAGCAGGCTGGACTCCACTATAAAAACCTGCTGATGAGCTGGGTACAATGGAGCATGCCTTGTTTACCCACATTTGAAAGGCTGAGACAGGAGGATCACAGGTTCATGGCCAGCCTCAGATACTTAGTGAGGCTCTTAGTAAGACTGTTTTAAAACAAAAAAGTAGCCAGGTGTGGTGGCACACGTTTATAATCCCAGCATTTAGGAGGATAAGACAGAAGGATCATGGTTCATGGACAGCCTCAACTACTCTTAGTAAGGCCCTTTGCTACTCAGTGAGACTGTTTCAAAATAAAGAATAAAAAACAGGGCTGTGGCCAGGCGTGGTGGCGCATGCTTGTAATCCCCATGCTTGGGAGGCAGAGACAGGAGGATTGCACAGGTTCGAAGCCAGCCACACACGCTGGCTTAGGAGACCCTGTTTCCAAATAAAAATGCAAAAATAGGTCTGGGAGTGTAGCCCGGAGGTTGAACGTCTTCCAGGAACCCCAGTACCACCAAAAAAAAAAAAAAAAAAAAACTTTCTCAAGCCGGGCGTGGTGGCGCACGCTTGTAATCCCCGCGCTTGGGAGCTGAGACAGGAAAATCACACGGGTTCGAAGCCAGCCTCAGCCACTTAGTGAGGCTCTCAGCAACTTAGTGAGACCCTGTTTCCAAATAAAATATAAAAAAGGTCTGGGAGTATAGCCCGGAGGTACAAAGCCTCTGGGTTCCACTCCCAGTACCACCACCAAAAAAAAAAAAAAAAAAAAATAGGGCTGTGGATGTAGCTCGGAGGTAGAATCCCTCTGGATTCCATCCCCAGTACCGCAAAAATAAATATGTAAATAAATAAATAAATAAATAAGGCTGGAATTGGTGGCGCACGCTTGTAATCCTAGAATTAGCATCTGGGTTTCATCCCCAGTACCTCAAAAGAGAAAAGAAAAGAAAATGCCATTTAAAATTCTATTATTGACTACACAATATTTTTCTTGTTAAAATCTTGCTATAAGCCGGGCGTGGTGGCGCACGCTTGTAATCCCAGCATTTGGGAGGCTGAGACTGGAGGATCATGGTTTGCGGACAGCCTCAGCTACTTAGTGAGGCCCTCTGCAACTCAGTGAGACCCGGTTTCAAAATAAAGAATAAAAAATAGGGCAGGGAGTGTAGCTCGGAGGTCAAATGACCCTTAGTTCCATCCCCAGACCTGCAAAAAAAAAAAAAAAAAAAAAAAAAAAAATCTTGCTATAAAACAATTGAGTTAATTGATTATGACAATCAAGGCAGAACTGGTTCACTTCTGTTTTTGTGGTAGTGGGAACTGAACCCAGGGGCATTCTACCACCAAGCTACAACCCAAACATTATTTTTCATTCTTTATTTATTTTGCAGAACCAAGGATTAAATTCTGAAGCATTCTACCTCCAAGATACATCCCCAGCCAAGCGTGTGTGTGTGTGTGTGTGTGTGTGTGTGTGTGTGTGTGTGTGTGTATGTTATGGGGGATGGAATGGAACCCAGGGGCATTCTACCTCCGAGTGACACCCCAGCCCTATTTTTTTATTCTTTATTTTTAAACAGGGTCTCAGTGAGTTGCAAAGGGTCTCACTAAGTAGCTGAGGCTGTCAGCAAACTGGGATCCTCCTGTTTCAGCCTCCCAAATACTGGGATTACAAACTTGTCCCACCAGGACTTTTATTTATTATTTTGAAACGAGTTTCACTCAATTGCTCAGGGTCTCAGTTAAGTTGCTGAGGCTGACCTTCAACCTGCAATCCTCCTGTCTCAGATGCCCAAGTATTGGAATTGCAAGCTTGAGCCACCATGCCTAGCAAAACCGGTTTGCTTCTGTCACAGAGAACCTTGGAATTTCCTTAAGCAATGTCCTTTCAACCCCTGGGCTGCATTAGGAGTGTGGGGCAGGCTTCCTGCACAATGAAGAAGCAAATCACAGATCTGCAAAATGGAACAAGAACCATGCCTTCAAATTCCACTATTCTGCTTCAACATAGACATAGTAACTAGTAGAAAGAATTCTGTAAAGAGATGCTCCTTAAGCCAGGCGTGGAGGCGCACGCTTGTAATCCCAGCATTCGGGAGGCTGAGACCGGAGGATCGCGGTTCACCGACAATCTCAGCTACTTTGTGAGGCCCTCTGCAACTCAGTAAGACCCGGTTTCAAAATAAAGAATAAAAAATAGGGTAGGGGCTGTCACTCGGAGGTAGAATGCCCCTGGGTTCCATCCCCAGACCCGCAAAAAAAAAAAGAAAAAAAAAAGAGTAGTTCCTTGTTTGTTCATTCCTGTACTTCATGCACGAAACATCCTTAGAAATGAAGAACAAATGCCAACACAGGGACCCACGCTGGGCACAGGCCACTTCCCCAAGTCTATACAACCTCCCAGGCGCTGCACTTGTCCTTCCGCTGCCCTCCAACTGGCATGCTCCCCTAGGGCTGTGCTGGCCTCAGGAAGCATGCATCCAGCAAGTGCCCCCGGACAGGAGCTGGCTCTACGCCACTCCTAAAACACCAAACCCCAGGCAGGCTAGCACATGCCTATGATCCCCGAACTTGGGAGGCTGAGACAGGACAGCGGGATCGAGGGCAGCTTCAGCAACACAAGACTCTCAGCAACGTAGCAAAACCTGCTTCAAACTAGGCGTGGTGGGCACGCTCGTCATCCAGCACTGGGGAGGCTGAGACAGGACTGCGGTTCGCAACCAGCCTCAGCTAACTTAGTCAGGCCCTCTGCAACTCAGTGACACCCTGCTTCAAAATAAAGAATGAAAAAATTGTGCTGGGAGCGAAGCTCAGAGGTAGACTGCCCCTGGGGTCCATCCCCAGTACGCAAAAAAATATATATATTAGAGCTGGGGGTGTCGCTCAGGGGTAGAATGGTAGAATGCTCCTTAAGCAATGTCCTTAAAAAAAAATAATTAAAAATTAAATTAAATTTAAAAATTAAATTAAATTTAAAAAAATTAAATTTAAAAATAAAAGTAAAAAAGTAGGGCTGGTATAGCTAAGAGGTAGAATGCCACTGGGTTTCATCCCCATAAAAAATAAAAATAAAAAAATTTAAAGATCCTGTTTCAAGCTGGGTGTGGTGGCACATGCTTATAATCCCAGTACTTGGAAGGCTGAGACAGAAGGATCTGAGGTTTGCTGCCAGCCTCAGCAACTTAATGAAGCACTCTGAAACTTAGTAAGAACTTATTTCAAAATAAAGAATAGCAGGGCATAGCAGCTGGCACACGCTTGTAACCCCAGCATTTGGGAGGCTGAGACCGGAGGTTCATGGTTCGTGGACAACCTCAGTGACGCCTTCTGCAACTTAGTGAGAACCTGTTTCAAAATAAAGAATAAAAAAATAGAGCAGGGGATGTAGCTCAAAGGTCAAACACCCCTGGGTCCCATCCCCAGACCCGCAAAAAAATAAAGAATAAAAAAAACTAGAGCTGGAGGTGTAGCTCGGGCGGCAGAATGACCCTGGGTTTCATCCCCACACACACACACACACAAAAAAATCCTGTTTCAGCTGGGCATGATGGTGCATGATTATAATCCCAGTAATGGGAGATGGAAGGAGGGCTAAAACAGGAGGATCCCGGGTTCGAGGATAGCCTCAAAAATTTAATAAGGCCCTCAGTAATCTAGTGAGACTATTTCCAAATAAGAAAATCAGTCTGTGGGTGTAGCTCAGAAGTAGAATGCTTCTGGGTTCATTGCCAGTAACACACACACATATACACCCACACGCACACATCCTGTTTCCAAACAAAAAATAAGAGCTGGGGCTGGAAGCCAGGTGTGGTGGCACACACCTGTAATACCAGTACCTGGGAGACTAAGAGACGAGGACAACAGGTTTAGAGCCAGCCTTAGAATCTTACTGAGACGCTCAGCAACTTAGCGAGATAGTTTCCATATAAAAATAAAATAGGACTAGCCGGGCATGGTGGCGCACGCTTATAATCCCCACGCTTGGGAGGCAGAGACAGGAGGATCGTGCTGGCTTAGGAGACCCTGTTTCCAAATAAAAATGTAAAAATAGGTCTAGGAGTGTAGCCCGGAGGTAGAAGGGCTTCCAGGAACCCCAGTACCACCAAAAAATAAAAAATAAATAAAATAAAATAGGACTAGGCAGCCTCAGCTATTTAGTGAGATCCTCTTTCAAAAATAAAAAATAAATAGGGCTGGGGGTATAGCTCAGAGGTAGCAATGCCCCTGGGTTCCATCCCCAGTACCACAAAAAATAAATAAAAAAGAGCAGGGAGGCAGGCGTGGTGGGCACGCTTGTAATCCCCCATGCTTGGGAGGCAGAGACAGGAGGATTGCACAGGTTCGAAGCCAGCCTTGCGTGTGCTGGCTTGAGAGACCCTGTTTCCAAATAAAAAAGTATAAAAGTAGGTCTGGGAGTGTAGCCCAGAGGTAGAAGGGTTTCCTGGAACCCCAGTACCACCAAAAAAAAAGAAGCGCAGAGAGCCAGGCGCGGTGGCGCACACTTGTAATCCCAGTGAAACAGGAGGAATGAAGTTCGGACAGCCTCAGCTACTTAGTGAGGCCCTCTGCAACTTAGCGAGACCCTGTTTCAAAATAAAGGACAAAAAATATGGCTGGGGGTACAGCTTGAAGATAGAATACCCCTGGGTTCCATCCCCAGTACTGCCAAAAAAAAAATAAATAAATAAAATAAAAAGTAAGAATAAAATAAAAAAGAGCAGGAATCCAGGCATGGTGGCATACACCAGTAATCCCAGTACTTGGGAGGCTGAGACAGGAGAATCACAGGTTAGAGGACAGCTTCAACAAGCAGTGAGACTCTATCAACCCAGTGAGACACTGTTTCAAAATAAAGAATAAAAAAAAAAAAATAGGGCTTGGTGTGCAGCTCAGAGGTAGAATGCCCTGGGTTCCATCCTCAGTACCACAAAAATAACAAAATAAATAAAATTCGCTGGGCATGGTGGTGCATGCTTGTAATCCCAGCATTCGAGAAGCTGAGAATGGAGGATCGTGGTTCATGGACAGCCTCAGCTACTTAGTGAGGCCCTCTGCAACTTAAGAGCCGGTTTCAAAATAAAGAATAAAAAATAGGGCAGGGGGTGTAGCTCAGAGATAGAATGCCCCTGGGTTCCATCCTCAGACCCACAGACAAACAAACAAACAAATAAATAAAATTATGTGGTTAATCATTTTGTCAAATATGTGACTGCCCCTCATCTCCCTCTTACAGAAATATATCTTCAAGTATCTTCCTTCACCTTCTACTGCTAGGCAGCTTTAAAAGCTGTATCTTCCTGGAGAGCAGAGGCTCTGCAGGAAAAGAAGGAAACCATACTGGTAAATGCCCACAACTCAAACAGAACCACAGCACACCGACACAAGAAGAGGGGCTGTCCTTCAGCCTCCTCCCATACCAACAATTAGTCACCCTTCTTTGTCAAAGGTCACAGTAGGAAAATGTTTTCTATATATCTTTTTCTTTTTTCTTTTTTCTTTTGTGGTACTGGGGATGGAATCCAAGGGCATTTTACCTCCAAGCTACACTCCCAGCCCTATTTTTTTATTCCTTATTTTGAAACAGGATCTCACAGTTGCAAAGGGCCTCACTAAGTAGCTGAGGCTGCGCTTGAACTGCAATCCTCCAGTCTCAGCCTCCCAAATGCTAGGATTACAAGCCTGCACCACCATGCCTGGTTTCCTTTTTATTTTTTATTTTGAAACAGACTCTCACTAAATTGTAGTTGCAGAGGGTTTCACTAAGTTGCTGTGATAGACCGTGACCTGCAATCCTCCTGTCTCAGTCTCTCAAGTACAAGGATAAGAGGCATATGCTTGGCCTAGACAGTCTTTTCGAGATGAAAAATTATGAACAATTTCAAAGAACAGTTATAAACCCACTTTTTTGTGGTTATTATTGTTTGTATGTGTGTGTGGTACTAGGGATTGAACCCAGAAGCATTCTAAATCTGGGCTACACTCCAGCCTTGATTCAGCAACTTGTGAGACCCTGTTTCAAAATAAAAAATAAAATAGAGCTGGGAGTGGTTTCATCCCCAGTATAACAAACAAAAAAAAAAACTGCTTCACTTGGAAGACACAGGATGCCTTCCTCCAATTATGATCCAGTACTAAGCATCCCATCCATCTTCCCACCCTGAACCCAAAGTAGACTGAGAAAATGCTTAGCTATCAAACTGAAGAAACAAAAAAATAGGAAACCCTTTTCATTAAGGCTAAATTAAGCCTCTGGCTGGTGTAATTTTGTAAACTACTCTAAATCCTATTTATAGAAATTGCTATACGGGCAGTATTACTGACAAACGATCATCAGAGTAAGGGAGATGGTCAAGACGCGAGGCAAGGAATGTGACTGAGTAAGATGCTTTAATACGCAAAGGCCCAGCCACACAAAGAGCTACTGAGGCCAGGCACGGTTGACCTCCGTGCCTGTAATCCCAGTACTTAGAAGGCTGAGACTGAAGGAGTGCAGGTTTGTAGCCAGCCTCAGCTACTTAGTGAGGGCCTCAGTAACTCAGAGACCCTGTTACAAAATAAGGAATAAGCCGGGCTTGGTGGCGCACACTTGTAATCCCAGCAATCGGAGGCTGAGACGGGAGGATCATGGTTCAAGGACGGCCTCAGCTACTTAGTGAGGCCCTCTGCAACTCAGTGAGACCCAGTTTCAAAATAAAAAATAAAAAATAGGACAGGGGGTGTAGCTCGGAGGTCAAATGCCCCTGGGTTCCATCCTCAGACCCGCAAAAAAAAAAAAAAAAAAAAGGGAATAAAAAACAAGGCTGGGTGCCAGTCCTGGTGGCACACGCTAGTAATCCCAGCATTTGGGAGGCCGAAGGATTAAGGTTCACAGACAGCCTCAGCTACTACTTAGTAAGGCCCTTTGCAACTCAGTGAGACCCTGTTTCAAAATAAAGAATAAAAAATAGAGCAGGGGTTGTACCTCAGAGGTTGAATGCCCCTGGGTTCTATCCCCAGACCCACACACACACAAAAAGTATAAAAAATAGGGCTAGGGGTGTAGCTCAGAGGTAGAATGCCCCTAGGTTCCATTCCCAGTACTGCAAAAAAATAAAAATAGCTGGGCATGGTGACGCACGCTTGTAATCCCTGCACTTGGGAGACAGAGACAGGTGGATAGCTCAGGTTCGAAGCCAGCCACGCTGGCTTAAGAGACCCTGTTTCCAAATAAAAAAAATATAAAAGAGGTCTGGGAGTGTAGCCTGAAGGTAGAAGGGTTTCCAGGAACCCCAGTACCACCAAAAATAAATAAATAAAAAATAAAAATAAAAACAAAAACAAAAATAGCCGGGTATGGTGACACACACTTGTTAATTCCAGAATTGGGAAAGCTGAGACAGGAGGACCATGGTTCATAGACAGCCTCAGCTACTTAGTGAGGCCCTCCGCAATTTAGTGAGACCCCTATTTCAAAATAAAGAATAAAAAATAGGGCTGGAGATGTAGCTCGGAGGTTGAATGCCCCTGGGTTCCATCGCTAGTACCTCAAAAAAATAAATAAGTAAATAAAACAAAAAGTAAAAAAATAGGGCTCAGGCTGTAACTCAAAGGTAGAATACCCCTAAATTCAATTCCCAGTATCACCAAAAAAAAAAAAA
This sequence comes from Muscardinus avellanarius, assembly GCF_963383645.1. Classification (NCBI taxonomy): domain Eukaryota; kingdom Metazoa; phylum Chordata; class Mammalia; order Rodentia; family Gliridae; genus Muscardinus; species Muscardinus avellanarius. The sequence continues at coordinate 141,584,013 of NC_137790.1, forward strand.
AAAAAAAAGAGGAAGAAAACTCTTTTTAGAAACAAAGGGAGAAAGCCTTGACACGGCACACTGAAAACGCGTTCCTGGTGTAATGACTTCAAGTCTCCTTGCAGTTCGATACTGTCAAGCCGCCATGTGAGTCGGCCTGATGTTCACACAAGTGTCTCTTCCTCTGATTCTCTGGAGTCTCTAGCCCCCACGCAATCACACTCCGTAACTGCACAATTCTAAATGGCATATAAAGGAACCTGAGCATTGAATCAAACTTCTCATCACTGGCACAGTCTGGACTAGAAAAATATGTAAGGCCTCACTCTTATTTCTTGCCCATCCATAAAATGGGCCCACTACCACCTGTTATTCCACTACACTAAATGTGCACCTCTCATCAAGGTTATGGGAGCCGCTGTAATGGCGACCACCCGTCATCCCAACACTAGGAGAGTTGAGACAGGAGGACCGCAGGTTCAAAATTGGCCTCAGCAAGCAGGGAGACTCTTCAGCAACCTAGGGAGACCCCGTTTCAAAAACAAAAAGTAAAAAAGGAGCTGGGGATATAGCTTGAGCATAGAATGTCCCTGGGTTCGCTGAGCATGGTGGCGCAGGCTTGTAATCCCAGCATTTGGAAGGCTGAGACAGGAGGATCACAGGTTCACAGACAGCCTCAGCTACTTAGTGAGGTCCTCCGCAACTTAGTGAGACCCTGTTTCAAAATAAAGAATAAAAAAAGGGTAGGGACGTAGCTCAAAGGTAGAATGCCCCTGGGTTCAATCCCCAGACCCGCAAAAATCAATTAATTAATTAAATAAAATTGGCTGGGTGTAGCTGGAAGGTAGAATGCCCCTGGGTTCAATGCTCAGTAAACTCTCCTCCTCCAAAAACAGGCCATGGGACTGGGAGCACAGCTGGGGGAGCACTAGCATGTAGAAGGCTCTGGAGCCCACCCAGCACCAGGAGGAGGGGAGCACAGCCTCTCCTCTTCCCAGCCAAAGGACTGGCGCATTCCTCTCTTCTTGTGCAGGTGAGTGAGTGTGTGCGTGTGTGTGTGTGTGTGTGTGTGTGTAAGAGAGAGAGAGTGAGAGAGTGTGTATGTATGTGTGACACACACTAGGGATTAGACCCAGGGGCGTTCTACCTCCAAGCTATACTCCGAGTTCTATTTTATTTTTATTTTGAAAAGGGGTCTTGTAAGCCTGGCGTGGTGGCGCACGCTTGTAATCCCCGCACTTGGGAGGCTGAGACAGGAGGATTGCATGAATTCGAAGCCAGCCTCAGCAACTCAGTGAGACCCTGGTTCAGAATAAACAATAGGGCTAGGAGTGTAGATCGGAGGTAGAATGCCCCTGGGTTCCATCCCCAGTACCACAAAAACAACAAAACAAGGGGTCTGGCTCTGTTGCCGAGCGTCTCACTACTTGCTGAGGCTCTGCAATCCTGTTACTCTCAGTCCAAGCTTCTCAGGTTCTCACAGCACTTGACTCGTGCTGCCTCACAATCTCCTGTCACCTTCTGCGCCTTCCACACAACAGCTGACCTCCACCATCAATTCAAGACAACTCACTGGTCCGGGGTCTCCTTGCCCCCCACCTCCCTTCTAAGACCACTGTCCTTGTTCAGGTCTACCACCTCCCACCGCACCACAGCAGTGACCAACTCGACTCCAGTCCAGGAGGCTGAGTTCTTAGAATCATGGGCAGATCCCATCACAGCTGTGCGCTTCCATCTTCAAGGCTCCCCATTCCTGCATGACCAAACTCCTCTATGCAACATTCTGGTCCCAACCCAAGCCTTCCAGATCACTCAACAAAGATGCCCACCCTCTACTCACCTCTCTTCCTACCAGAGACCCACGGTCAAGCCATTAGCCCTTCCTGAAGGTCCATCACGGGGATAGCAAGGTTCTGTCCAGCCATCCGTTCCCTCAAGTGGGTTCCCTTATCACCTCTCCCATGTCACCCTGGCTTTTTTTCCTTTTCGGTGTTTGCGTGTGGTACTGGGGATCGAATCCTGAGGCAGCCTACCTCTAAGCTCTACTACATGAACGTGCTTGGGAATCCTCCAGCTTGACAGGTGGGCACTCTGGCCTTCCTTGTCCAGGAGTTCCAACTCAGGGAGCAGGAGCCTGGGAATGCTTTTAATGAGTGGACTGGCATCGTGCAGGCCTCTGTTTAGAAAGATGATGCTGGTGGCCTTAGGGAATGACAGGGAAGGGAGGGGGGTCAGTGTATGTATGTGTTTATTTATTAATATTTTATTTTTCAATACTGGGATTTACTCAGGGGCATTTAGCCAGGCGTGGTGGTGCATGCTTGTAATCCCCGCGCTTGGGAGGCCGAGACAGGAGGATCGCACAGGTTTGAAGCCAGCCTCAGCTACTCAGGGAGGCTCTCAGCAACTTAGTGAGACCCTGGGAGTATAGCCCGGAGGTAGAAAGCCTCTGGGTTCCATCCCCAGTACCACCAAAAAAAAAGAACTCAGGGGCATTCTACCTCCAAGTAATCATCACAGCCCTATTTTTTATTCTTTTTTTTTTGTGTGTGTGTGGGTCTGGGGATGGAATCCAGAGCCATTTGACCTCCAAGCTACACCCCCTGTCCAATTTTTTATTGTTTATTTTAAAACAGGGTCTCACTGAGTTATAGAGGGCCTCACAAAGTAGCTGAGGCTGTCCGCGAACCATGATCTAGGTCTCAGCCTCCCAAATGCTGGGATTACAAGCATCCACCACCACGCCCAGTTCGTTCATTCGTTTGTTCCTTCCTTCCTTTCTTTCTTTGGTGGTACTGGGGTTCCTGGAAACCCTTCTACCTCCGGGCTATTTTTTATATTTTTTAATTTGGAAACAGGGTCTCTTAAGCCAGCACGGCTGGCTTTGAATCAGCACAATCCTCCTGTCTCCGCCTCCCAAGCACGGGGATTACAGGTGTGCGCCACCACACCCGGCTTATTCTTTATTTTTTAAACAGGGTCTCACTAAGTCGCAGCGAGCCTCACTAAGTAGCTGAGGCTGTCCGCAAACCATGATCCTACAGTCTCAGCCTCCCAAATGCTGGGATTACAAGTGTGTGCACCACCCCCAGCTTTATTTATTAATTTGTCTGTTTGTGTATGTTGCTAGGGATTGAACCCAGAGGCATCCAACCTCTAAGCTAAAATTTGGAAGCAGTGAGTTACTAAATTGCTTTAAAGCCTTGCTAAATTGCTGAGGCTGGCTTCAAACCTGTGCGATCCTCCTGTCTCGGCCTCCCAGGTACTAGGGTCACAGGCTTGTGCAACCATGCCCAGCTTACTGATTTTTTTAAATGGGGTCTCACTAAGGTGCTCGAGGGCCTTGCTAAATTGCTGAGGCTATCCCCAAACCTGCCATCCTCCTGTCTCAGGCTCCCAAGTACTCAGATTACAGGTGTGCACCACTACACCTGGCATCTTCCAGTGTCATACCCACCACTAGACACCTGGGTCTGGGCCCCAGACCCACTGAGGCCTTCATCATCAATTTGATGCAGCACTGCAGGTGGGTACAGATGGCCAGATGTTCAAACTGAGTTCAAATCCTCACTCTGCCACAGGACAGTCATGTAACTCAACTTTCTCAGCCAGTGTAGGCTTCTCATGACATCAGAATGGTGCCCAGAGCCGGGCGTGGTAGCTCACACTTGTAATCCCTGCGCTTGGGAGGCTGAGACAGGAGGATCGCACAGGTTCAAAGCCAGCCTCAGCTACTTAGTGAGGCTCTCAGCAACTTAGTGAGACCCTGTTTCCAAATAAAATATAAAATAGGTCTGGGAGTATAGCCCGGAGGTAGAAAGCCTCTGGGTTCCACCTCCAGTACCACCAAAAATTAAAAAAAAAAACGACTGGTGCCCAGAGTGCAGAAAGATAAGTCCCTCGAGTGCAAGGGGTGTAGGCTCTCCACACCACTGGCCTAGGAAGCAGGAAAGGCCGCAACAGCTCTGAGGTAAAGCGTCGAAGATGTTCTCACCTTCATCAACAAGGATGAACACACCTACTCTCAGAGCTTATACACCTGCCATGCCCAAGAGGAAACAATGCCCCAGGTACAGGGAAGCAGCTCTTCATCAAACACCAGGTTTCCCCTTTTCCTAAGCATCAACTCTATCTGCAAGGCTCCCAGGGCCCCTCCAAGCTCAGCAGACACCAGGAAATCTGTGGGCTGCCACATCCAGCAGTACACAGGCGCTCTTGACTTTTGGTGTTTGGGACTGAACCCAGGGCCTCACCGTTAAGAAAGCAATTTGGCTACAAACCCAGCCTTAAGAGAGGTGGTTTAAATTCCTGGTCCTGCTTAGACTCCCTGCCCACACATTCCTGAACAGACTCCACCCTTGCTCTACCTTTCCAGCCTCTCTTCTCACACATCTTCTCCTCCCACATCTCTCCTGTTGGCTGAGTTTAATGACTGATCCCCCTCCCTTCACTGCCACTCCCTAAGGCCACCAGCGACTCTTTCCAAACAGAGGCCTGCAGGATGCCACTCCACTGATTAAAAGCATTCCCAGGCTCCTGCTCCCTGAGTTGGAACTCCTGGACAAGGAAGGCCAGAGTGCCCACCTGTCAAGTTGGAGGATTCCCAAGCACTATTTTAGGTGTTTGTGTACTTGTGATTCCTGTGTCCCAGACTTATGTCCCTCAATTAACTCCTGCTGGCTCTGAAGGCCACAGCTCAAGAATTCCCTCTCTTGTGGCTATCATGTAAGCACATTTTGTGGTCAGACACTATTAATCATGAGTTCTCTGATTCAATTCCCACTGCCCCCATACTTGAGTTTCTTAAGGGCAAAACAACAGCTGGGCATGATGGCATGCACCTGTAATTCCAGCACTTGGGAGGCTGAAACAGGAGGATCAAGAGTTCAAGGCCAACTTACTGAGACTCTTTCAAAATAAAATATAAAATAGGGCTGGAAGTGTCACTCAGAGGTAAAACACCCCAGAGTTCAATCCCCAATACCAAAAAAAAAAAAAAAAAGTAGAAAGAGATTCTTTTAGGATCCCCAAGACCTACCACAGAATCTGCCAAATAGTGAAGCCAAATATTTGCAAAATGAAAGGATTTTGCCAAATCAGTTTTTTAGGAGAGGACTTGCCCTCTGACTCTTTCAACACAGATACATCAACAAGCCTGTAATCCCAGTACTTCAGAAGCTAAGAGAGGAGGATTGCAGGTTAGAGGTCAGCATGCTATAACTTAGTACGAATCTTTCAAAATAAAAAGGGGCCGGGCGTGGTGGCGCACGCTTGTAATCCCAGCGCTTGGGAGGTTGAGACAGGAGGATCACACAGGTTCGAAGCCAGCCTCAGCTACTGAGTGAGGCTCTCAGCAACTTAGTGAGACCCTGTTTCCAAATAAAGTGTAAAATAGGTCTGGGAGTATAGTCCAGAGGTAGAAAGCCCCTGGGTTCCACCCCCAGTACCGCAAATAAATAAATTAATTAAATAAAAAGGGTTAGTCTGGCACAGTGGCACACACTTGTAATTCTAGTACTTGGGAGGCTGAGACAGAAGGATCACGAATCCGCGGCCAGCCTCAGCTACTTAGTGAGGCCCTCTGCACTAGTGAGACCGTATTTCAAAAATAAAAAATAGGGCTAGGGGTGTAGCTTGGAGGTAGCATGACTCTAGGTTCCATCCCCAGTACTGCAAAATAAATAAATAAAAATTAAAAGGGCTGAGAGTATACCTCAGTAGTAGAAAACTCAGGGGTTTAATCCCCTACTCCCATAAAAAATAAAAAACACAAACTTTGTTTCGACCAGGTGTTCTGTTATCTCTACAAGGCTGCTGCTCAGTCCTACCTTTCCACAGTATCCCACAGACCTTAAACAAGTTCACACCACGCCTCTTGGCCCACTGAGATCTGCTTTCTCCAAGAAACAGCTCCTCAGCCTCCTGTAAGCATGCAGGCCAGGAGCTCTTCTTCCCTGACTTCAAGAGAAAAAAAAAAAAAGAAAAAAAAAGTTCAATTCTCCATATTCAAACTATGGATTTTTATGCCTCCAAAATGTGTTAAGGTCGAACTCTTTTTTAGAACAGGAACATTCCAAAATTATCACAACTCTGAATACTAAGCATAGCACAACCTGATAAAATTACAATACCCCATCTACACTAGACATCCCAAGTTCCAAAACACCTGGAAGCACATCCAGCTCCTTATCTGGATTTATGTTCTATAAACACCACCCTCACTTCACGGAGTCTGGCTTCCATGCCAGAAATCACTTCTACTCGCTTATTTAGGGAAACAGCAGGCCGGACTCTTAAGTTAGAACTCCAGGCTATAAAGGTACTGTCCCCGTCTGACTCCAGCTACACCCGTCCGAACTTCACCCTTAGCCTTAACACTAACTCCGAGCAACTAAATTTGCAAACCTCAGACCTTCTCAAGCTGCAGAGACTAAAAGATGCGTTTCAAGTTGTAAGAAATTAATTCGAAATTTATGGCAAAAGGATTCTAAGTCAAGAGAGCATTTCCCTAACGTGTTCTCCAGCGAGCCAGAGCCTCCAAACACCACCTGAAGGGGTAGTTTCCAAACAAGTGCGACCGGGCGGAGGGCTCCGGGGCGGGGGCGGCGCCCTCCCCGGCCGCCCGCGGGGACCTGGGCCCCGGCGCCCGCTCCGCCCCGAGTGGGCCGCAGGCCCGCGGGGAGCCGAGGCCGCACACGCCCGCGGCCGCCGCGCAGGCCCGCTTCCCGGGCGCGCGGGCCGCCGGAGGCCAGGCCGCCCCGCTCGAGCCTCCGCCGGGACCCGGGGCCGCGGGGCGGCTCCGCCCGGGGCGCCGCCTCCTCGCCCGCAAGGACGTCCGCGGCCGTGTGACCGCCCCGAGCCCCAATCGAGCAGCAGCAGGTGTTCCGGGCAGGCTCGGCCGCCGGGGGCCGGGCTGGGCCCAGCGACCGGGCGCGGCGGGCCGGGCGGCCACTCACCGAGCGCGGGCGGCAGGTGCTCGCGCCTCCCGACCCCAGGACGCCGCGCCGCCGCCGCCGCCGCTCCCCCGGGACGCCGCGCGAAGCTGCCGCCCCCGGGCGCGAGGAGCGCGAGCGCCGCGCCGCAGCCTCCGCGCGAGCACGTACCCGGCGGTGCGAGGGCGCCGAGCGCGAAGGCGGGGCGCGCGCCGGAGCCTAGCAACGCCCTGACACGCGAGCGCCGCAGCCAATCCCGCGCCCCGCTCCGCGCGCCGCCCGCCGCGGCCTGCGTCGCCGCCCGCAGCGCGCCGCACCCGCGCGCAGGCCCCGCCCCCCGCGCTCATTGGCCGGACACGCCCCGCCGAGAGGCCCCGCCCGCCGAGAGGCCCCGCCCCCAGGGCCGGCGAGGTCCGTCCGGGGACGCGCCCCGGCCCAGGCCGGCGGCCCGGGTCCTCCGTCGCCGGAGTGGAGGAGGGGTACCCGCGCAACCTCAGGCCTTTAGACCTCAACGGGACCACTGGGGGTGTGAGGGCGAGAGGGTTGGGAAGCCCAGTGGGAGATCGCTTGCCTGGTATGGATTCAATATCCTGCATCGCAAAAAAAAAAAAAAAAAAAAAACTGGAATAGCAGCGAATCAGCCGGCGGCCACTGTCATTTGGCCCTCCTAGTTTCCCTCAAACGAAAATCAAAAGCTATCTCTAAGCTATGAAAACACTCAGGAAGCGTCCTCCGCATTAAGAAGGATAGAGACCTTGCCGCCTGGTCCTGACACGGATGAGGAAGGGCCAAGGGGACGGAGGACTGGGCAGTTAGCCCATCCCCTAGGTGCACAGCAGGCCTAGCCCTATCCCCTCCCCCTGCCTGGAACTCCAGAATCTGATGCCTCTGGCGCCCAGAATAGCTCTGACCTGCTGGTGCAGGTCACTCACTCCCCATGGCCCACATTCTTTGGAAAGGGGCTGGGTTGAAGGCTGGTGTTTCTGCTAGAATGCGTCCTCCTTGAAGGAGAGACTGTACTAAGACTTACCCAGACTTTACCTGTGGCCCCAGTCCCACAGGCCCAGGTTTGACCTCACCGAGGCTGACAGTGAGGTCTGAAAATAGGACCCGGGGTTGGGGGGATCTGCTCCCTTCCGCGCCTGCCCACCAGGCCCCTTCCCTCCCTGGCCTTTGGCTGCGCTGGAATTCCAGGCCCACACTTGTCAAGCACATTCTGAACATAAAACTGGAGGCGGCGTCTTGCTTCTCCCTGAATCCCAGCCCGCTCTAGAGTCTCAGCTTCCTCCCGCCCCGCAGGGTGTCCAGGAGGCAGATTTCAGAGGGCAGAAAGGAATGCCCCATCTCCCAGGCGCATATACCTGTTTGCAATTCTCTAGACTTGCGTAAGCGCCAAACTTCACTAGCATTTAGAAAAGGAAGGAACAAAACCAGGGGAAAGGCTTCAAATCATCCCTTAGATGGCAAAAACAAGTAGTTCAGGGCCTTTCAAATACAGCTCTAAAATTCTGCTGCTTTAAAAGGCTAAGAATGCAGAGAGTTATTTGGGCTCCTAAACAACATTTATTCTCTCATTCACCCCTTTTGTTTTAGAGAAGCTATCACCCGCCCCGAATGTACATCAGACACTAAGCATTTTAGTGTCTGACTGTATAGTTATATTTGTTTTGTGGATGCATGTGTGGTACTGGGGATTTAATACAAGGGGTTCTACTTCTAAGTTATATGCCCAGCCTTTTTTTTTTTTTTTTTTTTTTTGGTGGTACTGAGGATGGAACCCAGGGGCATTCTACCTCCCAGCCCTATTTTTTATTTTATTTTATTTTATTTTTTTATTTTTTTTTTGGTGGTACTGAGGATGGAACCCAGAGGCCTTCTACCTTCAGGCTACACTCCCAGACCTATTTTATATTTTTTTATTTGGAAACGGTCTCTTGAGCCAGCTAAGGCTGGCTTCAAACCAGCGTGATCCTCCTGGCTCAGCCTCCCAAGCACTGGGATTACAAGTATGTGCCACCACGCCCCACTATTCTTTATTTTGAAACAGGGTCTCACTGAGTTGCAAAGGGTTCATTAAGTAGCTGAGACTGTCCACAAATTTCGATCCTCCTGTATTAGCCTCCCCAGTGCTGGGAATACAAGCATGCATGCACCACCATCCCCAGCAGTATTTTTTATTTTATATTTATTTATTTATTTATTTATTGGTGGTACTGGGATTCTTGGAAACCCTTCTACCTCCGGGCTACACTCCCAGACACCTATTTTTTTAATATATTTTTTATTTGGAAACAAGGTCTTACTAAATTTCCATGTGCCAGGCATGTTGGTGCACACTTGTAATCCCAGCATTCGGAAGGCTAAAGCCAGAGGATCGTGGTTCTCTGATAGCCTCAGCTACTTACTGTGGTCCCTTGCAACTCAGTGAGACCCTGTTTCAAAATAAAGAATAAGTGGGGCATGGTGGCCCCGGATTGTAATCCCAGAATTCAAGAGGCTGAGACCGGAGGATCCCGGTTTGCGGACAGCCTCGGCTACTTAGTGAGGCCCTCTGCAACTTAGTGAGGACCTGTTTCAAAATAAAAAATAAAAAATAGGTCAGGGGTGTAGCTCAGAGGTAGGATGCCTCTGGGTTCCATCCCTAGATACGAGAAATAAATAAATAAATAAATAGCTGGTGTAGTGGCACATGCTTGTAATCCCAGCATTTAGAAGACTGAGACCAGAGGACTGTGGTTTGGCAACAACTTCAGCTACTTAGTGAGGCCCTCCATTACTTAGTGAGGCCCTCCATTACTTAGTGAGGCCCTCCATTACTTAGTGAGGCCCTCCATTACTTAGTGAGGCCCTCCATTACTTAGTGAGGCCCTCCATTACTTAGTGAGGCCCTGTTTCAAAATAAAGAATAAGAGCCTGGCGTGGTGGCGCACGCTTGTAATCCCTGCTCTTGGGAGGCTGAGACAGGAGGATCGCGCTGGTTTAGGAGACCCTGTTTCCAAATAAAAATGTAAAAATAGGTCTGGGAGTGTAGCCCGGAGGTAGAAGGGCTTCCAGGAACCCCAGTACCACCAGAAAAAAAAAAAAAAAAAAAAATATATATATATATATATACACACACACACACACACACACACACACACACACACACACAAAATAGTCTGGGAGTATAGCCCGGAGGTAGAAAGCCCCTGGGTTCCATCCCCAGTACCACACACACACACACGCACGCACACACACACACAAAAGAATTAAAAAAAGGGCACGGGGTGTAGTTTGGAGGTCGAATGCCCCGGGTTTCATTCTCAGACCCGCAAAAAAAAAAAAAAAAATAGGGCTGGAGATGGAGCTCAGAGGTAGAATGCCCCTGGGTTTGATCTCCAGTACTGCAAAGAGAGAGAAAGGGGGGGGGGGAGGTGGAGGAACGAAGGAAGGGAGGGAGGTAGGGCTGAGGATGTAGCTCTGAAGTAGAATGCCCCTGGGTCCCATCCCCAGTACCACAAATAAGTAAATAAATAAATAAATAAATAGCCAGGCATGGTGGCTCATGCTTATAATCCCAGTACTAAGAGGCTGAGACTGTAAAATCACAGATTCAAAGTCAGCCTCAGCAGCTTAGTGATACTCTCAGCAACTTAGTAAGACCCTACTTCCAAATAAAATATAAAATAGAAGCCAGGCGTGGTGGCGCACGCTTGTAATCCCAGCCTTTGGGAGGCTGAGACAGGAGGATCCAGGTTCACAGCCAGCCTCAGCTACTTAGTGAGGCCGGCCGTTTGCAACTCTGAGAGACCCTGTTTCAAAATAAAGAATATAAAATAGGGCTGGGGGTGGAGCTCGGAGGTAGAGTGCCCCTGGGTTCCATCCCCAGCACCGGAAAAATAAAAATTAAAAATAGGACTGGGACTATAGCTCAGAGGTAGAATGCCCCTGGGTTCCATCCCCAGTACCCCCCCCAAATAAGGCTGGGGGTATAGCACAGAGATGAAATGCCCCTGAGTTCAATCCCCAGACTGCAAATAAATAAATAAAATAGGGATGAGGTATTGCTCAGAGGTGGAATGCCACTGGGTTCAATCCCCACGAGCAAAATAAAGGGGGGGGGGGCCTACCTTAACTAGCCAATGTTTTCTTAGTCCTGGGAACAGAAAGAAGGTACCAGAATTTGCTAAGCGATTTACAGACAAATCTCTTCCAGCCCTACCTCCCTGGGTGTGGGACCCAGTTGTAGGTGCTGGGCCCTCAGGCTGGCCCCAGAGCATTCCTTCTCCCTCACCCCTGCCCTCCGGCCTCGATGGAACCCACCTATAATTCTTCCCCCCAGCCAGAGCAGTCCTAAACATGGGCCTTCACTGTTGTCTTCTTTTGTCTGTAATTGAAGCTCCCCAAATCCCATGTTCTTTCGGGTTTTAGAAGACAGAAAACCTAGCTGGCCAAAGTTAGATCAGCCTCATAGAGCTTAACTGGTTCCCACTGGAGCCCATGCCAAAGCAGAGAGATGGCAGCTGCCCTCACGGCACCTTAGGCTGAGGAGGAAGCAGGAGGTTGAGACCCAGTTGATTATCCTGAGTTCTGAGAGTTCAAGCCTCTCGCCTCCCTGGGAACCGCACAGAACACCCCTGGGCTCAGCACGAGGTCCTCGGTGACTCACCCCTAGAACAGCAGCACGGTGGAGGCGATTCCAAGCCAGCCTTGAGGGCTGGGCCACTGGGGAGGCGGCTTAAGAATGAGCCCGCGCATGCTCAGAAGCAGCTGATCAGGGAGACCCGTGAAGCCGGGCGTGGTGGCACATGCTCGTGATTCCACTACACGGATGGCTGAGACAGGAGGATCGCAGGTTGGCAGTCGGCCTCAGCAACTTAGTGAGACCCTCCACTACTTAGACTTTGTTTCAAAATGAAAAATAAAATAGGGCTTGGGGCTGTAGCTTGGAGGTAGAATGCCCTTAGGTTCAATCCCTAGTACAAAAAGAAAAGAAAAAAAAAAAAAATCCAATCCGTCCTGTGGCTTCAGGAAGATTTCTCGCCAGGTATGTCCCCTCCACTGAAGTATCAGCCCTTGACAACAGAGACCAATTTCTTTGCCACATTGCAAACGTTACTAAGAGTTGCCATGTACTAGACTTGGTTTCTTTTGGTAAGGAGGCATTGGACTGCTACCCGCCTTACATCCGGGTTGGCAGTCATCCCGGGGGGCCACAGCCCAAAGCAAATGTCCCGTGTTTGCTTGGGTCCGATAGGATTGAAGTCAACACTTTCATTCTAGCTCAGACCAAATCCCGCTGACACCCACATGGATCAAATGTGCCTTGGGTCCTGGGATGCCAGGGCCTTTTATCCCGGCTGTTCCCATTCTAATTCCTCCTCCCGGCCCCAAGAAGCAGAGCAGGGCGGTGCTGGCCAAGGGCAGAGATTCCGGACCCAAACGCCAAGCCTGCCGCCCGGCCTGGGGCAGGGGCTGGCCAGCAGGCCCGCCAGTCAGAGCAAGGGAGGGGCCCTTTTGTCTGGCTTGAACAGAGGACAGATTGTCTGGCAGCTCTGGCAGAAAGGGCCAAGTTTATCTGGAAAGAACTGCCCATAGGCATGTTTTCACGTCACCCCCAGACTTCCTGGCAGTCAGTTCTTTCCATAATCGAGCCCTCCACTCCAGCCTTCAGCCAGGCTCCTTCACAAGGCTGGCAGCTGCTCCTGCAGGAACACTAAAGAGCCCTTATGGGGCAGGGCGTGGTGGGCACGCTTGTAATCCCAGCATTTGGGAGGCTGAGACCTGAGGATCGCGGTTCAAGGCCAGCCTCAGCTACTTAGTGAGGCCCTTTGCAACTCAGCGAGACCTTATTTCAAAATAAGAATAAAATATAGGGCTGGGGGTGTAGCTCAGAGGTAGAATGCCCCTGGATTCCATCCCTAGTACTGAAAATATAAAAGAGACCTTATGGGGCAGGAATGCTACAGCAAGAGGAATGTTGGCCCACAAGGTGGCACCTGCCTCTAATCCCAACTTTTTTTTTTTTTTTACAGTAATGGGGATGGAGCCCAGGGACATTCTACCTCCGAGCTACACTCCCAGATTTGCCAAGGGCCTTGCTAAGTAGCTGAGGCTGTCCAGGACTCCGACATGTGATCCTCCAGTCTCAGCCTCCTGAATCCTGGGATTATGAGTATGCGCCACCACGCCTGGCTCGAATCAACTTCTGAAGAAGATAAAACTTGAAGAAGTTACTGGGAGCTGCTATTTTATATTATAACTGCTTATTAAAATTGGTTTTTATGGATCTGATAAAATCAGGATATCTAATATTTTTAAAGCCCAAGCTCCTAGGACACTGCAGCTCTCTTCAGTTTTTGCTTATATACAATTCATTCTTTGCAGATAATTAAGCTGAAGAGGCGTGGGAACAAAGTTTAAAACAAAGGTTAATAAAGTTCTTTGCCTAAAAAAATAAAAATAAAAATAAAAAATAGGCCAGGTGTGGTGGCGCACGCTTGTAATCCCCATGCTTGGGAGGCGGAGACAGGAGGATCGCGCAGGTTCGAAGCCAGCCGCGCGCGCTGGCTTAGGAGACCCTGTTTCCAAATAAAAATGTAAAAATAGGTCTGGGAGTGTAGCCCGGAGGTAGAAGGGCTTCCAGGAACCCCAGCACCACCAAAAAATAAAAAAAAGAGACCGTTTCCAAATAAAAAAATAGGTCTGGGAGTGTAGCCTGTGGGAGTGTATCCCGGAGGTAGAAGGGCTTCCAGGAACTCCAGTACCACCAAAAATAATAATAAATAAATAAATAAAAATAAAAAATAGGCGTGGTGGCGCACGTTTATAATCCAGCACTTGGGAGGCTGAGACAGGAGGATCGCACAGGTTCGAAGCCAGCCTCAGCTACTTAGTGAGGCTCTCAGCAACCTAGTGAGACCCTGTGTCCAAATAAAGTATAAAATAGGTCTGGGATATAACCCAGAGGTAGAAAAGCGCCTGGGTTCCAACCCCAGTACCACAAAAATAAATAAATAAATAAATAAATAATAAAAAATAAAGCCAGGCCTGGAGGTGCACACCTGAATCACAGTACTTGGGAGGCTGAGACAGAAGGATCTCAGGTTTGAAGCCAGTCTCAAGAACTTAGTGAGGCCCTGTTTCCAAGTTTAAAAAATTAAATAAGCCAGGCATGGTGTCTCATGCTTGTAATTGCAGTATTTGGGAGGCTGAGTCAGGAGAATCCAGGTTCACGGCCAGCCTCAGCTACTTAGTGAGGCCCTCTGCAACTCAGTGAGACCCTGTTTCAAAATAAAGAATAAAATATAGGGCTAGGGGTATAGCTCAGAGGTAGAATGTCCCTGGGTTCCATTCCCAGTACCAAATAAATAAATAAATAAATAAATAAATAAAATTTATATAGGGCTGGGGAGATAGCCCAGAGGCAGAAGGCCCCTGGCTTCCACCCCCAATACCACAAATAATAATAATAATAATAATAATAATAATAATAATAATAATAATACCAAGCCTTGTGGCACACACCTGTAATCCTAGTACTTTGGAGGCTGAGACAAGTGGATTAGGTTCAAAGTCAGCATCATCGCTGGGCGTGGTGGCGCACGCTTTGTAATCCTCACCCTTGGGAGGCAGACAGGAGGATTGCGCAGGTTCGAAGCCAGCTGTGCTGGCTTAAGAGACCCTGTTTCCAAATAAATATATATATTAAAACATAGGTCTGGGAGTGTAGCCCAGAGGTAGTAGAGCTTCCAGGAACCCCAGTGCCAAAAAAAAAAAAAAAGTCAGCACCATCAATTTAGCAAGACTTTCAGAAACCTTATGAGAGTCTGTTTCTTTTTTTTTTTTTTTTTTTTTTCCTGATCTGGGGATGGAACGCAGAGGCATTTGACCTCCAAGTTACACCCCCTGCCCTATTTTTTATTCTTTTTTTTGTGTGTGTGTGGTACTGGGGTTCCTGGAAGCCCTTCTACCTCCGGGCTACACTCCCAGACCTATTTTTACATTTTCATTTTTGGAAACAGGGTCTCCTAAGCCAGCGCGCGCGGCTGGCTTCGAACCTGCGCGATCCTCCTGTCTCCGCCTCCCAAGCGCGGGGATTACAAGCGTGCGCCACCACGCCCGGCTTTTATTCTTTATTTTGAAACAGGGTCTCACTGAGTTGCAAAGGGCCTCACTAAATAGCTGAGGCTGTCCGCGAACTGCAATCTCATCCTCCCGAATGCTGGGATTACAGGTGTACGCCACCACGCCCAGCTGAGAGTGTGTTTCTAAATAAAAAAATAAAATAGGGCCAGGCATGGTGGCACACGCCTGTAATCCCAGCATTCAGGAGGCTGAGGCCAGAGGATCACAGTTCGTGGACAGCCTCAGCTACTTAGAAAAAATAGGGTAGGGGGTGTACCTCAGAGAATGCTTCGGGTTCCATCCCCAGTACCTAAAAACAAAACAAAACAGAACAGAACAAAAAACAAGAGTGTGTCCATCCTATTTTTTTCTTTTTTCTTTTTTTTTGCAGGTCTGGTGATGGAACCCAAGGGCATTCGACCTCCGAGCTACACCCCAGCTCTATTTTATTCTTTATCTTGAAACAGGGTCTTACTGAGTTGCAGAGGGCCTCACTAAGTAGCTGAGGCTGTCTGAGAACCTGGGGTTACAAACGTGCGCCACCACGCCCAGCTCCCATACTGTAACCCCAGTACTCCGGGAGGCTGAGACTGGCAGATCAAAGGTTCAAGGCCAGCGTCAGCTACTTAGTGAGGCCCTGAAACTTAGTGAGACCCTGTATCAAAATAAAGAACAAGTAGGCGTGGTGGCGCAAGCTTTAATCCCAGCATTCGGGAGGCTGAGACTGGAGGATCACGGTTCGCAGACAGCCTCAGCTATTTAGTGAGGCTCTCTGCAACTCAGTGAGACCCGGTTTAAAAATAAAGAATAAAAAATAAGGCAGGGGCTGTAGTTCGGAGGGTGAATGTCCCTGGGTTCCATCCCCAGACCCGCAAAAAATAAATAAATAAATAAAAGAATAAAAAATAGGGCAGGGTGTATAGCTCGAAGGTTGAATGCCCCTGGGGTTCATCCCCAGACCCACAATAAATAAATAAATAAATAAATAAATAAATAAATAAATAAATAACCAGGTGTGGTGGCTCACACTTGTAATTCCAGTACTTGGGAGGGACAGGAGGTTTCCGCAGGTTCTAAGCCACCCTTAGCTACTTAGTGAGGTTCTCAGCAGCTTGGTGAAACCCGGTTTCCAAATAAAACATAAAATAGGTCTGGGAGTATAACCCAGGGATAGAAAGCTCCTGGGTTCCATCCCTAGTACCACAAAAAATAAATAAAGGTGGGCATGGTGGAAAAGGATTGTAATCCCAACATTCAGGAGGCTGAGTCAGGAGGATCACAGTGACAGATAGCCTCCGGTACTTAGGGAGGCCCTCGGCAACTCAGTGAGACCCTGTTTCAAAACTATATATATTCTCGAGCGTGGTGATGCACACTTGTAATCCCTGCGCTTGGGAGGCTGAGACAGGAGGATCACACAGTTTCGAGGCCAGCCTCAGCTACTGAGTGAGGCTCTCAGCAACTTGGTGAGACCCTGTTGCCAAATAAAGTATAAAAAATAGGTCTGAGAGTATAGACCTTAGATAGAAAGTCCCTGTGTTTCACCCCCACTTCCACAATAAGTAAATAAACAAATAAATAAATATGGCTAGGGGTGTAGCTCGGAGTTATAATGCGCCTGGGTTCCATCCCCAGTAAATAAGGGGCCGGGGCTGCTGTGCGGTGGGTGGGCAGGGCGAGCCTGCTTTGGAGGAGGAAGCCTGGGGTTTTCTGGGCAGGGGCGCGAGGCCTGGCGCTAAGGTGCTGGGAGCGGAGGAGCATCAGGGGCGCCGCGACTCGGGGTGCGGAGGCCAGGGACCCCAGCAGGGCGAAGGCCGAGCGGGGAGGAGGAGGGGAGGGGCGCCGCTGGGCCTCGGGGCAGGAATGCAGCGGGCGAGGGCCGGGAGAAGACCGAGCCCCGGTGCGGGTCGTGCGGGGCGGAGCACCCGCGCCCCAGTCAAGCTGAAACAAGCACTTAGAGAAAATGGCTCTTTCCCTACCTGCACCTTCTCCGCTGGAATGCGGAGAGGCTGCCCCCCTCCCCCGCCTTTCTGCCCCGGGCTAGGAAAACTGAGGGAGAGGGGAATTCTCTGTGGGGAGAGGGAAGGCTCCTCCATGCTTGAGCAACTCCTGGGGCGCTGTGGCACAGACCTGGAATCGCAGCGCTTGGACGGCTGAGACCGGAGGATTGAGGGTTCGAGGCCAGCCTCAGCAATTTAGTGAGACCCTCAGCTACCTAGAGAGACTGTTTCAAAATAAAAAGGTCTGTGATGTAGCTCAGACATAGAATGCCCCTGGGTTCAATCCCCAGTGCAACAAAAATGGGGGTTCAAGAGAGATGGGGCGCTCCTGGGTCGTTCCCAATACCCCAGGAAGAGAAAGGAGTGGACCAGGCCCATGGCAGAGGTGGGGAAAGAGTGGGGAGTTTCCCATGGGACTCCCCAGGGCCCTGCTAGACACAGACTCGAGGAGACCCCGCTGTCACCCGGCAGGCCCAGGGCCTCAGCCGGCTGTCTTCCCCATCTCCTGTTCACTCACTGCTCAGGCCGGGGACCTTCAAAGGGCCTCCAAGCAGCTGCCACCACTCAACTTGGGTCACCTTGACAGTGACTCCTAGGACAGCCTCCGCCTATCAGATGGGCTCCCTGGGCTGGTCGTGGCAAGGGGCACTGGGAGTGGGGAAGCCTCCCTTCTAGAGCTGGAAGGACCAGAGGCCAGGCCCCGCACGGGCAGTTCCTTAAGGTAAGGAAGAGCGGCCCTGGCTGAGCGGCCTCAGCGGGATGCAGGGCTCAGGGTCTCCGCGGAGGTGCTGGCGCGGCCCTGGGCCACAAGATAACCCATTCATGGCGGGTGAAAGGTTTTTCCAGAAATGGGGAAAAGAGTTCATCATCTCTGCTCCAGGGCACCTGAGGGAGTGTGGCAGCTGCCTCTGCACAGAGGTGTGGGGCGGGCGGCCTCCGGAGTCTCAGAGCCAGAGCCCCACTCAGCAGCTGCGCCTCCCCACCTCCTGGGGAAAGGCTGGCCTCAGCTGACCCCTGAACTTTCCTCAGCCCATACTTCCCGCCCACATTGCTGGGCCCCTCGCACTGGCGTCAAGGTCAGCAGGAGGGGAAAGGAGGAAAATCACCCCAGGGAGGCTGCGGGAGTGCTCCCGAGGGGTGTTGGGAGGCCTCAGGGGCGTCTTCAGGGAACCCTAGGAAGGGAGCAGGGCCAGGCAGGTCCAGGTCCCCTGACTTCAGCCTTCCCTACCCTAAGGAATTCAAGCTGCATTTGAATGGCGTTGGCTTAGGGCCTTTGGCATGTAAAGATTCCACCCCAGTTTCCTGGAGTCTCCCAGGGTCCCTCCCCCAGGGCCCTCCGGCCCCTCTCCTTTCCCACCGGACTCTCCCTCCTCACCTGCTGCGCCTGCCCGCCCTTCCTTCCCTCCCCCGTGCAGTGCACAGCTGTTCCCAGACTGTGGGATCTGGGGCCATGGCCCCTGCTGAGCTGCCCCCCCTTCTTGACGCCAGTACTGCCCTGCACCGCTCTGGGCCTTGTACCTCATATCCTGGAGCCCTGCGGCACCCACGGGCCACCACAGCTGTGGGCTGCCTGCGCCCGGGCCAAGAACAACAGCTGCCTGGGCTCCGGGTCTCCCCTTCCGGCCAAGGTCCTATGCCTCCTACCAGCCTGTGCGAGCTGCCATCCCCACTCTGCACAGGACTTTGGCTTCTTGGGCCCTGGTCTTCTGAATGCTCCCCATGGAAAACTGGCCTGCAGGGAAGAGACGCCCGGCCGCCCGACCTCCGCTGGAGGCCCTCCTCCCAGCGCCCTGCACAGCCAGCGATCTTCCAAACCCGGACCCTGCAGGCCTGCCTGCTCAGCGCGCCCGCAGCACAGCTGCAGGACCTCTAGAGCGCTGCCTGCCTGGGCCCTCAGCTCTCCGCTAACTTCGCTGCCTACTTCTCTGTAGCTCCCGTGTGCCCTGGGTGTGCCCTGGGTGTGCCCTTGGGTGTGTTTCGGGAACCCAAGGGCATTCTACTCAGCTAGGTCCCTTCCCTACTTCGTCTTTGTTTTGAAACAGTCTCAGTAGGTTAGTAGGTTGCTAAGAGTCTCACTAGATTACTGAGGCTATTCTCAAACAAGAGATCTTCCTGTTTCAGCTCCCAAGTACTAGGGTAACAGGCTTGTGCCACCCTGCCTGGCTCTCCATATCTTTTTTAATTTATTCAAGAGATTGAACCTAGGGTCATTCTATGTCAAAGCTACAATCCAGCCCTATTTTTTATTCTTTAGTTTTTTTTAAAGGAGTTATTTTAGCTGGGCTTGGTGGCACACGCTGGTAATCCCCGTGCTTGGGAGGCTGACAGGAGGATCGCACAGGTTCGAAGCCACCCTCAGCTACTGAGTGAGGCTCTCAGCAACTTAGTGAGACCCCCAGTACCACAAACAAACAAACAAACCAGGCATGGTGGCACACACTTGTAATCCCAGCATTCGGAGGCTGAGATCAGAGGATCTTTGTCTTGGACAGCCTCAACTACTTAGCAAGGCCCTTTGCAACTCAGTGAAATCCTATTTCTTTTTTTTTTTTTTTTTTTTTTTGGTGGTACTGGGGTTCCTGGAAACCCTCCTCCGGGCTATACTCCCAGACCTATTTTTTATATTTTTATTTGGAAACAGGGTCTCTTAAACCAAGGAGGCTGGCTTCTAACCTGCGTGATCCTCCTGTCTCTGCCTCCCAAGCTTGGGGATTACAAGCGTGCGCCACCACGCCCCGGCCGAAACCCTATTTCAAAAATAAAAAGACTAAGAAAAATACAGCTGAGGGTGTAGCTCTGAGGTAGAATGTCCCAGGGTTCCATCTCCAGCGTCACAAATAAATAAATAAATAAATAAATAGGGCTGGGGTATAACTCGGAGGCAAAATGCCCTTGAGATCAATCCCCAGCACTAAAGAGAGAGAAAAGGCAGATTTCTGATTTCCAGGTTGGCCTGAGGGCCAGTGGTCGAACACAGGTATTCTCAGGGTAATCTGATTATAGGATATTCTGCAGTTCTGAGATTTAATGTAAGCCTCCTTCAGTCCTTATCTGTAAAGAGAGCAAAGAGCAGCCGGACATGATGGTACAGGCCTGTAACCCCAGTACTTGGGATCTTGAGACTAGAGGATCTCACATTTGCAGCCAGCCTCAGGAACTTACCAAGACCCTCCGCAAGCTAGTGAGACCCTGTTTCAAAACAAAAAATATTGCAAGCCGGGCGTGGCGCACGCTTGCAATCCCAGCATTTGGGAGGCTGAGACAGGAGGACCACACAGGTTCGAAGCCAGCCTCAGCTACTTAGTGAAGCCCAACTTAGTGAGACCCTGTTTCCAAATAAAGTATAAAATAAATAGGTCTGAGAAAAGCCCCTGGATTCCACCCCCAGTAAAACACACACACACACACACTCACACACACACACACCAGTACTTGCAGTACTTGGGAGGCTGAGACAGGAGGATCTCAGCAAAGTAGGGAGACTCAGCAACCTAGTGAGACCCTGTTTCAAACTATAAAACAACAACAACAACAAAAAAGCCTGGCATGGTAGGTAGCGCACACTTGTAATCCCAGAGACAGGAGGATGGTGCAGGTTCGAAGCCAGCCGCGCTGGCGTAAAAGACCCTGTTTCAAAAATATAAAATAGGCCTGGGAGTGTAGCCCGGAGGTAGAAGGGCTTCCAGGAACCCAGTACCACCACCAAAAAAAAAAAAAAAAATAGGGTTGGAGGTATAGCTCGGAGGTAGTATGCCCCTGGGTTCCATACCTACTACCGCAAAAAAAAATAAAAAAAAGAGAGAGAGAAAAAAAAATCCTCCTGCCTCAGCCTTCACAGTCACTTGAATAACAGGCATGTACCAGCCCCAGCTGTTTTTTTTTTTTTTTTTTTTTTTTTTTTTTTTTTTAGTACTGGAGATTGAACCCAGGGACATTCTACCTCCAAGCTACACGCTGAGGTGACTGTCCTGCCTCACCCTCCCAGTCCGTGGCCACAGGTCTGGACCATGCTCAGCTCTTTTTTGTTCCTGATGAAAAATCTCTACTAATTTTCTCATCAGGAGGTTTTGTTCTGCTTTGAGAACTTCAACAATACTGCATTGGTGGCACACTGAGGGCCTGACTTGAGGAATGACACCAGATGACCCACGCACGGCGTCTGATGACACACGACGTCTGATGATTTTTTTTTTTTTTTTTGGTGGTCCTGGGGGTGGAACCCAGAGGCTTTCTACCTCCAGGCTATACTCTCAGACCTATGTTTTGTATTTTATTTGGAAACAGGGTCTCACTAAGTTGCTGAGAGCCTCACTAAGTAGCTGAGGCTGGCTTCGAACTTGTGCGATCCTCCTGTCTCCGCCTCCCAAGCGTGGGGATTACAAGTGTGAGCTACTATACCGGCTTAATGATTTATTTAATAGTCCTGTTTGGCTGGCTGTGATCACCCACACTTGTAATCCCAGTACTTGAGAGGCTGAGACAGGAGGATCACAGGTTCAGGGCCAGCCTCAGCCACACACACATACACAAAGTACTGTTTGTAGCTGGGCATGGTGGCGCATGCCTACAATCCCAGTTCTTAGGAGGCTGAGTCAGGAGGATCACAGGTTCAAGACCAGCCTCAGCAACTTAGGGAGAGCATGTTTCAAAATAAAATACGGCTGAGAATGTAGCTTGGAGGTAGAATGCGGGTTCAGTCCCCATTATCATACATGTGGGTGCACATGTATACACACACACACACACACACACACACACACACACACATATACATGCACAGTGCTATTTGTGATCAAAGTATGTGAATGTTAACTTTATTTATTTATTTTGTGGTACTGAGAGTGAAACCCAGAGGCTTTCTACCTCCGGGCTATACTCCCAGACCTTTTTTATATTTTATTTGGAAACAGGGTCTCACTAAGTTGCTGAAAGCCTCACTAAGTACCTGAGGCTGGCTTCTAACCCGTAATCCTCCTGTCTCAGCGTCCCGAGCCTGTGGACTACAAGTGAGCGCCACCATGCACGGCCTGAATGCTAACTTTAGACCACGCGTGTGTGTGTGTGTGTGTGTGTGTGTGTGTGTGTGTGTGTGTGTAGCATTGGGGATTGAATTTAGGGGTGTTATACCTCCAAGCTACACATCCATCCCTATTTCATTTATTATTATTATTATTATTAAAATTATTATTATTATAGTGTGGGGGGTGTGGTATTGGGGATTGAACCCAGGGGCATTCTACTTTTGAGATACAGCCTCAGCCCTTTTTTATTTTATTTTATTTTATTTTATTTATTTATTTATTTTGCAGGTGTGGAGATAGAACCCAGGGGCATTCGACCTCCAAGCTACACCCCCTGCCCTATTTTTTATTCTTTCTTTTGAAACCGGGTCTCACTGAGTTGCAGAGGGCCTCACTAAGTATCTGAGGCTGTCTGCGAACCGCGATCCTCCTGTCTCAGCCTCCCGAACGCTGGGATTATAAACGTGCGCCACCACGCCCGGCTTTTATTTCATTTTATTTTCATTTTGAAACTAGGTTAATGAGAATCTCACCATTTCCTGAGGCTGTCCTTGAACCTGTGATCCTCTTGTCTCAGCCTTCCAAGTCCTGGGGTTACAGGCGTGCACTACCATGCCTGGCCTTTATTTTTCACTTTTTATTTTTATTTTTAAACAGGATCTCACTAAGTTGTAGGAAGCCTCACTAAATTGTGGAGGCTGGCCCTGAACCTGCAATCCTCCTGTCTCAGCCTCCTAAGCACTGGGGTTGCAGGCCTGGGCCGCTGCGCCCGGCCTGAACATAGACTTTGAATCTGGACTTTTCATCATGGCTGCTCTGGCCCTGTCCTTGAGGTCTCCTGTCTGCTTACCGCTGGGTCTTGTCCACACTAAGTCCTCTCATTCTGGATTCCTTTCGTAAGGGATAATGTGTGCCAACAGTAAAGCCAAGAGCCAGGCTGACTTCAGGGGAAGGACATGTGTCCCAGGAAAGCCAGGGAGAGCCAGCATTCCTTGGCTCCCAGTGCCCAGCAGCTGCGGAAGCAGGCCCAAGGCCCGGCTCTTCCCATGGCTCTTCCCATGGCCCCCAGGACAGGAGAAATCTCGTTTCCTGCCCTCCCGGTGATTGGACACGCATAGTCCCTGGTGGGGGCGGCTGAGTATTGTGCAGCAGGCCTCAGGGGAGGGTGGGACTGTCAGCCAGCCTGTGGGAAGGCAGCTTGGGACAATCTGGGACTCCATGGCAGGGTCCCCAGCCTTCCTTAATTGGAAAAAAAACACTGACAGTTTTTCAGAAAAACAGCTCCCGTTTTCAGATAATTTCAAAATACTGCTAGTTAGCTGGGCATGGTGGAGCACACTTGAAATCCCAGCATTTGGGAGGCTGAGACAGGAGGATCGTGCAGGTACACACACACACACATATAAGAAAAAAATATATATACACATATAAAAATTAATTGAGTTGAGGTCCTTCCCAACTGGCTGCGGCACAGGGCCTTGTCCTGGCCCTCTGGGCTTGCACTGCCCTCTAGAGCCCACACACTGGCGAGGCGAGAGGAGCCTCAAGGGGCCACCTGGTCGGCCACCCCTGTGGAGCTAATTCAAATCTTACTGTTAGAGATAGTCTAAAAGAAAGGGGTTGCCTAGCATGGTGGTGTAATCCCAGGGACATTGAGAGTAAAGCAGGAAGATCACAAATTCAAGGCCAGCCTCCACAATTTAGCAAAACTCCACTTTATTTATTTATTTATTTATTTAGGTGGTACTGGGGTTCCTGGAAGCCCTTCTACGTCCGGGCTACACTCCCAGACCTATTTCATACTTTTTTATTTTTGGAAACAGGGTCTCTTAAACCAGCAAGGCTGGCTTTGAACCTGCGCGATCCTCCTGTCTCCACCTCCCAAGCGTGGGGATTACAAGAGTGCGCCACCACACCTGGCAAAACTCCACTTTAAAATAAAAAATTAGCCGGGCGTGGTGGCGCACGCCTGTAATCCCCGCCTGCGCTTGGGAGGCAGAGACAGGAGGATCGTGCAGGTTCGAAGCCAGCCACACTGGCTTAAGAGACCCTGTTTCAAAAAAAAAAAAAAAAAAAAATATATATATATATATATACTATATATATATATATATATATATATATATATATATATATATATGATATAAAATAGGTCTGGGAGTGTAGCCCAGAGGTAGAAGGGTTTCCAGGAACCCCAGTACCACCTAAATAAATAAATAAATAATTAGCCAGGAGTGGTGGCGCACGCTTGTAATCCCCGCGGTTGGGAGGCAGACACAGGAGGATCACGCAGGTTCGAAGCCAGCCGCACTGGTTTAAGAGACCCTGTTTCCGAATAAAAAAGTATAAAAATAGGTGTGGGAGTGTAACCCGAAGGTAGAAGGGTTTCCAGGGACCCCAGTACCACTAACAACAACAAAAAAATTAGGAGTCCGGCGCAGTGGCACATGCTTGTAATCCCAGCATTTGGGAGGCTGAAATAGGAGGATCCTGGTTTGAAGACAGCTTCAGCTACTTAGTGAGGCCCTCTGTAACTCAGTGAGACCCTGTTTCAAAATAAAGAAAAATTAGGACTGGGGGGTATAGTTCGAAGCTAGAATGCCACTAGGTTCCATCTCCAGTAACACACACACACACACACACACACACACACACACACACACACACAATTAGGAAGCCAAGTGTGGTGGTACATGCCTGTAACCCCAGTACTTAGGAGGCTGAGACAGGAGGATCTCAGGTTTTGGGCCAGCCTTAGCTACAGCTTAGTGAGACCCTGTTTAAAAAATAAAGAATAAGCCAGATGTGGTGGCACACACTTGTTTTTTTTTTATTTTTTTATTTTTTATTTATTTTTTATTTTTTTGGTGGTACTGGGGGTGGAACCCAGAGGCTTTCTACCTCCGGGTTATACTCCCAGACCCATTTTATATTTTTTATTTGGAAACAGGGTCTCACTAAGTTGTTGAGAGCCTCACTAAGTAGCTGAGGCTGGCTTCAAACCTGTACAATCCTCCTGTCTCAGCCTCCCAAACGCGGGGATTACAAGCATGCACCACCACGCCCGGCAAATTTTTTTTTTTTTTTTTTGGTGGTACTGGGGTTCCTGGAAGCCCTTCTACCTCCGGGCTACACTCCCAGACCTATTTTTACATTTTTATTTGGAAACAGGGTCTCCTAAGCCAGCGCGCGCGGCTGGCTTCGAACCTGCACGATCCTCCTGTTTCTGCCTTCCAAGCGTGGGATTACAAGCATGCGTGACCACGCCCGGCTTGGCACACACTTGTAATTCCAGCATTTTGGAGGTTGAGACTGGAAGACTGCGGTTCATGGACAGCCTCAGCTAATACTTAGTGAGGCCCTTTGCAACTCAGTAGTGAGACCCTGTTTCTTTCTTTCTTTTTCTTTTTTTTTTTTTTGGTGGTACTGGGGATGGAACCCAGGGGCCTTCTACTTCTGGGCTATACTCTCAGACCTCTTTTATATTTTATTTGGAAACAGGGTCTCTCTCTCTTAAGCCAGCTGAGGCTGGCTTCGAACCTGTGCAATCCTCCTGTCTCAGCCTCCCAAGCGCGGGGATTACAAGCGTGCGCCACCGGCAAGACCCTGTTTCAAAATAAAGAATAAAAATAGGCCTGGGAGTGTAGCCTGGAGGTAGAAGGGTTCCAACCCCAGTACCACCAAAAAAAAAAAAAAAAAAAAAAAAAAGAATGAAAGGAAGAAAGTAAGAAAGAAAGAAAGAAAGAAAGAAAGAAAGAAAGAAAGAAAAAAGTAAATAGTATTGGGCTTGGTGGTACATGCCAAAAAATAAAATAAAATAAGATAAAAAATGAAGTAGAGTTGGGCATGGCGATACATGCTTGTAATCCCAGCACTTGGGAGGCTGAGACAGGAGGATCTGGTTTGTGGCCAGCCTCAGCTACTTGCTGAGGCTCTCAGCAACTTAGACCCTGTTTCAAAATAAAGAATAAAAAACAAGGCTGGGGGTGTAGTTTGGAGGTAGAATGCCCCTGGATTCCATCCCTAGTACTGCAAATGAATAAAATATAAATGAATAAATATATAAATAAATAAAAATACTAGTTGGGTGTGGTGCTACATTCCTATGATCCTAGTACTTGGGAAGCTGAGACAAGAGGGTCCCAGGTTCCAATCCAGCCTCAGCAGTTTAGTGAGTCCATCTGCAACTACTGGGACTGTGTCACGCACTTGTAATCCTACTGCTTGGGAGTGAGGCCCTCCACAACTTAGTGAGAACCTGTTTCCAAATAAAATATAAAATAGGTCTGGGAGTGCAGCTTGGAGGTAGAAAGCCCCTGGGTTCCACCCCCGGGACCACACACACACACACACACACACACACACACACACACACACACACACACACAGAGTGGTGACTGTACTTTCCAGCAGGGGGCACCAGCTGCCTACCTATGCCCGAGGATTGGCGCCAGGAGAGGAGTTCTTAGAGAACCGGGATGCAAACCAGTCCCGGGCGATGGTGCCAGGAAAACACCGTATTCGTGAAGTCAGAAACACTGAGAGAGCGTCTGCACGCCAGGCCTCCTTCTAGGCCCCAGGAGCTTGGCCTGAGCAAGGTCGGGCCGCGCCTGCTTCCACTGGGTGGGCTTCCAGAGGCGAGCTGTCCAGCACGGCGGGCACCAGGCACACGGGGATGGCTTGTGGCTACTGCAAACTGAGACGTACTGTAAGCGAGAAATACGCACCAACGCAGATCGACTGAAAAAATAGCATTGCACCAAACAACAAACCAAAGCTACGCACCTTGTGAGGCAGGGACCGGCAGCAGAACAATGGAAAACCGCCACTGGCCAACATCTGGTTGCTGGAGGGAAGCGCTCTGGTGTGAGGGTGCAGGCACAGGGCTACACCCCGTTTGTTTGTTTACTTATTTATTTATATTTGTGGTACTGGGATGGAACCCAGAGGCTTTCTACCTCCGGGCTACACTCCCAGACCTATTTTCTATTTTATTTGGAAACAGGGTCTCATTAAGTTGCTGAGAGCCTCACTAATTAGCTGAGTCTGTCTTTGAACCTGCAAGATCCTCCTGTCTCAGCCTCCCAAAACAGGGATTACAAGCGTGCGCTGCCACGCCCGGCTCCCCAGCCCAAAATTATTTTCCTTTTTCCTTCCTTCCTTCCTTCCTTCCTTTCTTTCTTTTCTTTTCTTTTTCTTTTTTTTTTTTTTGGTGTTGGGGATTGAACCCAGGGGCATTCTACCTCCAAGCTACACCCCCAGATCAATTCTTTAATTTTGAAGCAGGGTCTCACTGAGTTGCAAAGGGCCTCACTAAGTAGCTGAGGCTGTCCGCGAGCCTGCAATCTTCCTGTCTCAGCCTCCCAAATGCTGTGATTACAAGTGTATACCACCACACCCAGCTTATTTTTCATTTTGAAACAGTCTTAGTAAAGTATTGAAGGGTGGCCTCAAACCTGTGATTCTCCTGTCTCAGCCTCGAAAGTACTGGGATTATTGGCAAGTGACAGGTGCCTGCCTGCATGATTAATTTTGAATTGGAACCCAGAAATTGAAAATTTTACCTTTGTAGATGATGCATAGGGTTGTATTCCTATAAATATTCTTGAAATTTGTTCTAAGATGCACATAAATATTTTGATTACTAATTTATGGCTTGCTATTTTAAAGCTTCGTTAGGTTGGATCAGAGTAGATTTTAGTGTACAGTAAATATTTATCTGTAACTGAAGAACTATCCTTTTAAGTACTCTACAAGATGGCCAAGGAATTAAGAGTTTTTTTTTGTGTGTGTGTGTGTTTGTGGTACTGGGGATTGAACCAACGGATATTCTACCTCTAAGATATCAAGCTATCACTCCAGTCTTGTTGTTGTTGTTGTTGTTGTTGTTGTTGTTGTTGTTGTTGTTTGTAGTACTGGAGATTGAACCCAGGGACATTCTACCGCAGAGTTACACCCACCCCATTGTTTTGGTGGTGGTACTGGGGTTCCTGGAAGCTCTTCTACCTCCGGGCTACACTCCCAGACCTACTTTTATATTTTTTATTTGGAAACAGGGTCTCTTAAGCCAGTGCGGCTGACTTCAAACCTGCGCGATCCTTCTGTCTCTGCCTCCCAAGTGCGGGGGTTACAAGCGTGCACCACCACGCCCGGTCCAGCCCTATTTTTTATTCTTTATTTTTAATTTAATTTAATTTTACCCCCCTACTGGGGATGGAACCCAGGGGCATTCTGCCTCTGAGCTACACCCCCAGCCCTATGTTTTTGATTTTTATTTATTTATTTGGTGGTACTGGGGGTGGAACCTAGGTTCTTTCAACATTTGGGCTATACTCCCAGATCTATTTTATATTTTATTTGGAAACAAGATCTCACTAAGTTGCTGAGAGCCTCACTAAGTAGCTGAGGCTGGCTTCAAACCTGTGAGATCCTTCTGTCTCAGCCTTTCAAGTACTGGGATTACAAGCATGCCACCTGCCACCGCCACCAGCTTTTATTCTTTATTTTGAAACAGTGTCTCACTGAGTTGCAAAGGGCTTCACTAAGTAATAGCTGAGGCTGTCCTCCAACCATGATTCTCCTGTCTCCACCTCCCAAGTGCTGGAATTACAGGTGTGTGCCACCAAGCCCAGCTCCTCTTGCCCTATTTTATTTTATTTTACTTATTTACTATTTACTTATTTTATGTTCTGGGAATTGAACATAATTCGAGCCACACCCTCAACCCAATTTTATTCTTATTTTGAAACAGGGTTTCACTAGGTTAACAAGAGTCTCACTACTTGCTGGGACTGGCCTTGAACCCTCGATTTTCCTGTCTCTGTCACTCAAGTACTGAGATTACAGGCATGTGCTATTATGAGCAGAAAACAAGGAAGGTTTATATTGTGGGTGGGGTAACATTAAACTATTTCTGGCTCTGAGGACAGACGCGATTGTGTCTCTGGGGCAGTACTTTCCCAGGGCTTGCATAGTTTCCTCACATTACTCAGTGCTGATGATTACTCCGCGGAAGCCTCAGGAACCCCTAGATCTCCAATCCTCTGAGCACTCCCTTCATTGCTAGCCTCTGCGTGTGTGTGTGTGTGTGTGTGTGTGTGTGTGTCTGTCTGGGGATGGAACCTAGGGGCATTCTACCCTCAAGCTACACCCCCTGCCCTTTTGTTTTTGTTTTTTATTCTTTATTTTGAAACAGGGTCTCACTAAGTTGCGGAGGGCCTCACTAAGTAGCCGAGGCTGTCTGCGAACTGCGATCATCCAGTCTCAGCCTCCCGTATGCTGGGATACAAGCGTGCGCCACCGCGCCCGGCCTCTGAAACAGTCGTAATTGATGAGCGTCTCAGTGCTTGCTGAGGCTATTCTCGAACCTTCAATCCTCCTGCCTCAGCCTCTAGTTACTGGGATTATAGGTGTGCGTCACCACACCCAGATTTACCTATTTTACTATTTTTGTGGTACTTGGGGTTGAGCCCAGAGGCATTCTACTTCAGAGCTGCGCCCCCAGCCCTTTTTTAATTTTTATTTTGCGGTACTGGGGATGGAACCCAGGAACATTCTACCGCTGGGTTACACCCCCAGCTCTATTATTATTATTATTATTATTATTATTATTATTATTATTATTATTTGGTACTGGGGATGGAACCCAAGGGTATTCTACCTCGAGTGACACCTCCAGCCGATTTGTTATTCTTTATTTTGAAAACGGGTCTCACTGAGTTGCGGAGGGCCTAAGTAGCTGAGGTTGTCCGCGAACCGCGATCCTCTTGTCTCAGCCTCCCAAATGCTGGGATTACTAGCGTGTGCCACCACGCCCAGTTTGAGGAGCACACTTCTAACCAAATTAGCAGAAATTCTCTAAGGATAATGGAGCCACAAATAAGGAGACAGAACTACTGGGCCGTTGCCCAGGCACAACTCCAAGAATCGCACGTTGATTGGCTGTAGGAGAACTTCTGTAGCCACTTCCGACTTCCGGCCCTCCTTGGCCATTGTTGATTGGCTGGACGGCTCGGCGCGCGGCCTCCCGGGAGTTGTAGTTCTTAGAGTACCGCCGGGGACTCTGGGAAGGCCTGGAGGGGGGGTCGGAAGCTCCTAGCTGCAATTGCGCTGGGTAGCGGCTGCCGGCACCATGTCCCGTGTGTTGGTGCCCTGTCATATAAAGGGCACCGTAGCCCTGCAGGTGGGCGACGTGCGGACTTCCCAAGGCCGGCCTGGCGTGCTGGTCATCGATGTCACCTTCCCCAGTGTTCCGCCTTTCGAGGTGAGCTGACCCCGCGGGCGTGACCGGGGCTCCTGGGCGGGGCAACCTGGAAACTTGGGCGTTTCCTAGGCGTTTCATCCTTTACTGAAAGCCTCTGCCTGGTCCACGTCCTGGAGAATTAGTTGACCATGCATTGATTTATTTTTCAGCAGCATATGCAGTATAGAATAGGGGTTACTGTCCTGTCCATTTCAATCTCTTCCCCACGACCCGGACAGCGTTAGCAACGGAGATGCCAAAGGGTGGGGTACCAGGTGGTACTGGAAATACAGTTGTGAACCAAATAGGGGCGAGTGGGCAGCTCGTTCCAGGGCACAGTTAGGGATCGTTAAACAACTATTTACCCCCAAACCCTTTTCTCCCCATTCCTGTAGTCCCTGCCAGAGGTCAGGTGCAACTATGGTGGGACCTTCCCAGTGATTCCGGTTTCCAGTCTCCAGTTGCACTTACATATCATTTGACAGAGTGACTGGACACACTGGGGACTGCAACACAGAGGACAGAGCTTGGAACCAGAGCCCCTCTGCGCCTCACCCTCCCGCTTGGCCTCATGCATTTTGTGTAACCCTGTCATTATCCCCTAACCTGTAACTTACTATCAACTGGGAAACCTGATCACAGACAGAACCTGTGCCTGGAAATCCTGGGTAGAATCCAGGTGAAGGTGGTTACCTGTATTATTATTATCGTCATTGCAGTACTGGGGATTGAACTCAGAGACATTCTACCTCTGAGGTACGCTTTCAGTCCTATTTTTTATTCTTTTGAAACAGGATCTCCTTAAGTTGCAGAGGGCCTCACTAAGTAGCTGAGGCTGGCCATGAGCTTCAAGTGTGCACTATCACGCCCAGCTGGACACCTGTATTTTACAATTTTTTCTTGGAGCCAAGCGTGGTGACACATGATTTGACCTGGTGGGTGTTCTAGTTGCAGGAGATCACATTTAAGAATTACTACACAGCCTTTTTGAGCATCCGTGTTCGTCAGCATACCTCAGTGCACACACCAGCCAAGTGGGTGACCTGCCTGCGAGACTACTGTCTAATGCCTGACCCACACAGTGAGGAGGGAGCCCAGGAGTATGTATCGCTGTTCAAGCATCAGGTCAGCTGGGCCTCAACATGGCCAGAATAGTACATGAGGACTTAGGCCAGTATACCAGGAGGGCGGGGGAGGCCGGCTGGGCCGTGGCTCCAGGCAAGTGCCTGGGCGAGAGCTTCCCTTCCCAAAGGCCCTGGCAGCGGCATGTTGGCTGCTCTTTGAGCGGTTCCCAGCAGTGAGCTGGGTCCGCTGTGTCCTTGTGTGTGTGTCAGATGCTGTGTGACATGGCCAGAGTCCTGGAGCTGCGGTTGATTCTACGGCAGCCATCACCCCTGTGGCTGTCCTTCACAGTGGAGGAGCTGCAGATCTATCAGCAGGGACCAAAGGTAAGTGACTCGTCCAAAGCTGCTGGCCGGCTGTTTCCCCACCAGGCCTCCCGCTCTGGCCAGGAGGCCGGGCGGTGTGCAGGTGATGGGAGGATCCTGAGGTGCAGAAAGAGGACGTCATGGAAGCTGGCCAGGTGTAAATGCTGGGAGTTCACGATAGGGGTGTGGCTCCCTCCTATACCTGACCTGAGGGGCCGCCTGCCCCTTTGAGGGCTCCCTAGCAGGAACACTTGGTTGCTCTTTATGTTCCTAGCAGGGGAGCTCAGTGTTCTGATGGCTCCCTTGGGCTCCCGTGGGCCTCCTCAGCAGGGTTTCCTAGTGTCTGAAGCCTAGAGCCCTTCTCTGCTCCCAGGTGCCAGAGCTCGCCCCTGCTGTCTCACTCAGGGCAGTATACCTTTGTCTTGCAGAGCCCCTCCGTGGCCTTCCCTAAGTGGCTCTCCCACCCAGTGCCCTGTGAGCAGCCTGCCCCGCTCCTTGAGGTAAGTTCGCCCTGGCTAGGAGCTGTAGCTAAATGGTTCTGGTGTTCTGCACAGCCCTAGGTGGGACCCTTTCTGTAACAATCTGAGCCAGAGCCAGGTGTGGTGATGCATGCCTGTATCCCCAGTTATCGGGAGGCTGAGACAGGAGGATCGCAAGTTCGAAGCTAGCCTCAGAAACTTAGCAAGCCCCTCAATAACTTAGCCAGACCCTGTTTCCAAATAAAAAATAAAACAGGGCGGGGGAATGGGTGCAGCTCCAAGGTAGAATGCTTCTGGATTCAAGCCCTAGCACTACATACACGTACACACACACAAAAGAATCTGGGGGCTGGCCAGGCTGGTGGAGCAGGCTTCTAATTCCCGAGCTTGGGAGGTGGAGACAGGAGGATCGCGCATGTTCGAAGTCAGCCACGCTGGCTTAAGAGACCCTGTTTCCAAATTTTAAAAAAGTATAAAATAGGTCTGGGAGTGTAGCCTGGAGGTAGAAGGGCTTCCAAAAACCCCTGTACCACCACCACCAAAAAAAAAAATAATAATAATAATAATTTGGGGCTGGACCCAGGGGTCTTGGTTCAGTCTGTGTCATCTTCTTGGGTGCCTTGCGGGATTTGAGGCATCTTTGGTGTGCGGTTAGCTGCTTCCTGAACATCAGGTCCCAACCTCGTGTTTCAGAAGTCATCTGAGAATGTTTATTGGTCTCAGCTAGAGGGGCCCGCAGCCTAGCTTTGCCCCTACAGCTCTAAGGGCACTGCTGGGGAGACGTTCATGGACTGCTCTCCTCTGGAACAGGGTCTCCCAGACCCCAGCAGGGTGTCCTCTGAGGTGCAGCAGATGTGGGCGCTGACAGAGATGATCCGAGCCAGCCACAGTTCCACAAGGATCGGCCGTTTTGATGTGAGTGACTGCATTCCTCTTCTCTGCTGGGCTTGCATGCCCTGGGCAGCCCAGACCTGATGGTCCCTTTGTGTTGCAGGTTGATGGCTGTTATGACCTGAACTTGCTCTCCTACACTTGAGCGGCGATTCCTAGCTGAGACATTGGCCTTCTCCCACCCAGCAAGGCTTGGTTTGGGCCAGTAGAAGCCGAAGTGTGTTCCTGCATCCCAAGTGTTGCTGCCCACCCATTCTGTTTGGGCCACATTGACAGATTCAAGATACTTGGGCTTCCTGTGTTGCTTCAGCATGAGTTTCTGGCCGGTTGCACTCAGTCTTTGCCTGGCTGCAATGCAATTCCTTCTCCTACCCTAAAAATACTGAGAATTCCTGAGCACCCTCTGCCTGTCCTGCGTGCATGCACACTCATCTGCAGGCTGCCCCACCCTGAGTGCACTGGGCTGGGCTGAACCTGCCCCATCTAACTCTGGAAGGCTATGCCTGCTTTGGTACTCATTGACCGGGAATTGGAGGAGGAAAGAGAGGTTCCTTTCCCTACCCCGTGCTCCTTCTCAGCCTTCTCTTCCTTTGCACTATGCCCACAAGAAGAAATTTCCTGTTTAAACTCTGCTGCCTGCCTAGGAGGGAAAGCTTGGGGCTCCGGTAGCCTGAGCCCCTGGGCCCCTGAGCTGTCTCCTGGATCCGAGTTCCACGGGGCCTGGGCAGGTGCCTCTGGCAATGCTGGGCCTGAGAAAGAGACCTGAAACCTGTTTGCCACCTGACACAGCGCACAGCCATGTCCCTTCTCCCCTTTGCTTCTGTCCAGGCACTCTCAGCCTGATAAGGTCAATGTTGGTGGTGAGGGTGGGTCCACCCCAGACATTGGTGCCTTTGAGTGACAGGCCCTCCAATACTCCAAGCCACCCATTGCATTATTTATTTATTTATTTATTCTTATGTTGGGGATTGAACCCAGAGGTGCTCTACCTCTGACCTATATCCCCCAACCGATTTTATTTTTTATTTTGAAATAGGGCCTCACTAAGTTGCTGAGGCTGGCTGTGAACCTGTGATCCTCCTGTCTCAGCCTCCCAAGTACTGGGATCACAGGTGTGCGCTACTGTACCATTGAATTATGCAGGCTGTTTCCTTCTTGTGAGGAAACCCTGCTTCCCTCTGGCTCTCCTGGATTTGCCCCTGAAGGAGCAGTGCTGCAGGGTGTCTCAGACCTGGGAAATTGGACATGCGTGTGGCTCAACAATTTTTGGCGAAAGTTCAGCCACTTTTTGGTGCCGACCGTCTGTTTTAACCCATCAGCCTTCTTGCAATAGTCACAGCTGTGTCCCTGCTACCCGGCACAGGGCCTGGTGTGCAGCAAGATCAATAAATACTTGTGGAATGCAGACTGCCGGCTCCCTGAGTGCTGGGCGGGAGAGCTGGAGACCCTGAAGGGGGGCCAGCTGCGTGGCTCCCCACCTGCCGGCCAGCTCCACCCCGTGGCTGTCCCAGCCCCCATTTGACTCCCTCTGACTCCTGAACTGGCTGCAGGCATTTCACCTTTTGGAGGAACTTTGACCCTATGGAGGCTGGTTCTGGGCAGTCCAACCCACTCTGGACTGCCTGCAGACTTGGCTAGTTGGGGAGAAGAGCCCGAGGCTGTGAGAGGCTTCTGCACTTTGCCACATCCCAGCCTGCCCTCAGGGCTCCCCGCCCCTCTCTGGTCAGCGGCCCGCTCTGAAGACCTGTCCAAGCAGGGGCTCGGACTACATCTCCCAGCGTG
Organism: Muscardinus avellanarius; assembly: GCF_963383645.1. Classification (NCBI taxonomy): domain Eukaryota; kingdom Metazoa; phylum Chordata; class Mammalia; order Rodentia; family Gliridae; genus Muscardinus; species Muscardinus avellanarius. Next base: position 141,618,872 of record NC_137790.1, read on the forward strand.
CCTGGCAGAGTGGTGGCCTCTGGGCGCCATCTACCCCTGTGCCGGTTTCGGGAGACGATGCTGCGGGCTGTGAGCAAGGTGGTCTCTCTGGGCTTGCAGCTGCAGCCCCTCTCCTCGGCCCCAGGTCGCCCACTCAGTTGCGCACAGGTGGGACAAAGGGTGTTCGAGGTTCACTGCGAGGTTCACTGCGGACCTGGGAGGGCGGGAGGGGGCCGGGGACGAGGGCCCTGGTAGCACCGCCCGGCTGCCCGCAGGACGCGCCCCGCAGGACTCCGCTCTATGACTTCCACTTGGCCCACGGCGGGAAGATGGTGGCGTTCGCGGGCTGGAGCCTGCCGGTGCAGTACCGGGAGCGGCACGTGGACTCGCACCTGCACACGCGCCGGCACTGCTCGCTCTTCGACGTGTCGCACATGCTGCAGGTGAGCCGGCAGCGCGCCCCTGGACCGCTCTCGTGCCCAGACTGCCCTCCCGCGGCGGGTGGCCGGGCGCCGGGTTCAGGGGACGGCCTTCGCCTGGAGCTAGAGGCCCAAGGGCGGCCTGGGCGGACGCCGCGAGACCTAACAGCATCTCCACCGACCCCATCCTGGCCGCCTGAATCTCCGCCGCTTCCAGGTGCCCGGGGTTTCCTGAGCGGATACTGCTCTGGCCCGCCGTGCTGGTATTGGTTGGGAGGGAAGGGAATATCAAGGAAGTGATGGGCTCTCTGCTCTGGCCCACCGAGCTGGTATTGGTTGGGAGGGAAGGGAATATCAAGGAAGTGATGGGCTCTCGTAAGATCCAACCTTCCCAGCCTCAGCGGCGCTGGGAGATGTGGGGGCCTGACCACCAGCAGAATCTCAACTGGTGGACCCTTCTGGGCTGGACTGTTCTGTGAAAGGCAGGGAGGACATTTCCCCGCCCAGTGGCAGCGGCCTGAGGTTTTCAATCCTTTTCCCAGACCAAGATACTTGGTTGTGACCGCGTGAAGCTGATGGAGAGTTTAGTGGTTGGAGACATTGCAGAGCTGAGGCCAAACCAGGTAGGCCATCTCATTTCTGCTCAGCGAGTGCTGCGAGCGTGAGCCAGTGTGCAGCCCAGCCCGGCCCAAGTTCAGGATCCAGCCCAGGGCTTTCTACTGCCAAGCTGCATCCTCAGCCCTTTCTTCTTTTTTTCTTCTTTCTTTTCCTCTTTCTTTCTTTCTTTTCCTCTTTCTTTCTTCCTTCTTTCTTTCTTTCTTTCTTTCTTCTTTCTTTTTTGGTACAGGGGTTTGAACCCAGAGGCATTCTACCTTCGAGCTATACCCCCAGCTCATTTTTTTAAAAAAAATTCTAATTTGGACCCTGTGTGGTGACTCACACTTGTAATCCCAGCATTCGGCAGGCTGAGACAGGAGGGAGGATCCATGTTCACAGACAGCCTCAGATATTTAGTGAGGTGCTTTGCAACTCGGTGAGAACCTGTTTCAAAATAAAGAATAAAAAATAGGGCAAGGGGTATAGCTCGGAGGTTGAATGCCCCTGGGTTTCATCCCCAGACCCGCAAAAAAAAAAATTAAATTTATTCTCAAAATTAAAAATTATAAAGGGCAGGGAATGTGTTCCAGAAGCAGAATGTCACAGGGTTCAATCTCAAGTACCACAAAAACAGCACTGTCCCTAAGCCAGCAGCTTCACTGCCTCCTAGGAGCTTGTTAGAAATGTGCTCTCGCCGGGCACGGCTGCGCACGCTTTTAATCCCAGCATTTGGGAGGCTGAGACCAGAGGATTGTGGTTCGCGGACAGCCTCAGCTACTTAGTGAGCCCCTCTGCAACTTAGTGAGACCCTGTTTCAAAATAAAGAATAAAAACTAGGGCAGGGGGTGTAGCTCGGAGGTCAAATGCCCCTGGGTTCCATCCCCAAACCCGCAAAAAAAAAAAAAAAAAGTGCTCTCATTAGCCGGGTGTGGTGGCGCATGCTTGTAATCCCTGCACTTGAGAGGCTGAGATAGGAGGAACACACAGGTTTGAAGCCAGCCTCAGCTATTTAGTGAGGCTCTCAGCAATTTAGTGAGACCCTGTTTAGGAAAAAAAAAAAAAAAATGGGTCTGGGATTGTAGCCCGGGGGTAGAAAGCCCCTGGGTTCCATCCCTAGTAACACACACACACACACACACACACACACACACACACACACACACGAAATGTGCTCTCATAGCCAGGCCTGGTGGCCCACACTTGCAATCCCAGCATTTGGGAGGCTGAAACAGCAGAATTGAGGACAGCTTCAGCTACTTAGTGAGGTGCTTTGCAGCTCAGTGAGACACTGTTTCAAAATAAAGAGTAAAAAATAGGGCTGTAAGTCAGGTGTGGTGGCCTACACTTGTAATCCCAGCATTCAGGATCACAGTTCTGGACAGCCTCTGCTACTTAGCAAGGCCCATTGCAAGTCACTGAGACCCTGTTTCAAAATAAAGAATAAAAAATAGGGCTAAAGGTGTTGCTCAGAGGTAGAATGCCCCTGGGTTCCATCCCCAGTATTCCCCCTCACACACACATGCTTTCACACATTGCCCTAAACCTGATCAATGAGAACCTTTATTTATTGGTGTTGGGGATTGGACCCATGGGTGTTCTACCTCTGAGCTGTACCGTCAGCCCTATTTTAATTAATTAATTATTTATTTATTATTCATTTTTGGTGGTACTGGAGATAGAACCCAGGGGCTTTTCTACCTCCAGGCTATACTCCCAGACCTATTTTTTTATACTTTATTTGGAAACAGGGTCTTAGTTGCTGGGAGCCTAAGTATCTGAGGCTGGCTTTGAACCTGTGCAATCCTCCTGTCTCAGCTTCCCAAATGCATGTGCCACCATGCTCAGCTTTATTATTTATTTTGCAGTACTGGGGATTGAATTTATGGACATTCTACCTCTAAACTACACTCCTAGCCATATTTTTTATTCTTTATTTATTTTTATTTACTTATTTTTTTGCAGTACTAGGGATTGAACACAGGGGCATTCTACCTCCAAGCTATACCCCCAGCCCTATTTTTATTTATTTATTTAGTTGTTTATTTATTTATTTATTTTTGGTGGTACTGGAGGTGGAACCCAGAGGCTTTCTACCTCTGGGCTATACTCCCAGACCTATTTTATATATTATTTGGAAACAGGGTCTCGCTAAGTTGCTGAGAGCCTCACTAAGTAGCTGAGGCTGGCTTCGAACTTGTGAGATCTTCCTGTCTCAGCCTCCCAAGCGCGGGGATTACAAGCATGCACCACCATGCCTGGCTTTATTTTTTATTTTTGAAACCAGGTTTCACTGAGTTCCAAAGAGCCTCGCTGAGTAGCTGAGGCTGTTTGCGAACCACGATCCTCCGGTCTTAGCCTCCTGAATGCTGGGATTACAAGCGTGTGCCACCATGCAAGGCTATTCTTTAATTTGAAAAAGGGTCTCACTGAGTTGCAAAGGGCCTCACTAAGTAGTAGCTGAGGCTATCCTCGAACCATGATTCTCCTGTCTCAGCCTCCCAAATGCTGGGATTACAAGCGTGCACCACCACAACCAGATAACTCAGGCCAATTTTCTTTTTCTTTTTTCTTTTTTTTTTTTTTTTTTTTTTGTGGTACTGGGGATGAAACCCAGAGAACTTCTACCTCCGGGCTACACTCCCAGCCTCACTAAGTAGTTGAGGCTGGCTTCGAACCTGTGCAATTCTCCTGTCTCAGCCTTCCAAGTACTGGGATTACAAGCATGTGCCAACATGCCCGGCTCTGATTTTTTTTTTTTTTTTTTTGGTGGTACTGGGGTTCCTGGAAACCCTTCTACCTCTGGGCTACACTCACAGACTCACAGACCTATTTTATATTTTTATTTGGAAACAGGGTCTCTTAAGCCAGTGAGGCTGGCTTTGAACCTGCGCAATCCTCCTGTCTCCGCCTCCTAAGCGTGGGGATTACAATTGTGCGCCACCACGCTCGGTGTATGATTTTATTTCTTATTTGGAAACAGGGTCTCACTAGTTTGCTGAGAGTCTCACTAAATTGCTGAGACTGTCCAACCTGTGATCCTCCTGTCTCGGCCTCCCAACTCCTTGGATTATAAGTGTGCGCTGCCACGCCTGGCTCAGAAGCTTATTTCTAACCTGCTCTCCACGTGAGTCACAGGCCCTCACAGCCTCAGGCTCTCCATTCAGTGGGAAGGTGGGAGCCAGCCTCAGTGTCCTGGTGCTTCTGCAGGGATGAAGATGAACTTTGGAGCTTTTTCCTGGGGGTTGGAGTGTGGATGGTTCCTCTGGGCAGGATGAAGTGGTAGGCCTTAGATGTTACAGATGGAGATGAGCTGGTACCCTCAGTACCAAGGGAGACGTGCACAGGTCCCACTAGATTAGGGAGGGTTGGAGCAGAAACTTGGTGCCTGAGGATCAAAGACTGCAGACTTCAGCCCAGCCTGGTACTCCGCACACCCTAAACCCTGTGCACAAGGGCTCATGAGTTCTTAGTAGCTGAAAGGGTTTTTGCGTTTGGTGTGCCTGGTTCTCCTTTGGCCTTGGTCAAGGACCTCGAGGCAAAGATGATCCATTTTGATGCTAGGGGACACTGTCGCTGTTTACCAATGAGGCTGGTGGCATCTTAGATGACTTGATTGTGACCAACACTTCTGAGGGGCACCTGTATGTGGTGTCCAATGCTGGCTGCTGGGACAAGGACTTGGCCCTCATGCAGGTACATCTCTTTTGTCTTCCTTGTCCATAAAGAGCGTTCGTGTTGTCCAGGACACAGAGAAGGGGCTCAAAAAATGGCTGAGGGCTGCACAGCTGTGAGACTGAGGAGCAGGCCCTCCCAGCAGGCCCGGTTTTGGTGGGGGCGGGACTGGGCGAGGTGGGAGGTACCGCTGACCGGGCCCTAGGGGAGCAACCGTGGCGACAGAATGAGGAGCAACCTCCCTGGTTACCTGGGCGAGGTCCTCCCTACCAGAGGGAAGCGGTCCTCTCTCATCAGCCCGCCCTGCAGCGCCCCGTGTGTGCCTGGCAGTGCTCAGTGCGCGGCCCCTGACGGATGCCCATGTGTTTCTGTCTTTCCTTTTAGGACAAGGTCAGGGAGCTTCAGAACAGGGGTGGTGACGTGGGCCTGGAGGTTCTGGATAACGCTTTGCTAGCTCTGCAAGGTGAGGAGCCTGGCTGAGGCTGGAGCTGTTCTTGGCCTTCTTGGCTTCCTCTGCTGCTTACAGAGGCCGTTCCAAGACAAGGTGCACATGCTGTCATATTCGTGTGCCATCTTTTTCTTTTTTTCAGTACTGGGGATGGAACCCAGGAGCATTCTACCTCTAAGCTATACCCCCAGCCCTAATTTTTTATTCTTTATTTTGAAACAGGGTCTCCCTGAGTTGCAGAGGGCCTCACTAAGTAGTAGCTGAGGCTGTCCGGGAACTGTGATCCTCCTTTCTCAGCCTCCCGAATGCTGGGATTAGAAGCGTGCGCCACCACACCCAGTTTGCTATCGTGTGTGTGTGTGTGTGTGTGTGTGTGTGTGTGTGTGCTGCTAGAATTGAACCCAGGGTGCTCCTCCACTGAGCTATATCTGAACCCCTTTTATTTTTTATTTTGAGATAATCTTGCTAAGTTGCTGAGGCTGGCCTTGAACTTGCCATCCTCTTGCCGCAGCCTCCTAAGTATTGGGACCATAAACGTGTGCTACTGTGCCTGGCTTGTGTGCCACAATTCTAAGCATCTCCCCCTCCCTTACCCATAACAGGGTTCCACAGGCTAGGGGCAAAGGCATTTTTCCCACTTGTAGAGGAAGGCTGGCTCAGGACTTGTTTTGGTCCCTGAGTAAGGGCCGCGGTCCAGCTTTGAGGGGTGCTGGAAGCAGGACACGTGGTCACTGGTTCCCTGGGCCCAGGCCCCACTGCAGCCCAGGTGCTGCAGTCTGCTGTGGCAGAGGACCTGAGGAAACTGCCCTTCATGAGCAGTGCCAGGATGGAGGTGTTCGGCGTGCCCGGCTGCCGCGTGACCCGCTGTGGCTACACGGGAGAGGACGGCGTGGAGGTAGGTGGAGAAGCATGGGCAGTGCCGGGCGTGAGCCTCGGGGCCCTGTCCACCTCTGCCTGGGTCCCCTGCAGATCTCAGTGCCGGCAGCTGGGGCAGTCCACGTGGCAGCGGCTCTGCTAGAACACCCAGAGGTGAAGCTGGCCGGGCTGGCGGCCCGGGACAGCCTGCGCCTGGAGGCGGGCCTCTGCCTGTATGGGAGCGACATTGATGAACATACCACCCCCGTGGAGGGCAGCCTCAGCTGGACACTGGGTGAGCCGGGCTGCCCTCACTCGAGGGCGTCTGGAGTTGGGGTGGCCTTTAATGAGGCCAGGCGGCCCACGACTGCCCCTGAGGTGGTCTAGGCTGGAGCAGGTGACTCAGCCTTGCCGAGCCCCCATCCCTGGAAGGTGCAGTGTGGCTCTGCCCACCAAAACCGAGGGCGCTCAGCATGGCTTCCAGTGGCTGGGAGGTGGTTAGCTGTCCAGGGGAGGACAGAGCGTAGCAGAGTCCAAAGGAGGAGGCCTTGCTGCCTGACACATGTCACTCGGGGTCCTTGGAGCTAGGATGTCCCATGGCCAGGGCTTTTGTGGGCTGATCTGATGTGTTGTGTCCCAGGGAAGCGCCGCCGAGCCGCCATGGACTTCCCGGGAGCTGCCGTCATTATCCCCCAGCTGAAGGGCGAGGTGCAGCGGAGGCGTGTGGGCTTGATGTGTGAGGGGGCCCCAATGCGGGCACACAGTCCCATCCTCAGCCTGGAGGGCGCCGTGATAGGTGGGTGGTCCAGGAAGCCCGGGAGCCTTGTCCCTTCCCCAGAGTTCCCATGTTGCGCTGGCAGGGTGGTACTGGCTGCCACGTGGCCTGGGTCTGCACAGGTGCTGTGACCAGTGGCTGCCCGTCGCCCTGCCTGAAGAAGAATGTGGCAATGGGTTACGTGCCTCGTGAGTACAGTCAGCCAGGAACGCAGCTGCTGGTGGAGGTGCGGCGTAAGCGGCAGGCCGTGGTCGTCAGCAAGATGCCCTTCGTGCCCACACACTACTACACTCCCAAGTGAGAAGGGTGCAGGGCAGGGCCCCCTCCAGGAACCTTGCCTGGGGGCTGTCCAGCCCTTAGGACGAGGCAGGACTCCCTGGGGGTGGGCAGCTGAGCTGCCTTGGCTCAGGTCTGCTTATACCTCTATCCCCGCCCCAACACATGCCACCCATTCCCAGGGAACAGACCAACTCACCCAGCGTCCTGTCTTAGTGTATGATCCCATGGTGCCGCTCTCCCAGTGCTAGCTGTGGAGCTAGGCTCCCTCTTGGGGGAGGATGCATCTGTCTGACAGACCTCACCAGCGGCTCGCCTTTCAAAGGGCCGCTTCTGTGGGCAGTGTGGGCTCGGGCCACGTCTTCCACTTTGCTCTCCGGGAAGGCAAACTGCTGCCTCTCCGGGGCAGGGAGGTCCTGACTCAGCGCAAGGGCTCAGTTCAGCTCTTTCTGGTGTCAACTTACCTGGGTGGCTGAGCAGCCATGGGCTCCTCCAGGCCCAGTCCGATCAGCCTGCCACCTGGCAGCAGACTGCGGGCAGGCTCGCCACCTGGGCTGCCCTCACCTGGGGCCCGTGACTGGACTTTACTAGCCTCTTGAGAAACATTGAATCATTAAATGTGCTCCCTCCTGCTTACATACCATGGTTTCCAGCTTCATTCCTTTCTGTTCACTGCGTTCCTGGGAATCAAACCAATGCCTGCTTTTGTGTGTGTGTGTGTGTGTGTGTGTGTGTGTGTGTGTGTGTGGTACTGGGGATTGAACTCAAGAGGCTTTCTACCTCTAAGCTACACCTCCAGTCCCGTTTTATTTTTTATTTATATATATTTTTGGTACTGGGGATTGAACCTAGGAGCATTCTACCTCTGAGCTGTTCTTGAACTTGTGATCCTCCTGTCTTGTGAGCCTCCCAAGTACTGGGATTACAGGTGTGCACCACCATGCCCAGCTACGCTCCACCTCTGAAAATTGCCTTCTTGGTCCCGACAGATGGTCTGCAGACAGTGGTGTCCATGACATCCCCTCACCAGCTGCCCCCGTGGGCACAGCTGTCCCATTTGAATAACCACACAGCAGATGCATTTCTGTCTTTAATCCACATTTTCACAGCGTGGGGTGAAATGCGATCCCCGGAGGGGTCAGTGGGTGGCCTGGGATCCGAGGACACCTCTGGAGTGGGTACCAGTGCTTGAGCCAGGACTGTCACTTTGGTGTACCTCTACCTGCCTGGGTAAATATGGGTGTGTGACATCTAACAGAGACTACGGGAACACTGAGGTAGCTGGTGGCCCAGCAGAGACAGGCAGAGGTGCGGCCATGGGGAAGGCGCAGGTCCAGGGCCACAATACTATTGGGAACCGCAGTTGTTCCAGGAAGTGGTGCTTCTGGGGCGCATTTGCCACCTCGCCCTCTGGGCTCTCCCGGCCTGCTGTGAAGGGCCAGTGCTTCCTGGCCTGTGCTGCTTTCCCACTGAGTATTCCTTGGCATGAGATGGTGCTAGTGGGCTCTTAGGATGAGGCCCTATTTGTTCCAGGTCAAGATGGGAAATCATGAGACTGCAGGGCATGATGGAATCCAGCTTTCCTCCAAGGATGGAGAAATATGAGGACAGTGGGAAATGGTCATTTCTTTTGCCTGGCTCATATGTTTGGGCCAGCGAGGTGGGTATCTATGTCTGGGTGGTGCCAGCACGATCTTGGACTTTTTTTTGTTTTGTTTTCAGTATTGGGGATGTAACCCAGGGGCATTCTATCTCCCAGCTACATCCCTAACCCTATTTTTTTATTCTTTATTTTGAAACAGGGTCTAAGTTGCAGAGGGCCTCACTAAGTAGCTGAGACTGGCCGCAGCTGCGATCCTCCTGTCTCAGCCTCCCGAAGGCTGGGATTACAAGTGCGCACCACCATGCCTGGCTACAACTGATGTCACACTTAAATGGCTAGCTAAGGATCGGTGGAGATGGAGTAGAAGGCCTGGCCCAGACCAGGATTACCTGACACTGTGTCAACACAGCAAAAGCAAAGAAATAAAGGGCTTAGGGGAGAACAGACTTCCCTTACAAGTCACAGAATTGTCCACCTCAGGCTTCCTCTCAGAATGTTAAACCATTACAGGGTCCCATCCCAGGGGGATAAGAAAAGGGACAGGAAAAAGCCAAGACAAAAAGGGACTATTAGCCTCCCTCCCCCAAAGGCTTTTCCTGAGTTTGACCCCTGAGAAAGGAGGAATGTGTCTTATCTCCTAAGGTGCCCGGTCAGGGCGGAGCAAGCTCTTCCCCGGCTGTTCCTGGGCTGCTGGAGGCAAGTCTGAAGGCAATGGATGGCCAGCCCTGTGGTCCTCTGCTGCGATCCCAGGGGCCTGGGCAGCAGGGGGCCCCGTGTGGGAGCCTGCAGACCCAGTGGTGCCTCTGGAGGCCCTTCTGCTGCTGCGTTTCCTTACTCTCTGTGGGTCTTGAGAGGTTCGTTTGCCGCCATTTCCCTGAAAGTGATGGAGAGGAGAGAAGGGGTTATGTCATGGGCAGCAGACAGTCCCTGAGCCTAGTTCTCCTCTCGCTGATCGGCCCAGCCCTTCCTGGCCCCCCTCCCTCCGCAGACCTGTTATCTCCCTGGTTTCCTATCCTAGCTGCCTGCGGCAGAAATCTGGATAGTGGAAGCCTTCCTACATGGCCTCTTGACTTCACTTTTGGACCCCTCCATCTGCTCGCAGTTATAAAGGTGAATTAGATCAGCCAAGCCTTGCCTGGCTCCCTGAGCCCTCCGTGCCTTGGTGCTCAAACTCCACCATCAGCCTTACCTGTTCTGCGATCCTTGTCCTTGCCTGTGGGCCTTGTTCTGTCCACTCTCCATGCCCAGCACACTACACCACGCTCCGGCCGTTGAGCCCAGCTGAGGTAGCCTGAGAGAAGCCCTCCCCGACCACCCTTGCTCTGTACTGCTGCCTCCCTTAGGAGTCTCCTGCTTCCCCTGGGAGCAGGGCCTGGTCCTCCTCATTCTCTGGACCTATGTGGCCTCCACTATGTGGTAGAAGCTCAGATAGGGGCTTGAATGTCCTGACTAGTGGGTTCTCGTTTTACAGAGGAGGCCGATTCCGCTGAGATCACAAGTGTGCTAAGAACGGAGGCTCTCAGGGCTGGGACAGATCACTTGTGTACAACAGAGGCTGAGAGACTTGCTCCCCGCAGGCCTGCCACTTTATCTGTCTGAGATTATGACCAGACTGCCACCCAGGCCCCAGGTTGCTCAACAGCATGTTGATGATTCTCTAGGCACTGGTGCCTCGCCAGCTCGAAGCCTGAGCTCCACAGGCAGAGGTTGCTGCAAAGGCCACTAGGCCGCTGGACTTATACCCTGGAAATCTCCCTCCTGGCCGACAATAAGGGTGTGTCATTTCTTTCATGTGTGTGGTGCTGGAGATTGAACGCTGGGCAGTCTATCTCCAAGCGAAACCTCAAGTCTTTTTTAACTTTTTGTTTTGAAAGAGGGTCTGAAGTCGTGTGTGGTGGCACACACTTGTAATCCCAGCATTTGGGAGGCTGAGACTGGAGGATCAGACAGCTACGGTTACTTAGTGAGGCCCTTTGCAACTCATTGAGACTCTGTTTCAATAAAGAATAAGAAATAGGGCTGGGGAGGTAGAATGACCCTGGGTCCCGTCCCCAGTACAAAAAAAAAAAAAAAAAAAGAGGGTCTAGCTAGGTTGCTGAGGCTGGTCTCTTAACTTGTGATCCTCCTGTCTCAGCCTCCCAAGTACTGCAGTTACTTGCCAAGCATTGGGATGGGTTAGGGACAGACTTACCATGAAGGGAAATGCGTGGAGCCATCGGGTGTGGATCCATTCTGGCCACCCAAACCTGGAGGCAGGAACACATCCAGAGCTGCAGTAGACTGGGAATGGGGTTCTGAACAGGAATCTGCCCAGATCAGGAATGGGGGCCACTCTTATTTTTGGTGGAGATCTTTACTGTTGATGGGATCTTAGGGTACTAGTGGTATTGTATGGTGAGGATTCTGAGAAAGTTATCCTGTGGTGGTGAATTGGTGGGGATTCTGGCACAGATCAAGGTACAAGGATAAGTTCTGAAAAGGCTCTTGGGGACCGGTGGTAGTTCAGGGGGCTTCTGGGGTGCCCAGTGGTACCACTTGGTGGTAATGGGAACGGCCAACCCACCGAGGTTCACAGGGAGCCTCACCTGGGCGGTGATACAACCCGGTCACGGTGTTGCCGTAGAAACCCCAGGCCAGCTGGATGCCCAGGAGACTTAATACCAGCCATAGCAGCAGCAGCTTGAAGAGGGTCACACGCATGTCCTGCGCCTCCCACTCCCGCAGAAACTCGCTGCCCAGGGCGCCCAGCGCGCCCAGGACAGTGGCGGGCAAGGCATGCAGAGACTGCCCAGACCAAGACTCCGCCATGACTGGCCGGCGCCCTACCCCGGGTACTGTCACTGCAGTCCACACCGCGCAGGCGTGTGGTCTTCCGGGTTCAGACCCCTCAGGGCGCACGCGTGATATCGGGCTGAGGGCCTAGCTCGCCTGCGCGAAGTGTTGGCAGTTTAGGGCGGAGAATACAAACCGCGCACGCGCACCCGACCCCACCCTGCTTACTTAGAGGATGAGTGACTCCAAGAGTATAAAATAGCAACCAGGTCTTTTATAGCCCTGGCCTTCCCGTCATGCCCCGCGCGGCTGCAACGATTGGTCCGGCGGCCGGCTCTCGGGGCGTGGGCGCGCCGCTGAGCAATCGCGGCTGAGCAGCGGGCTCGCGCGCGCGCGCGGGGCTGCGGCCGGCGCCGGCGCGCGCGCGCGGCCTCCCGGGGGCGCGCACGTCGCTCCCCGCCCTCCCGCCGCCCGCCCGCGCTCGCTCGCGCTCCCCGCCCGCCGCCCTCCGTCGGTTCTCCCGGTAGTCGGCCGTCGTCTCCGGAGCCGCCCGTCCTCGTCGACGAGCTCGCGACTCGCGGACCGGCGTCTTCGGCGCGAAGAGGCCGGAGTCGGCGTCGCGGTCGCCCGAGGTGAGCGGGAGGGTTCTCCCGGCGCCGCGGGCCCGCCCGCCCGCACTTTCCCGGCGCCCGCCCGGCGCCCCGCCGCGGCCGCGCCCCACCTGCTGCTCGGGCCCGGCCTCGCCCGGCCCGGCCCGGCCCGGCCCGGCCCCGGCCCCGGCCCCGGCCCGCCCGCGCGGCCCGGAAGCGCCGCCGCCGCCCGCGCCCCGCCCGCCGCCGCTTCCTCCGCCGCCGCCCGCCGAGGCCCAGCAAACTCCGGGCAACTCCATTTTGCCTTCCGCCTCGGTCGCGGGACGCGGGACCCGGCTTACGCAGGTGGAGACGGGCGAGGGGCGGCTTTATTTTTTTAATGCACTGTTGGGCATGGCGTAAGTTGTAAAGAGGTGCTGTTGAAATCCTAGGGGTGAGGACTGCCTGTATCGGGTGCAAAAGGTCTTTTTCAGCTGAAAAGAGATTTTTTCCCCGAAGCTGATTTGGGCTGGGTAGCTCCAGTCGAGTTCCAGTTACACTCAGGTTTCAGTTACCACCTTGATTGGGATTCACTTGAACATCTGTCCTCAGTTACTGGTGGGATCGTTACAGGTAGTTTTCATGAAATTGCACTCTTTATACCCAAACCGACTGGATCAAAACATGTTTAGTAGTTTATGGTAGAAAATTGGCATCCCTTGTTCCCCAGCGTTGGTCCTATTTGCGTCTCTGTATGTATTTATGGGGTTGCTTGAACCCAGGGCTTTTCTATTTCTGAGATCACCCCCTCCAAGCCTAAATTTTTTTTTAAATTTTGAAACGGTCTCCCTAAGTTACTCAGGCTGGACTCAAACTTGTGATTCTCTTGTCTCAGGCTCCCAGACATTCGCCACCACATCCTGTTCACTGTGTTTTGTGTGTGTGTGCCCGAGTGTGCACATTTCTACTTAAAAGGCACCTCCCCGGCACTTTTTGTATATGTGTAGTGCTGAGGACTTGAGTTCAGAGCCATCCTCCCTCCAAATTACACCCTCAGCCCCATTTTATTTTAGTTTTTATTTGGAAATAAGCTCGCTCGAAGTTACTTGAGAGCATCTCTAGATTGCTCAGGCTGGCTTCGAATCTGTGATCCTCCTGTGTCAGCTTCCCAAGTACTGGGATTACCGGCATGAACCACACCCAGCTCCCAGCACTTTTTTTTATTATCATTTTTCATTTTGAAACGGGTCTGCTAGGTTGCCTAGTCTCGATAAATTGCTGAGGCTGGCCTCAAACCTGCTATTCTTCTGTCTCAATCTCCTAGTACTGAGATTAGAGATTTGGGTCACCATGACCAGCCCACCTGTATGTATGTATGCATTTATTTATTTATTTATTTATTTATTTATTTATTTATTTGCAGTACTGGGGATTGAACTCAGAGGCATTCTACCTCTGAGCTACACTGCCAGCCCTATTTTTTATGCTTTATTTTGAAACAGGGTCTCACTAAGTTTGTAGAGAGCCTCACTAAGTCGCTAAGACTGGGCCACCACACCCAGTTTACCCACCTGTGTTTTTTAAATAGTCCTCATTTGCTGGGTGTGGTGGCACAAGCTTGTAATCCCAGTACTTGGGAGGCTGACACAGGAGGATCACAGGTTTGAGGACAGTCTTAGCAAATAGGGTCATCAACCTAGCAAGACCCTGTTTCAGAATGAAAATTAAATAGTCTTCATTTGAACACTTTACCTCTGTTGGTGACTTGTTTGGCTCTCTTTTCTTTTTCTTTTTCTTTTTTTCGGGTCTGAGGATGGAACCCAGGGGCATTCAACCTCTGAGCTACACCCCCGCCTTTTTTTTTTTTTGGTGGTACTGGGGTTCCTGGAAGCCCTTCTACCTCTGGGCTATACTCCCAGACCTATTTTATATTTTTTTCTTTGGAAACAGGGTCTCCTAATCCCTAAACCAGCGCACGCGGCTGGCTCCGAACCTGCGCTATCCTCCTGTCTCTGCCTCTCAAGCGCGGGGATTACAAGCGTGCGCCACCACGCCCGGCTCCCCTCCCCTATTTTTTATTCTTTATTTTGAAACCGGGTCTCACTGAGTTGCAGAGGGCCTAAGTAGCTGAGGCTGTCTGTGAACCATCCTCGTGTCTCAGTCTTCGGAATGCTGGGATTACAAGCACGTGCCACCACGCCCGGCTTCTTTTTTCTTGACAGTCTTTGAAATAAATGTTTCTTGTAGGTGTGTAATATTATATTTCTGCCAAATCTAAAGAGGGAAATGTACAAACAAAATCTCATATTTTAAAATATTATGTGATGATTATTTCTTAACCATTCAATGTTATACTTCAAATTGGGTAATGTGTACCATGTAGATGATTGTCACCTTTAAAATGGCTAGATTAGCCTGTTGTAGTGGTATGCAACTGTAATCCCAGTACTTGGGAGGGTGAGATTGGAGAATGGCAGGTTTGAGGCCAGCCACAGAATTATTGAGACCCTATTTCAAAATTAAAAAGGAAACTAAGCCGGGTATGGTGGCGCACGCTTGTAATCCTAGCATTTGGGAGGCTGAGCCTGGAGGATCCTGGCTTCAACTACTTAGGCCTTTTGCAACTCAGCGAGACCTGGTTTCAAAAATAAAGAATAAAAAATAGGGCTGGGGGTGTAGCTCAGAGGTAGAATGCCCCTAGGTTTCATCCCCAGTACTGGAAAAAAAAATTAAAAAATTAGTGGGGAGCTGGGCGTGGTGGCACACGCTTGTAATTCCCGCGCTTGGGAGGCTGAGACAGGAGGATCGCACAGGTTCGAAGCCAGCCTCCCCTACTTAGTGAGGCTCTCAGCAACTTAGTGAGACCTTGTTTCCAAATAAAATATAAAAAAGGTCTGGGAATATAGCCTGGAGGTAGAAAGCCTCTGGGTTCTACCCCTAGTACCACCAAAAACAAACAAAAACAAAAAACAAAAAAACTAGCGGGGGTGAGTTGGGGAGTGGGGGTATGCTTGTAATCCCAGCATTATGGAGGCTGAGGCAGGAGGATCGGGGTTTGTGTACAGCCTCAGCTACTTAGTGAGGCCCTTTGCAACTCATACCGTTTTCAAATAAAGAATAAAAAATAGGAGCTGGGCGTGGTGGCACACACTTGTAATCCCAGCATTTGGAAGGTGGTGACCAGAGGAACACGGTTCGCAGACAGCTTCAGCTACTTAGCGAGGCCCTTAGCAACTCAGTGAGACCCTGTATTAAAAAAAAAAAAATCCTGGAGCTGGACATGGTGGCGCACGCTTGTAATCTCAGTGTTTGGGAGGCTGAAACCTGAGGATTGCTTGTTCACGGCCAGCCTCAGCTACTTTGCCAGGCCCTCTGCAACAAAATGAGATCCTGTTCCAAAATAAGGAATAAAAAATAGGATGGGGGGTGTAGCTCAGAGGTAGAATGCCTCTGGGATCCATCCCCAGACCCGCAAAGAAAAAGATGGGGCTGTGTTGTAGCTCAGTGGTAAAGCACCTGCTTTGCAGGTGTGGTGCTCTGTGTTAAATTCCTGGTTCCATCAAGACAAAAAGAAAGAACCCCTTTAAAAATAAAAGGTCTAGCTGAGTGTGGTGGCCACGCTTGTAATCTCAGCACTTGGGAGGCTGAGACAGGAGGTTCAAAGCCAGCCTCTGGGCTACACCCCCAGACCTGTATGTATGTATGTATGTATATTATGTAGTTTTTGCAGGTCTGGGGATGGAACTCAGGGGCATTTGACCTCCAAGCTACATCCTCTGCCCTATTTTTATTTTTTATTTTGAAACAGGGTCTCACTAAGTTGCAGAGAACCTCACTAAGTAGCTGAGGCTGTCCGCGAACCGCGATCCTCCAGTCTCAGCCTCCCGAATGTTGGGATTACAAGCGTGCACCACCACGCCCGGCTTATTTTTATATTTTTATTTGGAAACAGGGTCTCTCTCTCTTTTTTTTTTTTTTTTGGTGGTACTGGGGTTCCTGGAAGCCCTTCTACCTCCGGGCTACACTCCCAGACCTATTTTTGCATTTTTATTTAGAAACAGGGTCTCCTAAGCCAGCGCGCGGGGCTGGCTTCGAACCTGCGCGATCCTCCTGTCTCTGCCTCCCAAGCGCGGGGATTACAAGCGTGCGCCACCACGCCCGGCGGAAACAGGGTCTCTTAAGCCAGCGAGAAAGCCTGTGCGATCCTCCTGTCTCAGCCTCCCAAGCGCTGAGCTCCCATGCACTGCCACGCCCAGCTAGGGCTATGTCGGCTTTAAAATACTAGTTTTTACTATTTCGAAAGAATGACTTATTGAAGGATCTTTTTCTTTTTTGCATGTACATGTGCACATGCGCGCGCTCTTTTTCCATGATATTGGGTTTTGAATCCAGGGCATTTACCTCTGAGGTATACCCTCAGACCTTTTTATTTTTAATTTACTTATTTTTATTTTGAGGGGATTGGACCCCAAGGTCATCTACTTCTGAGCTACACCCCTAGCCCTATTTTTATTCTTTTTTTTCAGTACTGGGGATGGAACCCAGGGGCATTCTACTTCTGAGCTACATCCCAGCCTGATTTTTTAATCTCTTCATTTTTGAAACAGGGTCTCACTGAGTTGCAAAGGGTTTCACTAAGTAGCTGAGGCTGAACCACCACCTTCCTCCATCTCAGCCTCCTAAATGCTGGCATGCACCCCCATGCCTGGCCCTATTTTTATTCTTTATTTTGAAACAAAGTCTTATTAAATGGTGGAGGGCCTCATTAGGTAGTTGAGGCTGGCTGCAAGCCTGTGACCCTTCTGTCTTATCCTCCCAAGTACTGGAATTACAAGCGGGGGCCACCATTCCAGGCTCTTTTTAATTTTTAAATTTATTTTTTTGAGGTACTGGGGGTGGAACAAAGGGGCATTCTACCTCCAAGCTACACCTTTAGCCCTGTTTTTTATTTATTTTGAAACAGGGTCTCACTGAGTTGCAGGGGGCCTCATTATGTAGCTGAGGCTGTCCTCAAACCTCAGTCCTCTAGTCTTAGCCTCCCAAGTGCTGGGATTACAAGTGTGTGCCACGATGCCCGGCCTCTCTTATTTTGAAACGGGTTTCATTAGGTTGCTGCGAGTCTCACTAAGTTGTTGGGTCTGGTCTTGAACCTGTGGTCCTCTCCTCCTGATTCAGCCTTCTAAGTAATGGGATTAGTTTGCACCTGCTGACATAGAGTAGTGATGGTTCTTGGAGACATAAAACAGATGGGACTTGAGCTTTTTTTTTTGGTCTGGGGACTGAACCTAGGACCAGGTACCTGCTGAGCAGACGCTCACTCAACTACACGCCCAGCCTTGAAACCTGCTTTCAGTCAGAGTCTAGTGCTAATCTTACAGCCTCTATTCAAATAAAACTTTGTACTAGAGGGAGGAAAACAGGAATATAACTGTCTCAGTTTCTTCACAGGTCTGGGGTTTTAGATTCAAAAGGACTCTTTGGGATTTATAGGCCATTCCTGTTTGCAGGGGTGGAGACTAAACCCCAGAAAGGTGAGAATATTTCCCAAGATCATGTCTGGTCAGACGGGTACCAGAACTATTTGAAGTATTCTCCAAGTACTCCCTAACAGCTGGCCTAAAGTCTGCTAAACTCAGGAATTCTAGTTGACTTTGGGGTCCTCATCTTGCTCTTTTTTGGTACTGGGGATTGAACCCGGGGACTTTCTACCTCTGAGTTACATCCCCAGCCCTGTTTTATTTTTTAGTTTGAGATGGTCTCACTAAGCTTCTGAGCGTATTGTGCCCCGTTGTTGAGGCTGTCCTCAAACCTTCCATCCTCTGGTCTCAAACTCCCACTTACTGGGATTACAGGTGTGAACCAATATGCCTGTCTTTTTTTGTTTTGGTACTGGAGATAGAACCCCAGAGCCACACACTAGCCCTTTTTAAAACTTTCTTTTTTATTATTAAGCCAGGCGTGGTGGTGCACCACAGGAGGCTGAGACCGGAGGATTGTGGTTCACGGACAGCCTCAGCTACTTAGTGAGGCTCTCTGCAACTTAGACCCTGTTTCAAAATAAATAATAAAAAATAGGGCAGGGGATGTAGCTTGAAGGTCAAATGCCCCTGGATTCTATCCCAGACCCGCAAGGGGGAAAAAATAGGGCAAGGGGTGTAATTTACAGGTTGAATGCCCCGGGGTTCCATCCCCAGACCTGCCCCCCCCCCCCCAAAAAAATGCAGCCGGGCGTGGTGGCATACACTTGTAATCCCAGCGTTTGGGAGGCAGAGACAGGAGACTCGCACAGGTTCGAAGCCAGCCGTGCTGGCTTAAGAGACCCTGTTTCCAAACAAAAATATAAAAAATAGGTGTCTGGGAGTATAGCCTGGAGGTAGAAGGGTTTCCAGGAACCCCAGCACCACCAAAAAAAAAAAGCAATATTTTAAGATCTTTTGCAGCACACTTCTTTCTGTAAACTGTATTGTCCTGCTAAAGTTAAAGAGATGGGAAGAGCTGGGCGTGGTGGCGCACGCTTGTAATCCCAACGCTTGGGAGGTTGAGACGGGAGGATCGCACAGGTTCGAAGCCAGCCTCAGCTACTTAGTGAGGCTCTCAGCAACTTAGTGAGACCCTGTTTCCAAATAAAATACAAAATCGGTCTGGGAGTATAGCCTGGAGGTAGAAAAGCCCTTGGGTTCCAAAACAAACAAACAAAAATAGATGGGGGAAATGTCCAAGGTCCTTTGCTGGTGTAATACTGGTTTTTGGATCTTCATGAGGAACCAGCTTCCAGACGGCAACTCAGGCTTCCCTGCCCAAAGCCAACGTATTGAAGTTTTGCTAGAATCATTTTTTTTGTGGTACTTGGGATTGACCAGGAGCATTCTACCTCCAAACTACACTCCAACCCTATTTTTCTTATTCTTTATTTTGAAACAGGGTTTCGCTAAGTTGCGGAGGGCCTCACCAAGTATCTGAGGCTGGCCGCAAACCTGCGCCTGTGATCCTCCTGCCTCAGCCTCCCAAGTACAGGTATGCTAGACAAGCTCTGTACCACCGAGCTATATCCATAGCACCTACTCCTGCTTTTTTTTTTTTTTTTTTTTTTTGGTACTAGGGATTGAACCCAGAGGTATATCCCCAGTCTTGTTTTAATTTTACTTGTTTGTTTTGGTAATGGAAATAAACCCAGGGTTATTCTGCCTCCAAGTTATACCCCTAGCTCTATTTTTATATTTTTATTTTGAAACAGGGTCTTGCTAGGTTGATAAGAGTCTCACTACTTGCTGAGGCTATTCTGGAACCTGTGGTCTTCCTGTCTCAGCCTCCCAAGTACTGGTATTACAAACTTGCGCCCCACCATGCCTGGGTTGCTAAAATGTTTGCAAGCAACTGTGGGTCTTTTTGACTGAAGTTAGGGTGAATTGAATGAGAAACTGAATGAAGTGGTATTGTTAGTTATAATGGGGTTTGAACCCAGGGCCCCACACATAGTAGAAAAGACTTTACCACTGAACTACATCCTTAGCTTTTTTTTTTTTTTTTTGGTGGTACTGGGGGTGGAACCCAGGGGTTTTCTACCTCCGGGCTATACTCCCAGACCCATTTATCTTTTATTAGAAACAGGGTCTCACTAAGTTGCTGAGAGCCTCACTAAGTAGCTGAGGCTGGCTTCTAACCTGCATGATCCTCCTGTCTCAGCCTCCCAAGTGCGGGGATTACAAGTGTGCGCCACCACGCCCGGCTCATCCTTAGCTTTTTTATTATTTTTTAGGTACTGGAGATTGAACCCAGGGGCATTCTACCTCTGAGCTACACCCCCAGTCCTATATTTTATTCTTTATTTTGAAACAAGGTTTCACTAATTTGCAGAGGACCTAAATTATTCAAGGCCGGCCTAGAACCTGGGATCCTCCTCCTGTCTCAGTCTCCTAAGTACTGGGATCACAAGCATGTACCACCATTCCTGGCTTATTTTTTATTTTTGTTTTTTTGCCATAACTGAAGAATGAACCCTTAGGGCATTCTACCTTCAAGCTACACCCCCTGCCTTATTTTTTTTCTTTATGTTGAAACAGGGCCTAAGTTTTGAAGGGCCTCACTAAGTAGTTGAGGCTGGCCGCAAACCCGGGATCCTCCTGTCTCAGCCTCCCAAGTATTGGGATTACAAGTGTGCGCCATTACATCCTGCTCTTTTTAATTTATTTTTGTGGTGCTGAGGATTGAACTCTGAGACATTCTTTCTTTGAACTACACTTCCAACCCAATTTTACTTATTTATTTTTGGTGGTACTGGGGTTCCTGGAAACCTTCTACCTCCAGGCTACACTCCCAGACCTATTTTATATTTTTTACTTGGAAACAGGGTCTCTTAAGCCAGCGAGGCTGGCTTCGAACCTGCACGATCCTTCTGTCTCCGTGTCCCAAGCGCGGGGATTACAAGTGTGCACCACCACGCCCGGCATCTGATTTTATTTTTCATTTGGAAACAGGGTCTCCCTCGGTTGATGAGAATCTCACTACCTGATGAGGCTGTCCTGAAACCTGTAATGTTTTTATTTTTATTTATTTTTGCGGGTCTGGGGAATGGAACCCAGGGACATTCAACCTTTGAGCTACACCCCTTGCTGTATCTATCTATCTATCTATCTATCTATCTGGTAAGGTGCTGGGGTTCCTGGAAGCCCTTCTACCTCCGGGCTACACTCCCAGACCTATTGTTTGTATGTATATAAGTATGTATGTATGTATTTTTTATTTGGAAACAGGGTCTCTTAAGCCAGCAAGGCTGGCTTCGAACCTGCGGGATCCTCCTGTCTCCGCCTGCCAAGTGCTGGGATTACAAGTGTGTGCGCCCGGCTGTATTTTTTATTCTTTATTTTGAAACAAGGTCTCATTAAGTTGCAGAGGGCCTAACTAAGTAGCTGAGGCTGTCTGAGAACCACAGTCCTCTGGTTTCGGCCTTCCAAATGCTGGGATTATAAACGTCTGCCACCATTTTTAGTTTATTTAGATTAAATAATTTAGTTTAGTTTAGGCTTATTTTTAGTTGTTTTAGATAAGAAAAATTTTTGAAGTACTGGTGATTGAACCCCAGGCACATTCTACCCTTAAGCTACATTCTCAATAAATCTCTGAGTCTGGCCTTGAAACTGTAATCTGTCTCAGCCTTCCAAGTACTGGCATTACAAGCATGCACCACCACGCCTGGGTTATTTTTTATTTATTTATTTTTATTTGTGTATTTATGTATTTATTTATTTATTTTTGCAGGTCTGGGGGTGGCATTTGACCTCAGGGGCATTTGACCTCTAAGATATACCCTCTGCCTATTTTTTATTTTGAAAACCACTATCCTCCTGTCTCATCCGCCCAAATGCTGAGATTACCAGCATGTGCCACCATGCCCAACTTTTTTTTTTTTTTTTGGTGGTACTGGGGTTCCTGGAAACCCTTCTACCTCCGGGCTACACTCCCAGACCTATTTTTTTATATTTTTATTTGGAAACAGGGTCTTTTAAGCCAGAGAGGCTAGCTTCAAACCTGTGTGATCCTCCTGTCTCCGCCTCCAAAGTGTGGGGATTACAAGCGTGCACCACCAGCAGGCTTATTTTTTATTTTTTGATACAGGGTATCAATTGCAGAGGATCTTGCTAAATTGGTGAGGCTGGCTGGGAACCTGCAATCCTCCTGTCTCAGCCTTCCATGTCCTGAATTACAGGTTTGCACCACCACATCCGGCTGAAGTGACTCATTTTTAGTGGTGGTGTAGTATAAGTGAAGGCCTGTATACTTATAATTATGGTAGTCATATGACCAAAAACCAGATAGATGTTGTAGGTTCTTATTCTGGGTGCTGGTCTCAATTTATTGGTGCTTGCTCCAAGGATTCTGAATTCTTTTGTGGTGTGTGTGTGGCACTGGGGGAATTGAACCCAGGTCCATCTCCCTCTGAGCTACACCCCCGGCTCTTTTTTTTTTTTTTTTTTTTTTTGCCATGCGAGGGATGGAATCCAGGGCCATTCTACCTCTTGAGATACACCCCCAGTCCTATTTTTTATTCTTTATTTTGAAACAGGGTCTCACTAAGTTGCAGAGGACCTCACTAGGTAGCTGAGGCTGTCTGCAAACTGTGATCCTTCTGTCTCAGTCTCCTAAATGCTGGAATTATTAGCTTGCGCCACCATGCCCAGTTTTTATTCTTTATTTTGAAACAGGATCTCACTAAATTGCAGAGTGCCTTACAATTTGCTGAGGCTGGCCATGAACCTGCAATCTTCCTGTTTTAGCCTCCCAAGTCCTGGGATTACAAGTGTGCATCACCATACCGGCTAGATTTTTTTTTTTTTTATTTTAGCAGGAGAATAACATGGCCTCATATGTATATATAGATATGTGTGCATATAAAATATATATTTATTTCATACTGGGGATTGCAACCAATGATGTTCTACTTTTTTTTTTTTTTTTTTTTCCTGCGGGTCTGGGAAGGAACCCAGAGGTATTTGACCTCTGAGCTACAACCCCTGCCCAATTTTTTATTCTTTATTTTGAAATAGGGTCTCACTGAGTTGTGAAGGGTCTCACTTAAGCTGAGGCTGTTCTCGAACTGCGATCCTCTGGTCTCAGCCTCCCCAGTGCTGAGATTACAAGTGTGTGCCACCACGCCTGCTCGACATTCTACTTCTGAGGTACACCCATAGCCCTGTTTTATTTTTACTTTGAAACAGGATCTCGCTAGGTTGATGAGAGTCTCAGTACTTGCTGAGGCTGTCCTTGAACCTGAGATCCTCCTGTCTTAGCCTCTCAAGTATTGGGATCACAGGTATGTTGCACCACACCTGCCCTGTTTTTTTTTAAGTTGCTGAGAGTTGCTGAATTGCTGAGACTGCTTCGAACCTTTTGGTCATCTCATTTCTGCCTCCCAAGTACCACGTTACACTATGATCTGATTTTTTTTTTGATAAAACTTAAGAAACTAAAGCCGGACGAGGTGGTGCATGCCCGAATGCTAATCCTAGCATTCGGGGGGCTGAGAGCCGAGGATCGCGGTGTGCGGACAGCCTCAGCTACTTAGTGATGCCCTCTGGAACTTAGAGAGACCCTGTTTCAAAAAAAAGAATAAGCTGGGCGTGGTGGCGCACGCTTGTAGTTCCAGCCTTCCCTTGTAATCCCAGCATTTGGGAGGCTGAGACAGCAGGATCATGGTTCACAGACAGCCTCAGCTACTTAGTGAGACCCTGCTTCAAAATAAAGAATAAAAAATAGGGCTGGGAATGTAGCTCGGAGGTAGAGTGCCCTGGGTTCCATCCCCAGTCTTGCAAAAAAAAACCAAACTAAATAAAAAATTGGGCAGGGGAGCCAGGCGTGGTGGTGCACACTTGTAATCCCAGCATTCAGGAGGCTAAGACAGGAGGATCGCGGTTCGCGGACAGCCTCAGCTATTTAGTGAGGCCTCTGCAACTCTTAAAAAAGGCTGGGTTGTAGCTCAAAGATAGAATGTGGCTTCAATCTCTAGTACCACCAAAAAATAAATAAAGGCCTGGGGGTGTAGTCGAGAGTTAGTATGCCCTTGGGTTTAATATCCAGTACCCCCCAAAAAAGAGAAAAACAACAACAAAAGGCAGTGTTTGGAGATGTAGCTTAGAGGTTGAATGATGATTCTGGCTTTAATCCCTAGGACCACAAACAAGTTTACTTGTAGTTTAGGTGGTGGTAATATAGACGGTCACTAAAATTTTTTGACTTTGCTATGTGTTTGAAATTTTCTGTAATAAAATGTCCGGGGAGCTGCTTGAAGTAGTGCATTCTTGAAATCCCAGTACTTGGGAGGCTGAGACAGGAAGATCAAAGGTTCACTCCCAGCCTCAGTTACTGAGGCCTTCTGTAACTTAATGAGACCTTGTTTCAAAAAAAAAAAAAAAAAAAGGAGCCAGGCATGGCGGTACATGCTTGTAATCCCAGCCTTTGGAAGGCCGATACCGGAGGATCGTAGTTCATGGACAGCCTCAGCTACTTAGTGCGACCCTCTGCAACTTAGACCCTGTTTCAAAATAAAGAACAAAAAATAGGGCAGGGGGTATAGATTGGGGGTTGAATGCCCCTGGGTTCCATCCCCAGATTCTCAAAAAAAAAAAAGAATAAAAATATAGACCTGGGAGTGTAGCTCAGATTGCAGCCAGCCTCAACAACATTGTAAGACTCTGTTTCCATATAAAATAATAAGCCGGGCGTGGTGGCGCACGCTTGTAATCCCAGCATTCGGGAGGCTGAGACCTGGAGGATCACGGTTCGCGGACAGCCTCAGCTACTTAGTGAGGCCCTCTGCAACTCAGTGAGACCCGGTTTCAAAATAAAGAATAAAAAATAGGGCAGGGGGTGTAGCTCGGAGGTCAAATGCCCCTGGGTTACATCCCCAGACCCGCAAAAAAAATAAAATAAAATAAAATAATAAAATAGGGCTGAGGTATTGCTCAGGTAGAGCATACCTGGGTTTCATTTCCAGCACCACAAAACAAAATTAAAATATGGGAGCCAGGCATGGTGGCGTACACTTGTAATCCCAGCACTTGGGAGGCTGTGACAGGAGGATCGCGCAGCCTCAACTACTTAGTGAGCCAGCTTCAACTACTTAGTGAGGCTCTCACTAACTACTTAGGCTCTCAGCAACTTAGTGAGACTCTGTTTCCAAATAAAATATAGGTCTGAGAGTGTAGCCGGAGGTAGAAAAGCCCCTGCGTTCTACCCCCAGTACCACACACACTTAAAAAAATGTTATGGGAAATGACAGAATTATCTGTCCTATTTTCTTTTTCTTCTTTGCTTTAAGAAGGGCATTAGCTAGCCCGGTTTGGTGGCGCACGCTTGTAATCCTTGCACTTGGGAGGCTGAGACAGGAGGATCGCACAGGTTGGAAGCCAGACTCAGCTACTTAGTGAGGCTCTCGGCAACTTAGTGAGACCCTGTTTCCAAATATAAAATAGGTCTGGGAGTATAGCCTGGAGGTAGAAAGCCTTTGGGTTCCACTCCAGTACCACCAAAAAAAAAAGGGGGGGGGCATTAGCTGAGCATGATGGTCCACTCTAGTAATCCCAGTACTTGGGAGGCTGAGACAGGATGTCCACAGGTTGGTGGCCATCCTCAGCAATTCTACAAATTCAGGGAGACCCTGTTTCAAAATAATAAAATAGGCTGGACGTGGTGGCGCACACTTGTAATCCCAGCATTCAGAAGGCTGAGACCAGAGGATCATGGTTCACAGACAGCCTCAGCTACTTAGGCCTTCCACAACTCAGTGAGACTCTGCTTCAAAATAAAGAATAAAAAATAGGGCAGGGGATGTAGCTTGGGGGTAGAATGCCCCTGGGTTTCATCCCCAGACCCACAAAAAAAAAAATAAAAAATAAAATAGGACTGGGGTGGTAGTTTAGAGAGAGAATGCTCCGGGATTCAATCCCCATTTATCCCCAGTACACACAAACACACATATTTTTCAAAAAATTAAAAGGGCAGCTGGGCGTGGTGGCGCACGCTTGTAGTCCCCGCACTTGGGAGGCTGAGACAGGAGGATCACACAGGTTCGAAGCCAGCCTCAGCTACTTAGGCTCTCAGCAACTTAGTGAGACCCTGTTTCCAAAAATAGGTCTGGGAGTGCCTCTGGGTTCCACCCCCAGTACCACAAAAGAAAAAAAAATTTTAAAAGGGCAAATTTAGAGGGCTAGCGTGGTGCAGAGCTGTAATCCCAGCAGTACTTGGGAGGAACACAGTAGGATTATGGGTTGGGGGCCGGTGTGCTGTAACTTAATGAGAACCAAGTTCAGAATGAAGACGATTTAGAGGTGGAGGGCAGTGGTGGGACCACCGGGCCCAGTCCCTGGCGCCATAGTGATTAAATCAATAAAATGGCCAACGCTAGGTTTTACGTGTGTGTGCGTGTGCGTGTGTGTGTGTGTGTGTGTTGTGTGTGTGTGTGTGTATTTAGTACTGGGGATGGAACCCGGGGCATTCTACCTCTGAGCTACACCCCCAGCCCTATTTTTTACTTTTTATTTTGAAAAAGGCTTTCACTGAGTTGTATAAAGTAGCAGAGGCTGTCCGCGAACTGTGCTCCTCCTGTCTTAGCCTCTCAAGTAATGGGATTACAAGTGTGCAACACCATTCCCGGCTTACTAGTTTATAATATTAGAAAAATAAAGACTGTGTTTAATGAAGGGGTGCAAGTAAATAAATGTGCTAATTTTATGGTGTGTCAAGAACTAAATAGTGCTGGGCATTGTGGGGCACACTTGTAACCCCAGCAATTGGGAGGTTGAAAGAGAATGATTTTTTTTTTTTTTTTTTTTTTTTTTTGGCAGTACTGGGGAAGGAACCCAGGGACTTTCTACCTCTGTGCTATACCCCCAGCCCTATTTTTTATTCTTTTTTTTTGGTGGTGGTGCTGGTGGTGGAACTCATAGGCTTTCTACCTCCGGGCTATACTCCCAGACATATTTTCTATTTTATTTGGAAACAGGGTTTCACTAAATTGCTGAGAGCCTCACTAAGTAGCTGAGGCTGTCTTCGAACCTGTGCGATCCTCCTGTCTCAGCCTCTCAAGCAAGCATGGGGATTACAAGTGTGTGCCACCACGCCCGGCTCCTATTTTTTATTCTTTATTTTTTGAAACAGGGTCCCACTGAGTTGCAAAGGGCTCACTAAGTAGCTGAGGATGACTTTAAACCTGTGCGATCCTCCGGTCTGAGCCTCCCGAATGCTGGGATTACAAGCATGCGCCACCATGCCCGGCTGTATGATTGTTTTTTTTGAGGTCAGCCTCAGCAATTTAGTAAGACCCTTTTTCCAAATAAAAAATAAAGTGGGTAGCTGGGCGTGGTGGCATATTCTTGTAATCCCAGCATTCAGGAGGCTGAGACAAGGAGGATCATTAATGAGGCCCTTTGCAACTCAGTGAGACCCTGTTTCAAAATAAAGAATAAACCGGGCGTGGTGGCCCACGCTTCTAATCCTGGCACTTGGGAGGTGGCAACTACTCAGTGAGGCTGTCAGCAACTTAGTGAGACCCTGTTTTCAAATATACTCTGGGAGTTTAGCCCGGAGGTAGAAAGCCTCTGGGTTCCACCCCTAGTACCACCAAAAAAAATAAATGAAGAAAGAAAAAATAAAGAATAGGGCAGGGGTTTATCTCAGGTAGACCGCCCCTGGGTTCCATCCCCAACACCGCATAAATAAATAAATAAGGCCTCTGGGTTTAATCCTCAGTACCATAAAAATGAATGGATATAATTATTATTATTTTTTTTTTTTAGTCTTTCATCTGGGAAATTCAAGGTACTCTGTACAACTTTTGCCACATAGGACGTGTATTTTGCAACACATTTGTAAGGTATGTAAATAGAAGTTTCTTTTTTCATTTCCCTATCCCCACAGAAGAGATGATTATTAACGTGAATTCTGGCAAATTGTGGGTACATCGTCACTTTTCATTATTCACGTGTCTGCTTGTCTTGAGGTTTTGGATGTTTTTTTGTATGTGTGTGGTACTGGGAATGGAACCCAGGGGCCTTCTACCTCCGGGCTCTACTCCCAGACCTATTTTATATTTTATTTGGAAACAGGTCTCTTAAACCAGCTGAGGCTGGCTTCGAACCTGTGCGATCCTCCTGTCTCAGCCTCCCAAGCGTGCGCCACCACGCCCGGCTTTTGGATGGTTTTGATGCTTGAACCTAGGGACTTTTGAGTGCTGTACACATGTCCTACTACTGAGCCTCTTCTCCATCCCAATCTCCAGATTTTTATCTTACTCTTCTCTGTATTTTTCAACATCTCCATAAAATACTCTTAACTTTTCTCTCCCGTTTCGTGTGTGTGTGTGTGTGTGTGTGTGTGTGTGTGTGTGTGTGCGCACATGTGCGTACTCTGGGGATTCTACCACTGAACTACACCCTCAGCCTTTTTTTAAATTTTGAAACAGGGTGTAGCTAGGTTGATGAGACGTCTCACTACTTGCTGAGGCTATCCTCATACCTGTGGTCCTCCTGTCTCAGCCTCCCAATTACAGGTGAGCACTACCAGACTGGGCTCCAAGTGCTATTTTCTTCCCTAGGTGAGGGTTTTTTTGTTTTTGTTTTTTGTTTTTTTGGTACTAGGGCTTGAACCCAGAGGTATTCTACTTCCATACACCACCAGTGCTATTTTATTTTTATTTTTGAAACCGGGTCTCATTGAGTTGCTAAAACTGGCTGCAAACCTGTACAACTCAGATAAAGTTCTTCTTCCTCTTTTTTTTTTCTTTTTTGGCAGTGTTGGGGATTGAACCCAGGGGATTCTACCTCCAAGCTACACCCCAACTCTGTTTTGTGTGTGTGTGTGTGTGTGTGTGTGTGTGTGTGTGAGAGGGGGGGGGCGAGGGGGAGGGAGGGAGAGGGACAGACACACACTGAGGATGAAACTCAGGGACATTCTATCTTTGAGATAAACCCAGAGCCCTGTTTTATTCTTTATTTTGAAACGGGGTCTCACTGAGTAGCTGAGGCTGCCTGTGAACCTGTAGTCCTCCCTCCTCTCACAGCCTCCCAAATACTGTGTTTACAAGTGTGACACCATGCCTGGGTGGTGGTGGTTCTTTTTTTTTTTTTCCTGTGGTATTGGGGATTGAACCCAGGGCATTCTACCTCCAAGATGCACCCCCAATCCTTTTTTTTTTTTTTTTTTAATTCTTTGTTTTGAAACAGGGTCTCACTGAGTTGTGAGGGCCTCACTAAGTAGCTGAGGTGGGCTACAAACGCACAATTCTGCTTCAGCCTCCCAAGTACTGGCATTACAAGTGTGCCATCAATGCAGCTTTATTTATTTATTTATTTATTTTATGGTACTGGGGAGGAACCCAGGGGAATTCTACCTCTGAGCTGCACCCTTAGCCTCTATTTTTTATTCTTTATTTTGAAATAGGGTGTCAGTCACAGAGGGCCTCGCTAAGTAGTAGCTGAGGCTGTCTGTGAACTGCGATCCTCCTGTATCAGCCTTCCAAGTACTTGGATTACAAGCATGTACCACCACTACCACACCTGACTTGTTCGTCTTTTTTTTTTTTTTTTTGGTACTGGGGGTGGAACCCAGGGGGGTATTCTGCCTCCAAACTATACCCTCGGTTCTTTTTTTTTTTTTTCGGGTCTGGGGATGGAACCCAGGGGCATTCGACCTCCGAGCTATATGCTATACCCCTTGACCTGTATTTATTCTTTATTTTGAAACTGGGTCTCACCAAGTTGCGGAGGGCCTCACTAAGTAGCTAAGACTGTCCGTGAACCGCCATCCTCCTGTCTCAGCCTCCCTAATGCTGGGATTACAAGCATGTGGCACCACGCCCGGCTTTAGCTCTATATTTTTTATTCTTTTTTTTTTTTTTTTTTTTTTTGTGGGTCTGGGGATGGAACCCAGGAGGATTCGACCTCCGAGCTACACCCCCTGCCCTGTTTTTTATTCTTTATTTTGAAACCGGGTCTCACTGAGTTGCAGAGGGCCTCACTGAGTAGCCGAGGCTGTCTGCAAACTGGGATCCTCCTGTCTCAGCCTCCCAAGAGTGTGCCACCACGCCCGGCTATCTTTTAAGTTTTTTTTTTTTTTTTTGTATTGGGGATTAAACCCAGAGGACTTTTATACCTTTAGCCCTATTTTATTTTTTACTTTGTATTTTGAAACAGAGTCTCACGAGGCTATCCTTAAACCTGTGATCCTCCTTTCTCAGCTACCCAAGTGCTGAGATTACAGTTGCATGTACCACGTATGGATAAAAAAATTTTGTTTTTGTTGTTCCAAGGATGGAACTTAGAAACAGTATTGGGGATTAAACCCAGAGGACTTTTATACCTTTAGCCCTATTTTATTTTTTACTTTGTATTTTGAAACAGAGTCTCACGAGGCTATCCTTAAACCTGTGATCCTCCTTTCTCAGCTACCCAAGTGCTGAGATTACAGTTGCATGTACCACGTATGGATAAAAAAATTTTGTTTTTGTTGTTCCAAGGATGGAACTTAGAAACATTCTACCTCTGAGCTACATCCCTAGCCCTATTTTTTTAATTTTGAAACAGGATTTTACTAAGTAAGGTAGTGAGTAGCTGAAGTTGGCCAGGAACTTGCAATCCTCTTGTCTCAGCCTCCCAAGTACTGGGATTATAAGTGTGTGCCACCGTGGTTGGCTGGATATGTCATAACTTTTTTTTTGAAGTAGTTTGGTCATCTTAATTCACTGCCTGTATGATGGACTGGTCTAATTATCATCAAGGAAGGAGAATCAAGGACAAACCTTGCTCTTACTAGAGGATTAGCAGTATTAATAGGTTAATAGCAGGTATCATGGCCTCCGCAAAGGCTATTCAGAAAAGTTATTTTTGCAGTTCTGGGGATCAAATCCAGGGCTCTACCCTATCTTAGCAAGTGATCTAACACTGAGGGTCACCTTTAGCTCTCTTCATATATTTGAAACTGCTTACAAATAAAACAGGGCTGGGTTGAGGGTGTAGCTCAGCGGTACATTGTCCCTGGGTTCGATCCTGAGTGCCACACACAAAAAGTTTACACTGGTAACCAACTGTGGTGTCACATACCTATATCCCAGTTCACCCTCAGCAATTAACAAGATGTTCTGAGCAACTTTGTAAGATCCTGTTTGAAAGCAAAAAAAAAAAAGGAGCCAATTGTCCTAAGTATTAGGATTACAGACCTGGCTATCACTACTAACCCTTTCTTCTTAAATATTCTGTTTCTGTTTTGTCGTTCTGATTCATCCTCAAACTCTGGAACGTGAGATTGTCTGGTATTTATTTGGTGTACAAATATTTAGTATTTCATTTCTTTCAAGTAGTGAATGCATTTAAGTGCAAATTAGCCAGGCTTGGGTGTGCACACTTGTAATCCCAGTACTTGTGAGTCTGAGACAGGAGGATCACAGGTTCGCAGCCAGCCTCAGCTACTTAGGCCCTTCACAACTTAGACCCTATTTCAAAATAAAGAATAAAAAATAGGGCTGGGGGTGTAGCATGGAGGTCGAATAAGTAAATAAAGATAAAAAATAAATAAAAGGGCTGAGGCTATAGCTCAGATGTAGAATGCTCCTGGGTTCTCTCCAGGACAAAAGAGGGATTAAATATCTTCAAAGCTATACCATATAGATTTTATTATATCTTGGATGGTTGAGAAGTGGTAGAAAGTTTGCTGTAATTATCACTGTTTCTTTTGCATAATTAGCCCTTTGAAAAATTAGAGGTAAAATTATAATTATCTTAAGTATGCTAAATTAGTCATTTTTCAAGCCATGCTTATCTTTGCAAAATATTGGAAAGCTCTTCAGCAGAAGGCGCAGTTATCAGCTGAATTCTTTCCACTTGTGTTTCTTGGCTGAAGGGTAGTTTTGTGTTTACATAAAGTGAATGCTTGGCTAATAAATGTCTGATGCCTTTTTTTTGCCCCACTGGGAATGGAACCTAGGGGCATTCTACCTCTGAGCTACACCCCCAGCCTATTATTTATTCTTTAATTTGAAACAGGGTCTCACTGAGTTGTGGAGGGCCTCACTAAGTAGCTGAGGCTGTTCACAAACTGCCATCCTCCTTTCTCAGCCTCCCAAGTGCTGAGATTACAAGTGTGCGCCACCACGCCCAGCTGATGCATTCTTTATATCTTGATAGCACCGCTTCAGGCTTTTTTTTGGGGGGGTACTAGGGTTCCTGGAAACCCTTCTACCTCTGGGCTACACTCCCAGACACTTTTATACTTTTTTTATTTGGAAACAGGGTCTCTTCAGCTAGCACGGATGGCTTCGAACCTGCGGGTCCTCCTGTCTCCGCCTCCCAAGCATGTGCCACCACGCCCAGCTACTTATTTATTTTTGTGGTGCTGGGGATTGAACCCAGTGTCTTCTACCTTTGAGGTATACCCTCAGCCCTGTTTTTTTTCAAGCCCCCCTCTTTTACTTTATTTATTTATTTAATTTATTTATTTATTTTTGCGATACTGGGGGTGGAACCCAGGGGCATTCTACCTTTAAGTTCCACCCCCAGCCCTATTTTTTTTTTTTTTTTTTTATGGTACTGGGGTTTCTGGAAATCCTTCTACCTCTAGGCTACACCCCCAGACCTATTTTTTAATATATATTTTATTTGGAAACAGGATCTGTTACACCAGCACGGCTGGCTTCGAACCTGCGCGATCCTCCTATCTCTGCCTCCCAAGCGCGGGGATTACAAGCGTGCGCCACCAAGCCCGGCTTTATTCTTTATTTTTGAAAGGTGTCACTGAGTTGCAAAGGGCCTCACTAAGTAGCTTAGGTTGTCCACAAACCATGATCTTCCTGTCTCAGCCTCCTGAATGCTGAGATTACAAGTGTGGGCCACCATGCCTGGCCCAAGCCCTCCTCTCTTTTAAAACTAGTTTTTGCCTGGCTTGGTGGTACACACCTATCATATCAGTACTTGGGTGGCTGAGACAGGAGGATCACAGGTTTGAGGATAGCTTCAGCAACCTATGGAAACCCTGTTTGTTTCAAAACAAAAAATAAAAAGGTGTGATGGTTCGCTCAGAGGTAGAATGCCCCAGAGTTCATTCCCCAGCACCATAAGAATGAATGAATTAAGTAATCAATGATAAAGTAGGCCTGGGGATATAGGTTGACGGTAGAATGTTTCTGGGTCCATTCCCAGCACCCCACCCCACAAAAAAGAATTATATTGTTAGTTGAAAACTTATTTTTATTTTTTATTTGTTTGTTTTTGTGGGTCTGGGGATGGAACCCAGAGGCATTTGACCTCCAAGCTACCACCCCTTGCCCTGTTTTTTATTCTTTATTTTGAAACAGGGTCTCTCTAAGTTGCGGCGGGCCTCACTAAGTAGCTGAGGCTGTCCGCGAACCATGATCCTCTGGACTCAGCCTCCCGAATGCTGGGATTACAAGCGTGCGCCACCACGCCCGGCTTGTAGTTGAAAACTTAATATGTAAATGGGTTTGGTGTACGTACCTGTAAGCTCAGAACTAGGAAGGCTAAGAGAGAGGGCTACAAGTTGAAAGCCAGGGTAATTTAGTGAAATCCTGTCTCACAATAAAAAAGTAAAAAGTGCTGGGTATATAGCTCAGTGGTGGAGCAGCCTTGAGTTCATTTGCCAGTACCACAATGAAAAGAAAAACGGTGAGAATTAAAAATAAGACTGATTAGCTGGGTGGGTACCACACACTTGTAATCCCAGTATTTGGGAGGTTTAGACCAGAGGATTACAGGTGTAAGTCAGCCTCAGCAATTTAGACGTGTTTTCAAAATAAAAGGGCTGGAGACGCCAGGCGTGGTGGCACACGCTTGTAATCCCCGCGCTTGGGAGGCAGAGACAGGAGGATCGCACAAGTTCGAAGCCAGCCGTGCGTGCTGGCTAGGAGACCCTGTTTCCAAATAAAAATGTAAAAATAGGTCTGGGAGTGTAGCCCGGAGGTAGAGGGGCTTCCAGGAACCCCAGTACCACCAAAAAAAGGACTGGAGAAAGACAAATTTGTCATTAGTGCTTTGCAATCTCTGCTTTGGTCATCAGTGGTTATTTTAAGTTTCCAGTTCAGCTTAGCCTTGAAGGCTCTGGGAGGTTGTATAACACACTCGAGGCTGTATTGTAGCCTCGGTGACTAGTTTGAAGGCCTTCAGGAAGCTGTTGAGACCACTGTGGGTGGAGACCATAGGCACACACACATGGGGACGCCACCAGACTGCTGTGTGCAGTGGAGGGAAGGGCGCCCTAGCCAGAGCAATGGCCTCAGCCGGCAGCTGCGGACCCTCGGGCCGCCCTCGCAGCTCCTAAACGGGCTCTGGCCACCGCCTGGCAGTCCCGGGGCAGCAGAGCTTCCTGAAGCTCAGGCGCCCAGCACTTGCTTGCCATCAAGTAGGAAAGCCATAGGCGTGCAAGCACTGAGAGTTGATAACTTCATAGACTCACATACGTGAGATCTGACTCTCCTTGCAACAGATAAATGAAATTGCAAAAAATACATGGAAAAACATCACAGAAGGTAGGAAACGAGTATGGTTTTTTGTTTGTTTTTAAAGACTTGTTCTCTAAGTTGCTGAGGCTAATCTCGGACTTGCCTCTGTCCCATGGAGCTGGAATCAGTGGTGTGCCCACCCTCCCAGCAGATGTAGCACAGCTATTAAGCCTTTGTTGCCGGGCTGGGGCTCGATGGGAGTGCCTGTGACCCCACTACTTTGGAGGCCGGGATGGGTTTGAGGACAGCCTTAGCAAGTAAGCTTATACAGGGCACCGCAGACTTCAGAACAGAATAGAAGCAACCCATGTTTTATTGAGTATAGACAAAGTCAACATTGGAATTGACTAAATACAGGAAAACTCAGTGTATGAACTGCAGGAGATAGACTAATCAGACACCTTGATTCTTAATTAATTGAATATAAAGAATAAAAAATAGGCCTGGGGTGGAACTCAAAGGTAGAATGCCCCTAGGTTCCATCCCCAGTACCGAAAAAAAAAAAAAAAAAAAAGAAACCCAAATAAATAAAAATAAGAAGTAAAAGAGGAGCACTTGAATAAAAATAGGGCTGAAGGTCTACCTTGGAGGTAGGAGACTCCTGGGTTCCATCCCCAGTACCACAAACATAAGTTTACTGTGTATGGGGAAGGTACTGGGAATTGAATTCAGGGACATTCTGCCTCTGAGCTACACTTCCAGCCCTTTTTGTTTTTTGTTTTGAAAGAGTACCAGGGACTGAACCCAGGCTATGTCCCCAGTCTTCCTACCCCCTTTTGAGATAGGGTCTTGACACACTGCCTCTGTGGGCCTTGAAACAAAATTACTGAGGCTGATGTTGAACCCTGGATTCTCCTGTCTGGGTGTTCTACCTCCAAACTACATCCCTAGCCCTATTTAAATTTTTTTTTTTTTTTTTTTTTAATTTTGAAACAGTGTCTTATTACTAAGTTGCTGAGTAAATTGCTAAATTGTTTTGAGGTTAGCTTTGAATATGTGAACTTCCCATCTCAGCCTCCCAAGTACTGGGATTACAGACATGTGCCACCACACCTGGCTTAGTTTATGCTTTTTTTTTTGTACTGGAGATTGAACCATTATACCCAAGGACATTCTACCCATGAGCTTTCCCTGCCTGTTTTTTGTTTTTTGTTTTTAAATTTTGAAATATAGTCTCACTAGGTTGATGAGTTTCACTACTTTCTGAGGCTGTCCTCAAACCTGCTCTCTCCTGTCTCAGCCTTTGAAATACTGAAATTACAGGCATGTGCCACCACTCCAGGTTCATTCTGCTTTTGTGTGAGTGTGTGTGTGCGTGTGTGTGTGTGTGTGTGTGTGTGTGTGCGCGTGCGTGTGTGTGTGTGGTATTGGGGATTGGACCCAGAGGCATTCTCTGAGCTACATCTTCAGCCCTGTATTTTCAGTCTTTTGGAACAGGGTCTCCCTGAGTTGAGGAGGGCCACACTAAATAGTTGACCTCAAACCTGCGATCTTCTTGTCTCAGCTTCCCAAATGCTGGGATTACAAGTGTACTCCACCACGTCCAGCTGAGTTTGTACTTTTATTTATTTATTTTTTTTTGGTGGTACTGGGGATGGAACCCAGGGGCTTTTCTATCTCTGGGCTATACTCCCAGACCTATCTTATATTTTATTTGGAAACAGGGTCTCACTAAGTTGCCGAGAGCCTCACTCAGCAGCTGAGGCTGGCTTTGAACCTGTGCGATCCTCCTGTCTCAGCCTCCCAAGCGCTGGGATTACAAGTGTGCGCCACCAAACCCGGCTTGAGTTTATACTTTTTTTTTTTTTTATGGTTCTGGGGTTCCTGAAAACCCTTCTAACTCCGGGTACACTCCCAGACCTATTTCTATACTTTTTTATTTGGAAACAGGGTCTCTTAAGTGAGCACAGCTGGCTTCCAACCTGCGTGAGCCTCCTGTCTCCGCCTCCCAATGCCACCACGCCTGGCTGAGTTTATACTTTTTTTTAAATTTATTTTTATTGGTGCATTGTAATCATACATCACATTGGAATACAAGACTTGAGAGGATATGCAAGCACACATTATCCTATTAGCCCTCATCCAGTCCCCATCCCCTCCCCCTCCCTGGATCCCATGCTTGTTTGGTGATTAACTTTGATATATTTGTTTATGTACCTCCTGCTTTTTAAAGAGGCTCTATCCTCCCCTATTCCATACCCTCTGATTGGTCACCTTAATTGCTTCACTCTAGGGCCCTTTCTATAGCTTGACCACTTCCTGTTGCCCCTTTCCTCCTAGTTATTGCTGATTAGGGGAAGCATCTGGTTTTAATTTTCTGCGATATTTCTCTGTGCATGCCGTGTTGCAAATACCGATCCCACTCTTGACGGCCCCAGTTGTGGCCTGGCTACCCACTGTACTGATCCAGACCTCGCTGGCTCAAGCAGCGGCCTTGCCTCATGGGAGGCCCCGCTTCTGGCCTCACTGGCCTAACTCCTCAGCTGGCTCCTATCCTGGCCTCAGAGGACCCAGCACCGGCCTTCCTCACGGCAGGCTCCGATGTTAGCTGATGGCCCCGGCATCAGCCTAACCCCTCGGCAGGCTCCGATCCAGGCCTCGGAGGCCTCAGTAGCGGCCTTGCCTCACGGAAGGCTCCGATGCTGGCCAGTGGCCCCGGCACCGCCCTAACCTCTCAGCAGGCTCTGATCCCAGCCTCGGAGGCTGAGTTTATACTTTTTTTTTTTTTTTGGTGGTACTGGGGTTCCTGGAAGCCCTTCTACCTCCGGGCTACACTCCCAGACCTATTTTTTATACTTTTTTATTTGGAAACAGGGTCTCTTAAGCCAGCACGCGCGGCTGGCTTCGAACCTGCGCGATCCTCCTGTCTCCGCCTCCCAAGCGCAGGGATTACAAGCGTGCGCCACCACGCCCGGCTGAGTTTATACTTTTAATAGAACATTTTCTTTTCCAATTTTATGCCCCCGGGTGAAAGTCGGTGCCCCACATGCATTTTCGTTGGGTGTCAGTGGGCACAAGTTTCCCTGACATGTTTGCTGGGAACACTTGGCCTAGTGGATCTGTTTTCTGGCAGAAATTTAGGCTAATGGAGTTTGAATCTGATTGACTTTTTAGACATTGTTGGCAATGAGTAAATT
Organism: Muscardinus avellanarius; assembly: GCF_963383645.1. NCBI lineage: Eukaryota > Metazoa > Chordata > Mammalia > Rodentia > Gliridae > Muscardinus > Muscardinus avellanarius. The sequence continues at coordinate 141,655,968 of NC_137790.1, forward strand.
CTCTGTCATCTGTCCCACTTGCACTAGTTAAATTTCAGCAGTCCATAAAAACAGATGGAAATTGTGTACACCTGCCAGAATGAGTTTTCAATTTGAAATTAAGGTACATTAATGTACACAAAGTTTGCACTCAGTAAAAGAACTCCGAACTTGTTTGCCGATTCCCAACGGGGATCACTGTACCCTCCTCGAGGTTCAGGGGTCCAGTGTTAGAACAGTGCACGTTGTCGTGCTGCCACATTATGGTCCACAGTTTGTTACAGCGTGGCAGATTTTATTTACTTTTTTGTGGTACTGGGGGTGGAACCCAGGGGCTTTCTACCTCAGGGCTATACTCCCAGACCTATTTTATACTTTATTTAGAAACAAGGTCTCACTAAGTTGCTGAGAGGCCTCACTCTGGCCGAGGCTGGCTTTGAACCTGTGCGATCCTCCTGTCTCCGCCTCCCAAGCGCGGGGATGACAAGCGTGCCCACCACGCCCGGCCAGTGTGGCAGAGTGTGAAACTTCTGACACCATCTGTGTCAGAACCCAAGTCTGCAGGATTTGAGTTCTTGTAAGAAGCTCATGGTCTGGATAGTTTTGAAAAGAGTACAGCGTGTTCGCTTTCTTCCTTTTTAGAGACAAGGATCCTGCTTTGTTGCCCAGGCTGGCCCTGAACTCGTGGGCTCTACCAGCCTTCCTCCTGCAGCCTCCCAAAGACCTGAGGACTGGCACTGGCCACCACTCGGTTCAGCATAGGGCACTTAGCTGCTGGCTGGCTGGTAGGCAGGCAGGCAGGCGTCCTGGGATCTGACCCAGGCCTTGCACGTGGGATGCCAGCATCTTACACCGAGCTATACCCTTAGACCTCTGTAGGATGTTTAATGAAGAAAACATATTAGGTAATAGGGTTGGGAAGAAGTGGAGTTGAGAGCTTCCTGCCAGAAGTAGAGGGATGTGTGTGGGGGGGTAGGTAGTATTGGGCATTGAGTTTCAAGGTGTTCTACCTCTAAACTACACACCCCGCCCGATTTTATTTATTTACTTACTTATTTTTGCAGTACTGGAGAAGGAACCCAAGAACATTCTACCTCCAAGCTATACTCCCAGCACTATTTTTTAGTCTTTTTTTTTTAAACAGAGTCTCACTGAGTTATGAAGAGCCTCACTAAGGCTGAGGCTGTCCCCAAACTGCCATCCTCTGGTCTCCCTCCACCTCCTGAATGCTGGGATTACAAATGTGCGCCACTACGCCTGGCTAAGGACACATCCTTTTTATTAAGTCGTAAATGGCTATCCATTATATCCTTTTTTTGTGTGTCGCACTGAGGATTGAGCCCAGGGACATTCTACCTGGTAGCCACATCCCCAGCCAGGCTCGCACCAAGCTGCTGAAGTGGTCATCACACCTTCAGTCCTCCTGTCTAGCCTCCTAAGCACTGGGAGTACAGGCCTGTGCAACTACACCTTGCTTATGTTACACCTTTTATAAGACTAAATGAACTGATTTATTCCCCAAATCAAACAGCCAGCTGAATGCAGCAGCTTGAGATGCTGAAGTAGGAGAGTTAAGAGCTTTGATGCTGGCAGGGTGATGGTGTGGCATGCCTGTGATCTTAGTACTTGGACAACAGACAGGAGGGTCTGGGGTTTAAAGCCAGCCTCAGCAATTTAATGAGGCTCTCAGCATTTTAGTGAGACCTTATTTCCACATTAAAAATTAAAAAGAGCCAGGAGTGGTGGAGCACGCTTGTAATCCCAATATTCGGGAGGCTGAGACTGGAGGATTGCGGTTCGCGGACAGCCTCAGCTACTTAGTGAGGCCCTCTGCAACTCAGTGACACCCGGTTTCAAAATAAAGAAAAAATAGGGCAGGGGGTGTAGCTCGGAGGTTGAATGCCTCTGGGTTCCATCCCCAGACCTGCAAAAAAAAAAACAAAAAACAAAAAAAAAACTTTTATTGGCAGGGGCTATAGCTCAGAGGTCAGATGCCCCTGGGTTCCATCTCCAGACCCGCAACAACAACAGCAAAAACAGAGCCAGGCGTGGTCACGCACCTTGTAATCCCAGCACTTGGGAGGCGGATACAGGAAGATCGTGCAGGTTTGAAGCCAGACTTACTGGCTTAGGAGACCCTGTTTCCAAATAAAAAAATATAAAAAACAGGTTTGGGAGTGTAGCCCAGAGTTAGAAGGGTTTCCAGGAACCCCAGTAACACCACTCACACACACACACACACACACAAAATAAAATAAAAAAGACGGCTGGGCGGCTGGGCTTGGTCGCACATGCTTGTATCCCAGCACTTGAAAGGCTGAGACAAGATGTTTGTGCAGGTTTAAAGCCAGCCTCAGCTACTTAGTGAGGCTCTCAGCAACTTAGTGAGACCCTGTTTCCAAATAAAATATAAAATAGGTCTGATGATGTAGCCTGGAGGTAGAAAGCCCCTGGGTTCCATCTCAGTACCACAAATAAAAAGAAGTAGAGCCGGGCGTGGTGGTGCACGCTTGTAATCCCCGCGCTTGGGAGGCTGAGACAGGAGGATCACACAGGTTGGAAGCCAGCCTCAGCTACTTAGTGAGGCTCTCTGCAACTTAGTGAGACTCTTTTTCCAAAAATAGGTCTGGGAGTGTAGCCCGGAGGTAGAAAGCATCTGGGTTCCACCCCCAGTACCACAAAATAAATGAATGAATGAATGAATGAATGAATGAATGAATGAATGAATGGTTGGGTATAGCTCAGAGTTAGAATGACCCTGAGTTCAATCTCCAGCACTACAAAAATAAAAAGTCTGAGTCCATTCTGAATAAGTTAGCAAGAATGTCTCAAATTATAAAAAAAAAAGTTAAGAGGTTTGGGGGTGTAGTTCAATGATAGAATACTGATTTCAATCCCCAGTATGCAAAAACCAAAACAACTACCAAAAAAGAAAAAAAGAACCTTACAAGATAACAAAATTCATCAGAAATGTCCTGGATTTTTGGAGTGTTTTTTTTAGGGGGGGTTTGGCTTTGTTTTTGTTTTTTGCAGGTCTGGGGGTGGAACCCAGAGGCATTCGACCTCCGAGCTACACCCCCTGCCTTTTTTTATTCTTTATTTTGAAACCGGGTCTCACTGAGTTACAGAGGGCCTCACTAAGTAGCTGAGGCTGTCCGCAAACCGCGATCCTCTGGTCTCAGCCTCCCGAACGCTGGGATTACAAGTGTGCGCCACCACGCTCGGCTAGAAATGTCCTGATTTTAAAAAAGGCAGTAAGGGCCGGGCGTGGTGGCGCACCTTGTAATCCCCGCGCTTGGGAGGCGGAGACAGGAGGATCGCGCAGGTTCGAAGCCAGCCATGCGCTGGCTTAGGAGACCCTGTTTCCAAATAAAAATGTAAAAATAGGTCTGGGAGTGTAGCCCGGAGGTAGAAGGGCTTCCAGGAACCCCAGTGCCACCAAAAAAAAAAAAAAAAAGGCAGTAGCCGGGCATGGTGGTGCACGCTTGTGATCCCAGCATTTGAGCGGCTGAGACAGGAGGATCCGGGTTTGCAGCCAGCCCCAGCTACTTAGTGAGGCCTTCCGCAACTCAGTGAGACTTGTTTCAAAATAAAAATAGGGCTGGGGGTGTAGCTCGAAGGTAGAATGCCCCTGGGTTTCATCACCTGCACTGCAGTCAGTCAGTCAGTCAATCAGTGAGGCAGTAGGCTGAGAAAGGGGCATTGCAGGTATGAAGAGAGCCTCCGCGAGCAGTGACGCTCATCACGCAGCCAGGCTGGAAATCAGAGGGCTGGAGTTGTTGCTAGAATGTAGTGTCTCTAGATCCAATCCCCAGTAGAACACAAGAGCAAAAACAAGCCCCCATCTTGGAGCAGCATCCTCCCTAGTAGGCACTAATTCTAAAGAAGCAATCCTTCTCCATCTGCTGTGAAAACACGGAACGTGAAGCCGAGCACGCTGCCGCGCACTTGTAATCCCAGTGCTTGGGAGGCTGAGGTAGGAGGATTGCAGGTTCACAGCCAGCCCGAGCTTCTTAACGGGTCCTTCCGCAACTTGGTGAGATCCTGTTTAAATCAAAATAAAAAATAAAATAGGGCTGGGGATATAGCTCAGAGGCAGAATGCGCCTGGGTTCAATCCCCAGGACTTGTGAGTACTTTGTGAGAATACTGTGGAGCCCTGCAGTTTGGAAAAGAACCCAAAGCTGAATTCTGCAGCTTTGACTTTTTCCAGGACTTTGCTAGTCTAGATCCATTGATTTTTCTTTTTCTTTTTTTTTTTTCTTTTTCTTTTTTCAGTAAGCTACACCCCAGCCCTATTTTTTATTCTTTGTTTTGAAACAGGGGCTCACTAAGTAGCTGAGGCTGGCCTCGAACCTGAGATCCTCCTGTCTCGGCCTCCAAAGTACTTGGGTTACAAGCGTGTGCCACCACACCCAGCTTCCATTGACTTTTCTGACTGGCATATCATTATCAGTTTCTGCAAAGAACTCAGCTGAGATTTGAGAAGAATCGTATTGAATCATTACACTAATTTGGAAGGTGTTATGGGTGTGTGCACTGGAGATGGAACCCTGGGGCAGTCGACCTTCAAGATATACCCCCCAGCTCTCTTTTATTCTTTTATTTTGAAACAGGGTCTCACTAAATTGTGAGGGTCTCACAGGGTTGCTGAGACAGGCCATGAACCTCTAATCTCCCATCTGTCTCCCAGGTGCTTGGAATTACAAGCATGTGTTCCACTACACCTGGCTGGCTGGCTGTGGGTTTTTGATTTTTTGGGAGGGGTGTACTGCATTTTGAACCCAGGGGTGTTCTACTTTTGGCCACACATCCAGCCCTACTTTGATTTATTTAGTGTGTGTGTGTGTGTGTGTGTGTGTGTGTGTGCGTGCGCGCGCCTTACTGGAGATTGAACCCAGGTAGGTATTCTGCCACCCAGCTGCATCCCAGCCCTTTTCATCTATGAAATAGGGTCTCATTAGGTTTCTGATCTGGCCTTGAACCTGCAATTTTCCTTCTTCAGCCTCTCAAATACTAAAATTGTCGGTGTCTGTCACCTTGTACTTCTAAGCATTCTTTTAACTCTGTTGTGAATAATTTTTTAAATTTCATTTTCAGATTGTTCCTTGAGTATAATTTATTTTCTTTGTATTGCTTTTATCCTGTAACATTGCCAAATGGATACATTTTTAGTGGTTTCCTTAAGATGTCCGATGTGTAAGATCACATTGCTTGTGAGTTGGGAAAGTTTTACTCCCTTCGATCTGGATCCCTTGTATTTCTTTTTTTTTCCTAATTATCCTGACTAGTACTTGAACTGTCATGTTGAATAAAAGTGGCAGGAGCAGACCTCCTTGTCTTATTCCTGATCTTATGAAGTGTAACTTTAGGTTAGGAATATTGGGTGGAACAGTCATTTCGAATTTAGATTTTTTTTCTTTTTTCGATACTGAGGATGAAACCTAGGGGCATTCTACATCTGAGCTACACCCCCAGCCCTATTTTTTACTCTTTATTTTGAAACCGGGTCTCACTGAGTTGGAAAGGCCTCACTAAGTGGCTGAGGCTGTCCGTGAACCACCATCCTCCTGTCTCGGCCTCCCAAATGCTGGGATTCCAAGTGTGCGCCACCACGCCCGGCTTATCATTTGAATTTAAATGTGCTGATCAAGGCCTGCGCTCAGTGGCAACAAAATTGTGTGTCAAGGCAGGTGTGCACAGGCCTGTGATCCCGGTACTTAGGAGGTGTGACAGGAGGATTGCAAGCTCCAAGACAGCTGCAGAAATTTGAGACTCTAAACAACTCAGCAAGACCCTGTTTCAAAAATATAAAATAGGCTGGGGGTGTAGCATGGAGGTAGAATCCCCCTGGCTCTCCAGTGCCACCAAGAAAGAAAAGTGTCATAGCCTGTGACTCTTCATGGCTTCTTATGCATTCCAGATAACGCCTTCCTTTTGTGTTTAAGCAATGGCTGCCATCCGGAAGAAACTGGTGATTGTGGGGGACGGGGCCTGCGGCAAGACCTGCTTGCTCATAGTTTTCAGCAAGGACCAGTTCCCCGAGGTGTACGTGCCCACGGTGTTTGAGAACTACGTGGCAGATATCGAAGTGGATGGGAAGCAGGTGAGTGGGCTTCCCACGGTTTCTCATGTGGCTTTGCATGGGGAGCTGCTCGTATACCCTGTAGGGAATTGGGCCTCTTGCCTCTTCAGTACCCAGTGTAACAAAGTGCTTGAGTCATCCATTTGCGGCCCTCCCGTATTGATCCAACTTGGTTCACTTTTAACTGCTTTTATCCAGACTTTGTCGTATATCTATTCTTTCAAGTCACTTTATATTTGAAGTTTAGTTTATTACCTAGTAGATATGCTCAGCCGAGCTGTTTGTAAGGAGACACTTTTTGGTGGCACTGGAATTCAGCCAGCATAGGACTACACCATTTTAATTTATCCTATTTTTATTGTATTTTTTGTGGTGCTGGTGATTGAACCCAGGGGCATTACAAGTGTGCACCTCCACGCCTGGCTCTGATTTATTTTATTTTGGAACAGAGCCTCTCTAGTTTGATTAGTGCCTTACTTCTTCATCAGTTGTTGAGGCTGTCCTTGAACCTACAATCCTACCTCAGGCTCCCAAGTACTAAGGTTACAAGTTGTGCCACCACACCTGGCTAGGAACCACTTTAAAATTATTATTATTAGTAGTAGTAATAGTAGTGAGGATTGAAGCCAGGGGCATTCTATCTCCAAGCTATACCCCCAGCTCATTTTATTTTTATTTTAAAATAAATAAAAATAGGAGCCGGGTGTGGTGGCACAAGCTTGTAATCCCAGCATTTGGGAGGCTGAGACAGGAGGATTGCGCAGGTTTAAAGCCAGTCTCAGCTACTTGGTGAACCTCTCAGCAACTTAGTGAGACCCTGTTTCAAAAAATAAAGAATAAAAAATAGGGCTGGGGGTGTTGCTAGGAGGTAGAATGCCCCTGGGTTAACATCCCCAGTACCCCAAAAAAAAAAAAAAAAAAAATAGGGTCTCAACACAGGCGTGGTGGCACAAGCTTGTAATCCCAGCATTTGGAGGCTGAGACCGGAGGATCACAATTCGCGGACAGCCTCATCTTCTTAGGCCCTCCGCAACTCAGTGAGACCCTGCTTCAAAATAAAGAGTAGAAAAGTAGGGCAGGGGGTGTAGCTCAGAAGCGAATGCCCCTGGGTTCCATCCCCAAACCCGCCCCCAAAAAATAGGGTCTTACTGGATTGATCAGAGTCACTACTTGTTGAGGCTGTCCTCAAACTCAGTGTCCCAAGTACTGGGATTACAAGTGTAAGCCATCATGCCTGTCTGGGATTCATCCCCCCCCCCCCAGTACTGGGGATGGAACCCAGGGGCATTCTACCTCTGAGCGACAACCCCAGTCCAATTTTTTTTTATTCTTTATTTGGAAACGGTCTCACTGAGTTGCAAAGGGCCTCACTAAATAGCTGAGGCCATCCGTGAACTGCGATCCTCCTGTCTCAGCCTCCCAAATGCTGGGTTTACAAGTGTGTGCCACCACATCCGGCCTAGGATACACTTTTAAAAAAATAATCCTGTTGGTATATTTCATCAAGTGCCCAGTCTGAAGCTGGATATGGTGGCTCATATCAGTACTTGGGAAACTGAGGCAGGAGGATTGTAGGTTTGGGGCCAGCCTCAGCAATTTAGTGAGATGTGTTTCAAAAGAAAAAATCAGCTGAGCATAATGGCACATGTTTGTAATCCTTAATATTTTGGGAGGCTGAGACAGGAGGATCGCAGGTTTGTGGCCAGTTTCAGGTACTTGGTGAGGCCCCGTGTTACTTAGACCGTTTCAAAATAAATAATAAAATAGGATTGGGAGCTGGGCGAGGTGGCGCATGCTTGTAATAATCCCAGCAGTCGGGAGGCCGTGGCTGGGGAATCGCAGTTTGCATACAGCCTCTGCAACTCAGTGAGACCCTGTTTCAAAATAAAGAGTAAAAAATAGGGCTGGGGATGTAGCTCGGAGGTCAAATGCCCCTGGGTTCCATCTCCAGACCCGCAGAAAATAAATAAATAAAATAAATAAATAAATAGGATTGGGAGTATAGCTTGGAGGTAAAACCCTTCAGTTCAATCCCCAGTACGTCAAAAAAAAAAAAAAAAAAAAAGAAGAAGAAGAAAGGAGAAAAAAAGCAAGCAAGCAAAGGAGAGTGTACCTGATAGCCGAGTGTGCGCTCTTTGCTTGTAATCCCAGTACTTGAGAGGCTAGAGTAGGGTTACAGGCTTTGGTCAGCCTCAGAAACTTGGGCTCTCAGCACTTTAGTGAGACTCTTATTCCACATAAAAAAGAGAGTATAGCTCAGACACAGAGTGCCCTTGGGTTCAATACCCAGTGCCACTAAATTAATTAATTTAAAAAAGTCTTGGCATTGTGCATATAATCCCTATATTTGGGAGGCTGAGTGGAGTATTCTAGCTTTGGCTGCTTCAGCCATTTAGCAAGATTGTTTCAAAATCAAAAAGAGCTGTGTGCAGTAGGGCACACCTGTACTCCCCGTACTCGGGATGCTATCATCCGAGTTCAGGACAGCCTCAACACGCAGAGACCCACAGCATGCTAGCAAAACCCTGCTGCAAAACAAAGAAACGAGCCGGGCGTGGTGGGCGCGCTTGTCATCCCCGCGCTCGGGAGGCTGAGACGGGAGGATCGCACGGGTTCGAAGCCAGCCTCAGCTACTTAGTGAGGCTCTCAGCAACTTAGTGAGACCCTGTTTCCAAATAAAATAGAAAATAGGTCTGAGAGGATAGCCTGGAGGTAGAAAAATCCCCCGGGTTCTACTCCCCTTAACACACACACACACACACACAAAAAAAAAAAAAAAAAAACATACAAAATACACACACACACACACACACACACACACACCCCAAAACAGGGTTGGGGGTGTGGCTCAGTCCAGCGTGAGTTATCTTCTTCCCACAGGAGGAAGGTGAGCAGGCAGAGCTGTAGGCCGTTCCTGTCGCTTTAGGCGTTTTTTGTGTGTGTGTTCCAGGGAATGGAACCCATGGGCATTCTGCCTATTTTATGGCTTGTTTGGAAACAGGAGGGTCTCACTGAGTTGCAGAAGGCCTCACTAAGTTCTTGAGTCAGACTGCAAACCTGTGATGCTTCTGTCTCCGCCTCCCAAGTACTGGAATTGCAGGTGGGCGTCATCACACCCGGACAGCCTCAGACCTTGCCTCACACCTGCCTGGAGGTCATTTCTTATGCACCAACTAAAATACAGGCTGGGCTCCATGTTTCCAGGGGGGAGGGTGCAGAGACAGCAATGAAGAAATGATGCCCTCCATCTGGCAGGGCCTGGCTGAGACAGGAGGATAACAGTGTGGGCAGCCTCAGCCACTATTTAGTGAGGCCCTTTGCAACTTAGTCCTTGTTTCAAAATAAAAATAAAAAATAGGACTGGGGGTGTTGTTTACAGGTAGAATTTCTGCTCCTGGGTTCTGAAAAAGAAAAAGTACTGCAAAAAAAAAAAAAAAGTTACTCCATTGATACTCCTTGTGTTCCTAGTGGAGTGTTATTTGCGTTTGTTTCCCTCTTGTTCATCCACTTTGTTTCCTGTGTACACAAATGCTGTTCATAATGAAACACATTAATAAGCTACAAAGTCATATTGATCATTTTGAATTTTGCTATTTTGTTTAAACACACTCTTATGTATCTCATAAAAATGAACATTCTGAGCTGGAATGGGGTGCACTCTTATATGTTTGTAATCCCAGCATTCGGGAGGCTAAGACAGGAGGATCCCAGTTTGTGGCCAGCCTCAGCTACTACTTAGTGAGGCCCTTTGCAACTCAGTGAGACCCTGTTTCAAAATGAGGAATGAAAAGTAGCTGGGGGGTGTAGCTCGGAGGTAGAATGCCCTCTGGGTCTCATTCCCAGAACCTCCCAAAAAAAAAAAAAAAAAAATCAAAATAAAGAATAAAAAAAAAAAATACGGCTGGGGCTGGAGGTGTAGCTCAGAGGTAGAATGCCCCTGGGTTACATCTCCAGTATCACAAAAAATAAAATAAGTTAAAAAAAAATAGTAAAGTAGAGCTGGGCATGGCGATACATACATGCTTGTGATCCTAGTACTTGGGAGGCTAAGACAGGAGGATCACAGGTTTGAGGCCAGACTCAGCTACTTAGGCCCTCTGGGACTAAGTGAAACACTGTTTCAAGATAAAGAATTAAATATAGGGCTGGGAGTATAACTCAGAGGTAGAATGCCCCTGGGTTCAAACCCTAGTAGTGCAAAAATAAGGGGTGTGTGGTTGGGATTGAGTTAGCCAGAAGGTAGAATGTCCCTCCATCCCCAACACCAAAACCAAAAGCCCCAGTGTTCAATCCCAAGTACCACCAAAAGAAGCAAAACGAGCACTCCTATGTTTTTCCTTTGGGATGGTCTGCTGTATGTATGTATGCTGTAGTAATTCGCAGGTCTGCTGTATGTATGTATGCTGTAGTGATCTGCAGGTCTGCTGTATGTATGTATGCTGTAGTGATCTGCAGGTCTGCTGTGTGTATGTATGCTGTAGTGATCTGCAGGTCTGCTGTGTGTATGTATGCTGTAGTGATCTGCAGGTCTGCGTGTGTATGTATGCTGTAGTGATCTGCAGGTCTGCTGTATGTATGTATGCTGTAGTGATCTGCAGGTCTGCTGTGTGTATGTATGCTGTAGTGATCTGCAGGTCTGCTGTGTGTATGTATGCTGTAGTGATCTGCAGGTCTGCTGTGTGTATGTATGCTGTAGTGATCTGCAGGTCTGCTGTGTGTATGTATGCTGTAGTGATCTGCAGGTCTGCTGTGTGTATGTATGCTGTAGTGATCTGCAGGTCTGCGTGTGTATGTATGCTGTAGTGATCTGCAGGTCTGCTGTATGTATGTATGCTGTAGTGATCTGCAGGTCTGCTGTGTGTATGTATGCTGTAGTGATCTGCAGGTCTGCTGTATGTATGTATGCTGTAGTGATCTGCAGGTCTGCTGTGTGTATGTATGCTGTAGTGATCTGCAGGTCTGCTGTATGTATGCTGTAGTAATCTGCAGGTCTGCTCTGTGTATGTATGCTGTAGTGATATGCAGGTCTGCTGTGTGTATGTATGCTGTAGTAATTCGCAGGTCTGCTGTGTGTATGTATGCTGTAGTGATCTGCAGGTCTGCTGTGTGTATGTATGCTGTAGTGATCTGCAGGTCTGCTGTGTGTATGTATGCTGTAGTGATCTGCAGGTCTGCTGTGTGTATGTATGCTGTAGTGATCTGCAGGTCTGCGTGTGTATGTATGCTGTAGTGATCTGCAGGTCTGCTGTGTGTATGTATGCTGTAGTGATCTGCAGGTCTGCTGTGTGTATGTATGCTGTAGTGATCTGCAGGTCTGCTGTGTGTATGTATGCTGTAGTGATCTGCAGGTCTGCGTGTGTATGTATGCTGTAGTGATCTGCAGGTCTGCTGTGTGTATGTATGCTGTAGTGATCTGCAGGTCTGCTGTGTGTATGTATGCTGTAGTGATCTGCAGGTCTGCGTGTGTATGTATGCTGTAGTGATCTGCAGGTCTGCTGTATGTATGTATGCTGTAGTGATCTGCAGGTCTGCTGTGTGTATGTATGCTGTAGTGATCTGCAGGTCTGCTGTATGTATGTATGCTGTAGTGATCTGCAGGTCTGCTGTGTGTATGTATGCTGTAGTGATCTGCAGGTCTGCTGTGTGTATGTATGCTGTAGTGATCTGCAGGTCTGCGTGTGTATGTATGCTGTAGTGATCTGCAGGTCTGCTGTATGTATGTATGCTGTAGTGATCTGCAGGTCTGCTGTGTGTATGTATGCTGTAGTGATCTGCAGGTCTGCTGTGTGTATGTATGCTGTAGTGATCTGCAGGTCTGCTGTGTGTATGTATGCTGTAGTGATCTGCAGGTCTGCTGTGTGTATGTATGCTGTAGTGATCTGCAGGTCTGCTGTGTGTATGTATGCTGTAGTGATCTGCAGGTCTGCGTGTGTATGTATGCTGTAGTGATCTGCAGGTCTGCTGTATGTATGTATGCTGTAGTGATCTGCAGGTCTGCTGTGTGTATGTATGCTGTAGTGATCTGCAGGTCTGCTGTATGTATGTATGCTGTAGTGATCTGCAGGTCTGCTGTGTGTATGTATGCTGTAGTGATCTGCAGGTCTGCTGTATGTATGCTGTAGTAATCTGCAGGTCTGCTCTGTGTATGTATGCTGTAGTGATATGCAGGTCTGCTGTGTGTATGTATGCTGTAGTAATTCGCAGGTCTGCTGTGTGTATGTATGCTGTAGTGATCTGCAGGTCTGCTGTGTGTATGTATGCTGTAGTGATCTGCAGGTCTGCTGTGTGTATGTATGCTGTAGTGATCTGCAGGTCTGCTGTGTGTATGTATGCTGTAGTGATCTGCAGGTCTGCGTGTGTATGTATGCTGTAGTGATCTGCAGGTCTGCTGTGTGTATGTATGCTGTAGTGATCTGCAGGTCTGCTGTGTGTATGTATGCTGTAGTGATCTGCAGGTCTGCTGTGTGTATGTATGCTGTAGTGATCTGCAGGTCTGCGTGTGTATGTATGCTGTAGTGATCTGCAGGTCTGCTGTGTGTATGTATGCTGTAGTGATCTGCAGGTCTGCTGTGTGTATGTATGCTGTAGTGATCTGCAGGTCTGCTGTATGTATGTATGCTGTAGTGATCTGCAGGTCTGCTGTGTGTATGTATGCTGTAGTGATCTGCAGGTCTGCGTGTGTATGTATGCTGTAGTGATCTGCAGGTCTGCTGTGTGTATGTATGCTGTAGTGATCTGCAGGTCTGCGTGTGTATGTATGCTGTAGTGATCTGCACTTTTTCTAAATACAGACAAGGGCTCACGTCCCGCTGCGGCGGTCTCTCTCTCACAGGTGGAGTTGGCTCTGTGGGACACCGCTGGGCAGGAAGACTACGACCGCCTCCGGCCGCTCTCCTACCCAGACACCGATGTGATACTGATGTGCTTCTCCATCGACAGCCCAGACAGTTTAGGTGAGCGGCCCTGCAGCCGGTGGACATTGGTTACGCAGGTCCTTTCTGGAGGTGGCGGAAAAGCAGGCATGAGCTTCAGAGGAGTAAGGATATTTATTGGTGGCCAGAAATGTAAGGACTGGCTGGGCATGGTGGTACATGCTTGTAATCCCAGTTGTAATCCCAGTTTGTAATCTCCTGGCTGAGGCAGGAGGATTGCAGGTTCAAAGCCAGCCTCAGCAGTTTTCTTTGTTTTTGTTTTTTTTTGGTGGTACTGGAGGTGGAACCCAGAGGCTTTCTACCTCCAGGCTACACTCCCAGACCCATTTCTATATTTTTTATTTGGAAACAGGGTCTCACTAAGTTGCTGAGAGCCTAAGTAGCTGAGGCTGGCTTCAAACCTGTGCGATCCTCCTGTCTCGGCCTCCCAAGTGCGGGGATTACAAGCGTGCCCACCACGCCCGGCCTCAGCAGTTTTCTGAGGTCCTCCACAACTCGGTGAGACCCTGTTTCAAAATAAAAGAATAAATAGGGCTGGGGGTGTAGCTCAGAGTTAGAATGCCCCTGGCATCCCCAGGACTGCAAAAAAGAAAAAGAAAGGAAGAAACAAACTGCGGAACTGTGTGCTGTGGGTCCTTTATAAGCCCAGATCTCGCATAACTACTGTTTGTTTTTGCTATGTGAGTTTTGGGTTTTGTTTTGCGTGCTGAGGATTGCTGCACCCATACCCTTGTTCAAAACAGGCTCAGGCTGCAGAGACTTGCACTCCGTGGCAGAGGCTGTCCTCAAACCTTTGGTCCTCCTGAGTACTGGATCACAGGCGTAGTGTATCACGACTCCTGGCTAAGCCCTTTTTTTTTTTTTTTTTTTTTTGCAGTGCTGGGGATGGGACCCAGGGGCACTCTGCCTCTGGAGCTTCACCTCCCAGCCCTATTCTTTATTTTGAAACAAGGTCTCACTGAGTTGCAAAGGGTCTAAGTATTAGCTGAGGCTGTCCTAGAGCCACCATCCTCTGGTCTCAGCCTCCCAGATGCTGGGACTACAAGCGTGCACCACCCCACCGGCCAGCCCTTTTCTTAAATGTCTTTGTTGATAATGAGAGACTTGAGCCTGACCATTTCACTAGCCCAGGTGGCACACATTTCAGAAGCCAGTGGGCTTCAGAAAAGGACTGAGTGATACTGGCCTCGCTCTGAAAAAAAGAGCGAGGAACAAGACTCGTTGCTACACCCCAGCCCTATTTTTTTTTTTTTTTTTTTGGTAGTACTGGGGTTCCTGGAAACCCTTCTACCTGTGGGGTACATTCCCAGACCTATATTATACATTTTTAAAATTTGGAAACAGGGTCTCTTAAACCAGCGTGGCTGGCTTCAAACCTGTGCCATCCTCCTGTCTCCGCCTCCCAAGCACAGGGATTACAAGCGTGCGCCACCAGGCCTGGCTATTTTTTTTAATTCTTTATTTTGAAACAGGGTCTCACTGAGTTGCAAAGTTGCAAAGGGCCTCACTAGGTAGCTGAGGCTGGCCGTGAACCACGATCCTCCTGTCCCAACGTCCCAAATGCTGGATTTCAAGTGTGCGCCACCACACCCTGTTATGTAATTATATTATTTTTAACCCTTTATTTTCCTTTTTTGTGTGTGTGTGTGTGTGTGTGTGTGTGTGTGTGTGTGTGGTACTAGGGGTAGAACCCAGGGACTTTTCTACCTCCGGGCTATACTCTCAGACCTACTTTATACTTATATGGAAACAGGGTCCCACTGCTAGGTTGCTGAGAGCCTCACTAAATAGCTGAGGCTGGCTTTGAACCTGTGCGATCCTCCTGTTTCAGCCTCCCAAGTACTGGGATTAGAAGCATATGCCACCACGCCCTACTTTTTTTTTTTTTTTTTTTTTTTTTGGTGGTGCTGGGGATGGAACCCTTCTACACCTACAGGCTACACTTCCAGACCTATTTTGTATTTTATTTGGAAACAAGGTCTCTTAAGCTAGCCCTTCGAACCTGCGTGATCCTCCTTGTCTCTGCCTCCCAAGTGCGGGAATTACTAGTGTGTGTCACCACACCTGGCCACGCCCTTCTTTTTTAACCCAATTTAATCATGCCATGGCACTGAAATTAGTTAAATATTATTGGAGGGTAAACTTGTGCCCTTTGTTTACTTGCTATATTGTACAACTTTTCAGTATTAGAATAGCAGCTGGGCGTTGTGACGCACACTTATAATCCCAGCATTTGGGAGGCTGAGACAGGAGGATCGCAGGTTTGCAGCCAGCCTCAGCTGCTTAGGCCCTCCACAACTTAGACTCTGTTTCAAAATAAAGAATAAAATAGGGCTGGGGGTGTAGCTCATAGGTAGAATGCCCCTGGGTTCAATCTCCAGTACCGCAAAAAAAAAAAAAAAAAATAGTGAAGGGTGGTGGCACATTCCTGTAGTCCCAGTTGCTGGGGAGGCTGATCACGCTGGGATTGACCTGGGCAATTTATGGAAACCCTGTCTTAAATAACCTTCCTGTAATCCCAGAGCTTGGGAGGCAAAGCAAGAGGATGGCAGGTTCAAGGACAGCCTTAGCAAGTAGTGAGACTCTCATCAACCTGTCAAGAAACTGATTAAAAGCTGGGCGTGATGTCTTGTAATCCCAGCATTCAGCATTCGGGAGGCTGAGGCCGGAGGATAATGCTCCGCGGACAGCCTCTAGAACTCAGTGAGACCCGGTTTCAAAATAATGAATAAAAAATAGGGCAGGGGGTGTAGCTCGGAGGTCGAGTGCCCCTGGGTTCCATCCCCAGACCTGCCCCCCACCAAAAAAAAAAATGATTAAAAAGGGGGGGGTGCTAGGTGTGTAACTCAGAGGTAGAATGCCCCTGGGTTCGTTTCCCAGTACTGTAAAAAATTTTTTTTATTCTTGGGCCAGTGAAGATATTAGTGGACAGTGAGTGGTCACGCTGTGGGCCATGAGCAAGGTCGAAAGGGGACGAGTGGACCCTGGGCCCCCTCTGACCGCAGGACGAGGACCCTTTTTGTTATCCCGGGCCACATTACCTGCCTGCAGTGACAGGCAGGCGGTGAGAAGCTCCACCCTGTGCAGTGGGCCATGGCACTGACCTGCTGTGTTAATGGTCCCCTGTTCCCCCACCCCTTTCTAGGGCCCAGCCTCTGCGGTAACTGTGGCTCACTGTCATGGGACAAGGGTTAGATAAGTTTTTCTTTTTTTCTTTTTGTTTTGCAGTACTGGGATTGAACACAGGGGCATTCTACCTCCAACCTATAACCCCAGCCCTATTTTTTATCCTTTATTTTGTAACAGGGTCTCACTAAGTAGCTGAGGCTGGCCTCAAACCTGTGATCCTCCTATCACAGCCTCCCAAGTACTGGGCTTACAAGTGTGCGCCACAGTAGCCAGCATGAAACTTAACTAAGGCTCATGAAGATTCTTCAAGAGGGAATTAAAACTTATCTCCAAATTGTGTGATTTTTCTTTCAGAAAACATCCCAGAAAAATGGACCCCAGAAGTGAAGCATTTCTGCCCCAACGTGCCCATCATCCTGGTGGGGAACAAGAAGGATCTTCGGAATGACGAGCACACGAGGCGGGAGCTGGCCAAGATGAAGCAGGCATGGCCGGGCAGGGCGCGCGGGCCTCAGACCAGGCTCGTTCGGAGCCCGGGGTCTCTGCATGTGGCCCTTGTTGACTGGGACCTGCACAGAGTAGCTGTAGTCCTGAGATGGAGGGGCTTAGGGATTGAACCCAGGACTTCATGCTGTCAGGCAGAATTCTCACTCAGCTGGCTTCTCAGCCCTGGAGTCTTTATCTGATAGCTGTGACCCCAAGGACTGCCAGCCAAGTGACGCAGCAGCAGCGCTGCGTGCTCCGCGCCAAGAGCATTGCCAGTCTCTTGATTCTCTCTTGTTCCCTGGGCTCATGAAGGATCAAGACCTCCCTGAAGGCAGGAGGTCCAGACAGAAGGCCCTGCTGCCCTAAGTAACGTGCTGATGGCGGTGGCACCTTGTTCTCGGGGCCAGGTGACCTCCTGGCAGGGCTTCCCACTACAGGAGCGCAGTCTTCGGCCCATAGGAGGCCGCTGACTCTCTCTGAACGTCAAGGGCAAGGCCTGTTTCCATCTGTGGCCCTTGTCCTGGAGCCCTTCCTTCATGTTCAAGGTTCCTCTGACCTCTCTACTTCCTAGAGGAGAGCATGTTTAATAGAAACTTGATTTTGGGGGTGGGAATGAGGAGGGTAATTCCTGCATATCAGTTCCAGAATTTCATAAAACGGCTCAAATCTGAGAACCAGGCAGCGTTTTAAAGTTTTAAGCCAGATGTAGTGGTGCTTTCACTACTCAGCTGAGGCAGGAGGATCACTTGAGCCCAGGGTAGCCTCGGTATCTCGTAAAACCTGTGTCCAAAAAAACCAGCCTGTGAGCCACACTTGACACTGTGCCTGCTTACTGTGTGTGTGGACTGCCAGCTGAACGCACCCTCTTATCATTGCCAGGAGCCAGTAAAACCTGAAGAAGGCAGAGACATGGCCAACAGGATCGGCGCCTTCGGCTACATGGAGTGTTCCGCAAAGACCAAGGATGGCGTGAGGGAGGTTTTTGAAATGGCCACGAGAGCTGCTCTGCAAGCCAGACGCGGGAAGAAAAAATCTGGGTGCCTTCTCTTGTGAAGTCTTGCTGCAAGCACAGCCCTCATGCGGTTCATTTTGAAGTGCTGTTTATTAATCTTAGCGTATGATTACTGGCCTTTTTCATTTATCTATAATTTACCTAAGATTACAAATCAGAAGTCATCTTGCTACCAGTATTTAGAAGCCAACCATGATTATTAATGATGTCCAACCTGTCTTGACCTGCCGTGGTCCTTCCGACACTGCTCTAACAGCCCTCTCTGCACTCCACCTGACACCAGGCGCTAATTCAAGGAATTTCTTAACTTCTTGCTTCTTTCTAGAAAGAGAAACAGTTGGTAACTTTTGTGAATTAGGCTGTAACTACTTTATAACTAACATGTGCTGCCTATTGTCTGTCAGCTGCAAGGAACTCTGGGAGTCTCCCCTTGGGAGCTTCGTCCTCAGAGATTTCATTGGCATGCCACTGAGCTGGGCATCCAGGTGTTTTGAAAACTTGCCCAGACAGAGTGGCCCACAACCATGCAGCTGTGGCAGTTACAGCTCCGTGGTTTCATGTTAGTTACCTTATAGTTACTGTGTAATTAGTGCCACTTAATGTATGTTACCAAAAATAAATCTATCTACCCCAGACTAGATGTAGTATTTTTTGTATAATTGGATTTCCTAATACTGATATTTGTCATCCCCACAGAAAGTGTATTGGTTTTTTAAAAAGAGAGTATTTGGAAATAAAGTCAGATGGAAAATTCATTTTTAAAACTCCCGTTTTGTCACTTTCTCTGATCAAAGATGGCCATATCACCCTTTCTGCCCCGCCTGGCCCAGCAGGGTCCCCAGCACTGGGCTAAGTGGATAGGGATTTGGTGCCTGAGGGGACCAGACTCTGGGCGGCGTGGCTCTCACCTGGACGGCAGGCTCCTTTCTCCTCGCTGTCCTAGTTCCTCTCAGAGGAGCCGCACCTTGTCATGGAGGGCGCTTGGCTCCTCTCCGGCTGACTAAACTTTTTTTCTGTACCAGTTAATTTTTCCAACTAATAGAATAAAGGCAGTTTTCTAAACTTCCTGTATCCTGGTGTCTGTTTTCTCCAGAGCTGGGCAGGAGGATGGCGGGACTCGGCCCTCCTGGCCTTGCTCACCTGGAGAGGTTGCGGCAGGGTGCGAAGTATCTGCCCTGCTCCCTCGAACCTGCTCCTCCCAGGACAGGGGGGGGTGCTGTGCAGCCCCAGGTGTGGGGGGTGAGCCTGGGGGGCTTGACCGGGAGACCTTGGGGTGCAGTTGAGGCAGGTCACTTGCCCAGCATGAGTGAGGCTCTGGCTTCAGTCCCCAGTATCACAGGAAAGACATTTCGTTGGCCCTCTTGTGGGCTCGCTCTAGGCGGCCAGGACGGGGTCTCGGCTGCACTACAAGTTACAGAAAACCTGCCTGAGGGTGTGGCTGTGCAGGGAAAGGAAGAAAGGCGACTCGGAGGCAGTCCCAGGGCACTGGGTCACCCCAGTCTGCCCACCCTCCATTTTGCCCTCCCTAAAACCATGGGAGCCTCAACGTGGAGAACTTAGAAGCCGCTGTCCGAGGCACCGTGGCCACAGGCTGAAAACCTGTGCATTTAGCCAGACATGGTGGCGTGCAGTGGCGCACACGCGTAATCCCCTACTGGGGAGGCTGAGACGGGACTGCAGGTTAGTGAGGACAGCCGACCTGTTTCAAAATGTTAGGGGATGTAGCTCAGAGTGCCTCTGGGTTCAATCCCTGGGAACGCACTGCATCTGCCGGGCGCAGTGGAGCTGGGCACAGTGGCATGTGACTAATCCCTGGAGGCTGTGATCGGGTTGCAGGTTCAAGGTCAGTCTCCCCAACTTAGGCAACGCAGACCTTTTTTTTTTTTTTAAGCAAAAACAGGACTGGGAGTATAGCTCAGGGCAGAATGCCCCTGTACACCCACCACCACCAAGAAACAAAACTTGTGCCTCTGGTGGCGTAGAGTACCTACTGGCACGGCCACCGGAGCGCCGCCGTCCCCGGGAGGCCCCGCGCTGGGTGGCACCCGGAGGCCCTAGGCCAGCCCCGCAGGCCGGGGGCGGGGCCGGGGGCGGGGCCGGGGGCGGGGCGCGCCACGTGACCGCGCCGCCAGCTAGTTACGGGCGCGCGCGCCGGGCGGCGCCGTCTTCCGCTTTCCCGCGTCCGAGAGCCGCAGCGATGGCGGCCGCCCGGTCCACCGTGTACGGCTTCGCGGCGCGCCCGCTGGCCGGCGGGGAGCCCCTGAGCCTGGGCGCCCTGCGCGGCAAGGTGCTGCTCATCGAGAACGTGGCGTCGCTCTGAGGCACCACGGTGCGGGACTACACGCAGATGAACGAGCTGCAGGCGCGCCTCGGGCCGCGCGGCCTGGCCGTGCTGGGCTTCCCGTGCAACCAGTTCGGACACCAGGTGCGGGCGCGGGCGCGGGCGCGGGGCGCGGGCTGCGGGGCTGCGGGGCGGCGGGCGGGGCGCGGGCTGCGGGGCGCGGGGCGCGGGCTGCGGGGCGGCGCCAGGCCGCGGCCGCCCGAGTCCCCGCGCTCCGCCCCCCGCAGGAGAACGCCAAGAACGAGGAGATCCTGAGCTCCCTGAAGCACGTCCGGCCGGGCGGCGGGTTCGAGCCCAACTTCACCCTGTTCGAGAAGTGCGAGGTGAACGGCGCCCAGGCGCACCCGCTCTTCGCCTTCCTGCGGGAGGCGCTGCCGGCGCCCAGCGACGACCCCGCCGCGCTCATGACCGACCCCAAGCTCCTCGTCTGGTCCCCGGTGTGCCGCAACGACGTCGCCTGGAACTTCGAGAAGTTCCTGGTGGGCCGGGACGGCGTGCCCGTGCGCAGGTACAGCCGCCGCTTCCCCACCATCGACATCGAGCCCGACATCGAGGCCCTGCTGGCCCAGGGGCCCGGCCCCGCCTAGCCGCCCGGCCGCCCCGAGGGGTCGTCCATGACGGCGTCTGCTCTCAACCCGAATGGAGCAACGCCCGACTTCCCAGAGACCCCCCGCGGCGCCGGTGCTGCTCATACCCCGCCCCGCTAGAGAGGCCCTTTCCCCCACGAATAAAGTGCTGAAACCACAGAAGTGTTTTCCTGCGTCAGCGTCCGGGAAGCCTTTCTGGCAGCTCCGAACGGCCTTGGCCTTTGGTCGCTCTCCTTTAGAGGCCACACCTCCTCGTGGAAGGGCGATCTGGGCCCTGTCCCAGCAAAGTCGGGCTCCAAAAACAGGAAGTCGCTAAGGGCGGTCTGGCTCTCTAACCCCAGTGGTAGGCCTCTCCCTTTCGGAGAATTTGCTGGACACTGAAATGACCTTAACACAGTTAACACGGGCCTCCACTCGCCTGCCGAAGCTTCGGGCGCACATAGGCCAGTTTCCCACACCCGAGAACTCCTGTCATAAGCTTCCCATTACTTTATTCAAATTTCTTTGTTTTGTGGTCCTGGGAATTAAACCCAGGGGCATTATGCTGCCTTTAGGTTATACCCAAGCCCTATTTTATTTTTATTTTGAAATGGGGTATTGCTGGTTTAATGAGACTCATCACACTTGTTGAGGCCCTCGAGCCTATGATCTTCCTGTCTCCTAAGTACTGGAAATACAAGCATGTGCCACCACGCCCCGCTCTCCATCTTTCCAAATTGCTAGCCAGTGCGATAATCTGTGATGGTGATGTCCTGGCCAGTGGCCGCACTCTGGTGCTGACAGTGAGAAGGGCGTATGGTGTAACTGGACTTGTACTGAGCGCCTAGGAGCAACCGGCATGTTCAGGCCTAGGAAAGGAGCCTATCTTAGCAGCCAGGCCCTGCCCGCTGCTCAGGCCTGCCTAGCCCCCCCTCCATCTGTTGACTTCTGCCAGTAATCTCTCCAGACAGACCCGGAGCCACTTCCTTCCTGTCATAGTGCAGGGACCTCTGTAGCACCCAGATACAGACAGGGAAATGTTCTGACAATATCACATAGTCCAGAGTGTCGGCCATAGGTTGAGGTCCCAGCATGTGCACAGGGATTGGTAATACAAGCTCTTCCTGCTACGTGTGGTGGCGCATGCCTGTAATCCCAGCATTCGGGAGGCTGAGACAGGAGGATCATGGTTCGCAGACAGCCTCAGCTACTTAGTGAGGCCCTTTGCAGCTCAGTGAGACCCTGTTTCGAAATAAAGAATAAAAAATAGGGCTGGGGGTATAGCTTGAAGGTAGAATGCCATGGGTTCCATCCCCGGTACAGCAAAAAAGAAAAAAGTGCTGGGAGTGTAGGTCAGAGGTAGGATCCAATGCTTTTGGATTCAGTCCCCGGTAACAAGAAAAAAAGGCCCCTCCTATGTTGAGGAGCATTTTCTCTGGCCCTTAGCCAGGGATCTTGGCTGTGGTCCTCCACAGCTGCCTGCCCTCACTTAGCAGAACTCCTGCACAGGCCCAGGTCCCTTGACTGCAGGCCTTTCCTCTGCTTGGGAGTCCCCTTTGAGGTAACCAAAGCAGATTATCTTCCTCCTGAGGCCCCATCCCACCTATGCCCTGTCAGAGTGCCCAGAAGTCTTTATCGCGTCTGTGAATGACTAATCAGCTTTCTGAGGGGTTCACAGCCTAGGAGGCCGACTGGTACTAGCCATCTCCAGGCTAACATGGCCACCAGATGGTATGGGTCAACAAATGTTTGTCAGCTGTCCGTGGGGGTGCACGCTTGTAATCCCAGCACTTGGGAGGCTGAGGTGGGAGGATCCTGGGTTTGAAGCCAGCCTCCGCAACTTAGTGAGGCCCTGTCTCCAAATAAATCGGCTGGGGGTTTAGCTCAGAGGTAGATTGCCTCTGAGTTTCATCCTCAGTGCCCCCCCACAAATGCTTGTAAAATAATAACTTTGTTCTCGGCCCAGCGTGGTGGTGCACACCTATTATGTATTCCCAGGATTTGGAAGGCTGAGACAGGAGGACCACAGGTTCAAGGACAGGCTCATCAAAGCAAGACCCTTTTTCAAAATAAGAAATAGGTCAGGCATGGTGGCGCACGCTTGTCATCCCTGCGCTTGGGAGGCAGAGACAGGAGGATCCTGCAGGTTCTAAGCCAGCCAGCCGCGCTGGTTTAAAAGACCCTGTTTCCAAAAATAAAAAAGTATAAAATAGTTCTGATTGTGGACAGAGGTAAAAGGGCTTCCAGGAACGACCCAGTACGACCAGAAAAAAAAAAAAGAAATAGCCTGGCCGGGCATGGTGGTGCACACTTGCAATCCCAGCACTTGGGAGGCTGAGACGGGAGGATTGTACAAGTTCGAAGCCAGCCTCAGCTACTTAGACTCTCAGCAACTTAGTGAGACCCCGTTTCCAAATAAACTATAAGATCGGTCTGGAAGAATAGCTCAGGACCACTGTTTGGCTGGGCTCCAGGGTCATGACCAGGGCTTTCCACAATTTCCTGCCTCTTCCATCTGGTTCCTTGTCGACTCACCCTTCACCACCCACAAAGTTTTCCTCTTAGTTTAGCCCTGGGCTGCCAAGGAAGGGACTTGGAGAGCTCCCAGCCTAGCTGACCTTGGATGGAAAACATTCGTCAGACCTCAAGTCGCCGGCCTCCCTCAACTGAAAGTCTTCCCTAGGGTGTGGTGGCGCACCCTGTAATCCTAGTACTTGGGAGGCCAAGATGGAGGATCTCAGGTCTGGTTTGAAGACAGCCTCGGCAACATAGAAGACTGTCAGCAACCTAGGGAGGCCCTGTTTCCAAACAAAAACTAAAAGGGCTGGGGATACAGCTCAGAGGTAGAATAACACTGGGTTCAATCCCCAGTACTACAAAAACAAAACAAAAATAAACCACCTAAAAATTGGTGCTCACTTTTGCGCACACACATTAAAATAGGAATTATATGGAGATTAGCACAGCCCCTGCGCAAGTATGACACTAAAATTTGTGAAGCATTTCATATTTTTCCTCTCCGGCACAGCCTACGGACAGCCCTTGGGGCTGTTAACCCCACCATTAAGTAAACTTTGGTGGCACTCGCCTGTAATTCCAGTACTAAGGAGGCTGAGACAGAAGGACCTCAAATTCAAGGCTAACCATATATATATATATATATATATATATATATATATATATATATATATATATAAATTTTTTTTTTTTTTTTTTTTGGTACTGGGGATGGAACCCAGGCACATTCTACCTCTGAGCTCCACCCTCAGTCCTATTTTTTCTTTTTCTTTCTTTCTTTTTTTTTTTTTTTTTTGGTGGTACTAGGGTTCCTGCAAGCACTTGAACCTCCGGGCTACACTCCCAGACCTATTTATATTTTTATTTGGAAACAGGGTCTCCTAAACCAGCACGTGCGGCTGACTTCGAACCTGCGCGATCCTCCTGTCTCTGCCTCCCAAGCGCGGGGATTACAAGCGTACACCACCACACCTGGCCTATTTTTTCTTCTTTACTTTGAAACGGGCTCACTGAGTTGCAAAGGGTCTCAGTAGCTGAGGCTGCTTGCTAATCACGATCCTCCTGTCTCAGTCTCCCAAATGCTGGGATTACAAACCTGTGCCACCATGCCCTGCTTAGCCTTAGTAATTTATTTATTTATTTTCTTTTTTGCGGTTCTGGGGATGGAACCCAGGGGCATTTTACCTCCGAGCTACACCCCCTGCCCTAGTTTTTTTATTCTTTAATTTGAAACTAGGTCTCACTAAATTGCGGAGGGCCTAAGTAGCTGAGGCTGTTTGCTAACTGCGATAGTCCGGTCTCAGCCTCCCAAATGCTGGGATTACAAGCATGTGCCACCATGCCCAGCTCTAGCGTTAGTAATTTAGAGAGGTCTTCTGCAATTTTAGCAAGAACCTGTTTAAAAAAAAAAAAGCCGGGTGTGGTGGCACACGCTTGTAATCCGTATGCTTGGGAGAAAGAAATAGGATCGCGCAGGTTTGAAGCCAGCCTCACTGGTTTAAGAGACCCTGTTTCCAAATAAAAAAAAATATAAAATAGGTCTGGGAGTGTAGCCCGGAGGTATAAGAGTTCCATCCCCAGTACCACACACACACACGCACACACACACACACACACAAAAGGCTGGAGCCAGCTATACATAGTGCTGAAACCTGTAATCCCAGTATTTGAGAGGCTGAGACAGGGGAATCATGGGTTTGCGGCTAGCATTAGCTACTTAGTTAGGCCCTCTGCAAATTACTGAACCCCTGTTTCCAAATAAAGTATGAAATAGGTCTGAAAGTAGAAAAAGCCCCTGGGTTCTACCCCCAGGACCACAAAAAATAAATAAGAATAAAAAATAAATTAAAAAAATAGGGCAGGAGTGTAGCTTAGAGGTAGAATGTCCCTGGGTTCAATCCCCAGCACTATTAATAATAATAAAAATAAAAATAAAATAATAATAATAATAATAATAGAGCTAGGATTGTAGTTTGGAGGTAGAAAGCCCTCAGGTTCAATCTCCAGTACTAAAACCATGTCTTCAGGAATCCTCAAGCCAGTTAAAACCTCAATATTTTTCCTCCAGGAAACTACATGTCTTCGCCCAACATGTACACTCACAGTCCACATGCAACATTCCTTTACCATTCAACTGTAACTGCTCCTCTCCACAGGGCCCTGCCCACCGCACAGTGAATCAGCAGTTCCAGAGAATAATTAATTAACAAACCAGGCGGCCAGGCTGAGGCCCAGCCCTGGTAGAACTGGTATTCTTTGCTCTAAGAATTCCCAGATAGGCTTAGGTCATAGACCTTCTGAGAAAGGATGAGTCCTACTGTTACTCAGCCAGGTTCGAGAACTTTTAATTCCATAAACAGCAGAAGTACTGTTTATGTTTGTATTTTATTATTATTATTATTTTGGTGGTGTTGGGGGTGGAACCCAGGGGCTTTCCTACCTCCGGGCTACACTCCCAGACCTATTTTTATACTTTATTTAGAAACAGGGTCTCACTAAGTTGCGGAGAGCCTCACTAAGTAGCTGAGGTTGGCTACGAACCTGTGTTATCCTCCTGTCTCAACCTCCCAAAAACTGGGATTACAAGCATGAGCCACCATGCCCAGTTTATGTTTGTATTTTAAAACATTAAACCTAAACCGGGGGTGGTGGGCACACTTGTAATCCCAGCATTCAGGAGGCTGAGACCAGAGGATAGTGGTTTTCAGACAGTCTCAGCTACTTTGGGAGGCCCTTGGCAACTCAGTGAGACCTTGTTTCAAAAATTCAAAGACTAGCTGGTAGCCAGGTGTGGTAGCACATGCTTGTAGGCGTGGTGGCACACACTTGTAATCCCCGCACTTGGGAGGCTGAGACAGGAGAATTGTGGTTTGCGGCCAGCCTTATCTACTTAGTGAAGCCCTCTGAAACTTAGTGAGACCCTGTTTCAAAATAAAGAATAAAAAATAGGGCTGGGGAGGTAGTTCAAAGGTACAATGGCCCTGGGTTCCATCCGTAGTACCACACACACACACAAAAAAAAAAATTTAAATCTGATAAAATTAGTTCAGGCACTTTTGCACAGTTAGCCCTCTCCCATTTTTGTGGTACTAGAGATTGAATCCAGGGGATTCTACCTCTGGGTTACACCCCAGCCCTATTTCTTTTCTTTCTTTCTTTTTCAGTACTGAAGATTTAACCCAGGGATATTCTACCTCCAAGCTGCACCTCCAGCTCTATTTTTTATTCCTTATTTTTGAAACTGGGATTACAAGCGTGTACCACCATGCCCAGCCTCATTTTTTATTTTATTTATGTTGCAATACTGGAGATGGAACCCATAGGCATTCTACCGCTGAGCTACAGCCCCAGCCCTATTTCTTATTATTTTGAAACAGGGTCTCAGTGAGTTGCAGAGGGCCTAAGTAGCTGAGGCTGCAATCCTCCTGTCTCAGCCTCCTGAATGCCGGGATTATAAGCGTGCGCCACCACAGTTGGCTCTCTCTTTTTTTTTTTTCCTTTTTTTTTTTTTTGTACTACTGGGGATGAAACCCAGGGCCCTTCTACCTCTGAGAGACACCCCTAGCCCTATTTTTTATTCTTTATTTTGAAACTGGGTCTCACTGAGTTGCAAAAGTAGCTGAGACTGTCCACAAACCCAGATCCTCCTGTTTCGGCCTTCCAAATGCTGGGATTACAAGTGTGCACAACCACGCCCAGCTTTCATTTTTTATTTTTGAAAGAGGGTCTCGCTAAGTCGCTGAGAGCCTCACTAAGTAGCTGAGGCTGACTTCCAACCTGTGATCCTCCTGTTGCAGCTTCCCAAGTGCTGGGGTTACAGGTGTGAGCCACCACGTCTAGCCCCTCGTTTTATTTTGAAACCGGGTCTATGTTGCTATGCCACTTACTAAGTTGCTGAGACTGGTCTGGAATCTGCAATCCTCCTATCTTGGCCTTCCCAAATTCTGGGATTATAGGAGCTCGCCCTCTATGTGGGCTTTCATTCATTTATATGTTAGAAAATTTGGGAATAAAGAGAACACAGCTTGAGAGACCAGAACAAGCTTTTTAATTGGAGTAAAGCCTGGAGAAAGAGCCCAGGAGAGTCAGAAGAGCCCCCTTCCTTACAGACTAGGGCCTTTTTATGAAACATTAGGAGTGAAGGAGAGCAAAGCAATTTCTGATTGGTGAGCATGACGACAGGCCAGGAAAATTTATGGGGCGGGGGCAGGAAAATGGTTACAGGCATTTTCTCACTGCTCCTGGAGACCTTAGTTCTCGGCATCTTCTGGGCAGGCCCCAGTCAGACATCACAGTGCCCAAAGTTTATGCAAGAACTGTCTAGTGAAGCCTGCTACGGTGGTGCACAGTTCACCACCAGTCTCGGCTACTTACTGAGGTCCTCCACAATTTAGTGAGACCCTGTCTCAAAAGAAAGAATAAAAAATAGGGCTGAAGGTGTAGTTCAAAAGTAGAATGACTCTGGGTTCAATCCCCAGTACAAAAAAAAAGTACTGAGGCTGGCCTCAAACTGCATCCTCCTGTCTCAACTTCCCAAGTACCGGGGTCACAGGCACGGCCAACACTTCTGGGCTTCCTTTAGGATACTTTACTAGTCTGTGCTCTGTTGAACTGGCCTAACCTACTCTTGATCTTGCCCTGCTTTTCACATCTCTTCTGCTCTCTCCATTCTCTCCCCCCTCACCAATGTGCACCATCATCTCTGCTTCCAACTTTTTTTTTTGGGGGGTGGGGAGAATTGAACCCAGGGGCATTCTACCTCTGAGCTACACTCCCAATGGACTTTTCTACTTCTGGGTTAGACTCTCAGACCTATTTATATTTTATTTGGAAACAGGGTCTCACTAAGTTGCTGAGAGCCTCACTAAATAGCTGAGGCTGGCTTCGAATCTGTGCGATCCTCCTGTCTCAGCCTCCCAAGCGCTGGGATTACAAGCGTGTGCCACCACGCCCGGCCTTTACATTTTGTTTTGAAACAGGACTTTGCTAGATTGCTGAGAATTTTACTACTTTTTGAGTCTATTTTCAAACCTGAGATCCTACAGCCTCAGCCTCCCAAGTACTAGGATTGCAAGCGTGCGCCACCATGCCTGGCTTAAAACTCAACAATTCAGTGAGGTTCTCAGAAGTTTAGTAAGAGCCAGGCGTGGTGGCTCACGCTTGTAATCCCAGCATTCGGGAGGCTGAGACCTGAGAATCGCGGCTCGCAGACAGCTTCAGCTACTTAGGCCCTCTGCAGCTCAGTGAGACCCTGTTTCAAAATAAAGATAATAGGGCAGGGGCTGTAGCTCAGAGGTCGAATGCCCCTGGGTTCCGTCCCCACACCCGCTAAAAACAAAACAGGGCAGGGGTGCAGGGGTGTGGTTTAAGGCCCCGGGATTCTATCTCCAGTAGCCCCGCCACCAAAAAAAATTTGTGCTCAAAGGCTACTCAAGTCAAAGGCTTCCTTTCTCGTTGGCGTTGTGCCTGACACCTAATATTCCTCCATCCTTTAACAGCACTTGACATTTACTACTCGGCAAGAGGGTGATTTGCGAAAAGACCTCTTCTCAGACTGTAGGCGGGCAGGAACTGCGTCCTTTCCTTTGCGATGCTGAGGCGGGGCCGGGGCCGGGGCCGGGCTGGCTTTTCCGCGTAGCAGGAAGGCCGAGCGTCCCTGCGCTCACGACCGGGAAGGCCGAGCGTCCGTGACCGGGAATGCCGAGCGTCCCTGCGCTCACGACCGGGAATGCCGAGCGTCCCTGCGCTCACGACCGGGAAGGCCGAGCGTCCGTGACCGGGAAGGCCGAGCGTCCGTGCGCTCACGACCGGGAAGGCCGAGCGTCCGTGACCGGGAATGCCGAGCGTCCCTGCGCTCACGACCGGGAATGCCGAGCGTCCCTGCGCTCACGACCGGGAAGGCCGAGCGTCCGTGACCGGGAAGGCCGAGCGTCCGTGCGCTCACGACCGGGAAGGCCGAGCGTCCGTGACCGGGAATGCCGAGCGTCCCTGCGCTCACGACCGGGAATGCCGAGCGTCCCTGCGCTCACGACCGGGAAGGCCGAGCGTCCGTGCGCTCACGACCGGACACACTGTTCCAGGGTCAGGGTCAGATGGCTGTGCACCCAGCGGGGGCACACGCGCGCCCGCCTCGCCCGCGGCGGTCTCCCCGAGAAGGCCAGGGCCCCGTGAGGGTGGCGGGCGGCGCGGGGCGGGCGATCCCGCGCCCCGCCGTCCCGAGCCTCCTCAGAGCGGCGGGAGCACGCGGCCAGGCGCCCGGCCGCGCGGGAACGCGGGGCTCGCCCGGGCTGGGCGGCGGCGGCGCTCGGCGAGGGACGGCCCCGCGCTCGCGCCGTGCGTCGTGCGCCGTGCGTGCGCCGTGCGTGCGTCGCGCGTGCGTCGCGCGTGCGTCGTGCGTGCGTCGCGCGTGCGTGGGCGCGGCCCCGGCACGCCGTGCGCGGGGCGGATGTGCGGGCCGGCGGGGCCGGGCCGGCGGCGAGATGGCGGAAGGCCGGGGCTGGCGGGAGCGGCCGGACGTGGAGACCCAGAAGTCCGAGCTGGGGCCCCTGCTGCGGACCACGCTGCAGCGCGGCGCGCAGTGGTGAGGCGCGCCCGCCCGGGAGCGGCCGGCCGAGGGCGGCGCGCCGTGTCCGAGCCCACCGGGAGCCCACCGGGAGCCCACCGGGAGCCCACCGGGAGCCCACCGGGAGCCCTGGAGCCGGGGCGGCGGGCGGGGACCGCGCTGGGCATGGCGGAGTGCTCCCGGGACCGAGGAGTGGGACAGCCCTTGCCGCGAAGGAGTCGCCGCTGACCTTGGGCGAAGGGGTCCGCACCTCGCACGCCTTGGCCCGTACCTTTGAAGCCAGGGTAGCCATGTGTGGCTCGCCGCCCTCAGTGGGTGGAGGCCACGGTCAGGAGGAGACACTCTGTAACTCGGAAAGTGCCGAATAGGTGTCAAGGTCAGAAGCTGAACACATGTACTTAGAGCTCAGATTATTTTGGCAGCTTACGTCCAAAACAATTGTGGTGACTATCTAGGAGCAGGAGAGAAGGGTCGCCGAATCCTGGCGCAAGATAGACATGAGTTCAGGATTTAGAAGAGCGAGGAGGCGAAGAGGCCTCTCGCCGCATCGCCTTGTAGAAGGGACAGTACTTCCAGGAGTGAAGAAGCTCCTGGGTGGCTTTACCGTTGGAACCAGGGCGAAGCCCCGCGTTGCCTTAGGATTTGCATCTTTCTGTCTCAAACAAACCGTTGTATTGATTGACAGAGGACTTGAAACAAGGAAGAGAAACACGGTGAGGAGTTCAGGTATAGTTTTGTGGTGCTTATCTTGAGCTAGCCGATCTGTGAAAGGCGGGACAAATGGAGGTACTTTTGAAGTCATTCTGCAAAGAGATGATACATAAAGAATATTGAGCAAGTCAGGCTTGGTGCCCATGTAATACCAGTACTTGGGAGGCTGAGACAGGAGGAACCTGCAGATTCTGCCAGCCACAGCTACTTATGAGGCCCTTGGCAACTCAGTGAGAACGTGTTTCAAAATAAAGAATATATAATAGGGCTGCGGGTGTAGCTCAGGGGCAGAATGCCCCTGGGTTTAATTCACAGTAACACACACACACACACACACCCCTCAGCAGAAGTCTTTAAGTAAAATCACAGTAAAAAGTGTATGACTGGAGAGCCGAGAGTGGTGGCCCACGCTTGTAATCCCAACATTCGGGAGGCTCAAATGGGGGGATCACTCATTCCTAGACAGCCTCAGCAAATTAACAACATCCTGTTTCTAAATAAACTAAGAGCCAGGAGTGGTGGTGCATGCCTGTAAATACTTGGGAGGCTGAGGTAGGATCACAGGTTTGAGGAGAGCCTTGGCAAGTAGTGAGACTTATCAACCTAATAAGACCCTGCTTCAAAACAAAACATAAGGAGAATCCAGGGTTTGATTCAGAACTCATGGCTTCTCCAGTTTGCCAGCAAATCAATAAATTTCTATTTCCTTCTCTCCCCCCAAAAAACAAAACAAAAGATAAGGGCTGAGGGTGTAGCTCAGAGGTAGAATGCCCCTGAATTCAATCCCCAGTAACCCCTGGCACCTGATATGTGTGTGTGATATGTGTTATATATGTATACTGATTTGCTGATATTTAAGTATAGATAGCAATAATGATTGTGGAGCACAATCTTTTTTTTTTTTTTTCAGTACTTGGGATGGAACCGAAGGACATTCTGCCTTGGAGCCACACCCTAGCCCTATTTTTTAGTGTGTGTGTGTGTGTGTGTGTGTCGGGATAGAACCTGGGGCATTCAGTCTCTGAGCTAAACTCCCTGCCCTATTTTTTTATTCTTTATTTTGAAACAGGGTCTCACTAAGTTGTGGAGGGCCTCACTAAGTAGCTGAGGCTGTCCGTGAACTGTGATCCTCCCATCTCTGCCTCCCAAATGCTGGGATATAAGCATGCACCACCACGCTCAGCTTCCCTACCCTATTTTTTATTCTTTATTTTGAAACGGTCTCACTAAGTAGCTGAGGCTGTCCGTGAACCATGATCCTCCAGTCTCAGCCTCCCAAATCCTGGGATTATAAGCTTGCGCCACTACACCTGGCTGATGAGAGTCTTTCTACTTGCTAAGGCTGTCCTGGAACCTGCGATCCTCCTGTCTTAGCCTCCCAAGTACTGGGATTATGAGTGTGCACCATTGTGCTGGGCTACTTTTGATTTATTCATTTATTTTGGTGCTTGGGATTGAAGTCCAGGGGCATTCTACCTCCAGGCTACTTTCCCTAGAACTATTTTTTTTTTTTTTTTTAATTTGGGAACAGGGTCTTGCTAAGTTGTTGAGAGCCTCACAAAGTTGCTGATGCTGGCTTTGAACCTGTGATTCTCTTGTCTCATTTTCTCAAATTCTGGAATTACAGGTATACGCCACAAGTGTGTGCCTCCATGCCTGGCAGTATGTGTACATTTCTGAATGTCTTGTTTGGTACTCACTATCTGGTATTACCTTACCCTGTTTTCGGCAAAAAAAAAATTGATGTAATGCCAAGCAAAGCAGTGTAATCAAACTGCATAGCTAAACATTATGAAATTAGCGACATAGCAAATGTTATTTTACCTATAGAAAGATTCTATTTAAATAAGCATTTTTTATCCTTTGGTAGTACAGGGGATTGAATTCAGGGGTGATCTATTTCTGAGCTACATCTCCAGCCCTATTTTATTTTTATTTTGAAGAAAGGTCTTGCTAGGTTGATGACAGCCTCTTGCTGAAGCTGTCCTTGAACCTATAATTTTTCTTAGCCTCCCAAGTACTGGGATTTCAGGTATGTGGCTTAAATAAGCATTTTGAGGCTGATCACTAATTCTCCCTTGTTTATTCTTTTGTCTGCTTTTAGGTCTGGGAATTGAGCCCTGGGGCGTGTTCATTGTAATAAATTGTTCTTTCTTTCTAGGTATCTTATTGACAGCCGGTGGTTCAAGCAGTGGAAGAAGTATGTGGGCTTCGATAGTTGGGATATGTACAATGTGGGTGAACACAACCTGTTTCCCGGACCGATAGACAACTCTGGACTCTTCTCAGGTGCAGTATGCTGTTGGTTTTCTAGTTAATGCACATGGCAGTGGCATGTGGTTGTGTTTATCTGTAACATAGCTGTTGTGAAACCAGCTTTTGTAGTGCGAGGAGACAGAAACTAGTGTCCACAACGTGCATCTATAGCAGAAGTCTTTACAGCTCCATAATGAGAAGTTAAGCTACGCCAGGCGTGGTGGGCACACTTGTCATCCCCGCGCTGGGGAGGAAGAGCCAGGAGGATCGCGCAGGTTCCAAGCCAGCCGCGCGCGCTGGCTCAGGAGACCCTGTTTCCAAATAAAAATGTAAAAATAGGTCTGGGAGTGTAGCCTGGAGGTAGAAGGGCTTCCAGGAACCCCAGCACCACAAAAAATAAAGGAAGTTAAGCTACTTTTTTTCAAACTTAGCTGTTTCTCACAAGCTCAAGCTTCTAACATTTTAATTCTATCTTGTTTTGCAAATTCTGCTAGAGGTTTCAGGTTTCAATTAGCATATGGAAAGGAAAGAAATAGTATACACACACTCTTGTAATCCCCGCCCTTGGGAGGGGGAGACAGGAGGATCACTCAGGTTTGAAGCCAGCCACCCTGGCTTTAAGAGATCCTGTTTCCAAATTTAAAAATGTATAAAATAGGTCTGGGAGTGTAGACTGGAGGTAGAAGGGCTTTCAGGAACCCCAGTACCCCCCCACACAAAAGATACCGTTTTAAAATTGCATTTAAAATTTGAGAAGCCTTGTATGGTGGTACACATTTCTAATATTAGTAGTTGGGAGGCTGAGACAGCAGGATTGCAGGTTTGAGGCCAGTCTCAGTAGCAACTTAGTAAGACCCTTTTTTTTGTCTGTTTTTTTGTTTTTGTTTTTGTTTTTTTTTGGTACTGGGAATAGAACCCAGGGGCATTCGACCTCAGAGCTATACCCAAAGCTATACCCTTTTATTCTTTTTGTGTGTGTGTGTGTGTGTGGTACTGGGGTTCCTGGAAGCCCTTCTACCTCTGGGCTACACTCCCAGACCTATTTTATGTATTTTTTTTAATTTGGAAACAGGGTCTCTTAGCCAGCGCGGCTGGCTTTGAACCTGCGCAATCCTCCTGTCTCTGCCTCCCCAGCGCGGGGATTACAAGTGTGCGCCACCACGCCTGGCCTTATTCTTTATTTTGAAACAGGGTCTCACTGAGTTGCAAAGGGCCTAAGTAGCAGAGGCTGGCTGTGAACCCGGGTCCTCCTGTCTTAGCTTCCCAAATGCTGGAATTACAAGCATTTGCCACCATGGCTAGCTCAGCAAGACCTTGTTTTAAAATAAAAAATAAGTTGGGCATGGTGGCACATGCCTTTAATCTTAGTATTGGGTGGGTAGTTGAGATGGGATGATTACAGGCCCAAGATCAGCCTCTACAATTTATCAAGATGCTCAGAAGCCCATGAAACCTTGTTTGTTTCTTTCTTTCTTCCTTTGTCTTTGTTTTTCTTTCTCTTTTTCTGGGGGTATCTGGGGTTGACTTTAGGCATAGTTTACCTCCAAGCTGCATCCCTAGCCATTTAATTTCTTTTTTTTTAATTTTGAAACTGGCTAGGCATGGTGGTGCACATTTGAATTCCAATACTTGGGAGGCTGAGATAGAAGGATTGCAGGTTCGTGGCCAGCCTCAGACACTTAGTGAGTGCCTCAGCAACTTATTGAGACCCTATTTCAAAAATAGAGAATAAGCCGGGCATGTGGCGCATGCTTGTAATCTCAGCATTCCGGAAGCTGAGACAAGAGCATCGCGGTTCAGCCTCCCAAGTACTAGGATTACAAGTGTGTGCCACCACGCCTGGATTTTATTTTATTTTATTTATTTATTTATTTTTTTGCGGTACTAGGGATGGAACCAGGGGCATTCTACCTCCGAGCCACACTCCCAGCCCTACTTTTTATTCTTTATTTTGAAGTAGGGTCTCACTGAGTTGCAAAGGGCCTCACTAAGTAGTAGCTGAGAGTGGCTTCTAACTGCCATCCTCCATTCTCCACATCCTGAATGCTGGGATTACAAGCATGCGCCACCACTCCCAGCTTTAGCCTATCTTCTTTTTTTTTTTTTTTTTTTTTTTTGGTGGTACTGGGGTTCCTGGAGCTCTTCTACCTCCAGGTTACACTCCCAGACCTATTTTTACATTTTTATTTGGAAACAGGGTCTCCTAAGCCAGCGCGCGCGGCTGGCTTCGAACCTGCACGATCTTCCTGTCTCTGCCTCCCAAGCGCAGGGATTACAAGCGTGCGCCACCACGCCTGGCCTTTATCCTATCTTTTTAATCTTTTTTTTTTTTTTTTTTTTGGTGGTACTGGGGATGGAACCCTTCTACCTCCAGGATACACTCCCAGACCTATTTTATATTTTTTAAATTTGGAAACAGGGTCTCTTAAGCCAGCGAGGCTGGCTCCGAACCAGCACCATCCTCCTGTCTCCGCCTCCCAAGCGCGGGGATTACAAGCATGAGCCACCATGCCTGGGTTATTCTTAATTTTGAAACAGGGTCTCACTAAGTTGTGGAGGGCCTCACTAAGTAGCTGAGGCTGTCTCTGAACTGTGATTCTCCTGTCTCAGCCTCCCGAATGTTGGGATTACAAGTGTGCGCCACCACACCCAGCTACCCTTTAGTTTGAAATAGGGTCTCACTGAATCGTAAAGGGCCTCACTAAGTAGCTCAGACTGTCCGCAAACCGCCATCCTCTCTCAGCCTCCCAAATGCTGGGATTATAAGTGTGTGCCACCAAGTTCAGTTTTGATTTTTATTTTGAGACAGTCTCCCTAGGTTAGTTACCCAGGCTGGCCTCAGACTTGCCATCATTATACTTCGGGCTCCCAAGCTAATTCTTTTTGCCTCAGATAGGGTCTCCCTGTATCCCCTAAACTTGCCTTGAACTCCTGAGTCAAGTGGCACCTTCCCATGACGAGCAGCTGGTACTACAGCTGCACTCTACCACACCCAGATTTCTTCTCCCTGTATTTATAAAAGTTTTTTATTTTTTTATTTTTATTTTTATTTTTGGTAGTACTGAGCATGGAACCCAGGGATTTCCTACCTCCGGACTAACTCACAGACCAATTTTATAGTTTTATAGTTTTATAGTTTATTTATTTATTTATTTTATTTTTTTGTGGTACTTGGGGGTGGGACCCAGGGGCCTTCTACCTCTGGACTACACTCCCAGCCCTATTTTATGTTTTATTTGGGAACAGGGTCTTACTAGGTTGCTGAGAGCTTCACTAAGTAGCTGAGGCTGGCTTCGAACCTGTGCGATCCTCCTGTCTCAGCCTCCCAAGCGCGGGAATTACCAGCGGGTACCACCACGCCTGGCGAAATAAAAGTTTTTTATAAAATGTTTGGAAACATGAGTAAAGACAGAGCAGTCAGGTCTGTGTTATGGCCAGTGACGGGATTTTGGAATTTTACCCTTATTTCTGGTAATACTTTCCCTGTTTCTGAAAAATACATGAGAATCATGTAAAACAAGTTGGGATACTTGTGGCCTCTAATACCAGTTATTCAGAAGGTATAGGCTGCAGGATCCCAAGTTGTAGGCCAGTCTTGAGCAAGTTGCCAAGGCTCTGTCTCAAAAGAATAAACACAGCCGGGCGTGGTGGCGCATTCTTGTCATCCCAGCATTTGGGAGGCTGAGACCAGAGGATCGCGGTTCGCAGACAGCCTCAGCTACTTAGGCCCTCTGCAACTCGGTGAGACCCGGTTTCAAAATAAAGAATAAAAAATAGGGCAGGGGCTGTAGCTCGGAGGTCAAATGCCCCTGGGTTCCATCCTCAAACCCGCAAAAAAAAAAAAATAAAATAAAATAAAATAAAAACAGATGAGGGATGTAATTATGTACTATGTTTGAGGCCCTGGGTTCAATCCCAGTACTGGAAAATCCAAAGCCAAGCAAACTGAGCTTGGCACATGCCTGTAAGCCCAGCACTTGGGAGGCTGAGACAGAAGGGTCAAGGACAGCATGAGCAAGTAGTGAGGCTAATCAGCTGAGCCAGATCCTGTTTCAAAGTAAAAATAAAATAGGGCTGGGGTATAACTCAGGGTAGAGTGACTCGGTTCAACCCCAGCACCAAAACAGAAACACAAATGGCACAAGAAGGAACATTTCTGAAGAGAACAGTGAGTGAGGTTTGTGCTGTGTCCTTTCCAGATCCTGAGCGTCAGACCTTGAAAGAGCACTTGATTGATGAGCTGGACTACGTGCTGGTCCCCACCGAGGCCTGGAATAAATTGTTAAATTGGTATGGCTGTGTGGAAGGCCAGCAGCCCATTGTCAGAAAGGTGAGTGCGAATCGTTACTCCGGCTGGTGTCTGCGGCTGTCCGTGAGGGACCTCGACTGGTGTAGGCTTCCTGAGACGCTGAACATACCTAGAGGCCCAGGGGCAAGTTCTGGATCTTTAGGGCTCTGGTCCTGAGCGCTGGTCATGGCGAGTGAGGGTGCTCCCTTTGCGTGCTGTGAGTGAGCTGCCTCGTGGCTGTGGACTCCAGTGCTGCTCTGCGAACACTTCCTGAAAGACGTATGTGAGAAAGTCCCCTCGGCTGTGTGGACGCACAGCAACGTGCAGCTCCTTGTCTATTATAAAAATTTCTGGAGCCGAGCATGGTGGCCTCGCCTGTGATCCCAGCTTGGGAGGCTGAGACAGGAGAATCGTGCAGGTTCGAAGCCAGCTTCAGCTACATAGGCCCTCAGCACCTTAGCGAGACCCTGTTTCCAATAAAATAGAAAATAGGTCTGGGAGTGTAGCCCGAAGGCAGAAAGCCTCTGGGTTCCATCCGTAGCACCACAAAAAATAAAAATTAAAAAATGAGGAGGTCTGGGTTGTAGCTCAGTGTTAGAATGGGTTCAATCCTTAGCACCAAAAAAATAAAAACTTTGTAGGGTAGAGATGTAACTCAATGGTATATCACTTGGCTGAAACGCACAACAAAACATAAACCAGAACCACAAACCCTTCCTCCGGGCTACACTCCCAGACCTATTTATATTTTATATTTCATATTTTATATTTTTTTATTTGGAAACAGGGTCTCTTTAAGCCAGGAAGGCCTCTGCCTCCCAAGCACGGGGATTACAAGTGTGCGCCACCACGCCTGGCTAAACCACTACCTCTTATTCATTCAGTAGTTGTTATGTGTCTGGTGGTACTTAGGATTGAACCCAGGGGCATTCTACTGTTAAGATATATTCTAAACCCTTTTTTTTTTTTGGCTCTATTGGGGATTGAACCCACCAGCATTCTACCTCCAAGCTATTATCTCCAGCCCTATTTTTTATTCTTTTTTTTTTTTTTTTTGGTGGTGCTGGGGATGAAACCCAGGGGCCTTCTACCTTTGGGCTATACTCCCAGACCTATATAATTTTTCATTTGGAAACAGGGTCTCAGTAAGTTGCTGAGAGGCTCACTAAGTAGCTGAGGCTGGCTTCGAACCTGTGCGATCCTCCTGTCTCAGCCTCCCAACCGCTGGGATTACAAACGTGTGCCACCACGCTCGGCCTTTTATTCTTTATTTGGAAATAGGTAATAGGTTCTCACTAAGCTACAGGGGGCCTCAATAAGTAGGCCAGCTAAGGCTGACCGTAAACCTGTGATCCTTCTGTCTCAGCCTCCCCATTTGTGTGTGTGTGTGTGTGTGTGTGTGTGTGTGTGTGTGTGTGTGTGTACGCGTGCGTGATACTGGGGATAGAACCCAAGGCATTCTACCTTCAAGCTAGACCCCCCTGCCCTATTTTTTTATTCTTTATTTTGATACAGAGTCTCACTGAGTTGCAGAGGACCTCACTAAGTAGTCAAGGCTGACTGTGAACCGTGATACTTATGTCACAGCCTCCCAAATGCTGGGATTACAAGCGTGGGCCACCATACCCAGCTTCCAGACCTTTGTGGGTTTAGGGATGGAACCCATGGGCATTTGATCTCTGAGCTACACCCCCTGCTCTATATTTTATTCTTTATTTTTGAAAAGGGTCTCACTAAGTTGCGGAGGGCCTAAGTAGCTGAGGCTGGCTGCAAACCATGATCCTCCGGTCTCAGCCTCCCTAATGCTGGGATTACAAGTGTGTACCACCACACCAGAGTCCAGTCCTATTTTTAACTGTTTTATTATTATTATTATTATTATTTTATTTATTTATTTATTTATTTTTTTTTCTGTACTAGGGATGGATCCTAGGGGCATTCTACCTACCTCTGAACTACACCCTCAGTCCTACTTTTTATTATTTCTTTTGAAACAGAGTCTCACTGAGTTGCAAAGAGCCTCACTAAGTAGCTGAGGCTGG
The DNA here is from genome assembly GCF_963383645.1 of Muscardinus avellanarius. Taxonomy (NCBI): domain Eukaryota; kingdom Metazoa; phylum Chordata; class Mammalia; order Rodentia; family Gliridae; genus Muscardinus; species Muscardinus avellanarius. The sequence goes on from NC_137790.1 coordinate 141,694,873, forward strand.
CCTCAAACAGCGATCCTCCAGTCTTAGCCTCCCGAATGCTGGGATTACAAGCATGCGCCACTACTCCTGGCTTACCTCCATTTTGAAACAGGGTTTCACTAAGTAACAGAGGGCCTCACTAAGTAGCTGAGGTTGTCTGTGAATCTGCTATCCTCCTGTCTCAGCCTCCCAAGTACTGGAATTACAAACATGCGCCACCATGCCCAGTCCTATTTTATTTTATTTATTTTTTGAGGTACTGAGGATTAAACCTAGGGGCATTCTACCTCTGAGCCATACCCCAGCTCTATTTTCTTTTTTTGCAGCAGCGCTGAGAGTAGAGCCCAAGGCCATTCAACCTCTGAGTTACATACCCTCAGCTCTATGTTTTATTCTTTTGTTTTGAAACAAGGTCTCACTAAGTAGCTGAGGCTGTCCACCAACCTGCGATCCACCTGCTTAGCCTCTCAAGTATTGGGATTACAAGTGTGTGCCACCACGCCTAGCTTCAGCCCTATTATTTTTTATTTTGAAGCAGGGTCTCGCTATGTTACCCTGTTCTATCCTTGAATTTGAGATTCTGCTATCTCAGTCTCCCAAGTACTGGTATTACAAGCACGTGCCACCACACCAGCTTTAATTTCTTATTTGGAAACATTTCTCATTAGTGAGGCCTCTGCAACTTATTTCAAAATAAAGAATAAAAATAAAAATAGAATAAAAAAGAATAAAAATAGAGCTCATCATGTAGCTCAGAAGTAAAATACCCCTGGGTTTAATCCCCAGTATCGAATGGGGGGGGGGGGACATTGGGCCCAGGGGCATTCTACCTCTGAGCTATGCCTCCAGTCCTTTTTTTTTTATTTATTTATTATTTTTTAACTTTGAAACAGAGTCTCAGCTAGGGTGGTGCACGCTTGTAATCCCAGCATTCAGGAAGCCGAGACTGGAGGAATACAGTTTGTAGACAGTCTCAGCTACTTAGTGAGGCCCTTTGCAACTCAGTGAGATCCAGTTTCAAAATAAAGAACAACAACAAAAAAATAGGGCTGGGGGTGTATCTTGGAGGTAGAATGCCCCTGGTTCCATCGTCAGTACCACCAAAAAAAAAAAGGAAAAATAGAGGTGAAGTTGTCGCTGAGAGGCAGAGAGCCACTGGATTCAATCCCCAGTACTACAGAAAGAGCAAGCAGAGGCCGCGGTGGAAGCCTGCCCTCGCCCTCGCCTCTGCAGGTTGTGGAGTACGGCCTGTTAGTCAAGCAGTGCAAGGTGGAGGTGTATCTGCTGGAACTGAAGCTTTGTGAGAGCAGCGACCCCACCAACGTGCTGAGCTGCCACTTCAGCAAGACAGACACCATTGGTGAGCAGCAGGCTGGACTGGGCATGGGGGCTGCGGGTGGGAGCTGGTGTTCTCTAGACTTGTGCCCAGGTGATCACAGGTTGCTTTGCTGCTTTGCTACTTCTGACTTGGGAGCCCTCTCCCCAGGAGGTAATCGTGGAGGCCACATCTGGGAATCATGCTGTAAAAAGCAGTGTACAAACCTGTCCCCACTTATTTGTCAAGGGGAGGTCAAAAGTCATTCATTAAAGCTTGGTGTGGCGGCACGTGCTTGTAATCTCAGTATTTGGGAGGCTGAGACTGGAGGATCGCAGCTTATCCTCCAGCCTCAGCTACTTGGGCCCTCCACAACTTTAGTGAGAGCCAATTTTAAAATAAAGAATAGAAAATAAGGCTTGGGGTGTAGCTTGGAGGTCGAATGCCCCTGGGTTTTATCCCCAGTACCACACACACACACAAACCACACAATATGAGCATGGGTGACTGCAGTATTTGGCAGGCTGAGACCGGAGGATTGAGATGCCAGGCCTGCCTTGGCCGTTTAGCAAGATCCTGTTCCCAGACGAAAGGGGTGGGTGGAGCTCAGGTGCATTATTCCTTTGTAGAGGCTTTGCCCTGCCTTCGCTGTCTCTAGCTTTGCATCTGGAGCAGGCCCTGTTTGATGTTTCTCCATGTCCATAGCAACCATCGAGAAGGAGATGCGGAAGCTGTTCAACATCCCTGCGGAACGGGAAACACGGCTCTGGAACAAATACATGAGTAACGCCTACGGACAGCTGAGCAAGCTGGACAACACCATCCAGGATGCGGGGCTGTACCAGGGTCAGGTAGGAGGGCCCGTCCACGCCCGGCGGGCAGCTGTGGCAAGCGCGTCAGCAGCGGCGGGTCGCCCTTCCCTCACCGGCTCCCTCCCTCAGGTGCTGGTCATTGAGCCCCAGAATGAGGATGGCACGTGGCCGAGGCAGACCCCACCGCCACTGTGAGTGCACGCTTCCTCCCTGGGCGGGGCCTGCAGGCGGGGTGGGGCGTTCTTCCCTAAGGCAGTTGCTTATAGAGGAAAACTGTCCTGAATGGGATGGAAAATGACAGGGTGCGCAGTCCTGGAGAAGCGCCCAGCCTTTGGTGAGCAGTGCTGGGCAGCTGCCGGGGACCTGAGGGCACCTCAGCGAGGCTGCAGCCTCTGCTTATTGAGAGAGAAGGAAGGACGAGCAGGCCGGGGCCTGGCATCCGCCATGCCAGGGGAGGGCTTTGTGTTTCCAGCTCCTTCATTTTCTTACCCGTGCTTAGAGACATTGAGGGAAGGCGAAGGGCTTCCGAGTGGGGTTTTGTATGACTTAAGCTGACGTGTGATCTCCCCCAGTCCACTCCATGGCCTCTTGCTCACTGTTGACTTCAGTCAGGCCTTAGACTCTGTACAAAGCGATGGACTCAGCGTGTTTTCCAGCGTTTTTTGGAAAACACGCACAAAGACAAAGCAGTCGGCAAGCAGTTTGAAGAGTTTTACAGACCCCTCACATCCAGGTGTGGACGCCACTTGTAAACAACCCTGCCCCTGCTCTCGCCTGGCTGCCCACCTCCCTGTCCCTAGAGCTGTCAATAGGTAAAGTCACAAAGATTGCGGACGCGCTTAAGTTAGCCACATTGAGATGGCAGGTGATGTAGCTGGGTCAGCTCTATAATCAGAGGGTCCCATGAGTGGAAGGGAGGCTGGAGCGTCAGGAGAGGAAGTGCGTTGTGGGCGACGGAAGCAGAGTCGGGATGAAGCAGGAGGCACCCGACAGGGAGCCCCTCGCAGTCCTTGAGGTCTCCGCACGGGAGCGCACCCGCCCAACACCTGAATCTAGCTCACAGGGCATCAGTTTGGATTTTTGACTTCCAGAATTTCAAGATAAAAAAAAATCTGTGAGTTGGGTGTGGTGGTGCATGCTTGGGATCCCAGTACTTGGGAGGCTGAGACAGGAGAATTGCAGGTTCAGAGCCAGCGTCAGCAATGTAGCGAAGCTCTCAGCAACTTAATGAGACCCTGTTTCCAAATAAGAAATCGGGCTGGAGGTGTAGCTTGGAGGTAGAATGCTTCTGGGTTCAATCTCCAATATTCCCTCCACCCCCTAAAAAAATACCAACAAATAATGTGTGCTGTTTAAGTCTCTGAGTTTGTGAGTGTGTGGCCACTGCAGCAGGAAATGAACATACAAGCCCAGCAGTCAGTTTCCTTCTTGGTACTAGAAATGCAAGAGAACTGAAGAAACCCAGCCTGTGGACCGGCTGGGAGGCGACGGGCGATGGGTTCTCGCCTTTCTTCTCTCGTCATTCTCGCACCTGAGCCACAAGTCATGGCACTGGGGGTTTTTTGTTTTTAAATAAGAGAGTATTACTTCTTTTTAGAAAAAGAATATTACTTTTTTTTTTTTTTTAGAGAATATTACTTTTAGGAAAGTACAGTTGAGAAAGTGCCATGATAGAGGGTTACATTCCATAGGAAGGTTCTGGACCGGTCTGTTTCTAGAAGTGGAAAGTGGTCAGCAGAGCTTTTAGAAAAGAGACTTGAGAGCTGGGCGTGGTGGCACATGCTTGAAATCCCAGGACTTGGGAGGCTGAGACAGGAGGATCTCAGGTTCGAGGCCCCCTCAGCTACTTAGTGAGGCCCTCTGCAACTTAGTGAGACCCTGTTTAAAAATTAAGAATTAAAAATAAAAAATTAAAAATAGGGCTGGGGAGCCAGGTGTGGTGGCGCACACTTGTAATCCCAGCACTTGGGAGGCTGAGACAGGAGGATTGTGCAGGTTCGAAGTCAGACTCAGCTACATAGTGAGGCTCTCAGCAACTTAGTGAGACCATTTCCAAATAAAATATAAAATAGGGCTGAGGATGTAGCTCGGAGATAAAAGGACCCTGGATTTCATCCTCAGTACCAAAAAAAAAAAAAATAGGGCTGGGGGTATAACTCAGAGGTCAAATGCCTCTGCAAAAATAGACAAATAAAATAAATAAGTAAAAAGAAAAAAGAAAAGAGACATGAGGCTTGCTGAGTGAGTGGCCCCACAGGGTGTGTCCTGAGCCCGCTCTTCTCCCCACTCCCTCACATGAAACTAGGCACCATGGGAGATGCTGAAGACACAGACACACTGAGAGGAGAAAGCTGTGTTCCCAAGGAGGAGAGGAGATAACTAACAGGCATGGCTGGGTGTGGTGGCACACCTGTAATTCCATTATTTGGGAGGCTGAGACAGGAGGATCACAGCTTTGAGGCCATCGGCCCTCAGCAACTTGATGAGACCCTCTTTCAAAATAATTAAAAATTAGGCTGGGAGTGTAGCTTTGAAATAGAATTCCCCCGAGTTAAATTCCCAGTACCCTCAAAAAAAAAAAAAAAAAAATTACTGTGTCCTAAGTTGTTTGTTTGTTTGTTTTTGAAAGGGGAAGTATAGCTGAGAGGGAATCTATTTCTCCTGGGTTCATCTCCAGTACAAGTAATTAAATACATAAAATGTAGAATATTGTGTCCTGCTACGTTATTTAAATCTAAAGGTGAGATAATTTTTCTCTGGTGGGCTTTTCCACAAAGAACTTGAAAACCTTGTGGGAACCGGGTGTATTGGTGCACGCTTGTGATCCCAGTTCTTAGGAATCTGAGACAGAAGGACCATGGGTTTACTGTTTGCCTCAGCAACTTAGTGAAACCCTGCTTCAAAATAAAAAATAAAATAGGACTGGAGGTGTAGCTCAGAGATGGGACAGCCTGCAGTCAATCGACAGTATCCAACAACAAAAAAGTAAAGAAAACGTCATAGAAAAGTACTGTTAGAGCCGGGCGTCATGGCGCACACTTGTCATCCCCGCGCTTGGGAGGCTGAGACAGGAGGATCGCACAGGTTCAAAGCCAGCCTCAGCTACTTAGTGAGGCTCTCAGCAACTTAGTGAGACCCTGTTCCCAAATAAAGTATAAAATAGGTCCGGGAGCATGGCCCAGAGGTAGAAAGCCTTTGGGTTCCACCCCATGTACCACCAAAAAAAAAAAGTACTGCTACAGACCAGCAGCCTGTAGTGAAAGTGATGGAGTGTGAGCAAGAACACAGAGACCAAGGACTCTGGATCAGGAGGCCAGGAGCTCATGACTTGGGAGTAAACACCCCTTCCACCCCCGTGCTGGGGTGGAAGCCAGGGCATCTCTGCCGAGCTACAACCTCAGCCTTATGTTCTTTATTTTGAAACAGGGTCTCACTAAGTAGCTGAGGCTGGCAGCGAAGATCCTTCTGTCTCAGCCTCCCAAGTACTGGGCTTACATGTGCCACTGTGCCTGGCATAAGCAAAGATTTCTAACACAAGACACAGTACTGCAAGCTATAGAGAAATGAACAGCATTTTATTTTTTTTTTGTTGTTTTTTTTTTGGTGGTGCTGGGGATGGAACCCAGGGGCCCTCTACCTCTGGGTTACACTCCCAGACCTATTTTATATTTTATTTGGAGACAGGGTCTCTTAAGCCAGCTGAGGCTGGCTTCAAACCTGCACCATCCTCCTGTCTTAGCCTCCCAAGTGCACGGATTACAAGCGTGCGCCACCACACCAGGCTTATGAACAGCATTTTAAATTAAGAATGTTCACTGAAGCCGGGCCTCGTGGCGCACGCTTGTAGTCCCTGTGCTTGGGAAGCTGAGACAGGAGGATCACACAGGTTCAAAGCCAGCCTCAGCTACTTAGTGAGGCTCTCAGCAACTTAGTGAGACCCTGTTTCCAAATAAAATATAAAATAGGTCTGGGAGTATAGCCCGGAGGTAGAAATCCTCTGGGTTCCATCCCCAGTCCCCCCCCCCCCAAAAAAAATAAAAAGAATGTTCACTGAGAATTAGGTCAGTGGTAGAGCACAGGCTTAGCTTGCACAAGGCCCTAGGTTCAGTCCTCATCATCAAAATAATTAATTTTGAGCCAGGTGTGGTGGCTCATGCTTGTAATCCCAGCATTCGGGAGGCTGAGACCGGAGGATTGCTGACAGCCTCAGCTACTTAGTGAGGCCCTTTGCAACTCAGACCCTGTTTCAAAATAAAGAATAAAAAATATGGCTGGGGGTGTAGCTCGGAGGTAAAATGTCCCTGGGTTCCATCCCCAGTACCGCGCGCGCACACACACACACACACACACACACAAAGTAAAAAGGCATGGTGGCACACACCTATAATCCCAGCAACTCAGGAATCTCAGGCAGGAGTATCACAGGTTCTAGGCCAGCCTGAAACACAAAGCAGGACAGCTGCGATTCTGTTGATAAAAATGTAATAGCTTGTTGGGCTTGGTGGCGCGCACTTATAATCCCAGTGCTTGGGAGGCTGAGACAGGAGGATCGCTCAGGTTCACAGCCAGCCTCAGCTGCTTAGTGAGGCTCTCAGCAACTTAGTGAGACCTTGCTTCTAAATAAAGTATAAAATAGATCCGGAAGTATAGCCCTCAGTCACACACACACACACACACACACACACACACACAGACACACACACACGGTAATATCTAGCCGGGCGTGGTGGCACATGTTTATAATCCCAGTATTGGGAGGCAGAGACAGGAGGATTGCAGGTTCATAGCCAGTCTTGGCAACTTGTGAGACCACCACCCTGTGCAATTTAGTCAGACCCTGTTTCAAAATAAAGAATAAAATAGGGCTGGGGGTGTAGCTGGAGGTAGAATGCCCCTGGGTTCAGTCCAGTACTGCAAAATAAATAAAGCTTAATAGCAGTATGGCAAGTGCAAAGTCCAACTACTTGGCAAGCTGAGACAGGAAGATCACAGGTTCGAGGCCAGCTGTGACAACTTAGCAAGACCCTGTTTCAAAATAAATAAAATAGGGCTGTGGGTATAGCTCAGAGGTAGAACCACCCTCTAGGTTCTCTCCCCAGTACTACCACCAAAACCAGCAGCTTAATAGCAGGCAAAATAATGTCTGGGACTCAAGGTCATGAGAGTGCTGCCTTTTGAGGGAACTGTGGTAGCTGTAGGGAGCAGGAGGACGCCTGAGGCTGTCCTCCCAGATCCATATACTGCTTTCGTGATGGACTCATTCAGAATGAACTCCATGGTTTTGGTGCACTCGTGACCTGCAGACTTTTCTATGTAATACTTCAGTATGGAGTTTAGTCAGAGCTGGGTACAGTGGCACGTACCTGTTTCCAAATAAGAAATCATACTGGGGTAGGCGTGTAGCTTGAAGGTAAAATGTCTCTGGGTTCAATCCCCAGTACCAATAAATAAATAAATAAATAAATAAATAAATAAATAAATAAATAATTTTTGGGCCTGGTGGCGTACTCTTAATAATCTCAAGATTTGGGAGGCTAAGACTGGAGGATTGAAGGTTCATGGCCAGCTTCAGTAACTTGGTGAAGCCCTTTGCAACTTAGCGAGACCATTTCAAAGTAAAAAGGCTGAGATGTAGCTCAGTGTAATGCTTGGCGTGTACGTCTGTATGTGGCTCTGGGAACTGAGCCCAGGGGCATTCTGCCTCCAAGCTATACCTCCAGCCCTGATTTATTTTTATTGTTGACACAGGGTCTCATTCAGTTGCTCAGCATCTCACCACGTACTGAGGCTGTCCTCAGACCTGGGATTCTCCTGTCTCGGCTTCCCAAGTACTGCTATTATAGGCATGGGCCACCATGCCCAGCAATGTCCTAGACTTGATCTCCAGTACTACAAATGACAAAACCAACAAGCAAAGTCAAGATTAAAAAAAATAGGGCCGGGGGTATAGCTTAAATGTTGAGTTCTTCTCTGAGCGTCCTGGGTTAGCTGGGAGTGATGATGCAGGCCTGTAATACCAATTCTTTAGAGGCTGAGACAGTCGCATCCCAGGTTTGAAGACAGCATAAGCAAATAGATTCTTCAAAATATATTTTCTTTGCTTTTTCTTTTTTTTTTTTTTTGTGGTATTGGTGTTCCTGGAAGCCCTTCTACCTCTGGGCTACACTCCCAGACCTATTTTATATTTTGAAACAGGGTCTCGTAAGCCAGCGCGGCTGGTTTCGAACCTGCGCGATCCTCCTGTCCCTGCCTCCCAAGCGCGGGGATTACAAGCGTGTGCCACCACGCCCGGCTTCAAAATATATTTTCAAAATAAAAATTTTGACCCTGTTTTTAAATAAAAACAGCTGGGTGTGTTTGTGTTGTATTCCCAGTACTTGGGAGGTTTGACGCCAGCCTGGCTTGTTTTGTTTTGTTTTGTTTGTGGTACTGTGGATGAAACCCAGGGGCATTTTATCTTGGAGCTACACTCCCTGCCCTATTTTTTATTCTTTATTTTGAAGCAGGGTTTCACTGACTTGCAAAGGGCCCTGGTAAGTAGCTGAGGCTGTTCATAAACTGATCCTCCTGGCTCAGCCTCCCAGATGCGGGGTTACAAGTGTGTGCTTCCGGCTCGCTTTTATTTTACTTTTGAGATAGAGTTGCAGAATTGCCCAGGCTGGCCTCAAACTTGGAATCTTTCTGCCTCAGCCTCCCAGTAACTGGGATCATGAGCATGGGCCACCACACCTGGCTTATCCAAGTGTTTTTTGAGAAGTCATATCTTATTTACATTTTTCTCTGCCTTTCACTGGTAACTCTTAAAATTCAGGAGAGCTTGATTTATAGATGTAACCAGGGTGCCCTGAAGACCACCCTGTGGTTTTTCAAACTGGAAGATTCATGGTGTGACTACATGCACTAAGACCTGGAGACTAATCTCTTGACTCCTCATTCAGATTTATCTTTCAGTGGTGTGAAAACAGGATTTTTGCAGTTTATGTTTAGTACTGAGTATAGAGAACGCTTGTTTTGAGAATACACCTGCAGCATTAATAGGACTTGCACTTTGCAAAAAGTCAGTAGCATTGTTTCTGCTTCTCTCTCAGATCACGCACTGTGCCTAGCAGAAATTGTACTACCTCTCCAAAATTATCAGCAAGCCCCTCTTCCTCAGTGCCCGCCTCTCCCATTGCCAGTGGTGACAGCACTGGCACCTGTGGGATGTGCGGCTCCGGTGGTGGCAGGGGGTAAGAGCAGGCCTCCTCGTCCTCACAGCAGGCACGCCTCCGTGCTGGCTCAGATTGCCTGTGCTCTGTGTGCGATGTCTTCCCTGGCCCAAGTCACCGGTGGTCTGGGGGGTCACTGCATTTGCTTGTGAAGAGTGGGATGGCCAGAAGCCAGAAGAGTTACGACGAGACTTTCCTCAGCTGTGGGCCAGCCCCGTCTGTGTCCTCTTTGGGTGGCTATGGTCCTTTCTCCAGGTGTTTCAGAAGTACCTGCCACATAGCGAGAGACCAGGCAGAAGAGTAGGGCGAGGAGAGTGTGCGCTTGAGCCCTGAGCCTAGTGAGGCTGGGCATGACCTGGCAGGTGGGGAACCAAAGTGTTCTTCCTTTAGATATCTCAGTCAGCCTTCTAGAGGGGGTATCAAATAGCATTTGAGGCCAGAGTCTAAAAGAAGACAATGTAAATAGTATTCTCCCTGAAGGATATGCTTACCTACCGGCCACCCTGTCAAGTTCTGCGTTGGGGCATGCCTGGAGGGCCGAAGAGGGGAGAGAAGGCGGACCTGAGTTCTAGAGAAGCCTCCCTGGCACTCTCAGGCACGTATGTGGACGCTTGCTTTTATCGCTTGTGTGGGTTGTGTCTTTCAGTGGGTCTGGGTTCTCCGCTTCGTATAACTGTCAGGAGCCCCCGGCATCTCACATCCATCCCGGGCTCTGTGGACTCGGAAACCTGGGGAACACCTGCTTCATGAACTCCGCGCTGCAGGTACGTAGAGAGCCGCGGCTGGGCGGTGCGCTTTCAGTGCTGAGCCGTCCTCTCCCAGGTCCACCTCCTGCTGGTGCTCAGCAGCCTCTGCCAGGGCACCTCCACCTGTTGGGAACATTCTGAATTTTGCTAGCCATTGGTTTATGGACTCCTTAGATGTGTTGGAGTACCGGCCTGCTTAGTGGCTCTAAGACGCTGAGAATTTATAGCAGCTGGTTCCAAGCTCAGTTATGCCTGACTTTCTCACCAAACACCCGTACTTATTCCATGCCCCTTACTGGAGAAAATCCTAAAATCTTCTCCTTAATACTTCACTTAGCTGGGCGTGGTGGCGCACGCTTGTAATCCCCACGCTTGGGAGGCGGAGACAGGAGGATCGCACGGGTTCGAAGCCAGCCTCAGCTACTTAGTGAGGCTCTCAGCAACTTAGTGAGACCCTGTTTCCAAATAAAATATAAAAAAAGGTCTGGGAGTATAGCCCAGAGGTAGAAAGCCTCTGGGTTCCACCCCCAGTACCACCAAAAAATAAATAAATAATAATTTATTAGACTAGAACATGGTGCGGCATATGTGTAACCTCAGTACTTGGGAGGCTGAGACAGAAAGCCCACAGGTTTCAAGCCAGCCTCAGCAACTTAGCAAGGTCTTCTGCAACTCAGTGACACCCTGTTTCTTTCTTTTCTGTTAGGTGTGTGTGTGCGTGTGTGCGTGTGTGTGTGTGTGTGTGTGTGTGTGTGTTTTAGTAAGGGTGTGTGTGTGTGTGTGTGTGTTTTAGTAAGGATTTGACCCAAAGGCTTTCTACCTCTGGCTATAACCTCAGTCCTATGTTATTTTTTATTTGGAAGCAGGGCCTCACTAAATTGCAGAGTGGTCCTCGCTAAATTGCTAAGGTTGGCTGGAAACCTGCGATCCTTTTGTCTCAGCCTCGCAAAGACTGGGATCAGGTCCAGCTGAGACCTTGTTTCAAAATAAAAAATAAAAAGGGCTAGGAGTACAGCCCAGGGATAGAATGCTTCTGGGTTCAATCCCCAATATCAGAAAAAAGGGGGCACTAGGGTTGTAGCTCAGAGGTAGAACATCCCTGGGTTCAATCTCCACTAACATATACACACACACACCCACAGATTTATTTGGTACATACTATGTGATATTACTGTGCCAGACACTGGGTCCAGTTGTGAAGTTAGTAGGGCATAGTGCCTAAGACTGCTCACAGTCTGAAGCCAGTCACAAGTTTGAGGGTTCACAAGACCACCTTCAGGTGTTTGGTTTGGTTTTTTGTTTGTTTGTTTTCTTTTGTGGTTGAACCTAGGGGCATTTTACCTCTGAAGTACACCCTTAGCCCCATTTTATTTTGAAACAGATTCTCACTAAGTTGAGGAGGGCTCACTAAGTTGCTGAGGCTACCGTGAGCCTGTGATCCTTCTTAGTCTCCCAAGTACTGTGATTACAGGTGTACACAACCATACCCAGCTCTCAGTTTTGTTTGGTTTGGTTTTATGGTACTAGAGATTGAACCCATGGATGTTCTGCCTCTGAGCTTTACCCCAAGCCCTATTTTTATGTTTTGAAACAGGGTCTCACTAAGTTGCTAAAGACATCACTAAGTTGTTGAAGCTGGTCTTGAACCTATGATCCTCCTGTTTCAGCCTCCCAAGTACTGTGGTTACAGACATCTACCACCATACCTTGCTGGGTTCTCAGTTTTGATAATTTGCTAGAAGGACTCGACTTCAACTAAAATTATATTCATGGTAATGGTTTATTATAGGGAAAGGGTCCGATTAAAACCTGCCAAGGAGCCGGGTGTGGTGGCGTACACTTACACCAGTATTGGGAGGCAGAGACAGGATTGCAGGTTTGTGGCCAGCTTCAGAGACTTTCTGACGCCCTCCACAATTTAGTGAGAGTGTTTCAAAATAAAGAATAAAAAATAGTAGCCGGGCGTGGTGGCGCACGCTTGTAATCCCCGTACTTGGGAGGCAGAGACAGGAGGATCGCGCAGGTTCGAAGCCAGCCGCGCATGCTGGCTTAGGAGACCCTGTTTCCAAATAAAAATGTAGAAATAGGTCTGGGAGTGTAGCCCGGAGGTAGAAGGGCTTCCAGGAACCCCAGTGCCACCAAAAAAAAAAAAAAAAAAAGAATAAAAAATTGTGCTCAGAGCCGGGCATGGTGGCACACGCTTGTAATCCCTGCGCTTGGGAGGCTGAGACAGGAAGATTGCACAGGTTCAAAGCCAGCCTCAGCTACTTAGTGAGGCTTTTAGCAACTTAGTGAGACCCTGTTTCCAAAATTAAAAAAAAAAGTCTGGGAGTATAGCCCAGAGGTTGAAAGCCTCTGGGTTCCACCCCCAGTACCACCACCCCCCCCCAAAAAAAAAAATATAGGGCTCAGGGTGTAGCTCAGAGGTAGAGTGCCTCTGGATTCAGTTGCCAGTACCAAAAAAAAAAAAAAAAATCCAGATGTGACAAGTCATACTGTTAGATTATCGTATTGTAAGCCAGACGTGGTGGTGCACACTTGTAATCCCAGTACTTGGGAGACTGAGACAGGATTGCAGATTTGAAGCCAGCCTCAGCAACTTAGTGAGACCTTCCCCAAATTAGTGAGACCCTGTTTCAAACTGAAGAATAAAAATGGGGCTGAGGTATAGCTCGAAGGTAGAATGCCTCAGGCATTCACACACAAAAGAGATGGTCATATTGTTAGATTGTCTAGTGTGACATAAGGCCCGCCATGTAGAGACACTCCTGTCAGGCACAGTACTGGAGAGGCCCCTGGACTGGTTCTCAGAAGCCAAGGGTAAAAGCCACAGCTTCTTTGGGCCAGGGGAAGTTGTTTTGTTTTTTTGGTTTTTCTCCCTGCATGTTGGGCCTCCTGTTCACTCCAGCCCGCTGTCAGCATTCACTGTTACACGCACAGCAGTGAGCAAATAGCATGTGTGGCCTCTGGGGACTTTAATCTAATTTTGAGGTTTCTTGGAGACTAAGGAGAAAGAAAAGATGTGTTAAAAGTTTAGGTCATGCTTGGAGTTGGAAATATTTTTTCTCTACTGAATGAAAATGAAGTAGCCTACTACTGAAGAAAAGACACTTGAAATTTGATCTTTCGTTAACCAGTTTTCTCATCCCTTTGTACCCTCCACTTTCTTCAGCTGTTGAGTGAAGCTAATAACAAGGTTTCTTGCTGTAGATGCAAATAAAAATTGAGCATTCTTTTGTGTGTATCTGTTTGTCTGTCTGTCTCTCTTTCTCACTGGTGACTGAACCAAGAGATATTCCACCTCTGAGCTATATCCCCAGCCCTTATTTTATTTTATTTTTTTGTGTGTGGTACTGACCTACATTCTCAGCCATATATATATATAGTGTGTGTGTGGTACTGGGGATGGAACCTGGGGCATTGTATTCCAGTACTTGGGAGGCTGAGACAGGAGGATCACACAGGTTTGAAGCCAGCCTCAGCTACTTAGTGAGTCTCTCAGTAACTTAGTGAGACTCTGTTTCCAAATAAAATATAAGTCTGGGAGTTTAGCCCAGAGGTAGAAAGCCTCTGGGTTCAATCCCCAGTACCACCAAAAAAAAAAAAAAAAAAAACTTTTAGGTTTCAGAGCATAGATATTTGGACTAGAGTTACTTAACTATTGCAAATATTCCACAATCTGAAAAACTCTGAAATCTGGAATACTTTTGGTATCCCAAGCATTTTGAATAAGGGATTCTCAATACATTTTATAGAAAAAAAAGATTAATATTGCATGACTGGGCTGGAGATGTAGCTCAGAGGCAGAGCACTTGCACAGTATGCATGAGGCTATAGGTTCAATCCCCAGCACCAAACCCCCCCAAAAAAAACATGACTAGGAACAGAATTAATGAAATCCAGTGACGATGGAAGGACTAAAATAGTAGAGGTAAAAATATAAATTAAAGCGTGATGGTACACATCTTTAATCCCAGTACTGGGAGGTTGAGATGGGAGGAGCGGAGATGTGAGGCTAACCTCAGCTACTTAGTGAGGCCCTCTGCAACTTAGACCCTGTTTACAAATAATAAAAAATAGAGCTGGGGATGTAGTTCAGAGATAGTGTGCCCCTGTTCAGTCTCCAGAATCACAACCAAGTGGGATTTGTGCTCAGATAATCAGATTTTTTTTTTTTTTTTTTTTTTTTGCAGTATTAGGAATGGAACCCAGGGGTATTCCACCTCAGAGATATACCCCCAGCCCTATTTTTTATTCTTTTTTTTATTTTGAAACAAGGTCTCACTAAGTTGTGGAGGGCTTCACTAAGTAGCCGAAGCTATCTGCGAACCTAAGATCCTGCTGTCTCAGCCTTTCAAGTACTAGGATTACAAGCATGCACTCCAAGCCCAGCTCAGATTGGTTTTAATACCTGAACAATCATATTAGTGCCAGGCATGGTGGGGTCTGTAGCTTGGAGGTAGAATACCCCTGGGTTCCATCCCCACTACCGCGAAAAAAAAAACATATTAGTGTCACTTAACATAATATCAAAATAAAGGGGGAAACTATTATGTGACTAGATGCAGAAAAACCATGTAGTAAATAAGTGCAGTACCTATCTTTTTTTTTTTTTTTTGCGGTACTTGGGACTGAGAAACTGAAGTGCCGCTGTGGTGCTTCCGTGCTGTTTTGGTGGGGCTCTTTAGGACTTGGTTTATCTCGTCTCCTGTATGGTCTCTAGGGGAATAAGCTCTGTCATACTCTGTTTCAGTGTCTGAGCAACACTGCACCGCTGACGGACTACTTTCTCCAAGATGAGTATGAGGCTGAAATTAACAGAGACAACCCCCTGGGGATGAAAGGGGAGATTGCAGAGGCCTATGCCAAGCTCATCAAGCAGATGTGGTCTGGAAGGGACGCTCACGTGGCGCCTCGCATGTTCAAAGTAGGTGGGGTACCCCTTTCCCTCTTGAGAGTGGTTTGTTTAGTGTTGTAATGAGGCATTCCTTTATTTGCATTCTGAGTTTGTTAAGATGGGATCTAAGACTTAAAACACAACATTGTCAAACCCTTTCTTTTTGTCATTCAAGACCCCCGTCTTAAGTGTCTGGATCACCCACGTCTAGCTGGCGTGCCCCAGGACCCGTTTGTGTTCTGGTTGCTCAGCATGCTCTATTCTGTGGTGGCAACATTTAAGTGACCTGTGTCCCCAGGCGCGGTGGCGCACGCTTATAATCCCAGTACTTGGGAGGCTGAGACGGGAGCATCATAGAATTGCAGCCAGCCTCAGCAACTTTCTGAGATTCTGTATCAAAAATAAAACTGTTGGCCAGGCGTGGTGGCGCACGCTCGTAATCCCCGCGCTTGGGAGGCAGAGACGGGAGGATTGTGCAGGTTCGAAGCCAGCCGCGCTGGCTTAAGAGACCCTGTTTCAAAAATATAAAAAATAGGTCTGGGAGTGTAGCCCGGAGGTAGAAGGGCTTCCAGGAACCCCAGTACCACAAAAACAGACAAACAAACAAACAGCTGGGTGTGGTGGCGCAGGTGCTTGTAATCTCGGCATTTGGGAGCCTGAGACAGGAGGATCATGGTTTGCGGACAGCTTCAGGTATTAGTGAGGCCCTTTGCAACTCAATGAGACCCTGTTTCAAAATAAAGAATATATATAATGTTGCTGGGGGTATAGCTCGGAGGTAGAATACTCCAGGGTTCCATCCCCAGTGCAGGGGGTAGAACAAAAGCAAAACAGGGCTGAGGGCGGAACTTAGAGCAGAGTGCGCTTCAGTTCAGTCCGCACTACTAAAAAGCAGTTCAGTTTCCAAACCTTGCCAGCCCCTCGGCTTCTCTGAGCCTGGACCTCCACAGACGTATGGTTTCAGGTATGCCTCTGTCTGTCAGGACTTGGGCTGAATTTTGAGCGGCGATGTGAGGGGCAGCTCTCCCTGGGCACTGGATCTAGAGAGATTGGGCATGAAGTGGGCATGCGCTGGGTCTTGGGACAGGCAGGTCTTGGGGAAAGCTCTGAATATTTTCTGCCGAGAGGAAAAATCTGAACCAACGAAGGACATTGGAGAGTGGTTTGTGTCAGGTCTGGGTATGGTGCTCACAGTGCCACCCCTTCCCATTGGCGTTGTGGCCCGTTCTAGGTCCCTGGCCATCTTGCCCTCTGACCTGAGCCTTCTCTCTGGGTACAGCAGCAGTGCGGTGCCATTTGCCTCGGTGGTACTTCCTGGGTCCCGGCTGACACCGAAGCCATCATTGGTGACCACCACCCCTGTTGCTTCTAACATCGTTTCTTTTCTTTTTTTTTTTTTTTTTTGGTGGTACTGGGGTTCCTGGAAGCCCTTCTACCTCTGGGCTACACTCCCAGACCTATTTTATATTTTTTGAAACAGGGTCTCTTAAGCCAGCGAGGCTGGCTTCGAACCAGCGCGATCCTTCTGTCTCCGCCTCCCAAGCGCGGGGATTACAAGCGTGCGCCACCACGCCCGGCTTATTCTTTATTTTGAAACCGGGTCTCACTGAGTTGCAGAGGGCCTCAGTAAGTAGCTGAAGTTGTCTGCGAACCGCGATCCTCGGGTCTCACCCTCTCGAATGCTGGGATTACAAGCGTGTGCCACCAGCCTGGCTTCTAACATTGTTTGTTTTGTTGTAGACCCAAGTGGGACGTTTTGCCCCTCAGTTTTCTGGCTACCAGCAACAAGACTCGCAGGAGCTGTTAGCCTTTATTCTAGATGGCTTGCATGAAGACCTGAACCGAGTAAAGAAGAAGCCCTACCTGGAGCCCAAGGATGCCAACGGACGGCCAGATGCGGTATGATATTGAAGCTGTCTGCACTGTAATATTCTTGTGTGCATGCGTGGGGGTACTGGGGATTGAACCTGGGGCTCCCCTACTTCTGAGCTACATTCCCAGCCCTAATTTTTTAAACAAGGTCTCACTAACTTGTAGAGGGCCTCTCTCACTTGCTAAGGATAGCCATGAACCTGTGACCTTCTGTCTCAGCCTCCCAAGAACTGGGATTATAAACATACGCCACCATTCCTGGCTTGTTGAGAGTCTCACTGAATTGCTGAGGCTTTCTTCAAATCTTCAATCTTTCTGTCTCAGTCTCCCAAGTACTGGGATTACAGATGTGCATTTATTTTTATTTTTTATTTATTTTTTATTTTTTATTTTTTGGTGGTACTGGGGTTCCTGGAAGCCCTTCTACCTCCAGGCTACACTCCCAGACCTATTTTATATTTTATTTTTGGAAACAGGGTCTCTTAAGCCAGCGCGATCCTCCTGTCTCCGCCTCCCAAGCGCGGGGATTACAAGTGTGCGCCACAACGCCCGGCCCAATCTGTTATTAATACCAAATTTAGGTGTTTGTGCTTTTTTTTTTTTATGGTATTGGGGATGGAACCCAGGGGCTTTTCTATCTCCGGGCTACACTCCGAAACCTATTTTATATTTTATTTGTTTATTTGTTTATTTATTTATTTATTTTAGTGGTACTGGGGTTCCTGGGAACCCTTCTACCTCCAGGCTACACTCCCAACCTATTTTATACTTCTTTTTTTTTTTATTGGAAACAGGGTCTCTTAAGCCACCGTGGCTGGCTTCAAACCTGTGTGATCCTCCTGTC
Source organism: Muscardinus avellanarius (assembly GCF_963383645.1). Classification (NCBI taxonomy): domain Eukaryota; kingdom Metazoa; phylum Chordata; class Mammalia; order Rodentia; family Gliridae; genus Muscardinus; species Muscardinus avellanarius. The sequence goes on from NC_137790.1 coordinate 141,712,546, forward strand.
TTCGCGTTCCAAGCGCGGGGATTACAAGCATGCGTCACCACGCCCGGTGTCCTATTTTATACTTTATTTGGAAACAGGGTCTCATTAAGTTGCTGAGAACCTCACTCAGTAGCAGAGGCTGGCTTCGAACCTGCTGGGATTACAAGCGTGCGCCACCATGCCCAGCTTATTTTTGCTTTTTTTGTCTTTTCCCATCTATGAGCTATTATCGCATATTAGGATAATCAATGTGAATCTCATAAAGTAGCATTTGTATTTAATGGAAAAAAGATATGAATTAGCTGGTCTATAGTATAGATTAAAATCTAGCCCGGTGGTGGTGCATGCTTATAATTCTGGTTCTTCCCACGATGGCAGGAAGAGTGCAGATTTGAGGCCAGGCTGAGCACATGAGTGAGGCTCTCAGCAAAGTAGTGAAGGCTTCTTTCAAAATAAAAAGTGGTGTAGGTCGAATGCCCCTGCGTTCAGTCCTCATTACCACGAAAAGGCAAAACTCACCAGAGGGGAGTGGTGTCGTTCCTCCAAGTGCTCTAGTGCTCATGGTGTTCTCGGCCCTGGTTTCTGTCCCTGCTAAGGGTGAGCCACGCCGACAGCTGGCGTGGTGTGGGTGTAGTGGGCCAGGAGCAGCCGGCCCTGCCTGGCCCAGCCCTAGCTGTTGGCTGCCATGATTGCCCCGGGCACAGAGCGCAGCCCTGGTGGCGAGTCCTCTGGACACGGGAAGGCGCGAGGTGCCAAGCGTGCCCTCTCTCCCCCAGGTGGTGGCAAAGGAAGCCTGGGAGAATCACAGGTTGAGGAATGATTCTGTGATCGTGGACACTTTCCATGGCCTCTTCAAATCTACTTTGGTTTGCCCAGAATGTGCCAAGGTTTCTGTCACCTTTGACCCATTTTGCTATCTGACTCTCCCATTGCCCATGAAGAAGGATCGCGTTATGGATGTCTTCCTGGTTCCCGCTGACCCTTGCTGCAGGCCAACCCAGGTAAGGGAATCCGTACCCTCTGGGCTCTGGTAGGCCTGCTTCCACCTACTGCAGTAGAACCTTCTCACACCTCACACCCCTCGCCGTGTGTGTGTGTGTGTGTGTGTGTGTGCGCGCGTGCGCGCGCACGTGCACACACTCATGTGCACGCATCCCCAGGGCCTCCCTGTCACTTTTCCCCATGCTTTCTTCATGTGACTGTAGTAACCTAGCTGATCTGCCAAGTGGTCCTTGACTCTGAGTGTCGGGAGCCCGAGGCAGGCTTGTCCACTCAGCCAGGAGAGCCGGCCGGGCCAGAGCCAGAAGCCGATGCAAGATGTGATCGCTGGGTCTTAGTGTCGTTTTGATGGCTCACAGTGTGATTTATTGCATAGACTTCTGGCTTTCGTTTCTATAGAGAAAGGTGAATGATGTGTAGGGCCAAGTGGCAGTTTGGGTAATTTTAACAGTTCTTCTTTTTTTTTTTTTGGTGGAAACCCTTCTACCTCTGGGGTATACCTCCAGACTTATATTTATATTTTTATTTGGAAACAGGGTCTCTTAAGCCAGCACGGCTAGCTTCAAACCTGCACGATACTCCTGTTTTCGCCTCCCAAGCGCGGGGATTACAAGCATGTGCCACCATGCCCGGCTTTAACAGTTTTTTAAAGGAGGTAGTGGCCTACTCCAACAAGCCACGAAGAATAGTACCGTGTGGGCTGGCAAAGAGGCTCAGTGGTAGAGCTCTTGCCTGAGTGTCCAAGGCCTGGCTTCAATCTTCAGAACTCCAAAAAGAATGAAAGAAGTGGCACTCGGCAGTGTCTGGGAGGGGAGACAGTCTGGCCCCGCTGCCACCTGCTCCTCACTCACCTGGCCCAGCCTGTGACCTGCCCTCCTGAGTTGCCCCCACAGCCCGGCAGAGCACCCATCACTGCCCTCTCCCCTGCAGTGCCAGGTGACTGTGCCGCTGACGGCCGTCTCCGCCTGTGACCTATCCGTGATACTGAATAACCCCGCCCCCCCCCCCCACACACACACAGAGCACCTGTCACACTGCCCTCTTCCTTGCAGTGCCGAGTGACCGTGCCACTGACCGGGGCCATCTCCGACCTGTGCGAGGCTCTCTCCAGGCTGTCTGGCATCGCTGCAGAGAATGTAAGGCGTTAGGCCATTAGGGTGCCTTGCAGCTCCTGGTCACCCTTGTAGCTGCTCCTTGGGATACTTGTTATTGTCCAGCACAAATGTGGCTGCTGGTGTGTCTGGGTGCCTTGCCTCCTGGTCCTCGCTCATTCTGCATTCTAGCTGGGACTCCCTTCCAGCTCTGAGACACGCCAGCCTTCCTCCACAGGTCTTGCTGGCCATGGCCCTGGGCCAGGTGTAGGGCTCTGCTCCCCACGTTGGCTGCTGTGAATGGCCTGGAGGCTCTGACCATCGACGGTCTCTCCGGCCAGCCCTCGCCAGCCCCATTGTTGCCACTCAGGCACGGGTGGCTGCGTGGCTAGTGCTATGGCCGTCTGCAGACCTGGGGCCTGAGGCCTAGGGCTGCTAGCATGGTAGCTTTTGTAGAGGTAGCACTCCAGCAGACCTTGTTTTTTCCCCCACTTTATTCTGGGTTTTATTTATTTATTTTTATTTGTGGGTGGGTCTGGGGATAGAACCCAGGGGCATTCAACCTCCAAGCTACACCCCCTGCCTTTTTTTTTATTATTATTATTCTTTATTTTGAAACAGGGTCTCACTGAGTTGCAGAGGGCCTCACTAAGTAGCTGAGGCTATCTGCGAACTGCGATCCTCTGGTCTCAGCCTCCCGAATGCTGGGATTACAAGCGTGCGCTACCACGCCCAGCCTTTTCTGGGTTTTAAGCAGATAGTAGGGCACTCTGAGCCATCCCTTAATTTTTCTGTTACTATTGATTCTTAGATGGTGGTGACAGATGTGTATAATCACCGGTTCCACAAAATTTTCCAAATGGATGAAAGTTTAAGCCACATCATGCCTCGGGATGACATTTTTGTGTGAGTATTAGCAGTTTCTGGTGCAGGATCGAAGGGAATGATCTAGAGGCTTTTCCTGGATCGTGTCTCCAGAGTCGAAGACCTGGCCATCATTGCTTATGTACACTCCCATCCTCTTGCTGTTGAGGGAGTGTGGCGGCCATCAGTTCTGAGGAGCCGCAGCAGGACACAGCTTCTGCTTGGTGGTGGCTGCTTCTGCAGGGCAGGGCCAGTGGTCCTGTGAGCGGAGCTGCTGTCAGGGCTGCCTGGCTCAGTTGTCACAGCTGTTCAAGGGCAGAGGGGTCCTGAGAAGGCTGTGGGGCCGAGCCCGTGCCCCAGGTGCCACGGCACCACGATTTCCACCTCAGGAGTCAGCGGCTGTCGGCAGCGCGGCTGTTCTGTGGGTTTCCTCACCCTGTGGACACCCTTGTCACCTCACTGCTCCCGGATGCTCTCGGTAGACACGTATCCCTCCTGTGTGGACGCGGCCGTGCCTCCCAGCCAGGCTCAGGGAAGCATGACGGAGGTCCCACTCTGCTCTTCTTCCCCTTCGCCTCTTGCTCTGAAACTGGCCTCTGCTGAGAAAGGGCTTTAGGGTTTTGTTTTCCAAAGAACGCAGCGCACAAAGGGGAGTGCTCCTTCCCCTTGGTTTTGTGGTTGTGGGCCACACCCGCCCTGGCTCTGTTCACAGTGGCACAGCCGTCACCACCCGGGAAGTCTTCCCTCGTGCCACAGGGGGAGGGCCCTAGGGCTCACCCCCACCGGGGGCCGGGGCAGGCAAGGCCCGCTTTCCTGGCCACTTCTGAGCCCGAGCTGGTAACGTGGGCTTCTCAGTTCTGGAAACAAGGGCTGGCACACAGCTGAGCCAAGGGGAGCGGGCATCTCACCGGGAGTGTGGCCGGCCACCGCCGACAAAGGGCTTTTCATAAGGCTATTTGAAAAGCGGATTGCCAGTTGTCTCATGAAAGTAGCACTGGCCTCTAATCGTTTTTGAGCATGTTTGCCACCACGCTACTAGGGTATTTAATTGTCTCCACCTCTCTGTAAAGGAAGTTATCCCTTGTCCACTGTAAACAGACTCACAAGTTTGGGTGCTTAACCTGGCATTCCCCACTCAAGGCCCACTGCCCCGTCTCTGGGAGCCCTACGTCCTTATTTAGAGCATACCTTTGGCACTTTGGTTAGTGGTTCCTAGAAATTCTTCCTGCATGCACTCCAGCCATGGCTGTGTGCCAAGGATTTGGGGAGCCCTCTGTGTTCATTTGTTTCCAAAACTTGAATAAGCAGCTTTGTCTCCCCCTATTGGAAGAGGGAAAGACTGCCGTCGTTTGCCAGCAATCTTGCTGGCGCCTCTCCCAGCATAGTGCACCTCTGAACCTCCTTCGTCTCTCATATTCACTCAGCAAGACGCACTTTTCAAAATCATGGGTTTGGGGGCTCGGGGTATAGACCTCAGTGGTTGAGTTCTTGCATAGCATATAGGAGGCCCTGGGTTCGGTTCTCAACCCCCCCCCCCCCCACACACACACACACAATTTTTCTGGGCAGGTGAGGCTGAGACAAAAGTATTACGAGGCTGAGACAGGATTGCAGGTTCAAGGACAATTTCAGCAGAAATGTATGAGACTCTCAGCAACCTCTCAAGGCCCTGTTTTAAAACAAAAAATAAGCCGGGTGTGGTGGGCACGCTTGTAATCCCTGCACTTGGGAGGCGGAGACAGGAGGATCACGCTGGTTCGAAGTCAGCCTAGCTGGCTTAAGAAACACTGTTTCAAAAATATAAAATAGGTCTGGGAGTGTAGCCCGGAGGTAGAAGGGCTTCCAGGAATCCCAGTACCACCAAAAAAAAAGTATTAATAATAATAATAATAATAATAATAATAATAATAAGCCAGGCGTGGTGGCGCACACTTGTAATCCCCACGCTTGGGAGGCTGAGACAGGAGGATCGCGCAGGTTCGAAGCCAGCCTCACTACTTAGTGAGGCTCTCAGCAACTTAGTGAGACCCTGTTTCCAAATAAAATATAAAATGGATCTGGGAGTATAGCCCAGAGGTACAAAGCCTCTGGGTTCCACCCCCAGTACCACCATAAATAAATAAATAGCCCTTGGGTATAGCTTAGAGGTAGAATACCCCTGGGTTCAATCCCTAGTACCCCACCTCCAGAAAATTATTGATTTGTATTTAGCAGTTTCTTTAGTTATGTCTGATTTTTTTTAAGTTTTATGTGATTATTTTAATGTTTTTGGACAAAAATGGCAAACAATTGGTTTTATAAATTTCTCCATTTGAAAAGGAAAGAGTCTTTTGCTAATATTCTAGGTGTACATCCTTAAATGATATCTGGTTTTTAAAGGATAGGGCAACCTTTAAAAAGGGCAGTTTTAAAAGGTGAGCTCATGGACATTCTTACTCTTGTGGTAGCCCACATTATCCCTTGAATATGTCTCTGCTTTCCTAAATAAATCCTTTTCTGTGTCTCTGACTGGCATGTGCTGGGAATAAAGAAAGGGGGTGGGCCCCTTGGTGCCAGAAGATGAGTGTGATGGTGACCCCGGCCTCCGTTGGCCAGACGAGGCTTTGTCTGTTGAGTGTCGGTGGAAGGCCTGCAGAGTGTGGGGCTGAGTCCTGGCTGCATAGCTCATGTCACGCTGAGGTTGGCCCTCTGGGATTCCTGACCCGGCTTCTGGAATTGCTGCAGAGTGGCTCCTCTGCCTTCTCTGCTGAAGGACGCTCTACGTGCGTATCTTCTCCTCTCGAGGATTTGCTGCTGAAGCTTCCATCTTGTGTGATTGGTGCAGGTACGAAGTCTGCAGCACCTGCGTGGACGGCTCCGAGTGTGTCACGCTGCCGGTGTACTTCAGGGAGAGGAAGTCCAGGCCATCAAGCACTTCTTCGGGGGCTGTACTATATGGGCAGCCCTTGCTTGTGTCTGTCCCTAAGCACAAGCTCACCTTTGAGTCCTTGTACCAGGCTGTCTGCGAGCGCATGAGGTCGGTTACTATCTGAAACCAAGATAGGCCCAGGGATACTGACTGCCCGGCAGTGTCTGTTGACCTCAAATGCTCGCCTCCGTGAGGAACGTGGCTCTGGCTGGCGAGGAGGTCACACCCGTGATCCCAGCTACTTGGAAGGCTGAGTCACAAGTTTGAGGCCAGCCTGGGCCATTCAGCAAGACCCAGTCAAGAGTAAAACAGATATAAAGGAGTCTGTTATCTCAGAATTTGGGAGGCTGAGACAAGAGGATTGGAGGTTCAAGCCAGTTGCAGCAGTTTAGCAAGCCCCTCAGCAACTTAGTGGGACCCTGTTTCAACGTAAAAATGAATGCAGGGCTGGGGTGTAGATGAGTGACAGCGCCGCTTGTCTAGCCTGTGTGAAGCCATGGTTTGTCCCCGGGACGAGGGATGGGACGAGAAGGGAGAGCCGTGGGTGTGGGGCGTCTGCACATCTCAGGTGCTGACTCGAGGTGTCCAAGCCTCTAGTCCCTGGGTGTATATCCGTCACCTGTGATGGCATTTAGTATTTGTTTTGTTTGTTTTGTTTTTGCGGGTCTGGAGATGGAACCCAGGGGCATTCAACCTCTGAGCTACACCCCCTACCCATTTTTTTTTTTTTATTCTTTATTTTGAAACAGGGTCTCACTAAGTTGTGGAGGGCCTCACTAAGTAGCTGAGGCTGTCTGCAAACTGCAGTCCTCGTCTCAGCCTCCTGAATGCTGGGATTCCAAGCGTGCGCCACTGCGCCTGGTGACATTTAGTATTTGAATATTACTTCTGAAGTGCCCTTATTATTATTGTTGTTATTATTTTGGTGGTACTGGGTGTGGAACCCAGTGGTTTTCTACCTCCGGGCTATACTCCCAAACCTTTTTTATATTTTATTTGGAAACAGAGTCTCACTAAGTTTCTGAGAGCCTCAATAAGTAGCTGAGGCTGGCTTCAAACCTGTGCGATCCTCCTGTCTCAGCCTCCCAAGTGCAGGGATTACGAGCGTGTGCCACCACGCCTGGCTTGTGCCCTTTTTATTCTAAAGCTAGTAATTAGCATTCCTGGGAAATACTTTTTAAAATGTCGGTGCTAGGCCGGGTGTGGTGGCGCACGCTTGTAATCCCCGCGCTTGGGAGGCAGAGACAGGAGGATCGCGCAGGTTCGAAGCCAGCCATGCACGCTGGCTTATGAGACCCTGTTTTCAAATAAAAAAGTATAAAAAATAGGTCTGGGAGTGTAGCCCGGAGGTAGAAGGGCTTCCAGGAACCCCAGTACCACCAAAATAAATAAATAAATAAATTAAATAAAATGTCGGTGCTGTGTGCCATATAGAAGAAACAGACTTTCTCTGTGTCTGTGGCACTTATTGGCATTATTAAACATCTGATCTGTTGGGTTCTTAAAGTACTGAGTCACTGTAGGCTTTTAGAGCACCTTTATAGCCAGGCATAGTGGCGCACGCCTATAATCCCAGTACTTGGGAGGCTGAGACAGGAGAATCTCAAGTTCAAGGTTAGTCTCACCAAGTTGTGAGATTCTCATCAACCTAGTGAGACCCTATTCCCAAATAAGAAGTAAAATCAGACTGGGGGCGTAGTTCGAAGAGAGATTGCCTCTGGGTTCAATCTCCAGTACCACAATAAATAAGTAAATAAAGTAAATTTAAAAAATAAAGAACTTTTATTAGGCCTGTTGGTGCACACCTCTAATCCTAGTACTTGGGAGGCTGAGACAAGAGGGTTTCATGTTCAAAGTCTGTCTTAGCAACTTAACAAGACCCTGTTTCAAAATAAAGAGTCAAAAGAGTTGGGGGTGTAGCTCAGAGGTTGAGTGCCACCTCTGGATTCAGTTGCCAGTAACAACAAGAAAAGTACATTTATTTGCACAAGTTGCTTTGTGAGTAGCTGAATATGTAAATTATGAACTACTACTTAGCTGCATATAGTGGAGAAAAATAACTAAATGTTTAAATTGACAATCTTTCTTTCTTTGAAGCCGCTACATAAAACAGCCTTTGCCTGACGAGTTTGGCAGCTCGGCCTTGGAGCTGGGCACCTGCAACGGTTCCAGGGGCGGCTGTGAGGGTGAGTGTTTTTCCCGCTGCGGGGCGGCTTCCCCTAGGCCAGTCTGGGCTGTGCTTCAGCCGCATGTCTCCACGCGGTCAGTCCCCGTTGCTTATCCTTGCTCTGAGGTATCTTGAGAGCCCGCTGGTGCTCTAGCCGAGGCTTGAGCAGCTGAGTGACTTCCCAAGCTCCTGAAGGCTCTGCCCTCTGTTCTGTTAGGACTACCCCGTGCCTCCGAGAGCCAGGTCTGCAGGAGCGCTGCTGTTTACTTGGCCCTTACACACCACCCAGCCTGGCTGGTGGGCCCTCATCCCTGGGGAGGACGCACACATCCTGGCTGGCGGTCAGAGGACAGAGCCAGGCCTTCGTGGGTATTTCTTTCTGTCTACCCAGGAGGCCACCTTGCTGGCTCTGGGCAGCTCTGATGTGGAGAGGAAGGACTTGCTGCATGGAGCCAAGGCACAGGCCTGTGGTAGGCTGGGAGCCCGCTCTGCCCTGGGGGCCAGGGCCACTCACAGTGTAGTTGGCAGTCTTCTCCGGAGATCGTGGGGGTCATGGTGGCTTTATTCCTGGAAAAACACGAGTGGCCTGAGCTGTACATTCTCAGTTGCAAACCCAAATGCCCAGGTATCCAAGGCGCACACAGCCCTAGAAAGAACTGATGCTAAGAACTGTGACAAGAAGCTGGGCATGGCGGTGCACACCTGTAATCCCAGAGGCAAGAGGATCACAGGTTCAAGAACAGCCTCAGCCACGAGAGACTCAGCGACCCAGCACGATCTCTTTCAAAAAAGGGCTGGCGGTGCAGTTCAGAGGTAGAACGTCCCTGGGTCCAATCCTCTGTACCACACACACAAAATAAATAAAGACAAATAGTGACAAGGCCTTGTTATCAGCATTCAGGGTGTGATTTTCCTGCAGGAACTGAATACTCCTGCTTAATATTTGCCCAGCGAGGCACAGTGGCATGCACCAATGGTCCCCATACCTGGGATGCTGAGGCAGGAAGGAGGCTAGCCTCAGCAAGTCATCAGACCCTGTTTCAAAATAAAAAATAAACTGGATATAGTGGTACATGCCTGTAATCCCAGTGTTTGGGAGGCTGAGACAGAAGGATCTCAGGTTCAAGACCAGCCTCAGCAAATTTATGAGAACCCCAGCAACTTGTGAGACCATTTTTCTCTTTTTTTTTTTTTTTTTTTGTACTAGAGATTGGGTTATACCTACCTACCCTATCTACCTACCCTACCTCTGAGCTATCCCCCCAGCCCTATTTTTAATGTTTTAATTAATTAATCTATTTATTGCAGTACTGGAGATAGAATCCATAGGCCTTTTAACCTCCAACCTACACCCCAGTCCTATTTTTTATTTATTATTTTGAAACAGGGTCTCACTAAGGATCTGAGGCCGTCTCTGAACCTGAAATCCTCCAGTCTCAGCCTCCCAGATGCTGGGATTACAAGCATGTGCCACCACACCTGGCTCTTACAATTTTTAAAGAAAAAGAAACAAGGGCAGGACTGCCGGGCGCTGTGGGCCTCGCTGTGGCCCCCGCTCCTCGTCACGGGAGCAGTGAGTGCTCTGCCCGGTTAGTGTGTGCCTTCGGGAGGGCCCTCCAGGAGCTCCAGTGCCTGTAGTTCCAGGGGCCGGATGTTGCTTCACATATGCAGCAGAATCTGGAGGAAACGCCACAGCTAGGTATTGAGTAAAATTTTAACGTTTAGTTGGTGACAGATGATCTCCGTGTTCTTTTTCATTTGTGTTGCAGGAGACGATGACGAAGAAGAAATGGAGCATCAGGATGAAGGCAAAGAGCAACTTTCAGAAACCGAAGGCAGCGGGGAAGATGAGCCGGGAGGCGCCAGAGCCCAGCCCTGCTCCAGGAGGCTCTTCACCTTCAGCCTCGTGAACGCCTGTGGGACAGCTGACATCAGCTCACTCACGACCGACGGGAAGCTGCTCAGACTCAGCTGTACGCCCGCTCCACCCTCCCCAGCTGGGCCAGGCACCCAGCATCTTGTGGGAACCCTTAGTCATCCCAGGACAGGGGGGCTGAGAGGAGGACTGCAGGTTCAAGGACAGCCTCAGCAAGCAGTGAGCATCTCATCGACCTATGAGACCCTGCTTCAAAATAAAAATAAAATAAGGCAGGGGCTGTAGTTTGGAGATAGAATGCCCCCGAGGTCAGTCCCCTGTCAAGACACACGCTTGCGCTTGCTCCATACCCGCTGCGCTTGGCTTTCGTGCAGGCTCAGCATGGCTCCAGGAGCAGGGACTGTGTGATCTGTGTCTTGCGCTCCTGAAAGTGTCTTAGAGAGCACTCCTCCTTCAGGCTTTTCTTTTTGTCCTTGGTGACTTTAGAAGGAGCCGCCTCCTGCGCTGCTCTGAGCCAGTGGCACTTCCAGGACGGCTCTGTGTGTAGGGTGGGTGTGTGGGCAGGGTATTGAGGACCAACCCAGGCATTCTATCTCTTGAGCTATATCCCCTGCCCTTTAAATTGCTTTAAATTTTTAAAAAGCTGGGCGTGGTGGCACACACTGGTAATCCCCACGCTTGGGAGGCTGAGATAGGAGGATTGCACGGGTTCGAAACCCGCCTCAGCTACTTAGGCTCTCAGCAACTTAGTGAGACCCTGTTTCCAAAATAGAATATAAATGGGTCTGGGAGTATATCCCAGAGGTAGAAAGCCTCTGGGTTCTACCCCAGTACTACAAAAAAAAAAAAAAAAAAAAAAAATTTAAAAACACAGGGCCAGCTGGGCGTGGTGGCGCATGCTTGTAATCCTTGCGCTTGGGAGGCTGAGACAGGAGGATTGCGCTGGTTCGGAGCCAGCCTCACTGGCTTAAGAGACCCTGTTTCCACATAAAGTTAAAAAATAGGTCTGGGAGTGTAGCCCATGGGAGTGTAGCCCGGAGGTAGAAGGGCTTCCAGGAACCCCAGTACCACAAAAAAAAACCACAGGGCCAGCTGGGCATGGTGGCGCACGCTTGTAATCCCCACACTTGGGAGGCTGAGACAGGAGGATCGCGCAGGTTCAAAGCCAGCCTCAGCTGGCTTAAGAGACCCTGTTTCCAAATAAAATATAAAATGGGTCTGAGAGTGTAGCCCGGAGGTAGAAGGCCCCTGGGTTCCATTCCCAAGTGCTGGGATCACAGGCGTGCGCCACCACAGCCAGCATGTGTGACTAATCTAGGTAGCAGCGTTTCCCCTAACTGAAACAACTTAGAAAAAGCTTGTATGGTTTTTTTGTATGGGGATTGAACTCAGGGCCTTTTTCATCTAGGCAAGTGTTTTCTCACTGTACTCCCAGTCAGTTTACTTTATATTTTGAGACTGTCTCACTAAGTTGCCAGCCTCAAACTTTGAATCACCCACTGCAGTTTCTTGAATAGTTATGATTACAGGCCTGCACCTGCTGCATATTTCTTTTTCCCTTTTTTTTTTCTTTCAGTACTGGAGATGGAACCCAGGGGCATTCTACCTCTAAGCTACACCCCCAGCCATATTTTTTATTCTTTATTTGTGTGTGTGGGGGGGTACTGGGAACCCAGGGGCTTTTCCACCTCCAGGCTATACTTCCAGACCTACTTTCTTTTATAATTTATTTGGAAACAGGGTGTCACTAAGTAGCTGAGGCTGGCTTCAAACCTGCGCGATCCTCCTGTCTCAGTCTCCCAAGCGTGGGGATTACAAGCGTGCGCCACCACGCCCAGCTTTATTCTTTATTTTTAAGCAGGGTCTCACTGAATTGCAAAGGGCCTAAGTAGCTGTGGCTGTCCGTAAACCACAATCCTCCTATATCAGCCTCCCAAGTACAAGCGTGTGCCACCACACCCAGCTTATATTTTATTTTAAAATAGGGTCTCACTAAGTTTCCCAGGTGGCCTCAAACCTCTGAGCCTCTTGCCTCAGCCTCCGAAGTACTGGGATCATTTTATTTTATTTTATTTTATTTTTATTTTTGGTGGTACTAGAGATTGAACCTAGAGGCATTCTACCTCTGAGTTACACCCCCTATTTTATTTTTATTTTTTACTTTGAAACAGGATGTCTCTAAGTGGCTGGCCACAAGCCTGCAATCCTCTATCTCAGCCTCTCTAGTACTGGAATTACAGGCATTCACCACTACACCTGGGTTTTAATTTTTTAATTTTTTTGGTAATAGGGAACGCTAGCAGTGTTTTACCTCTGAGCTACACCCACAATCTTATTTTATTTATTTTGAAACAGGGTCTCACTAAGTTGCAGAGGACCATGCTAAATTGCTAAAGCTGGCTGCGTACCTGCAATCCTATGTCTCAGCCTCCCAAGTGCTGGGATTCCAGGTGTGCGCTACCCCGGCCAGCTCACTGTCGAGCTCAGTGGCTGTGTCCTCCCTGCAGCTTCCTCCTCTGGAGAGCAGTGCCTCCCATCTGCTAGCTGCCTCCTCGAGCCCCGAGCCCCGTGCTGAGTCCCGTCTCCGCCCCCCCAACCCTCCGTGGTGGCCCGAACCTGCCTGGAAGCAGGCAGTAGGCGGGGCGGTGAAGGCCCCCTCTGTTTTCTGTCTTGGGTCTCCATCCTTCCCTGCCTGACATTTGTCCAGTGTCAGGAAACAGTCATTTCATCGATTCTGTCAGGCTTTCTTGTGGCTTAAAGTAGGATGGTACATCTTTTCTCCGCACACCCTCTTGCCTGCACCCTGCCAGACCTCTGGGTAGCTGGTGTCTGGGCTTTCCCGTAGCACGGAGGAGGTCCTCACCGAGGCTCTGGGGGCTGGTGGTGGAGGTCTGGCTAGTGGCTGGTAGAGGGCGAGCAGGTGTCAGTGCTGTCCACCAGAGGCCATTCCGCCTCCTTTAGGTCCCTCCGAGGGACTGTCGTGTACTGAGTGACCCTTTGGTCCCCTCTGCAGCTCGATCTACACTGGCCATCGACTGGGACAGTGAAACCCGGAACCTCTACTATGATGAGCAGGAATCCGAGGTGGGTCGCAAGGGGCTGAAGGCCCCGCTCTGGATGTGATGAGCGCCCCTCTACATGGGGCAGCAGTTGAGCAGGTGGAGTTAGGACCGAGGATGAACAACGTTGCCGTTTCTGGTCAGCGGCCCTAGGAAGCGTGGTACATTCTAGGCAGTGAGCCTCTGTAGGCCTTCGCATCTCGCCTGTAACATCCTGTTTCTGCAGCGGACTCAGCACTGGTTTCTTGCAGGCCTATGATAAGCACGTGAGCATGCTACAGCCTCAGAAGAAGAAGAAGACCACAGTGGCCTTGAGAGACTGCATCGAGCTCTTCACCACCATGGAGACCCTCGGGGAGCATGACCCCTGGTACGCGCCTCCACACACGGGGCCTCTTTTTTTTTGGGGTGGGGGTTGGAGATGGAACCCAGGGGCATTTGACCTCCGAGCTACAGCCCCTGCCCTATTTTTTATTCTTTATTTTGAAAGAGAGTCTCACCAAGTTGCGAAGGGCCTCACTAAATAGCTGAGGCTGTCCATGAACCACAATCCTCTGGTCTCAGCCTCCCGAATGCTGGGATTACAAGCGTGCGCCACCACGCCCCACTACACGGGGCCTCTTGTACGTTCACACAGCCAGCTCCACAGCTAGCCCTTCTGTGTGGGCTGGGTTTTTCACACTAAAAAGCCACCACCCTGTGGGGGTGGTGACACACGCCTATAACCCCTGTCCTTGGGAGGCTGAGGCTGGAGAATGCAGGCTCACCACCAGTCTCAGTGACTCGATGGGCACCTCAGCAATCCTGTGAGCCGTTTCCAGATGTAAATACGTAAGTAGAGCCGGGTGCGCAGCTCAGAGGCGGGGTGCCTGCACCCCGTGCCACACAGCGCACACAGCCATCATCCTGCTCTGGAAGCAGGCCCTCGGAGGCAAGTGACGAGCGCTGCCAGAGGATGGCAGCTGTGCTGACGCTGCAGCTGCGCCCGCCTGCTGAGTGGAGGTCTCTTTTCTCTCCAGGTACTGTCCCAACTGTAAGAAGCACCAACAGGCCACCAAGAAGTTTGACCTGTGGTCCTTGCCCAAGATCCTGGTGGTCCACCTCAAACGCTTCTCCTATAACAGATACTGGAGGGATAAGCTCGATACGGTTGTGGAATTCCCAGTCAGGTGGGTCCTGGTGACTGCAGTGATAGGGGTTTAGAAACAGGGTCTCACTAAGTTGCTGAGGCTGGCCGTGAACTTATGATCCTCCTATCTCACCCTCACCACACCTGGCATGTTAGAATTTTTTTTTTTCCCAGTACTGGGGATGGAACCCAAGGGCATTCTACCTCTGAGCTACACTCCCAGCACTATTTATTTTGTGTGTGTGTGTGTGTGTGTGTGTGTGTGTGTGTGTGTGTGTTTCTGGGGATGGAACCCAGGGGCTTTTCTTCTGGGCTCTACTCTCAGACCTATTTTATACTTTATTTGGAAACAGGGTGTCACTAAGTTGCTGAGAGCCTGAGTAGCTGAGGCTGGCTTCGAATCTGTGCGATCCTCCTGTCTCAGCCTCCTAAGTGTTTGCCCAGCTTTATTCTGTATTTTGAAACCGGGTATCACTGAGTGCAAAGGGCGTCACTAAGTAGCTGAAGCTGGCTGCGAACCTGTGATCCTCCTATCTCTGCCTCCCAAATGCTGGGATTCCAAGCGTGCCCACCACGCTGGCAGTTGTGCATATTTCTAATCCCAGTACTTGGCAGGCTTTGACAGGAAGGTCACTGGTTTGAGGCCAGCCTCAGCAACTTAGCAAGATTCTCTAGAACCTTGAAAGACCCTGTTTTGAAACAAATAATAAAGACAGCTGAGGTGCAGCTTGAAGTGGTGTGCCCGGGCTCCATCTCTACGCCTGCAGCTGTCGAGGGAGAGGCAGTCTGCGGAGCACTGGGTCATGCTGTGGTTGGTGCAGACCTGCTGGAGCCCGTCCTTGAGCTATGGACTGAGCTAAGCTGACCCGCTCAGGCCCCTCGGCCCTGCAAGGTGGGTGAGCCAGCTTTGGGGTGCTCCCCGAGGGCAGCAGCAGTGTCCAGGGAGCCAGTGGGGCAGTACATCATTTGCAGTAATACGCAAGGCCACATTTATCTGTAATTTTGAAACTGCAAAAAAAAAAAACGTTTGAAGCTGGTTGTGCTGGCATGTACCTATAACGCCAACACACAGGAGACTGTGGCGGGACAGTCATTTGAGCCCAGAGGCATCAAACCCAGGGGCGTTCTACCCTCTGAACCACACCTCCACACTGTATTTTTTATTACTGGGGATTGAACTCAGGGGCATTCTAGTTGGGAGTTTGGAGCTATACCCCCAGCCCTATTTTATTTTATCTCGCTAGGTTGATGGAAGTCTCACGGTATTTCTGAGGCTAACCTTGAACCTTTGCTGTTTCTCTCTTAGCCTCCCAAGTACTGGGATCACAGACTTGTGCCACCACACCCAGCTTGAGCCCAGTTTGAGACCAGCCTTTCTCAAAAAAATCAGCCAGGTCTGAAGGCTTAGACAGGAAGATCACAGGCTGGAAGACAGCCTCAACCAGTAGTAAGACTCTCATCAACCTAGCAAGTCCCAGTTCCAAAAGAAAAAATAGGGCCAGGGGGATAGCTTGGAGGTAGAATGCACCAGGGATTAATCCCCAGCACCACAAAATAAACAAATAAATGAGAACATACGTACAATAAATTATTGTAGGAAAAAGGCTTTGTAGAGACTGTGCTGGGCTTTGGGTCATTATGGGGTCGCCTGTGGCTGTGTTAGTAACGGCCACTTCTGCCTCGCCGCTGAGGCTCCTCCCTCAGCCCTGGCCTCCACGTGGTCCGTGTGCAGTGAGCCAGGAGGCTCCTGTGAATGTGTCAGTGGTCGGAGCAGAGTCTAGGGCATCTCTGCCGTGGTCTGTTCCTTTATTTCTTCTCAAATAGCGTTTGAGAGCCCTCCTTTCTTCCGGCCTGTTGGATGAGAAGGGCCGATGAGTCATTTTTAACTCCTTTGAGTTTTAACATATTTAAGAGCTTTGCTTGTGTTTTGTGTGCAGAGCTTTGAACATGTCCGAGTTTGTGTGTGATCCGTCAGCAAGGCCTTACGTGTATGACCTCATTGCTGTGTCCAACCACTACGGAGCCATGGGGGTTGGCCACTGTAAGTACTGACACCTGCTGCTTCCTGGGGTGTTGAATTGTTTTGGCCAGCCCTCTGCCCATGTGCTTAGCCATGGTTGCTGTTGCTGCCCTACCATGCTATTTTTTTTTTAATTTGCTCTTCTTCAAATTTTCATATTCTTGCCAGGTATGGTGGCATATGTTTGTATTCCCAGCATTTGGGAGGCTGAGACAAGGAGGATCCAGGTTTAGTGAGGCCCTCCAGAACTTAGCCCCTGTTTCAAAATAAAGAATAAAAAAAAATGGAGCTGGGGTGGCTGGGGTGGTAGCTTGCAGGTAGAATAATGCTCCTGGGTTCAATTCCCAGCACCACAAAACAAGGTTTATATTCTTTAATTCAGTAGCCCCATCTCTGGAGTTTCCCATCCTAAGAAAGAAAGAGCTTT
Source organism: Muscardinus avellanarius (assembly GCF_963383645.1). NCBI lineage: Eukaryota > Metazoa > Chordata > Mammalia > Rodentia > Gliridae > Muscardinus > Muscardinus avellanarius. Next base: position 141,729,065 of record NC_137790.1, read on the forward strand.
TTTTTTTTTTTTTTTCGGTACTGGGGATGGAACCCGAGGCATTCTACCTCAGAGATACACCCCAGTCCTATTTTTTATTCTTTATTTTTATTTGGAAGCAGTGTCTAAGTTGCTGAGGCTGGCGGAGAACCTGAGATCCTCCTGTCTCAGCCTCCTAGGTACTGGGACTAGAAGTGTACACTCCAGCTCAGGCTTAGCATGTCCTTTTTTGTGTGTGTGGGTCTGGGGATGGAACCCTGGGGCAGAAACACCCTCAGCCCTATTTTTTAATCTTATTCTTGCAACAGGGTCTCACTGAGTTGCAGAGGCCTCACTAAGTAGCTGAGGCTGTCTGTGAACCGAGATTCTCCTATCGCAGCCTCCCGAATGCTGGGATTACAAGCGTGCAGCACCACGCCCGGCTTGGCTTGTACTTTAGAGGGCTCTTGCTTTGCCTACACCTAGACATACTTGCTCCTTTATGGGTCCCCTGGCTCTTTGTAGTTGTCATCTTTTTTGTGGTGCTTGGGATCTAACCCAGGCCCTCATGCATGCCACTCAGCTGCACCCTTAGGCCGTACGTGACTCTACTGGGGATGGAGCCAGGGACATCCTACCTCCAAGCTACATCCTCAGCCCTGTTTTTTATTCTTTATTTTGAAACGGTCTGACTGAGTTGCAGAGGCCTCACTAAGTAGCCCAGGCTGGCCGCGATCCTCCTGTCTCAGCCTCCCAAATGCTGGTATTACTAGCATGCGCCACCAGGCCCAGCTTTGGATTCATTTCTTAGAATCACAGTTCAGCCGGGCGTGGTGACGCACCTTTGTAATCCCCGCGCTTGGGAGGTGGAGACAGGAGGAGCGCACAGGTTCGAAGCCAGCCCTGCTGGCTTAAGAGACCCTGTTTCCAAATAAAAAAATGTATAAAATAGGTCTGGGAGTGTAGCCCGGTGGCTTCCAGGAACCCCAGTACCACCAAAAAAAAAAAAAAAAAGAATCACAGTTCAGTTCTATTCAAATCACAGACAACCCTTTGGAGCTTTTTTTTTTTTTTGGTGGTGCTGGGGATGAAACCTTTCTACCTCCGGGCTACACTCCCAGACCTATTTTATACTTTTTTATTTGGAAACAGGGTCTCTTAAGCCAGCGTGGCTGGCTTCGAACCTCAAGTGCGGGGATGACAAGCGTGCCCACCACGCCCGGCCTAACCCTTTGGAGCTTTTTGAACAGAATAGGAAGGAAAGGAATTGCGTTGTTAGGGTTGCCAGAGCAGAGGGCAGACTGGTCTGGTTCCCGCTGTTGAGCATGTCCTGGGCGCACCTCGCCTGGCCGGGCTGTGAGAGGTTTCTGTCGCTTGGCAGACACTGCATATGCGAAGAACAAGCTGAATGGGAAGTGGTATTACTTCGACGACTGCAGCGTGTCCCCGGCCTCCGAGGACCAGATCGTGGTGAGTGCGTGCGCAGCCCGGCTCTCCGGCCGTGACCTGGGCTGAGCAGGCGCTCAGGCCGGTGGGTCCGTCAGCCATGGTGGCGCGTCGGGGACTGCAGAGTGACTGCGTTTCCTCAGTATTCCTCAGGGTTGTGTCAGACACACCGGCCTTTCCCAGCATCCTGGCGGGGTAGCCGGAGCCAGCCTCCGTGGTGGCCTCCATAGATTAGACAGGGCAAGAGGGCGGATCCCTGGGAGTGTCAAGTGGTGAGAGAGGTGTGGGGAAATGGGCACTTGCTGCCCTCAGTGCATGGACTGTCCTCTTTGTTGCAGACGAAAGCTGCCTATGTGCTGTTCTACCAGCGGCGGGAGGAGGAGTGTTTCAAGGCCCCTTTGCTTGCCAGCTTCCCGGGCCCCTCTGACGGAGGCTCGAGGCCCAGCGGCTCACAGCAAGGCCTAGGAGAGGACGAGGCTTGCAGCATGGACACCAACTGACGCTGACCAGCAGCCTGCCAGCCCAGTGCCAGCGGCACCCAAAGAGTGTCTTTACACTCTGCAGACTGCTCACGCTCCATCCTGAGCCAGCCGTGGGAATGCCAGTCACGAACTGAAGGAAACACGAGGCCTGTGTGCGCAGAGGGTCGTGTCAAGAGGCCGACTTATTTTCTCTTAGGCAGGTGGTGCGCCAGGCTCCTGAGGGTGTGGGTGGGCGCGGTGGGCGTCTGGCGGCCTCCGCGGTGACGGGCGGCTTGCTCTGAGCTCCTGGGTTCCTGGTCCTGCGGCCATGTCACTGGTCGCCTCAGTAATCTGGGCCACAGTAAACCGAGCCTCAAGTAAACCTGATGTTGTGGCTTGTCCTTGCAGTTCTGAGATGGGTTCACAGCTTTCTAGTTTGCCGCTAAGCCCATTTCTCTTTTGCTCTGGGTCTTCCTGGAATCTTCTGGTAATGAAGTGAAAATCCCGTGTTGGGCCCTCCCGCCCTCCACCTCCCGGGACACCTAGCGGCTCTCTCCTGTCCCCCGCTGCCCTGGATGAATTGAGATTCCGTGTGGGACTCCTATTAATGACACCCTTAAAGCCGGCCGTCCACACGGCTGCGGGCTCTGGTCTGGGTGGGCCGGGGAGGCCCTGGGGAGGCGCCGCCCCCCCCCCCCGCCCGCGTGACCTTTCACCTGGCGGCGACGGTTGCGGGCCGGGCCCTGGCGAGGCTCGAGCCTCCTGCCCTGGTCCAGGCGCCGCGGAGGCTGAGCATGGCCGCCTCGCCCGCGCCCTCCGCCGGCCCGGGGCGGCCCCAGCGCGCCGCGCCTTAGGCTCGTGGTCGCGGTGGCGCCTGGAGAGATGTCAGAGAAACTAAGGAGATGCCGCAAGGAGCTGGCGGCCGCCATCGACCGCGCCCTGGAGGGCGTCCGCCGCGCCCAGCAGCGCAGGCCCGAGCGCCGGCCGCGCGGCCAGAGGTGAGGCCGCCGGGGCCTGGAGACGCGCCGCCGCCTCTGCTGACCCTGTGTAGAGTGCGGGGCCGGCGGCGGGCGGCGGGCCACGCAGCACCGCGACGAGGAGGGCGCGCACGGCGCCCCAGACACCAGAATAGGGCAGGCTGTAGCTCGAGGTTGAACGCCCCGGGGTTCCACCCCAGACCCGCAAAAATAAAAGACTGGGGTGCGGTTCGTAGGTAGAGCCCCCCGGTTCACTCCTCGGCCCTGCTGGCTGCGCGGCACAGCCTGCCGGGACTCACGCGGCAGCCATTCCCTCTCATCACGGCAGAAATGGCCGAAGGCACAGTAAGACTTTGCTCTCAGATTACCGAACACTGAGTTCCCCTCCAGTGTTTTCTTCGGGAAGGTCTAATCCCCGGGCGCGGTGGGCACGCTTGTAATCCTCGCGTTTGGGAGGCGGAGACAGGATTGCGCAGGTTCGAAGCCAGTCTCTGGCCTGAGACCCTGTTTCCAAATAAAACATAAGTCCGGGAGTGTAGCCCGGAGGTAGAAGGGTTCCATCCCTAGTACCACCAAAAAAGGAAGGTCTAATTCCCCACCTTTTCTCCCCCACCTGGGAGCTGCAGGAAGGATATGGAAAGAGATTTGAAAGTTGACTCCAATGGCCTGCTCACCAGCTCTAGCCAGGAGGTCACGAAGGATCTGCTGGACATGATCGGTGAGTTCCAGGGCCGAGGGCGGTGAGCGGGCAGACCTGGGGCCAGCTCAGGCGGAGGTGGGAAACCTCCCACCCTCTGTTTATTTGGTGGATTTGCTTTGCTCCCAGCCTCTGTAGAGAGCAGCAAATTAAACCAAACCCTGTCCTAGATTCATAGAACTGGTGACCAGTGAGGTCACACACAAATGTCTATTGGAGCAAGTCCCCAGAGCCTGGGGTGGCAGCCCTGGGACTTGGCTTGAGCTGAGGCTGAGGGAAACAGGGCAGAGGTGGAGGCGGGGCATCCAGCGGAAGGTGGGGAAAAGATTCAACGCCAGGAGCTCCCGTATGCTTCCTGCCAGACGCTGGTTCTACCAAGTCTGCACATTCCGTGTGTGATTTACTTACGGCCTATTTGTAAGTGCCTCGTGCTGACCAGGCACATGGCACACATCTGTAATCCCAGCACTTGGGAGGCGGAGACAGGAGGGTCGCGCAGGTTTGGAGCCAGCCTTGCTGGCTTAAGAGACCCTGTTTCCAAATAAATATATAAAATAGGTCTGGGAGTGTAGCCCGGAGGTAAAAGGGTTTCCAGGAACCCCAGTACCACACAAAAAAAAAGAAGAAGAAAAAATAGGGCAGGGGGTGTAGCTCGGAGGTCAAATGCCCCTGGGTTCCATCCCAGACCCGAAAAAAAAAAAAAAAAAAAAGAAATCTTTCATAGAAATTGTAAAGCTCAAGGCAAGCATGGTGGCGCACACCTTTAATCCCAGTACTTGGGAGGCTGAGACAGGAGGATCACGCAGTTTCGAAGCCAGCCTCAGCTACTTAGTAAGGCTCTCAGCACCTTAGTGAGAGAATGTTTCCAAATAAAGTATAAAATAGGTCTGGGAGTAGAAACCGAAACTAGATAAGCCCCTGGGTTCCACCCCGAGTACCACAAAAAAAACCAAAATGAAATTGTAAAGCTCAAGCCGGGCGTGGTGGCACAGGCTTGTAATCCCCGCAATTGGGAGGCTTGAGACAGGAGGATCACACAGGTTCGAAGCCAGCCTCAGCTACTTAGGCTTTCAGCAACTTAGTGAGACCCTGTATCCAAATAAAAAAATATAAAAATGGTCTGGGAGTATAGCCCGGAGGTAGAAAGCCTCTGGGTTCCACCCCCAGTACAACCAAAAAAAAAAAAAAAATTGTAAAGCTCAGTGTTCTTGTCTTTAAGACCATACGAGCATCCAAACTATTGAAGAGTTGGCTGGAAAACTGGAATTTGAAAACGAGTTGAACCGTGTATGTGGTCGCTGCCAAGATTCGCCCTTCCAGGAGGAGGCCTGGGCCCTGCTGGTGGGCGAGAGCCTGCAGGAGGCCTCGGACTCTGTCCCCGGCAGCCTCAAGCAGGCGTTTGATGACCAGAACATCCTGGAGACTGTCCTGGACTTGGAAGAGGACTACAACCTGACGGCCTCTTTCAAATACCACCTGGAGTGAGGGCGCTGGCAGCAGCGCCTCCAGGGGCCTCTGCAGGGGGCGCTCACGCCCACCCCGCCCCTCCACCTCCTGTGACCTTTGTGGCCTAAGAGCCTAGTTTTGTATTCTGTTGCTTTGAGATGTTTCTTACTGTTGATTTTTTTCTTTTTTCTTTTTAACTTTTCTTGACATCTTGAAAGTGCTTTTTTGATTACTGTTCAGTGTACCGAGTGCCCAGGCAGGTGTGGGCTGTGCCTCTGCTGTGTCTCCTTTCCATAGGCTCTTGAGAAGTATGGGTGCTGCCAGGTGTGGTGACGCACACCTGTAATCCCAGTGCTTGGGAGGCTGAGACAAGAAGACCACAGGTTCGAGGCCAGCCTCAGCAACTTAGTGAGACCCAGTTTCAAATTAAAAAAAAATAATAAAACAGACTGGGATTGTTGCTACGAAGTAGAATGCCCCTGGCTTCAACCCCTAGTACCAAGGAAATAAATGTATGGGAGCCAGAACCAGGGTGGCTTTTGCACAGCTCAGCCCACACAGAACTGGGCCCCAGCGCGAGCAGCCTCTGCCCCCACACACAGCACGCTCCCTGCCTCTGCACGTGGGGCTCCTGGGGTCCCATGTCCTGCCCCTGTAGAGCCCTCCTGGTTGCTGACACGGTGTGGTCCCCACCTGACAGGACTCCCGCCTGGGCCCGCTGAGAGATAAGTGCAGGTCAGCCCCACCATCACGCCTGCTCCTCCTCCCCCTGACGGCCCCGCAGGTCCAGCTGCCTGGGTGGCTCCTGTGTCCCTGCAGCCACGACAGCCGGGGATGGAGTGAGGGACCGCGCAGCAGGAGCGCAGCAGGACCGCGGTGGTGGTGCGCACCTGTGAGCCCGGGCCCGGAGGCTGAGGCGGGAGGACGCGGTTGAGGACAGCCTCAGCAACTGAGCAAGACCACATAGCAAACGAAACAAAAGCGCTGCGATGTACCTCAAAGTAGAAGGACCCTGTGTTCAGTCTCCAATATTCAAAAAGTCAGAGCTGGCTCCTGGCCACCCTTGGGAAGAAAAAGACATCACCATCTGGGCAAGCTTTGATGTCAGCAACTGAGTCTCGGGGAAATGGCCACTCTGTGAGCTGATCAGGGAGGAGGAGGGTGAAGAGGACAGCCCTGGCTATTGATAAAACCTGAAGCCCAAGGGTGAGGTGGTGTACGCCTGTAATCCCAGTGCTTGAAAGGCCGAGGCAGGAGGATTGCAGGTTCAAGGCCAGCCTCAGCAATTTAGCAAGACCATGTTTAGAAGTAATAATATGGGGTTGGGGGTGTGGCTCAGAGGTAGAGTGCCCCCAGATTCCGTCCCCAGTACCGCCCGCACGCGCACACACCCAGAACAAGGAGCTGGGTGAAGCCCCAGCTTGAATGCCCACCACCAGCGTCTAGGCTGACAGCCCCAACACGGGGCCAGTGCAGGTTCCAGGGACAAGCGTTCACCACAGGTCTGGCCATTGGATGGGCCTAAAGGCAGAGGCCAGACTCTGCCAAACCCCAGCAGGGCTTAGCCTGGCACCTGCCTGTGCTGGTGCGGCTGGACCCCGGGCTTCATTCCCGCCCCACCTGCCCCGCCACCACCACTTCAGATTGAGCAGGAGTCGGGGAAAGAAAGTCATGAACTTACAGTGGGAAAAGCTGCAGGCACTACAAGGACGTGATGGAGTGATGGCACCACGGTGTCACGTGGTCCTCACGGAGCTTGACAAGAGATGAAGAGTGCTTCCCAAACCCACGGCCCGCACCTGAAGTCCCAGTGCTTGGGAGGCTGAGACGGGATCGCAGGTTCAAGGACAGTTTCAGAAGGTACTAAGACCCTCAGTAACCTGGTGAGACCCTATTTTATTTTATTTTATTTTATTTTATTTTATTTTTTGCAGGTCTGGGGATGGAACCCAGAGGCATTTGGCCTCTGAGCTATACTCCCTGCCCAATTTTTTATTCTTTACTTTGAAACCCGGTCTCACTGAGTTGCAGAGGGCCTCACTAAGTAGCTGAGGCTGTCTGCGAACCACGATCCTCTGGTCTCAGCCTCCCAAATGCTGGGATTACAAGCGTGCGCCACCACGCCCGGCTGAGACCCTATTTTAAATTAAACATAAAATAGGACTGGGGGTGTAGTGTGGAGGTAGAATGCCCCTGGCACCATTCAATCCCCGGCAACACACACACACACACACACACACACTCACTCTCTCTCTCTCTCTCTCTCTCTCTCTCTCTCTCTATCTATCTCTCTCTATCTCTATCTCTCTCTCTCTCTCCAGGGCCACAAGGCAAATGTCAGTTCCAGGCTGGAGGACATGCAGGATCCCTGGCCAGACTCAAGACTGTCAGGGCATGAAAAACCAAACTCTGAGGCTAGTAAGGACTAAGAAGACGTACTGACTAAAGAATGTGAGCCAGGCTGGGATTACAGGCGTGGGCGCACGCTTGTGATCCCAGCATTCTGGAGGCTGAGACAGGAGGATCGCGGTTCGCGGACGGCCTCAGCTACTTAGTGAGGCCCTGCAACTCAGTGAGACCCAGTTTCAAAATAAAGAATAAAATAGGGCAGGGGGGTGTAGCTTGGAGATCGAATGCCCCTGGGTTCCATCCCCAGACCCGAAAAAAAAAAAAAAAAAAGGAATGTGGACGTCTGAACTGCGTTCTAGAACAGAAAGCACATTACTACAAAAACTAGTGAGGTCCAACTGAAGTCTGGAGTTGCATGTATGGACGTAAATTCCCTGCTTTTGACAACACCACCCGTTAAGTAAGACATCAACATTAGGGAAACTTGGTGAAAGGTCAATATGAGCTCGCTATGGGGCACTCGAACTCCAGGCCACACCCCTGCCCTATTTTTGATTATTTTGAGACAGGGTCTCACTGAGTTGCAGAGGGCCTCACTGAGTAGCTGAGGCTGTCCACGAACACAGATCCTCCAGGCTCCACCTCCTAAATGCTGGGATGACAAGCGTGCGCCACCACGCCTGGCAAAAAAATCTGATTTATCAAACAGGTATTCATCCTGGGATCCCGGGACGAAGGGCTGTTTCCCACTGCACGACCAGCTGCCCAGCAAAGCAGGCAAAGCGTGTGCCAGCCCTCACCTCCCTGCAGACACCTGCTCCTGCCTCTGTGCCCCTGCCTCTCAAGCGCCCAAGGAGACCTTTTGGCTTTCGTCGCCCCCATGCCTGCTGTGGGCAGATGTGCGCTCATCTGTTCAGAACAGCCAGTGGAGAGTTATTCTCCAGCAACTCAGCTAGAGGGGGCAGGAGCCTAGAACATAGAGTTCAATAAAACTGCCTCAGGCCTTCGGGGAGCGGGACCAAAGCCTTCTCGGGATACATGATTGACCTTGTTCACGGCTGAGAACTCCGTGAATGTTTTACGTCACTGGATTTTCTCCCCCGCAGTTCATCTTGGCAAGCCAAACAATCACTGGGTTGTTTCCGTGGTAACACCAAACTGCAATTTGGATTACCAGAATCAAAATAGAAACAAGGCAGATTGAAGAAAAAATAGGAAGTTAGGAACCTGCAAACTGCAAATGTAAAGCGCAGCGCAAGGCACGCGAGAGGCAGACACCCGCCAGGCTCTCCGCCTCCCCTGGAGCGGAGGCTGTGGGTCCCAGGCCAGCCCGCTGGCGTTTATGCCAACGCCTCTAGAAACCGGCTTTGTAAGCAGGCTGGCGGACTGTGACACTGCTTAGGGCAGGAGTTGATCTGTAAGACTCCCAGAGGTCAGGCTGGAGGACTGAGCGCAGAGGGGAGGCCAGAAGCACAGGGAGGACGGAGGGAGATGTGACGGGCAGGGGACGCTCCAGCAGGGCAAGACGGCAATACAAGTGGCGCGGCCGAGAGCTGGACACCGTGACCATGCCCTCTGCCCGTCCGTGTGGCTGCGCTCTCTACACACCAGGCGTGGCCGTCTAGCCACATGGATGGCGTTCTAGAGTCAGGACCTGGCTGTTGGCAGCCATGTTGACCTCTGTGCTGGAGAGGCAGCAGCGGCACCAGAGCCTGCCTGGCCTCCACGCCGGCCTGCCGCCTGCTGTGCCTCCTGGCCCGCCTGCCCTGGCTGCTTGCTGGGTAATCCTGGGACTCCAAAGGGTCAGGAGAGCCACGAAGACACAGCCAACCTGGGGGCCTAGCCCTCACCTTTGCACCCAGGAAGAAGCGACTGCCACTGGTAGAGCGGAGAGGAGACTGATGAGGAGGATCTGCCGAAGGGGCCTGGCTCTGGCCGGTCTCACTCCTGAAATGGTGAGGCATGTAGTTGGTACCAGAGATGCTAAATATGGCAGCAGAAGCCAGAATCATGCGGTTATGGAGGCTGGGAAGAAAGGATCTGACCGTGGATGATCACGGAAAGGCCGTCTGTCATCCGGAGACTGGCGACGAGCTTTCTCCTTGGAATGTGTGGGAGAACATCAATATTTTAGGTTCTAGCTAAATATTTACAGAAGGAACAAAGTACTCCTCGGGAAGTCTGTTTCACAGTGGATCCCAGCCCTAGTGTGGAAAGGCTCCGTCCTAGGCTGTCTGGAAAATGCCTGATGTGATGAGTTTGGGCCTAAGGCTTGGCAGACAAATTTCAAACCACCCAAACTTTGTAGGACTTTGGGGACAGGGTGACTCGCTTTCTGGACACTGGGTGACAGAGGAGTTCTTGGGAACTGGCCTGGGAGAAAAGGGCATCTTGCAGGAGATCCCCTCACTCACCAGGAGCCCTTTGGAACTTCTGAGGCAAAGACTTAAAAATGGAAAAAGAAGGCTGCGAAGGCTGTTCTGGAGAGGCCCGCTGTCACGACCAGGCGGCAAGGAGCTGCGCGCCGGACGCCCTCCTGCTTGCCAGGGCGGGGCTCTTGCTCCTGGAGCTGAGATCCCGGGCAGAGCACGTAAGACACAGCACACAGTTAAGGCTTTCGATGGGACAGCATGACCTAAGACAGGGCAAGGGTGGCACAGAGGGACCGGGCAGGTCGCGGAGGCCTTTCCGTGGAGGACACTGGAGGCAGTACTGGACTGCAAGACTTAGGTGCTGCAGTCTGCTTCCTTCCCGGCCGGGCGGGCGCTGCCCACAGACCTCCCGCCACAGCTACCCAAGAAGCCACATGCCATCCGGCGCCTGCGCTGTCACGCTCGCCACGCCCGGCAGGAACCATGGTGGTTAAGAAGAAAAGCCTTAGGAGTAAAATAAGTATGCTTTCCTGGTGATCACCAGAGACAGGCAGTGTCATTTTAATTAACCTAGCCTTATTAGGAGGTAAGCTTACTGCTCATTCTACAAAAGCACCCAGCCATGGAACCCTGAGGCACTCTAAACTTTATTTTTTTGGCACTGGGGATTGAACTCAGGGGCTTTCAACTTCCAAGCTACATCCCAGCCCTATTTTATTTTTATTTTTATTTTATTTATTTATTTATTTTTTGGTGGTACTGAGGTTCCTGGAAGCCCTTCTACCTCCAGGCTACACTCCCAGACCTATTTTATATTTTTATTTGAAAACAGTGTCACTTAAGCCAGCGCGGCTGGCTTCGAACCTGCGCGATCCTCCTGTCTCTGCCTCCCAAGCGCGGGGATTACAAGCGTGCGCCACCACGCCCGGCTTTATTTTTATTTTTGAAACAGGGTCTCACTAGGTTGATGAGAGTCTTACTTCTTGCTGAGGTTGTCCTCAAACCTGCCATCCTCCTGTCTCAGCCTCCCAAATACTGGGATTATGAGGATGTACCTCCATGCCCGGCTTCCTGTGCTTCTTCAGAATTTCATTATGTGTAGGAAACTATTAAACTGTTTAATACAAGATTTCCAGAGCTGGGCGTGGTGGCCCACACCTATATTTCCAGTAATTAGGAGGCTGAGACAAGAGGTTTGAGGACAACCTCAGTAGCAGCAATTGTTTATCAAGACCCTGTTTCCACACACAAAATTGAAAGGGCGGGGAGTAGCTGGACATGGTGGTGGACGCCTGTAATCCCAGCACTTGGGAGGCTGAGACAGAAGAATCACACTTTCGAGGCCAGCCTCAGCAAATAGCAAGACTCTCATCAACCTAGCAAGACCCTATTTCAAATAGAGCCTGGAGGTAGAATATCCTTGGGTTCCATCCCTCCTAGAGAGTCAGTCTCTCTCTCTCTCTCTCTCTCTCTCTCTCTCTCTCTCTCTCTCTCTCTCTCTCTCACACACACACACACACACACAGCAGCTAGGGGCATAGCTCAGAGACAGAATGTTCCTGGGTTCCATTCCTAGTAACCACCCCCCCCAAAAATAAAATTTTTCCCAACAGAGGTCCTCTGGTCCAATGGCTCAGCCTGGGAAGGCTGGCGGGCCCTGTGTGGCTGGGCCATACTGTCTTGGCACGAGCAATGCAAGCCGCAAGAGCGGCGGTCGAGGGCAGGACGGGCATCCAGCCGGTGTGGCCTGCAGGGAAGAGAGGCCGGCCGGCGGCCTGAGGCGGAACTGGGGCCTGGACTTTGCTTGGCTTCCACAGGGTTGCTGTCCTTGCCTATAGCTCCCAACTACAGGCCACAGGAGGCCCTGAAAACCAGGAAGAGCAGCCTAGGCTGGTGTCCGGCACCCACGCCCAGGACATCACAAGCGAATTCAACTTCCATATCCTGGAGGCAAAAAAATCAGGAGCTACTGCTTTTTACAACAGTCCACTCAGTGACCCCAGTGCCATTCACTATACTGGCTCGGAAGTGGGCAAATTCTGAAAATTGTCCCCTACAAGGATTTTCTCATTCGAAAAATATAATACATGCTTTTAGAGGTTTTATCTTTTTATTTTTGATTACAAAAGAAACAGTAAGTGTTGCAACAATTTTTAAAGTTCAGCAAGAAATAGTGAAAAGTCAAAGCTTGTACAAGCCTACTGCTCTCAGTAATAATACAAGGCCTATCATTAAGTTCATAAAGAGTTGCAGAAAAACAACAGGAAGCCAGGCGTGGTGGTGCACAACTGTAATCCCTGTACTTGGGAGGCTGAGACCAGAGGTTTGTGGCCGACCTCAGCTACTTAGGGCCTTGGCAACTTAGTAAGACCCTGTTTCAAAATAAAGAATACAAAGTAGGCCTGGAGGTATAGCTCAGAGGTAGAATGTTCCTCTGTTAAATCTCCAATACTGGAAAAAAAAATAAATAAAAAGAAAAAAGAAAACCAGCCAGGAAGCCAAGCGGCCTTGAGCGGCTTAGGAGCGGTGGTGCCCTGGACGGTGTGGGGCATGTCACCTCCTCTCTCTTGTTGGCAGCATGAACACTCTTGTTCACAAGATGTGGTGTGTCCTGTAACATGTCCACGGATGAACAAGTGTAAACTCATGCCGGATGTGGCGGCATACACTTGGGAGGCTGAGACAGGAAGAGCACAGGTTCAAGGCCAGCCTCGGCAACTTAGTGAGAACCTGTTTCAAAATAAAAAATACAACTGGGGCCGGGCATGGTGGCGTATCCTTGTAATCCCAGCATTTGGAAGGCGGAGACAGGAGGATCATGGTTCCAGGACAGCCTCAGCTGCTGCTCAGTGAGGCCTTGAAACTCAGTGAGATGCTGTATTTCAAAATGAAAAATAGGGCTGGGCGTGTAGCTTAGAGGTCGAACGTCCCTGGGTGCCATCCCTAGTACCACAAATAAACAAACAGGGCTGGGTGGCACACTGGAGGTAGAATGCCCCTGGGTTCAACTGCTAGTACTAAAAGAAAAAGGAGGGAGAGGAAGAGGAGAAGGAAAAGAAGACGGAGGAGAAAGGATAGACACACTTATAATCCCAGCACTTGAGAGGCTGAGACAGGAGTATCACAGGTTCAAAGCCAGCCTCAGCAATTTAGTGAAACACTCAACAACTTAGTGAGATCCTGTTTTCAAATGAAAAGTAAAGTAAGTCTGGGGGTGTAGCCCAGAGGTAGAAGGTCCCTGGGTTCCATTACCATTACCAAAAAATAAAAAATAAGTAAAAAAATAAAAGAAGAAAATAGGGCTGGGAGTATAGCTCAGAGGTACAATGCTCTGGTTTCCAACCCCAGAACTCCAAAAAAAAAAAAAAAAAAAAAAAGAAGGAAAGAAAGAAGGAAAGAAAGAAAAAGAAAGAAAGAAAAAGAAAGAAAGAAAGAAAGAAAGAAAGAAAGAAAGAAAGAAAGAGGGTCTTGTCCAGTATGGTGGTGAATGCTTGTAAGTCCAGTATTAGTGAGGCTGAGACAGTAGGATTACAGGTCTCAATCTCAGCTTAGTGAGGCCCTCCGGAACTTAGTGAGACCTGTTTCAAAATAAATAAGCCAGGCGGGGTGGCACATGCATGTCATCCCAGAACTTGGGAGGCTGAGACAGGAGGATCGCACAGGTTCGAAGCCAGCCTCAGCTACTTAGGCTCTCAGCAACTGAGTGAGACCCTGTTTCCAAACAAAATATAAAATAGGTCTGGGGGTATAGCCCAGAGGTAGAAAGCCCTGGGTTCCACCTCCAGTACAAGAAAGAAGAAAGAATAAAAACTAGGGCTGAGGGTATAGCTTGGAGATAGAATGCCCCTACGTTCCATCCCCAGTACTATAAAAACAATAACAAAATAGATCTCACTAAATTGCTGAGGCTGTGCTAGAACCTGTTATTCTCCTGGCTCAACCTCCCAAGTACTGGAGTCACAGGCATATGCACCATGCCCGAGTCAAGGTTATAGAAAGGAGAATTATATATATATATATGTATGTATGTATAATTTGGGGGTACTGAGGATTGAACCCAGGGCCACTCTACCCCTGAGCTACACTCCTAGCCCTTTTAATTTTTTATTTGGAAACAGGGTCTCTAAGTTGCTGATGCTGGCTATGAACCTGGGATTACAGCGTGCACCATCACACCGCGCCCGGCTCAGGGACATTTTGGAGACCAAAAGGGCTGTGTCTGGGAGTCGTGTTGCCATGGCTCTACTGCACAGTATCCAATCCCAACCTCACCAAGATTAGCGCCCTCCCCGGTGCCCGCCGCAGGCTCTGCCCTGCCAGCTCTCGCTGTGTGTTCCCTCCCCGCCACTCTCATCTGTCCCTTATGCTGATGTCATGGGCAGCATCTGATCCCCAGAGAACTGAACCTGCCTCCACATCCCAGTGACTCCCGCCCCAGCCAGGCCTCTCACGCTGCGGGTTCCAAGCGGGCCTCAGGGACCTCCTGCTACTAACTCGTCAAGTGTTCTGTGTCTTCTTGAGAAGTCAGAAATCATCATCGCTGCTATCCAAACCCAGGTCATAGAGCAAAGTCTTCCCTGCTTCCTGGCACAGAGGGGGCTCTGGATCTTCAAAGCCGAGGTCACTGAACCAGCGCATCTGATGGTCCCCCTGAGAACTGCCGGGAAGCGGCCCGCTGTCCTGGGAAGGGCCCCTGGTGAGCTGCAAGAGGCCCTGCGCTGCTCTTGTTCTACTGCGCTTGACGGTTCCCCCCAGAACAAGGCAGGCGGGCCTCGTGAGGCTTCTGGGCCTGCCCCGGCGCCCAGGCCGAGCCAGGGGCTGCTGCTGCCCAGTGGAGGGCCTTTGTGGGTCGGACACTGGAGACCGGGAACTCTGGTGCTCAGCACAGAGAGCGTGCGCCTCGCTTGGGGTTTGCTTTTGCTCACTGGCGTGCACCCTGCCTCTGGGGACTTTCCTGGGCGGCCTGCCTTTCCGCCTTCTCTCTGCAGTGCTGCCTTTATCTTCAGTTACCACCTGTTCACAAGTGCCTTGATATTCTGGGCAGACATTCTGAGTGCTGGTTGCAAAGTTGTCAGGGTCCTGGGGTATGAGCTGTGAGGCTCCTTGGGAAACCAGGTCCCTGTCGCCATGGACCCTGCGATGCGGGGTGCTGGAGCCATGGCTCTGAGGCCCTGTGTGAGCCCAGCCTTCGCTTTCGGGCTGCATCAGCTGGTCCTCTGTCGGCCTGTTTCCTGGCCGGGGCCGGGGCCGAAGGGCAGGCAGTGCAGCCTGTTCCTGGAGAGTGCGGCTCTTTGTTCCCGCACTGCAGACACCACTCTCCCCAGGCCCCAGGGAGCCTGGGCCAGGCTGCCCTGTGGCAGCGGGGGCCTGGGGCTGCCACAGATCCAGCTCCTCGGGGGCACACTTTTCCTGCCTGCTAAAGCTGAGGCTCGGAGCCGGAGGCGGCGAGGTCTGAGAAGTACCATCCTTCAGGTGCCCAGGTGCATCGGGCACCGAGGCCCATTTCCTCAGCTCTGCTTGGACCCTGGGCGCATTCAGCTGGCCTAGCTGCTCACACAGGTGCTGGAGGTCCTTACACTGCCGGGAAACTAAAACTTCAAGGTGCTTCAGGCTGGACTTCATTTCTAAAAACTCTGCTTCTCTCTGTGGAAAAGGAGCGAGAAAGAGAGTGATGGACAGTACAAGTTAGAATGCACAATAAAATGCGAGAACAAAGCCGGGCGCGGTGGGCACGCTTGTCATCCCCGCGCTTGGGAGGCTGAGACAGGAGGATCACACAGGTTCGAAGCCAGCCTCAGCTACTTAGTGAGGCTCTCAACAACATAGTGGGACCCTGTTTCCAAATAAAGTATAAAATAGGTCTGAGAGTATAGCCTGGAGGTAGAAAACCTCTGAGTTCCACCCCCAGTACCACAAAAAAAAAAAAAAAAAAAAAAAAAAACTGAGAACAAGGCCAGGCGTGGTGGTGCAGCCTGTCATCCCAGTACTCTGGAGGCTGAGACAGGAGGCTGGCAGGTTTGAGGTCAGGCTCAGCATCAAAGTGAGGTTTTCAACAATCTAGCACAACCCTGTTTCAAAATAAAAAGGGCAGAGAGTACATGTAACTCAGAGGTAGAATGTCCCTGGGTTCAATATCAGTACGAAAGAAAGAAAGAAAGAAAGAAAGAAAGAAAGAAAGAAAGAAAGAAAGAAAGAAAGAAAGAAAGGAAAGAAAGAAAATCCAATGGGAATGGTGGTGCATGCTGTAATCCCAGTATTTGGGAGGCTGAGAGAGGAGGATTGCCGGTTTGGAGCCAGTCTCAGCAATTTAGTGAGGCCCTCAGCAACTTAGCAAGATCTGTTCCCAAATTAAAAATAAAATGGGCTGGGATGCAAATCAGAGGTAGAAAGCCCCGGGCTTCCATCCCCAGTGCCAAATGCCCATGCGCACGTGCGTGCGCGCGCACACACACCACACACTCTCACATAGAAAAGTGAACAAACCAATGAGCAAAGTCTTGTCTCTTTCCTTCAGGGCACCCCCCACCCTGCAGCAGGCCCGGGCCCACGTGCTGCTGGGGCTGCAGGGAAGCCAGCCAGCCGGCGCCCCGGCTCCTCGCCAAGAGACCCGTGTTGGCTCTGGTTGGGCTGAAAATGTGCAACTTTAAGTAGTCTCTTACCCGGG
This sequence comes from Muscardinus avellanarius, assembly GCF_963383645.1. Lineage (NCBI taxonomy): Eukaryota > Metazoa > Chordata > Mammalia > Rodentia > Gliridae > Muscardinus > Muscardinus avellanarius. The sequence continues at coordinate 141,745,435 of NC_137790.1, forward strand.
CGCGGGCGCACGCTCGTCATCCCAGCATTCGGAGGCTGAGACCGGAGGACCGCGTTTGCAGCCAGCCTCAGCTCCTTAGCGAGGCCCTCTGCAACTCAGTGAGACCCTGTTTCAAAATAAAGAATAAAAAATAGGGCTGGGGTGTAGCTCAGAGGTAGAATGCCCCTGGGTTCCTTCCCCAGACCTGCAATAAATAAATAAATAAATAAATGAATGAATGAATGAATGGGTCTCTGAGTCTTAGCAACACAGCCAACACGAGCTGAGGGTTGGTGGGGCCGCACTCACAGCTTCAGCGCTCCTCTGCAGCTCGAGGACGAGCCGCTCCGCGCCGCCTTTCTCCTGCACGGCCTCAGTCACCAGGTCCCTCTGGGTCTGCGCAGTCTCTTGCACTAAATGAAAACAATGACGATGTACCGCCTGAGGACTGCGGCAGGCCCACCTGCCCAGACCGGTGGAAGAAGCGCGCGGACGCCCGTGTGGCCTGTCGGGCCTTCTCTGCTGGCACCTACAACCACCTCCCCTGACCACAGCGGGCTCAGCACAGTCTCTTTTTGTTTTCTTCCTTCTTTCTTTTGTTACTGGGGACTGAACCCTGGAGCATTCTACCTCTGAACTACATACCCCTGGTCCTGTTTTATTTTATAATTTGAAATAAGATCATCTTGCTAGGCTGATGAGTCTCACAAGTAGCTGAGGCTGGCCTCGAATCTGCGATCCTCCTGTCTCAGCCTCCCAAGTACTGGGATTACAGGCTGCACTACAACACCCAGCTTCATTTTTATTTTGAAAAAGGGTCTCATTAGGTTGATGAGGAAGCATCTCACTATTTGCTTAGACTGAGACCGTCCTCGAACCTGTGATCCTCCTGTCTCAGCTTCCAAAGCCACCAGGCCTGGCTCTTTTTCTTCCCTCCCCTGAGGAGATCTAGGCCAGGCTCAGCACTTGCAGGGAGCCTGAGAACCTGCTGCCCAGATGAGATGAAGGCAGTCACCTCCTACAAGAGGCCCTCCTTCCTGGCCCTGGTGTCACAGTGATCTTTATAGGAGGCAGGTGCCAGCCTGCCCCCACTGAAACCTTTGTTGTTTTCATGGCGTTCAACTGAGCTCTGGACAAAGTCCTAATCTTCAAATTGGCTAGAGTCCCGCACACTCCCCCCTTCTGGTCCCACCCCTCCTTCCTCCCGGCCCTCTGTGCACGGCCCGCTGCTTCTCTACACTTCTGCTCTTTTCCTAGACCCATCACGTGACCCTGATAAACCAGAGAAGAGGATGTTTGCATAAGATGAAATTACCAGGGGAAAAACTAATAAATCCTCGAGTGTCACGTGTTCTCAGTGAACTTAAACAACACAGACCTGGAGGTCACACCGCTGGCATACGTTACCAACTTCCACAATACTGCTTGCAATCCTGCCGACACAGGGGTTGTGGTGGCAAGGACCACACGCTACTTTCCGGGACTTGGGGGTGACATCACCGACTCTTCCCCTCAGCCTGCAGGTCACTGGGCTGGGCCCCACCTTCATGTTCTGTCTGCCCCTTCGCTGCCTCAACTTTTGGGCCAGTCTCACTTCAGCTCTGCCCACCAACCAGACCATGCCCGGAGTGCGGCCAGGAGGGAGACTAGAACAGCGCCCTTGGGAAGCCGGTGAGCCCAGGTGCCTCAACACAGGGACCGCCCTTCCAGACCAGGCCCTGTGCCAGCCCTGCTTGGCCTGGCCAAAGACTGACGGCTCCCAGACTCCTCAACCTCGAGCCCCGTGCTGAGCCCAAGGTAACTCTGAAGGTAGTAGGTAAGCCAATCTCCTTTTTGGTTGCGCACTCAGTCCTTCCATCCTTTTTTTTTTTTTTTTTTTGCAGTACTGGGGATGGAACCCAGGGGCATTCTACCTCTCAGCTACACCTCCAGCCCTATTTTTTATTCTTTATTTTGAAACAGGGTCTCACTGAGTTGCCGAAGGGCCTCACTAAGTAGCTGAGGCTGTCCGTGAACGGTGATCCTCCAGTCTCAGCCTCCCGAATGCTGGGATTCCAAGCGTGCGCCACCACGCCCGGCTCCTTCCGTCCTTTTCAGGTCCTAGTTTTCCTTTTCCAATCTCGGTACAGGGGATTGACGGTAAGCCCTCCTGCTATCTGCCTATGCACTACAGGCCTCTTTTACAGGACAGAATTGCCCTGCCTGAGGCTCAGGCTGAAGCAGTCGTTAACCTAATACGTAATTCCCTACACGTGGGTCCTGCTGCATTTAAAGATTTCCTAAACCCCTTGTATTATTCCCCTCTCTTGCAACAGCTGATTAGTAAAGTCAGTGCCTCCTCTTCTGCTTGTGCTGCTGTTTCTCCCCAAGGAGGCCTTCGCCCCTCTTTCCCTACCCACCAAATGAGACATTTGCCAGGACGGGACTGGCAAATCAATTTTACCCATATGCCTTCTCACAAAAAACTAAAATATCTTCTTACACATGGTCGACACCCTAACAGGTTGGGTAGAGGCTTTCCCCTCAAAGGACGAGACGGCCAGCGCGGTGGCCAAAGCTCTATGCTCGAACATCAGCCCTCGGTTTGGACCCCCTGGCTCCTTACAGTCTGGTAATGGACCAGCTTTTATATCTAAGGTTACTCAACAGGGGGCACAAATTCTTGGCATTTCATGGAAGCTCCATATCTTATGTCACCCACAGTCATTAGGAAAGGTAGAAAAATGAATGGGATTCTTTTTCTAGTTTTTTTTTTTTTTTTTTTTTTTTTTTTGCGGGTCTGGGGATGGAACCCAGGGGCATTTGACCTCCGAGCTACACCCCCTGCCCTAGTTTTTATTCTTTGTTTTTTTTGTTTTTTTTTTTTTTTTTTTTTTTTGCGGGTCTGGGGATGGAACCCAGGGGCATTTGACCTCCAAGCTACACCCCCTGCCCTAGTTTTTATTCTTTGTTTTGAAACCAGGTCTCACTGAGTTGCAGAGGGCCTCACTAAGTAGCTGAGGCTGTCCGCGAACCGCGGTCCTCCGGTCTCAGCCTCCCGAATGAATGGGATTCTTCAAAACCATATAACAAAACTCGCTGTAGTTGCGGGAGTCTGGCCTGAACTACCACTGGCTCTGGTGTGCGCACAGGCCACCCCTAGAAGCCCCACCTTCATAAGCCCCTGGAATTTCTGAACGGTCGCCTCTTTTAGCTTAATCACGCTCTCCCTTCGGACCCCCTCCCTTGGCTTCCTGTCTCCCTTCCTTGTCTTTCCTCAGGCACCTCCTTAGGGAACATGCTGACCGGTATCTTTCACAAACTGGGACTGAAGCAGCAGCTCCGCACCTGGCAGCCAAGGCCCTTGAGCCAGGAAAGGCATTCTACCACCAAACTACCCCCACAGACCAATTGTATTTATTTGGAAACAGGGTTTCATTAGATTTCTGAGCGCCTCCCTAGGCTGCCAAGGTGGCTTTGAACCTGTGATCTGATAGGTTGGGTCCCTCCCTTCCCCCATGAGACCCCTTAGCAGGAACAGGAAGTGGAACCCCAGAAGTCAAAGCGGAGATGTCATGAGACTCCAGGTATCCAGGGCAGACTCCTATGCTGAGAGACTGCAGATGTTGCGAATACTGGCCGCTAGCTCTAGCCCAGGACCCCGGCGACATAATACCCTCACTTCCTCTCTGCCGTGTGGCTCGCCTACCGTGACTCTGCTGCTCAGTCATCGGTCCCTTCCCCCACAGTCGGCAGACCTCACCCGAACGTGCCAGTTTTAATTAAAGAGGCCTTTACTAACTTGGCTGGTGTTTGCCTCCTTCTGACCCCAACTCAGTTTCAACGTTACATGATCCTCCTGCTGGGATAACAAGCGTAGGCCATCACGTGGGGCTTTTAACACTTATTATACCATGAATGCACAAAGAACAGGGTCAGGCAGCTCAGACTCCCTCTGTTGGTTCTCACACAGTGCTTCTGTGCATGAAGGCTGGCACTCCAGCTCAACCCAGATGCCTCCTTCCTCCTCCTTCCTTCCTCCTCCTTCTGATCACTTTCCTTCTGCTTCAGTCAGGAAGTTCTCTAGACTCTCAGAGTGCCTAATGTGTTCAATCTACATATTAATTCTCTTAGCAAGAATCGTGCCCTTAGCTGAGCATGGTGGCGCACACTTGTAATCCCAGCATTTGGGAGGCTGAGACCTGAGGATAGCAGTTCATAGCCAGCCTCAGCTACTTAGTGAGGCTCTCTGCAACTTAGCGAGACCCTGTTTCAAAATAAAGAATAAAAAAAAAAATAGGGCAGGGTATAGCTCATGATCAAATGCCCCTGGGTTCCATCCCCAGACCTGCAAAAAAAAAAAAAAAGTGTTATGGTTTGGAAATATTCCCCAAAAGCCCATGTGTTAAGAGCCTGTTTGCCAAGGCTGGACACAGTGGTGCACACTTGAAATCCCAATACTTCAGAGGCTGAGACAGGAGGACCACAGGTTTGCAGCCAGCCTAAAATACTTAGTGAGGCCCTCTGCAACTTAGTGAGACCCTGTTTCAAATTAAGGAACAAAAAATAGAAAGCCAGGCGTGATGGCACACATTTGTAATCCCAGGAGGTTGAGACAGGAGGACTGCAGGTTTGAGGCCAGCCTCAGCAACTTATTAAGGCCACAACTTATTAAAACCCTGTTTCAAAATAAAGAATAAAGAATAGGGCTGTAGTTTGGAGGTAGAGTGCCCCTGGGTTCAATCCCAGTACTGCAAAAAAAGAAAAAGAAAAAAAGCTGCGGTATAGCTCAGAGGTAGAGTGCCTCTGGGCTCGATCTCCAGTACAACAACAACAACAACAACAACAACAAATAATAATAATAATAATAATAATAATAATAATATCTGACAGTTTTGGGAGATGGTGGAAACTCTGAAGGGGCGGGGCCTCATGGAAGCGAGTTAGGTCATTGGAGCATCTGCCCCTTCCTGTCTCTCTCTGCTTCCCAGGCACCGTGAGGTGATCGGGCTCCCTCCACCACACGCTTGTGTCATGATGTGCTGCGCTGTCACAGGCTCAAAGCCACAGGACAAGCAACCATGGACAAAAATCTCTGCAGTTATGAGGAGAATAAGTCTTTTCCCCGTATAGTATTTCAGGTATTTTATCATAGCAACGGAACGTTGACTCACACACACTTTTCTCAGATCCTCTAAAGGAGTTACCCCATCACATTATACAAGCAGCATTTCTGATTCGCTCTGCCTCTGTCTTGCCACTTTTTGCGGGGTAACATTCCTCAGCATCCTGAACCGGTTTGGTGCACTGGGGTTGGAGCCCTTCTACCTCGGGGCTACACTCCCAGACCTTTTTTTTTTTTTTGAAACAGGGTCTCTTACGCCAGTGAGGCTGCTTCCTGGGTGATCCTCCTGTCTCTGCTCCCAAGCCAAGCCACCACCATGCCCGGCCTGAACCATTTTGAAACAGACGCACAGCTGCCCTGTGTGGGGGAATCACCCAGGTTGGAAGCCAGAGGACAGACAGAACGATGCTTCTTTCAGACAGATGGCGATCGATCTCTAAGCCACACAAAGGCATTCATTTTTGTAAATCATGAACAATTCATCTCATAGCATTGGAATAAGTTGACTTCAAGTTTTTTAAAATAGAAATGAGCACGAAGCCAAATGCAAACAAGTGCAGACGCACAGTCATCAGCTTCCTGTTTTGCTAAGAAATGAGCAAGAAATATGGAGTGTGTCTGCCTGCAAAGAGTTGTGTATTGGCTCTCCTCTGTTTATAGGCCAGGGCAATGGCTCCATCTGTATTTATCTCACCAGTTGGGGCAGCAGGAATTTTACAATCGGTAACTGAAATTGACAATGATGCTGTGATTCGCTAACAAATAACTCTCCCTCTGAAACCAAGGTAGCAAGAACAGCAGGTGATTGGAGCGCTGCAGACCCCTCGGGGCAGTGTCTATACAGCCAGCACAGACAGCAGTTCAGCGGGGACGCGTGGAGGCTGCCCATTCACTTCAGGCAGTGAGATGAGAAGCCGAGCAGAGGTGCCTACCTGAAACAGCAAGGCTGCTCCGCGCAGGATCTGCTTCACAGAAGACACAGTGGAGGTAGGTGCCGCTACCTGGCTTAGGGGGCTTCTCATCTCTTCAGAGCTAAAATTAAACAGCTAGCCTCTCATCTGAAACACTGTATAAACCCGCAACCCTGGAAATCTGGCCAGAGGCAGAAAGTTCATGTTCACTGCCAATCTGCCGGTAAGATTACAGTTGGTCACCTTAAATATGAGACACTCACATGTCTTGGCCACAGTCTGCAAAGAATCCAAAATAGATTGACTTCTTGAACTGAGATGTTCCTCAGACTTTTCCACAGATGTCTGCAACTAAAAAACCCAAAATTAAGAAAGAATTCGCAATGCTGCCTTATTTGGCTAACTTGAAGAATTGTCACTTAATGGTGAATATGGGTAGTTAAAATATTGGGCTTCTAGCCGGGCGTGGTGGCACACTTGTAATCCCAGCATTTGGGAGGCTGAGACTGGAGGATCGCAGTTAAAGGCCAGCCTTAGCTACTACTTAGTGAGGCCCTTTGCAACTCAGTGAGACCTGTTTCAAAATAAAGAATTAAAAAAATAGGTGTGGGCATGTAGCTTGGAGGTAGAAACCCCTGGGTTCCATCTCCAAGACCAAAATATATATATATTTTATAATATTTTATATTTTATTATATTTTATAATATAGATATATATAGTGCTTCTATATAAACTAAAGCCAAAATAATACAATCGTTAAACTTCTCAAGATGTAAAGTGTCCTAACTCCTTCAAGCGAAGCTGTACATACCTTGTGGATGCTTCCTCTGACATGGGAAAGAAAGTTGTATAGAATCTCACTAGAGTAGAAGAAAAAGAGAACAAGTCTTTGTGAAATATTAAGATAACATATAGCAGAATGACTCCGTGAATGTAGCAGGTGTTCATCTGTATGTCACCCACACTGCTTAATCGGGTTTGGAGACTCACCCTGACAAACCTCAGTGCTCAGCCAGGGCCTAGCTCAGAAGTATGATACCCCTGGGCTCAGGCCCCAGTGCCACACGAAACAAACATGAAACCTCTAGTCTTTACTTTTCAGAGAGGCCAAATCATGGCAGCTCTATACAAACCCACCACAAGTGACACCCCAGCCCTTTTTATTTTGAAACAGGGTCTCACTAAGTTGCTGAGGGCCATGATAAACTGCTGAGACTGGCAAAAACAACAAACAAAACTGGAATTACGGTTGCCACCATACCTGGATATGCTCCTTTTTTTTTTCTTTTCTTTTTTTCTTTTTTCTTTTTGTGGTACCAGGGATGGAACCCAGGAGCATTCTACCTCTGAGCAACACTCCCAGCCCTATTTTTCTTTATTCTTCCTAATTTCGAAACAGTATCACTCAGTTGAGAAGGGTCTTGCTTAATAGCCGAGGCTGTCCGCCAGCCGGATCCTCCCGTCTCAGCCTTCCTTCCGAAAGCTGGGATTACAAGTGTGCGCCACCACGGCCAGCTGACATGCTCCTTCTTGAGTTGGGACACCCACCTTCCTACCTTGGAGACTGGAGCTCCTGGTTCTGAGGCCTCGGAACTTTAGGACTTAACCAGTAGCCGCCCCTCCACTTCTTTTCCAGTCCTTCTGACTCAGACAGAATTACACCACAGGAGTTCTGCTTCTCTAACTTTCAGATGGCAGACTATGGAATTTCCTGGCCTGGACAATCTCAGCAGCCAATTTACATAATAAATCAAGTCTGCATCCCTTTTGCTTTCTCTCCCCACCTACCACTTATTCCCCCCAAAATATACATTTGTGTGTGTGGATGTGTGTGTCTCCATTTATATGTATAATTGTGTGTGTGTGTGGTACTGGGGATGGAACCTAGGAGCCTTCTATCTCCAGACTATACCTTCCCTATTTTATTTTTTATTGGAAACAGGGTCTCACTAAGTTGCTAAGAGCCTCACTAGATTGCTGAGGCTGACTTCGAACTTGTAATCCTCCTGTCTCAGCCTCCCAAATACTGAGATTACAGGCATCTGCCACCACACCCAGTTTATGTGAATAGTTGTTTGTTGCTGTTGATGTTGTTGTGTCTGGTGCTGGGGATGGAACCCAGGGGTACCTCTGAGCTACACCTCAGTCCTAATTTTTATTCTTTATTTTGAAACAGGGTCTCACTGAGTTGCAAAGGGCCTCACTAAGTAGCTGAGGCTGGCCGTGAACCGCGATCCTCCTGTCTCAGCCTCCCAGATGCTGGGATTATAAACATGTACCATCACGCCAGCTCATGTGAATAGTTTTTTTAAATTATATTTTGTATTTGAGATTGAACGAAAGGGCAGTCTAACTTCAAGCTGTACTCCAGCCGTGTGTGTGTGTGTGTGTGTGTGTGTGTGTGTGTGTGTGTGTGTTTTACTGGGGATTGAATCCAGCAGAACTCTTCTTCTGAGCTACACCCTCAACTACACCTCAACTAGTTGCTGAGGACTTCACTAAACTTCTGAGGCTAGTTCAACCTGTGATCCTCCTATCTCAACCTACCAAGTACTGGGATTATAAGCATGTGTCACCATGCCCAGCTGTACACTCCAGCCCTTTTAAAAAAATTTTTTTTAAGCAGGATCTTCCTAAATTGTTGAGGGAATCCCTAAGTTGGTGAAGCTGGCATCAAACCCATGATCCTCCCGTCTCAGCCTCCTAGCTATATATAAATTGTATTGATTCTATCTCTCTGGAGAATCCTGACTAATGCAGTCTTATAATAAAATTTAATTGATTGATTAACCATACTCGATTTTGTTTCTCCCAGAAAACACGAGTAGCTCATCTTCTGGAAAGGGTTGCGTACCTGTCACATTTGTCTTTCGTCCTTTGGTTTTTTTCCTCAAACTGTTTCAAGAGGTCTTTGGATTTTGCAACTGGCAAAGGAAAAGAAAATGTGCCTCCTTCCTTTGTATCTCCGCCAAAGAGCTGGGGCTTTGTCTGGTACTTTGTGAAAATACTAGGTTCACTCTATTGAATGAAAAAAACAAACAACATATAGCAATTTACACATAAAAATATTAAAACATTCACTTTTTCTCAGGACTAGGGATGGAACTCAAGGGCATTCTACTTCTGAGCTAAACCTCAGCCCTGTTTATTCTTTTTTTTTTTCTTTTCTTTTTGTAGTATTGTGAATGGAACCCAGAGGCATTCTACCTTCGAGCTATACCACCCAGCTCTATTTTTTTATCCTTTTTTATTTTTGAAATTGGGTCTCAGTTGCAAAGGACTTCAATAAGTAGCTGAGGCTGACCACGAACCATGATCCTCCCATCTCAGCCTCCCAAATGCTGAGATTACAAAGTGTGTGCCACCACACCTGGCTTCTTATTTTCTTTTCTCTTTCTCTCTCTCTCTCTCTTTTTTTTTTTTTTTTTTTTTTTTTTTTGCAGGTCTGGGAGTGGAACCTAGGGGCATTTGACCTCCAAGCTACATCCCCTGCCCTATTTTTTTTTGGGGGGGGTGTTTGGGGATGGAACCCAGGGGCATTTGACCTCCGAGATATACCTCCTACCCTATTATTTTTTTATTCTTTATTTTGAAACCAAGTCTCACTGAGTTGCAGAGGGCCTCACTAAGTAGCTGAGGCTGCCCGTGAACTGCGATCCTCCAGTCTCAGCCTCCCGAATGCTGGGATTAAAAGCCTGCGCCACCACTCCCAGCACCTGCCCTATTTTTCATTCTTTATTTTGAAACAGACTCTCACTAAGTTGCAGAGAACCTCACTAAGTAGCTGAGGCTGTCCGAGAACCACAATCCTCCATTCTCAGCCTCCCAAATGCTGGGATTACAAGCGTGCACCACCACGCCCCGCTTCTTTTTATTTTTCAAACAGGATCTCACTAAGTTGCTGAGAGCCTCACTAAGTTGCTGAGGATGGCTTCAAACCTGCATGATCCTCCTATCTCAGCCTCCCAAGTACTGGGATTACAAATGTGCACAACCAAACCTGGCTTTTTCAGGCTTTTTTTTTTTTTTTTGGCGGGCCTGGGGGTGGAACCCAGGGTATTCAACCTCTGAGCTACACCTCCTGCCCTATTTTTTTTTAATTCTTTATTTTGAAATGGGTCTCACTGAGTTGCAGAGGGCCTCACTAAGTAGCTGAGGCTGTCCGCGAACCGCGATCCTCAGGTCTCAGCCTCCTGAATCAAGCTCTTTTTATTAATGGAATTTTTTTTCTTTTTTTTTTGCGGGTCTGGGGATGGAACCCAGGGGCATTTGACCTATGAGCTATACCCCCTGCCCTATTATTTATTCTTTATTTTGAAACCAGGTCTCACTGAATTGCAGAGGGCCTCAATAAGTAGCTGAGGCTGTCCACAAACCATGATCCTTCGGTCTCAGCCTCCCGAATGCTGGGATTACAAGCATCTGCCACCATGCTCAGTTATTAATGGAACTTTGGCCTTAGCCGTGCAAAGGTATTTAAAGTGTCAGCTAAATACCTATAAGCCAGGCATGGTGGAACACACTTGCAATCCCAGTACTTGGGAGGCTGAAACAGAAGAATCTCAGATTCAAGGCCAGCCTCAACAATTCAGTCAGATCCTGTTTCAAAATTAAAAATAAAAAGAGCTGGAGGTGTAGCTTGGAGGTAGAATGCCCTTAGGTTCAATCCTAAATGCCACCAAAAAATAAGTGAATAAATAAATAAAATAAAACAAAACAAACTAAATGACTTTAAAATCAATTGAGATCTGGGCATGCTGGTACATTCCTATAATCCCAGTACTTGGGAGGCTGTGACAAGAAAACTGCAAGTTTGAGGCCAACCTTGGCAACTTAGAGAGTCCCTCAACAACTCAGTGAGGTGTTTCAAAATAAAACAGGAGCCGGGCGTGATGGCGCACGCTTGTAATTCCCGCACTTGGGAGGCTGAGACAGGAGGATCGCACAGGTTCGAATCCAGACTCAGCTACTTAGTGAGGCTCTCAGCAACTTAGTGAGACGCTGTTTCCAAATAAAATAGAAAATAGGTCTGAGAGGATAGCCCGGAGGTAGAAAGCCTCTGGGTTCCACCCCCAGTACCACCAAAATAAAATAAAATAAAATAGGGTTGTTGGTGTAGCTTAGAGAAAGGTAGAATCCTCCCAGGTTTGTTTGTTTGTTTGTTTAGTCATACTTGGAATGGAACTCTGAGGCCTTCTAACTCCAAGCTATATTCCCAGCCCTATTTTTATTCTTTACTTTGAAATAAGGTCTCACTGAATTGAAGAAGGCCTCAAAAGTAGCTGGGGCTGGCCAAGAGCCTGGATCCTCCTGTCTCGGCCTCCCAGTTCAGCACCTGGCTCTCTCCCCAGGTTTAATTCCTGGTACAAAGCAAAAACATTGCCAGGGTTGTGGCGTTCTGCCAAGCTGGGCACGGTACTGAATACTTGTAATTCCAGTACTTGCAAGGCTGAGACAGGAGGATCACAAACTTGTGGCCAGCCTCAGCAACTTAATGCGGCCCTCTATGGGCTGGTATTTCTAAAATGTAAAAAGTAGCCAGGGCCTGGAGGCTGTGCAGGCACTCAGGCAGGGAGGGGCAGCAGCTGTTACGATGCAGAGCCCCCTCTCCCCTTACCCTTCGCTCTAATGATTAACCTGTAGGAAAACCTTAGAGTTCATTGGAGCCTTTAGCCCTGTAACTCTATAGAGGCCATCAGTGCCTGTTTGCCTCCTCTCCTCCGCGACCTGGCCTGCGTAGAGGAAAGGTAAAGTCTGTGGGCTGCTTCAAAGCACCCAGAGTTGACGACCAAACAATGCTGCCCAGTACAATAGAGGTGAAGGCCAGGTAGATTCTTGACCCCTGCACTTAGTAAGTGCACTGCCCGGAGACAAAGAGGCACCGCCTGCCTAAGGAATAAGACACTAGCCCATTGCCTTGGTAACGCTGATAGGAAGACATCAATACAAAATCTATTTAAAGGTTAGGGTCCCGAAGAGGGGCCAGAGTTCCACTTTCAGGCTCCCCAGCGTGCGGGTCACCATGCTGCTTTTTCCTTCTCTTCTCTATTTCCTACTGATTTTGTAACAAAGATTTGTTAAAGCTGCACCGACCTGCCTATTAGTTTTAACTTTTTCTATTCAACAAACTTTAGTTGAATAAGAAAAAGAACCCCCACCATTTAAACCATAATACTCTACAACATAGTAAGACCCTGTTTCAGGGCACAGTGGCGCATGCTTGTAATCACAGTACTTGGGAGGCTGAGACAAGAGGCCCTTCACAACTTAATGAGACCGTGTTTCAAAATGGAAAAGAATAAAAGCCAGGCGTGGTGGCACATGTTTGTAATCCCAGCATTTGGGAGGCTAAGACAAGAGGATCGTGGTTCATGGACAGCCTCAGCTACTTAGGCCCTTTGTAACTCAGTGAGAACTTTGTTCAAAATAAAGAATGAAAAATAGGGCTGGGAATGTAGCTTGGAGGTAGAATGTTCCTGTGTTCCATCCCTAGTATCACACACACACACACACACAAAGTAAATAAAACAGGGCTGGGAGTGTGGCTCAGAGTTAGAATGCTCCTGGGGTCAATCCTCAATGCAAAAAAAAAAAAAAAAAGATAATGTAGTATAGTTGGCTAAAGTTTACAGAGTACATCAGGTTTCTGGGGGGGAGTACATGTAATATAAAATTTCTTACTTTATTTCTGTTTTATAAGTCATTTCTTTCTTTTTCTTCTTTTTTTTTTTTTTTTTTTTTGGTGGTACTGGGGGTGGAACCCAGAGGCTTTCTACCTCCAGGCTATACTCCCAGACCTATTTTTTATATATTTTATTTGGAAACAGGGTCTCACTAAGTTCCTGAAAGCCTCACTAAGTATCTGAGGCTGGCTTCGAACCTGTGCGATCCTCCTGTCTCAGCCTCCCAAGCGCGGGGATTATAAGCGTGCGCCACCACGCCCTGCTCGTTTCTTTTTCTGTGTGTGAGCGTGCATGCAGGTATGGTTCCAGGAATTGAACCCAGGGACATTCTAACTACTGAGCCTCACACTCAGCCCCTTTTATGTATGTATGTATGTATGTATTTAGTGTGTGTGTGTGTGTGTGTGTGTGTGTGTGTGTGTGTGTTTTACTGGGGATTGAAACCAGGGGTATTCTACCTCTGAGCCCCAGATGTTTTTTGTTTTTGTTTTGAAACATGGTCTTGCTAAATTACTTAAGATTATCGCTGTGTTGCTGAGGCTGGCCTAGAACCTGGGATCCTCCTGTCTCAGTCTTGCAACTACTGGGATTACAGGTGTGTACCATCATTCATGGATATTTATTTACTTTTTTTTAGTAATACTGAGGATTGAACCTAGGGGCATTTTACCTCCAAGCCATATCCCCAGTCCTATTTACTAATTAGGCCTTCTGCAACTTAGTGAGCTTATTTATTTACTTTCTTAAAACAGGTTCTTGTTAAATTACTACATACAGGCTTTAAATCTGCAATCTTCCTGTCTCGGTATCCCAAATACTAGAATTATGGGCCACCATATCTTGCTTGTTTTTGATATTTTTAAAAGAAAAATAACTCTTAGCCGGGTGTGGTAACACACTCCTGCAATCCCAGTATTTGGGAGGTTGAGTCAGGATGGCTGATGACTGTAGGTTTCAGGCCAGTCCATAACTTGTTAATTTACCAAAACCTTGCTTCCAAATGAAAAATAATAGTGATGGGAACACCAGGTATGTGGCGCACACTTGTAATCCCAGCATTCGGGAGGCTGAGACCAGAGGATCGCAGTTCGCAGACAGCCTCAGCTACTTAGTGAGGCCCCCTGCGACAGTGAGACCCTGTTTCAAAATAAAGACTAAGCCGGGCGTGGTGGCACACACTTGTAATCCCCACGCTGGGGAGGCAGAGACAGGAGGATCGTGCAGGTTCAAAGCTAGCCGCGCGTGCTGGCTTAGGAGACCCTGTTTCCAAATAAAAATGTAAAAATAGGTCTGGGAGTCTAGCCTGGAGGTAGAAGGGCTTCCAGGAACCCCAGTACCACCAAAATAAATAAATAAATAAATAAATAAATAAATAAATAAATAAATAAATACAATAAAAAATAGGGGAGTGGGTGTAGCTTGGAGGTAGAATGCCCTTGGTTTCAATCACCAGTATCTCAAAAAAAAAAAAAAAAAGTGCTAGGAATGTAGTTGAGAGGAAGAATGTCCCTGGATTCAATCCTCAGTACCACAAAACATTTTTTCACAAACAATAGTATTACTAAACTTAGGAAATATGCAACATTTGCCTCTCCCTAGAAGTAGTCAGGGACTGATACTATTCTATGTTGTTTAAGTAGTACAAGAAACTACAAATCTTATTGTACCATTTTAGACCACCAAGTCAAGTGAATCAAATGTCAAGCACTAATCTATTTGGAAAAGTAATTTGTATTATTTATGTATTTAGTTTGTGGTACTGGGGATTGAACTCAGAGGCATTCTATCTCCAAGCTATACCCCCAGCCCTACTTTTTACTCTTTCTTTCTCTCTCTCTCTCCTTCTTTCTCTCTCTTTCTCTCTCCCTTTCCTTCTTTTGTTTTCTTTCTTCCTTCCTTCCTTCCTCTCTTCCTTCCTTCCTTTCTTTCTTTCTTTTTCTAGATCTTTCTCTACTCAGGATCTTCATGAGTTGCAAAGGGCCTAAGTAGCTGAGGCTTGCTGCGAACCATGATCCTCTTCACTTTATTTATTGATTTACTTCTTAAGACAGACTCTTATGAAGTTACCAGGCACAGGCTTTAAATCTGCAATCCTCCTGTCTCATAATCCCGAATACTGGAATTACAGGTCAGCATACCCAGCTTATTTTTTATATTTTTAAAAGAAAAATAACTGAGCCAGGCATGGCGGCACACTCCTGCAATCCCAGTGTTTGGGGTACTCCAGTCTCAGCGTCTCGAATGCTGGGATTACAAGCATGTGCCACCATGCCTGGATCTTATTCTTTATTTTTGAAACAGAGTCTCATTAAATTGCAGAGGGCCTCACTAAGTAGCTGAGGCTGGCCCCAAACCTTCAGTCTTCCTGTCTCAACTTCCCAAGTACTGGGATTACAAGCGTGTGGCACTATGCCTGGTGAATAGTAAGATATACTATTTATATTTAGAGATATACAATTCTAAAACATATTTCAACAGAATAAGTCTTCTTTATTGTTTATCTCCATAATGATTCTGAAATACATCTAGAAAATTCCAAAACCATCGGACTCACATCCAGAGAGTTCTGTTGTAATTGTTTTGGATATCTCAATTGGGCACCGAAGTCCAAGGGTGCTGACAGGGTCTCTGAATTTTCTGGGCAAAACTGAGATCCAAAGAGGAACTGGGAATCACTGAGAGTAGAATAGTCAGTCTGATTATTACTCCAGTTAGATGGCTTAGTGGTCCTGAAATCAAGCAAGATATGGATGTTAAGTGAACACAGGTCCTGAACAAATGAAATGATAACTACTCATTTCAGAATAATCAGCAGTGCTAATTTATTCTGACTTCCAAGTTTCTTTCTCGCTTTATTTTTTTATACTAAAGGTTGACCCTAAAGGCATTCTACCTCCAAGTTATACCCCCAGCAGCTTATTTATTTATTTATTTATTTATTTATTTATTTATTTTTGTGGTACTAGAGATGGAACCCAAGGGCATTCTACCTATGAGCAACATCCCCACCCCTATTTTTTAGTCTTTTTATTTTTGAAACAGGGTCTCACTGAGTTGCAAAGGGCCTCACTAAGTAGCTGAGGCTGTCCTCGAACTGAGACCCGCCTATCTCAGCCTTCCAAATGCTGGGATTACAAGTGCGTGCCACCAGGGCCAGCCTGTCTCAGCGTTTATAGTACTGAGATTACAGGTGTGCACCACCACACACAGTTTATAAGTATATATTCTAAACTAAGGAACCTTCATATTATCAGTACAAACAAAAAGGTGTTTATATATTGCTATAAGCAAACATATCAATACAACAACAAAACTCTAATAGTTTAGCATAGGAAATGCCAATTAATTTTTACTCACAGAATCATTTCCTAAAGTTACCAAAGGTTATGGGCTGCACACATATATTGTAATGTGGGTTGCATAATCATTGCTCAAAATAGCTCTTTATGACTCCCTTTTTGAAACAAAGAGAATAATTATCTGGGCTTTAAAAAAAACTTCGTGAGCTTACTTAAATCATGTGCGATTTATAACTTAAAGCTATGATCTAGAACTAAACAAAAATGGATTTTTCTCTATTCTATCAACTACAAATTCTTTTTTTTCTTATTGACATGAAGAGACCAGTGCTCAAGTGCTCAGCTGGGCACCATGGTACATGTCTGTAATCCCAGCACTTCGGAGACTGAGACAGGACGATTACAGATTCAAAGCCAGCCCACTGTAATGTAAAGAGAACTTGTTTCAAAATAAAAAATAAACTAGAGCCGGGTGTGGTCACCCATGCTTGTAATCCCAGTACTTGAAGGCTGAGACAGGAGGGTCACCGGTTTGTGGCCAACCTCAGCCACTTAGTGAGACCCTATTTTAAAATAAAGAATAAGCCGGGCGTGGTGGGCACGCTTGTAATCCCTGCGCTTGGGAGGCGGAGACAAGAGGATCGCGCAGGTTCGAAGCCAGCCGCGCGCGCTGGTTTAGGAGACCCTGTTTCTAAATAAAAATATAAAAATAGGTCTGGGAGTGTAGCCCAGAGGTAGAAGGGCTTCCAGGAACCCCAGTACCACCAAAATAAATAAATAAATAAATAAATAAATAAATAAATAAATAAAAATAAATAAATAAAAATAAAAATAAAATAAAGAATAAAAAAAAAAGAGGGCTAGGGTTGTAGCTCTGAGGTAGAATGCTCCTGTGTTTAATCCCCAGTAACACTAGCGCGCGCGTGCGCACACACACACACACACACACACACACACACACACACACACATATATACACACACACACACACACACACACAGCCATGTGTGATTGAGCACTCCTATAATCCCAGTATTTGGGAGGCTGAGGACAGAATTGCAGGTTTGAGGACAGCCTCAACAAGTAGTGAAACTTTCATTAACCTTTCATTAACCTATTTCAAAATAGAAATAAAATAGGTCTGCGGATATAGCTCAGAGGTTCAATCCCAACTTCAAAGAAACAAACAAAAAGCCCAAAACCCTGTTTGTTTGTTTTTTTTCTTTCCATACTGAGGATGGAATCAAGGGGAATTTTACCTCCAAGCTACATCCCAGCCCATTTTTTATTCTTTATTTTGAAACAGGGTCTCACTAAATTGCAAAGGGCCTAAGTAGCTGAGGCTGGCCACAAACCTGCGATCCTCCTGTCTCAGTCTCCCAAGTCCTGGAATTACAAGCATGCGCCACCACACCTAGGCATTATTTTTTATTTTGTTATTTTTTTTTGTTTTTTGCGGTCTGGGGATGGAACCCAGGGGCATTTGACCTCCGAGCTACACCCTCTGCCCAAATTTTTATTCTTTATTTTGAAACAGGGTCTCACTGAGTTGTGGAGGGCCTCACTGAGTAGCTGAGGCTGTCCGCAAACCGCGATCCTCCGATCTCAGTCTCCCAAATGCTGGAATTACAAGCGTGCGCCACCACGCCTGGCTTAGGGCTTTATTTTTATTTTGAAACAGGGTCTCATTAAGTTCACTGGCCTTGAACATATGATCTTCCTGTCTCAGCCTCCCAAGTACTGGGATTTCAGGAGTATGCCACCACGCCAAGCTCTGAGCAGGCACTATCTTTTGAGCCCTGTCAATAGCTAGAATGGCTCCTATCTCCATAGTACTTAAAAATTGTACTATGCAATTGAGCATGCAGCTGAACACTGACTTGGTTCTGCTCCTTACTATTTCAATAGAGTTGCCCCAACTGAGGTCAGTTTCCAGATGCTGGACTAAGTTTGACTCTCAAAGGTCAGACCCGAGGCCCAAAGCTGGATACAGAGTCGTTGCTCAGCTAACAAATGGAATTGTATTGACATCACTTTTACAATCAGAAAATGGGTAGAAAGCTAGACATGGTGGTGCAGGATTGTAATCCCAGTATTTGGGAGGCTGAGATAGGTGCACGGCAGGTTCACAGAGACAGCCTCAGATACCTAGTGAGGCCCTGTGCAACTTAGTGAGACCCTGTTTCAAAATAAATGATAAAAAATAGGGCTGGGGGTATATATAGCTCAGAGGTAGAATGCCCCTGAGTTCAATCCCCAGTACAAAAAAAAAGGAAGGAAGGAAGGAAGGAAAGGAAAGGAAAAAAAAGGAAATGGGTAGGAAGTTTAAGACAAGCACAGGAGGAGTGCCAATAGAAGAAAAAGGTGCAGAGGGGCTACCTCTGTCACTACAACCAAATAGAAAAGGATCTTTTTTCTATGAAATCAATGAAACCCTAGGACCCTCTTAAATATCAGAGAAGTAAATGCCAGAAAACTTACCCAGATCCTGAAGGAATATTGAGCATCTCTTTGATATTCCAGACATTAAAATTCATTTCTTAAGATTATCTCTATTAGAACAGAGAAATATTAAGGTTAATATAGTACATTTTCACTTGTGTGTGTGTGTGTGGTACTGGGGATAGAACTCAGGGACATCCTGCTTCTAAACTACACTTCCAGCCCTATTTTATTTTTTATTTTTTACAGTACTGAGGATGGAAGCCAGGGGCATTCTACTTCCTAGCTACACCCCCAGCCCTGGTTTTTATGCTATATTTTGAAACAGGGTCTCACTGAGTTGCAGAGGGCTTCACAAAGGAGCTGAGGCTGTTCTTGAGCCACAATCCTCCTGTCTCAGCCTCCCAAATGCTAGGATTACATCCATGCCCGGCTTCCCTATTTTATGTTTAATTTTCAAACAGGGTCTCACTAAGTTGAAGATGGCCTCACTAAATTGCTGAGGCTGGCTGTACATCTGCTATCTTCCTGTCTCAGCCTCCCAAGCACTAGGATTACAAGCTTGGGCCACCATGACTGGCTTAATATATTTTCTAAGACTGTTAATCTTATATGTAAATGAGGACATTTAAGCAATTACATATCCATCCAATTGGTGAAAACTTCTATTACCTGCATGTCAGAAATAAGTTATTTCAAATAGGATTGGGGATATAGCTTGAAGGAAGAATACCCCTGGATTCCATCCCTAATGCCACAAAAAAAAGAAAAGAGTTTATTTCCAACCTGGCGTGGTGGCACACACTTGTAATCCCAGTACTTGGGAGGCTGAGACAGGAGGATCACAGCTTCGAGGCGAGCCTCAGCTACTCAGGTGGGTGTTCCACAGCTTAGTGAGACCCTGTTTCAAAATAAATAGCCTGGGCGTGGTGGTGCACGCTTGTAATCCCCGCGCTTGGGAGGCAGAGACAGGAGGATCGCACAGGTTCGAAGCCAGCCGCGCTGGCTTAGGAGACTCTGTTTCCAAATAAAAATATAAATAGGTATCTGGGAGTATAGCCCGGAGGTAGAAGGGCTTCCAGGAACCCCAGTACCACACACACAAAAAAAAATTAAAAAATAGGGCAGGGGATGTAGCTCAGAAGTAGAATGTCCCTGGATTCAATCCCCGATACTGCAAAAATAATAAAATAGGGCTTGGGTCTAGCTCAGAGGGAGAACAGAAATGGATTCAATCTCTGGTACCTCAAACAAATAAAAGACTAGTATCCTGAGACCATAGGGATTGGAATGCCAAGAGAGGTATAAAATTTGGATAGCAAAAAGCTAAATGAGGAGGGAAGCTTTGGTTAAAGTATCTTCACATACCTTTTTTAAGCAGTTGCCTACTCCACTCACTGACAACCAACACTGGGAGAGAAAAGGCTGCGCAGACTGCCCACCCAGTGTGCACACACCCTGCTACCCAGGAGTAAATTTAGATTTTATGCAGTTTCCCTAGAATCTGTTTCTGACAATTGGGGGTTTGTCCCGGATCTCTTTGAGGATTTCAGCTAAATAGGTCGCTTATTAGGTCGCTTATAAGGATAAACGTAAGGAAAAAGAGATTTTAGCCGAGCGTGGTGGTGCACGCTTGTAATCCCAGCATTCGGGGGGCTGAGACTGGAGGATGGCGGTTCAAGGACAGCTTCGGCTACTTAGTGAGACCCTGTTTCAAAATAAAGAATAAAAAAATAGGGCAAGAGGATGTAGCTCGGAGGTCGAATGCCCCTGGGTTCCACCCTCAGACCTGCAAAAATAAATAAATAAAAATAATAAAGCCAGGCGTGGTGGCGCATGCTTGTAATCCCCGCGCTCGGGAGGCCGAGACAGGAGGATCGCACAGGTTCAAAGCCAGCCTCAGCTACTGAGTGAGGCTCTCAGCAACTTAGTGAGACCCTTTTTCCAAATAAAATGTAAAATAGGTCTGGGAGTATAGCCTGGAGGTAGAAAGCCCCTGGGTTCCACTCCCAGTACCACCAAAAATAAATAATAATAATAATGATAATAATAATAAAAAGGGCAGAGACAGGAGGATTGCATTTCGCAGACAGCCTCAGCCACTTAGTGAGGCCCTTTGCAACTCAGTGAGAACCTGTTTCAAAATAAAGAATAAAAAATAGGGCTGGCGGTGTAGCGTGGAGGTAGAATGCCCCTGGGTTCCATACCTGGTACTGCAAAAAATAAATAGATAAAATATTTTAAAAAAGGAGCCGGGCATGTTGACACACATTTGGAATTCCAGTGTAGGTAGGTAGATAATTAGGAAGGGAGGGAGGAAGGGAGGGAGGGAGGGAGGGAGGGAGGAAAAAAGGAAGGAAGGAGTTAAGAAAGAACATCCAGATTTTAGCTCTTGCACTTCAAGGTTAAATAAGACTCAGGCATGATGGGACTCCTAAGGGTTCTTTTTTTTTTTTTTGGTGGTACTGGGGGTGGAACCCAGAGGCTTTTCTACCTCCGGGCTATACTCCCAGACCAATTTTATATTTGGAAACAGGGTCTCACTAAGTAGCTGAGGCTGGCTTTGAACCTGTGTGATCCTCCTGTCTCAACCTCCCAAGCGCAAGGCTTACAAGTGTGCGCCACCACGCCCGGCTAAGGGTTCTGAAATTCTGGTAAGTCACCCCACCCCATGACTGGGGGGATTGTGAATACCCTAGAGACTAAAAGCCACCAGTCCACAATCTGTTAAAAAAAAAAAAAGAGGGTCATTGAGCCTGGAATGGTGGCGCACGCTTGTAATCCCAGTACTTGGGAGGCTGAGACAGGAAGATTGCAGGTTCACAACCAGCCTTAGCTATTTAGTGAGGCTCTTCACAGTGAGGCTGAGGCAGAATATCCCCAGGTTCAACTCCCAGTACAGCAAAAATGAATAAATAAATAATAATAAAATAGAGCTGGAAGTGTAGCCTGAAGGTAGAATGTCCATAGGTACAGTCCCCAGTGCCACACACACACACAAAAGTTGACACTGGGCATGGAAATGCACATTTGTAATCCCAATACTTGGGAGGCTGAGACAGGAAGATGGCAAGTTCAAGGGCAGCCTCAGGAAGTAGTGGGACTCTCATTAACCTAGCAAGACCCTATTTCAAAAGAAAAATAGAGCTAGGAGTAGACCTCAGAGGTAGAACACCCTGTGTGCAAGGCCTAGTGTCCATCTCTAGCCCCCCCCAAAAAGGAGAAAATAACCTCCTGTGATGGCCCGTGCTTGTAATCCCTAAGACAGGAGGATGACAAGTTGGCAGCTAGCCTCACCAACTTAGGGCCTCCACAGGTTACCACAAGTTAGCAAGACCTGTTACAAAACAAAGGCCAGGCATGGTGGTTCACGCTTTTAGTACCAGTACTTGAAAGGCTGAGACAGGATGATCACAGGTTCAAGGACAATTTCAGCTACTTAGTAAGGCCCTCTACAACTTAACAAGACAGTTTCAAAATAAAGAATTTTAACACCGGGCGTGGTGGCGCACGCTTGTAACCCCAGCACTTGGGAGGCTGAGACAGGAGGATCGCACAGGTTCGAAGCCAGCCTCAGCTACTTAGTGAGGCTCTCAGCAACTTAGTGAGACCCTGTTTGCAAATAAAGTGTAAAATAGGTCTGGGAGTATAGCCCGGAGGTAGAAAGCCTCAGGGTTCCACCCAGAGTACCACAAAAAATAAGAAAGAAAGAAGAAAGGAAGGAAGGAAGGAAGGAAAAAGAATGAATTTTAAAAATAGGGCTAGGGGTGCAGCTTGCAGATAGATGGTCCTGGGTTCAATCCCTAGCACAGAAAACTATAAAGAATAGAAAAATAGGACTGGGTTGTAGCTTGGAGGTAGAACGACCCTGGATTCAATCCCCAATATGGCTAAAAATGAAAAAGAACAGGGTTGGCAGGCAACTCAGAGGTAGAATGCCCGAATTCAAACCCAAGTACCATACCCCCCACAAATACCCGATGAAGGCATCCATAAAGAAAATATGTAAATAAAGTATGGCTTTTCTGATGCTAGGGATTGAACCCAGGGCCTGACAAATAACTACAAGTGAGCTGCATTCTCAGACCTAAATTAGCCTGGGCTTGGTGGCATGTACCCATAGTTCCAGCTATTTGGAGGCTGAGGCAGGAGGCACTTTGAGCCCAGGACTTTGAGGCCAGCCAGAATGACAGAGGGTGCCGTTCAGAGGTGGACGACTAAAATATCTTAGTTATTACTTAAAATTAATTTATTTTCTTCATCTACTGTATGTATTTATTTTGCGGAGCTGGAGATGGAACACCCAGGGGCATTCTACCTCAGAGCTACACCCAGCCCTTATTATTTAGTGTGAAACAGGGCCTCACTCAGTGGCTGAGGCTGTCCGCGAACCTGCGATCCTGTCTCAGCCTCCCCAGCACCGGGACTTTCCGGGGATCTGACGGCAGCGCGCTCAGGGGAGACCCCGCCAGGAGGGGGAAGCCAAAGCCAGGCGCCGCCCCTCCCGCCCCAGCCCCAGCCCCAGCCCCACCTCGGGCGCAGGGGCGGCCGTCCGTGCCACCTCGGCTGTGCGGACGAGGCTTCGGGCGAGGACACGTGCCTGGGCCCGCCTTGGCGCGGGCGCATGCGCAGCCCCGCCCCGGCCCCTCCGGCCAATGGGGGTTCAGCACCGCTCCCATGGCCCCGCCCCCGCCGCGCGCCTTTCGCGGTTTTAAAGGTCCTAACAGTCCTAACGGTTGCAACCCACGTCCGGAGGGGGGGGAGGAACACACGCTCTGGAGGATCGCGGTTCGAGGACAGCCTCAGCTACCTAGTGAGGCCCTCTGCAACTCAGCGAGACCCGGTTTCAAAATGAAGAATAAAAAATAGGGCAGGGGGTATAGCTCGGAGGCCAAATGCCCCTGGGTTCCATCCCCAGACCCACAAAAAAATAAAAAATAAAATAAACCAAGTGTGGTGTACACTTGTAATCCCAATACTTGGGAGGCGGAGACAGGAGGATTGCAAGTTTGTGACCAGCCTTAGCTAGTGAGGCCCTCTGGAACTTAGTGAGATCCTGTTTCAAAAATAAAGAATAAAATATATTTTATTATATATATACATATATATGTGTGTGTATATGGGTATATATATATGGCTGGAAGTGTAGCTTGAAGGTAGAATGCCCCTGGGTTCCATCCCCAAGGCCATACATACACAAATAATAGTAACAACAGTAAGCCGGGCATGGTGGCGCACGCTTGTAATCCCAGCACTTGGGAGGCTGAGACAGGAGGATCGCACAGGTTCGAAGCCAGCCTCAGCTACTTAGTGAGGCTCTCAACAACCTAGTGGGACCCTGTTTCCAAATAAAATATAAAATAGGTCTGGGAGTATAGCCCAGAGGTAGAAACGCCCCTGGGTTCTATCCCCAGTGCCACCAAAAACTAAAAAGGACAGGGGTAAGCCAAGTGTTTGGAATGTTTGGAATTGCAGCACTTGGGAGGCTGAGACAGGAGGATCAAAGGTTCGAAGCCATCCTCGGCAACTTAGGAAGACCCTGTTTCCAAAAAAGAAATAAAATCGGGCTGGTGGTATAACTGAAAGGACAAAGTTTGACCACACCAGAGACTGCCTGTAGCCAAGAGATTTATTGGAGGGGCCGGCATGAAAGGAAGGAAGAGGGAGAGAGCAGAGGAGGCGGAAGAAGAAGAAGGCGAGAGCACGGTGGGGTCAGGGTTATAAACAGCTCGGGCTCCGTGTTGGGGGCTGATAGGCTGAAGAAATGCCCTTGGAACTAATTGGCTGGTGTCCCAGGGAGGGGTCGAGCGGCCAGGTGACTGGCCCGGGGTCAGCGGGGAATGTCCTCTCACTGATTGGTCAGGGGGCATCAGGGGAGGGCAAGTCCCCCTGGTAACAACTGACCAGAGCCGGCTGGAGCAGGGATGGTGGCTCATCTCGTCAGACCAGGGCCTCTCTGGAAACGGACTCTAAACTCACGGGGGTTCTGGAATAGAAACTCAACTCATCTAACAATAACTTGGAGGTAGACTGCCTCTGGGTTCAATCCCACTACCAAAAAATAAATAAATGAATGAATAGGGCTGGGGTGTAACTCACAGAATACCCTTGCATTCAATCCCCAGTACCAATAAATAAAAAGGGCTGGGTGTGTAGTTCAGAGGTAAAATGTCCCTAGGTTCAATCTCCGGTACCAAAAACACAAAAAACAATAAGCCGGGCGCAGTGGCGCACGTTTGTAGTACCAGCATTCGGGAGGCTGAGACAGGAGGATTGTGGTTTGAGGACAGCCTCAACTACTTAGGCCCTTTGCAACTCAGTGAGAGACTCTGTTTCAAAATAAAGACTAAAAAATAGGGCTGGGGATGTAGTTCAAAGGTAGAATGCCTCTGGGTTCCATCCCCATACCACAAAAAATCAAAAAACAATAGCCAAGCATGATGACACAGGCTTGTAATTCGGCCTCCCAGGACTTGGGAGGCTGAGACAAGAGGATCACAGGTTCATGGCAGCCAGTTTCAGCAACTTAGTGAGACTCTGTTTCCAAATAAATAAATAGGTTTGAGGGTGTCGCCCAAAGGTAGCAGTATCCCCAGTATTCACACACACACACACACACACACACACACACACACACACTCCACAAATAACGTATTACACAGCTGTGTGATTTCTAAAATCAGCGATTTTTACATCAACTAAAAGCGAGTGAACTAGAGATTGTTTTAGTTTATTTCCTGGTCACAGGGACACCCGTAGTGAGGGGCTCTGAAAGCCAGGAAGATTTCCTTGGAATGAGGGAAGGCTGCGGGGCAAGTGCTGCTGATACACCCAGGGAGATGAGTGAGAAGCCACTGTTGGTGACCTTGCAGGGCAGCGTCAGCGGCCGAGTGGGGACAACAGCAGACTCCAACAAGCGGGTGAGCCATTCTGGCAGAGCCTTGCTATGGAAAACAAGTGCGGGAGCCTGGGGCACGCAGAGTGAACGCCAGCCGAGAGAACGCACACTGTGCCACCTGTACAAGGCTGCAGAAGATGCGCGGTCACACTGTGATTCCACCTGTACAAGGCTGCAGGTCTGCGGTGGGAGGCCCCGCGGCGGGCGGCCGCTCGGCGTGGCTGGGTCAGCGGCACCTGCACGCCGAGCACAGCAAAGCTGGCGGCTGAGCAGAGGGCAGGGAAGGAGCCGGAGGCAGCGCGGGCTGCAGTGCCGGCGTCTTGAGTGGGGACGCCCCGAGGGTTACTATAACAAAATGGAAAGTTTTTTTTTTTTTTTTTTGAGGTTCTGGGGGTGGAACCCAGAGGCATTGGACCTCTGAGCTACACCCCCTGCCCTATTTTTTATTCTGTTGCTTTTTAATTGGGTGGGGGGGCTGGGGGTGGAACCCAAGGTTTTTTCTACTCCAGGCTATACTCCCAGACCTACTTTATATTTTATTTGGAAACAGGGTCTCACTAAGTTGCTGAGGCTGGCTTTGAACCTGCATGATCCTCCTGTCTCAGTCTCCCAAGTGCTAGGATTACAAGCCTGCACTACCATACACAGTTTATTCTTTATTTTGAAACAGTGTCTCACTAAGTTGCAGAGGGCCTCGCTTAAGTAGCTGTGGCTGTTCACACACTGCAATCCTCCTGTCTCAGCCTCCCAAATGCTGAGAGTACAAGTGCAGGCCACCACCACGTCCAGCTAGATTGTAACTTTTTTTTCCTTTTTTTTTTTGGTGGTTGTGGGGTTTCTGGAAGCCTTTCTACCTCCAGGCGACAC
The DNA here is from genome assembly GCF_963383645.1 of Muscardinus avellanarius. NCBI lineage: Eukaryota > Metazoa > Chordata > Mammalia > Rodentia > Gliridae > Muscardinus > Muscardinus avellanarius. Next base: position 141,771,619 of record NC_137790.1, read on the forward strand.
TCCCAAAACTATTTTTACATTTTTTTTAAATTTGGAAACAGGGTCTCCTAAGCCAGCGCACGCGGCTGGCTTCGAACCTGCGCGATCCTCCTGTCTCCGCCTCCCAAGCGCGGGGATGACAAGCGTGCCCACCGCGCCCGGCTAGATTGTAGCTGTTATTATATGCCATGTATTGCATGTTAGTTATGCCTAAATAAAGCCTTACAGATATAAATTGCTGGGGGTATAGTTCAGTGGAAGAGCACTTGCCTAGCATATGGTAGCCCCAGGATTGAGCCCAACTCTAAACAATAAAACCATTCCAGAGCTGGAGCTTTATCGTGCTTTCCCTAACACAATCTACTTTGCTCCCTCCCCAAGTGACTTTTATCTTGAATCTGTTGCTTATTCTCATGCATCCTTTATGGGGTGTGTGTGTGTGTGTGTGTGTGTGTGTGTGTGGTGTGTGTGGTGTGTGTGTGTGGTGTGTGTGTGTGGTGTGTATGTGGTGTGTGGTGTGTGTGTGTGTGTGTGTGTGGTGTGTGTGTGTGGTGTGTGTGTGTGTGGTGTGTGTGTGTGTGGTGTGTGTGGTGTGTGTGTGGTGTGTGTGTGTGTGGTGTGTGTGTGGTGTGTGTGGTGTGTGTGGTGTGTGTGTGTGGTGTGTGTGTGTATGTGGTGTGTGTGTGGTGTGTGTGTGTGTGATGTGTGTGTGGTGTGTGTGTGGTGTGTGTGTGTGGTGTGTGTGGTGTGTGTGGTGTGTGTGTGTGGTGTGTGTGTGGTGTGTGTGGTGTGTGGTGTGTGTGTGGTGTGTGTGTGGTGTGTGTGTGGTGTGTGTGTGGTGTGTGTGGTGTGTGGTGTGTGTGTGGTGTGTGTGTGGTGTGTGTGGTGTGTGTGTGTGTTATGTGTGTGTGTGTGTGTGTGTGTGGTGGGTGTGGTGGGTGTGGGTGTGGGTGTGTACGTATGCATGCACACGTGAAACTGGGATTGAACCCAAGGGACAATCTACCTCTCAGCTGCACTGCCAACCCTTTTATTTTTATTTTTTATTTTTAGGTTTTTGGTAATGGGGATTGAACACTGGGGCATTTAATCTTAGAGCTACAACTCTAGCCCTGTTTTATTTTTTATTTTATTTTATTTTTTTATTTTTTGGTGGTACTGAGGGTGGAACCCAGGGGCTTTCTACCTCCGGGCTATACTCCCAGACCTATTTTATATTTTATTTGGAAACAGGGTCTCACTAAGTTGCTGAGAGCCTAAGTAGCTGAGGCTGGCTTCGAACCTGCGCGATCCTCCTGTCTCAGCCTCCCAGGCGCTAGGATTACAAGCATGTGCCACCATGCCCGGCTTTATTTTTGATTTTGAAACAAGATTTTGCTAAGTGGCTGAGGATATCAATTGCTGAGACTGGCCTCAAACCTGAAATTCTCCTGTCTTAGCCTCCCAACTACTGGAATTACAAGAGTGAGACACCACACCTAGCTTATACTTTTAACCCAAAAATAATAATACATGGCACTGTTTTAATGCCTGTATAATTTTATAAATGATATATTTTGTTATCTATCAACAACTTGACCTCTTTTTGTACTGAGGATCGAACCCAGGAGTGTTTTACCTCTGAGTTACACTCTAGCCCTATTTTCTAAGTATTTTTCTTGTGAAACAGGGTCTCACTGAGTTACTGAGGGCCTTGCTATATTGCTGAGGCTGGTTTTGAACCTGTGATCCTCCTGTCTCAGTCTCCTAAGTACTCGGTTTATAGCATTCACCGCTATGCTCTGCAGTAACTTGACTTTTTGCTCCAACACATTTAGGGTTGATTTCTGTGGACTCGAACATCTGTAGCCATGCACAGTAACTCTAGACTCCCACGGAGTGACTAGAGCGCGGTTCCTCGTCCCATTGTCAGGTTGCTTGGTTTTTCTCCATACAGTTTGAGCATTCCCTAGTCCAAACACTCTGCCTGCCTCCCCCTTGTGTGGACTGGGCTTGAATCCAGAGACATTTTACCTACAGACTACACCTCCAACCCTTTTTATTTATTTATTTATTTATTTTACAGTCCTGGGGATGGAACCCAGGGACATTCTACCTCCGAGCTACACCCCCAGCCCTATTTTTTTTAGTCTTTTTATTATTTATTTATTTATTTATTTATTTATTTATTTATTTTACAAGTCTGGGGATGGAACTCAGGGGCATTCAACCATGAGCTACACCCCTGCCCTATGTTTTATTCTTTATTTTGAAACAGAGTCTCACTAAGTTGCTAAGGGCCTCACTAAGTAGCTGAGGCTGTCCACAAACCATGATCCTCCTGTCTCAGCCTCCTGAATGCTGGGATTACAAGCGTGCGCCACCATGCCCGGCTTATTTTTTATTCTTTATTTTGAGATCGGGTCTCACTAAGTTGCAGAAGGCTCATAAGTATCTGAGGCTGGCCGTGAACCGTGATCCTCCAGGCTCAGCCTCCTGAATGCTGGGATCCCTGAGTTGTGAAGGGCCTCACTGTGTAGCTGAGGCTATCCTCGTACCACGATCCTCCTGTCTCACAGCCTTCCAAGTGTTGGGATTAAAAGTGTGCACCACACGCCCAGCTCACCTCCAACCCTTTTTATTTATTTTGTGGTACTGGGGATTAAACCCAGGGCACTCTACCTCTGAGCTACATCCCCGGCTCTATTTTGAAACAGGGTTTCACTAGATTGATGTTGAGTCTTACTACCTGGTGAGGCTGTCCTTAAGCCTGCAATCCTCCTGTCTCAGCTTCCCAAGTACTGAGATTACAGGCGTGTGCCACCATGCCTGGATTAGTGTGTGTGTGTGTGTGTGTGTGTGTGTGTGTGTGTGTTACTGGGGTTAGAACCCAGGGCCTTTTCTACCTCTGGGCTACACTCCCAGAACTATTGTATATTTTATTGGGAAACAGGATCTCACTAAGTTGCTGAGATCCTCACTCAGTAGCTGAGGCTGGCTAAGAACCTGTGCGATCCTCCTGTCTCAGCCTCCCAAGTGCAGGGATTACAAGCGTGTGCCACCACACCAGGCTTTTATATTTTGTTTTGAAACAGGGTCTCACTAGGCTGCTGAGGCTGGTCTTGAACCTCTGATCCTCTTGTCTCAGCCTCTCAAGTGCGGGAATTACAGATGTGTGCCATGGCAGGACCTCAGAATGTTGAGTGCCAGCATAATGCCACAAGTAGAAAAAATTAATGTAACTCATATGTCATGGGTCACAGTCAAAATAATTGAGCACCAAAACATAGAGAGCCAGGCAGAGTGACACAGGCCCATAGTAGTCTAGCTACTTGGAGGCTGAGCTGGGAGGATCACAAGTTCAAGGCAAGCCTGAGCAACTTAGAAAACCTTGTCTAAAAAAGAGGAGTGGGGCGGGGTGGAGGCTGTGGATGTAGCTCAGTGGTGTCCATGAGTTCAATCCCTAGTACTTGCAAAAGAAAAAGAGAGGGCTGGGGTGTTCTTCAGTAATTCCCAGTAACACACACACACACACACACACACACACACACACACACACACACATCAGTAGTAGTGTGCATGCCCATAATCCCTGCTGAAGCAGAAAGACTCAGGGATTAAGACTAGCCTGGATAACATAGTGAGACCCTATCTCAAATAAATAACATAAAATTACTTTCAGACTATGTGCATATGAAACATGAATTTCATGTTTAGACTTGAGTAGACGTCCAAAGATACATTCTACATACAAATGTCCCAAAATACGAAATCTGCAACATCTCTGATCCTAAACTCTTCAAGTAGGAGATATACTCCATGTATATAGACACTGCAATGGTCCTATTGTTCTGGAAATTAAGCCCAGGCATTCTACCACAAGTTATAACCCCGGCCCTTTCCTTTCCTTTCCTTTCCTTTTCTTTTTTTTTAGTACTGGTTGGAACCCAGGGGCATTCTACCTCTGAGCTACAACTCCAGCCCTATTTTTTTATTCTTTATTTTTTAATTTTATTTATTTATGTTTGGTGGTACTGGGGTTCCTGGAAGCCCTTTTACCTCCAGGCTATACTCCCAGACCTATTTTTACATTTTTATTTGGAAACAGGGTCTCCTAAGCCAGTGCGCGCAGCTGGCTTCGAACCTGCACGATTCTCCTGTCTCTGCCTCCCAAGCACGGGGATTATAAGCGTGCGCCACCACGTCTGGGTTTATTCTTTATTTTGAAGCATGGTCTCACTGAGTTGTAAAGGAACTCACTAAGTAGCTGAGGCTGTCCATGAACTGTGATCCTCCTGTCTCAGCCTCCTGAATGCTGGGATCACAAGTGTGTGCCCCCATGCCCGGCTGCAATGATCCTTTTTCTTTTCTTTCTTTTTTTTTTTTTTGGTTGTACTGGGGTTCCTTGAAGCCCTTCTACCTCCGGCCTACACCCCCAGACCTTTTTTTTTTTTTTTTTTTTTTTTTGCAGGTCTGGGGATGGATCCCAGGGGCATTCAACCTCCGAGCTACAGCACCTGCCCTATATTTTATTCTTTATTTTGAAATAGGGTCTCACTGAGCTGCAGAGGGCCTAAGTAGCTGAGGCTGTCCACGAACCATGATCCTCCGGTCTCAGCCTCCCAAATGCTGGGATTCCAAGCATGCGCCACCACGTGCGGCTGCCCAGACCTATTTTTATATTTTTATTTGGAAACAGGGTCTCTTAAGCCAGAGAGACTGACTTCAAACCTGCTCGATTCTCCTGACTCCGCCTCCCAAGCACGGGGATTACAAGTGTGAGCCACCACACCCCGCGGCAATGATCCTTTTTATATTTAGTTATTTATTTATTTATTTATTTATTTATTTATTTATTTATTGGTACTAGGAGTAGAACTCAGGGGCTTTCTACCTCCTGGCTATCCTCCCAGACCTATTTAATATTTTTATTTGGAAACAGGGTCTTAATAAGTTGCCGAGAGCCTCACTAAGTAGTTGAGGCTGGCTTCGAACCTGCGTGATCTTCCTGTCTCAGCCTCCCAAGCGCAGGGATTACAAGTGTGCACCACCACAACCTGCAGTGATCCTTTTTATACCTGTGAGTGCGTTGAGAGGGGCTCTTTAGGACAGTTGCACTAGGGTGGACATTCTGGAGACTAAGACTGGTGCTTGTGACACCAACAAGGTCTGAGGGTTTTCTAGTGAACTTTCATTGGCAATTTTTAGAGGTTTGTTTTGTCAGCTTCTCTGAGCTAATAAAAGTTCATGAGGCAGGTGAGGTGGCACACACCTGTAATCCCAGTACTTAGAAGGCTGAGATAGGAGGACTGGAGGTTGAAGACAGCCTCAGCAATTTAGCAAGACTCTCAGCAACTTAGCGATATCCTGTTTCAAAACAAAAAAATAAAAAATAGTTAGAGGGCCTCACTAAGTAGCTGAGGCTGATCACAAGCCTGTGATCCTCCTGTCTCAGCTTCCCCAGTACTGGGATTATAAGGTGCGCCACCACGTCTGACTGGCAGATCCTTTTTCTGTCGTCGTTTTCTCATCCTCCTTGTCATCCCTTCCTCCTCTTCCTCCTCCTCCTCCTCCTCCTCCTTCTTTTTTTTTTTTTTTTTTTTTTTGGTACTGGAGATTGAACCTAGGGGTATTTTACCTCTGAACTACACTCCCAGCCCTATTTTTCCATTTGAAACAGGGTCTTGCTAACTTGTTGAGGCTGGTCTCAAATTTGCAATCCTCTTGCCTCAGCCTTCCAAGTACTGGGATTACAAGCGTGTGCCACCACTCCTGGCTGGGAGAGCTTGCTTTATTTATTTATTTATTTATTTTGCCCCTGGGGATTGAACCCAGGGGCATTCTACCTTTGAGCTACATCCCAGCTCCATTTTTTATTCTTCATTTTGAAACAGGTCTCACCAGGTTGCAGAGGCCTCACTATGTAGATGAGGCTGGCCATAAACCCACGATCTTCTTGTCTGCGTCTCCCAAGTCCTGGGATTACAAGTGTGCAGGGGCACGCCCAGCTTGGCAGAGGCCTATTCTGATGCAGCAGTTTGATCTAGAGTCATCGCCTCTTTAATATTCCTTCTCAATCCGTGGAATGCTTCCTAAACTCATTGTCCCAGCAGCATAGTTGCACAGTAAATGTGGAATTTGCCTCTAAAACCTCCTTTAATATTTTATTGGCTCTGAGTCCGTCAGACCTCACCGTAGAGCCCATCTGTTTACATGAGGGCTCTCCCATGCTGATAAGGCCGGGACACATTCCTGTCATAGGGAAGGAACGGAGCCCCAAGAATAAAGGGGCAACGGCCAGATGCTGCCTCAGCCAGCAACAGCATTGTGTAGTCACCAGCTCTGCTCGTCGCTAAGCAACAGGAGGCATCTGAGAGCCGCTTTCCTCCAATGTAACCTCAGACAAGAGGAAAGTTTACCTTCTCTGCTCCCTTCCTGGAAAGATGCAAAGTGCTTTAGTAGGCTCCTGGGTAAGAGTTCACTTAGAGCCAGTCCTGGCCCCCTGGCCCTGGGGTGCTGCATGCACTCTGAGCTGGTTCCATCCAGCAGTGTCTAGGCTAGCGGAAACCCCGACTGCCCTCTTCCCCTTCCTTTCTGAGGCCCCCGGAGGCTGCCTCGTCTTCACGCCGTGTGTCCCCTTCCACGCGTGCTGGGTTGCTAGCCAGGCGTCTGAGCCTCCTAGCCCTCCACCTACCCCCACTTATTCCCAGTTCATTGATGTTTCCCCTCCCCGACCACTCGCTAGCCTGGGGACATCTGAGGGAAGTGGCTGTGCACTGCCAGGGCCAGGCCATCTCGGAATAGAGAGTGTGAGGCCCTCAACCAACGGCAGAGGGCAGGCAGACTAGTAAGGCCACCCAAGTCTCGTGTGGCGTGAGAGGGTAGGCCTTCCGGTGCTGTGGAGGAGCCTCCTGTGGCGACTGAGACCACTCAGGAAAGGTGCCTCTGCTCGGGGCTGAGTGTGCAAGACAGACAGACAGAGCGTGGGCCATGGTCCTTCCCAGACATAACTCTCTAGGATACTCAGAGACTTCAGCACGGTACAGCCCACCTCAGACCCCTGACTGCTGACCACTTCCGTCTTCTGTCTTCTGCCAGTGCCTCGCTCAGAAACTCCCTCCAGAATGTATTCTCTGTTGGCTAAATACCCCCCTTGGAGCCAGGCGTGGTGGCGCACGCTTGGAATCCTAGCACTTGGGAGGCTGAGACAGGAGGATTGCGGTTTGCAGACAGCCTCAGCTACTTAGCGAGGCCCTTTGCAACTCAGTGAGACCCTGTTTCAAAATAAGGAATAAAAAATAGGGTTGGAAAGCCGGTTGTGGTGGCACATACTTGTAATCCCAGCGCTTGAGAGGCTGAGACAGGAGGATCACACAGGTTCGAAGCCAGCCTCAGCTACTGAGTGAGGCTCTCAGCAACTTAGTGAGACCCTGTTTCCAAATAAAGTATAAAATAGGTCTGGGAGTGTAGCCCGGAGGTAGAAAGCCCCTGGGTTCTACTCCCAGTACCACACACACACACAAAAAAAAAAAAAAAAAAATAGGGCTGGAGTGTAGCTTAGAGGTAGAAAGTCCCTGAGTCCCATCCCCAGCACCGCAAAAGAAAACAAAATGCTCCCTTTGGAAAACTCACTTCTTCCTTGGGTGCGCTGAGTCCAGAGGGTCCCCTCTTGCCTTTCAAGTAATGGGATGACAGGTGTGAGCCACCGTGCCTGCTGTGTTCCTCCTCTTCAGATTATTTCTATTCTGCCAGCCACTCCAGTGAGGAGCTCCTGGCCTGGCTTCTCTGGACCCTCGGGTCCGGGAGCTGGGGTCAGGTGTGAATGGGCTTTACCCTCATGCATGCGTTGTTACAGCACAACAGTGGCTTCTACGGGCACTACAGGGGCCAATTCAAGAGTGAAAGCGCTGGAGAGTACCGCCTGGCGGCCAGGCCCCAGCCTCCAGCAGTGTTCCTGCAGCGCTGTCAGGTACGAGGCATCCTAGGCCATGGGGCAGGGGTGTGGGCCAGTTCCTGCCTCTCCCAGGCCCCAGGAGCATTCCCTGGCCCGTCCAGAGTCAGCCCATACAGCAGCAAACCTATCCCTCGAACAGACAGGCGGCGCGGGCCCTCTTCGCTGAGATGTCAGACCTTTTCCTCGCCGAGACGGTGTAGGAGAGCAGGTGCCACGCTGCACAGTCTGCTGCTGTTGCTACCGTTGTTGTTTTGGGTCTGGGGATGGAACCCGGGGGCATTCTACCTCTGAGCCACACCCCAGCCCTGTTTTTATTCTTTATTTTGAAACAGCATCTTGCTGAGTTGCAGAGGGCCTCACTAAGTAGTAGCTGAGGCTGTCTGCAAACCTCGATCCTCCTGTCTCAGGCTCCCGAATGCTGGGATTACAAGCACACCACCACACTCGGCTGGAAAGTCTTACTCACTGTCCTTTCCAGATGGAGGAAGGATCTGAGCCCAGGCAGGGTGGGTAGCTTCAGAAGGGAAGGAAGCCTTGAGTTTTGCTGAGTCTCAAGTCCAGATTCTTCGATGTCCAGAAAACCTGTGGTCAGCCCACAGCCGTCCCCCAGCCCAGGGCTTTGGGGATGAGAAGAAAGCCTCCCCTGATCAGGTGGGAAGAAGTGCAGGCGATGGCTGGGGACCAGCACACATATCTGGCTAGGGAGGATGGGGAAGGAGTGAGGGCAGAGGTGGCCTAGAGTAGCTGGAACAGGCATTCAGTGAACAGAGGGACACAGGCCTTGAGCTTTCCACCAGGTAGAGGCTTGGAGTCAAAGGGAAGGCATTGTGCATAGCCTCCTCAAACCAGGAGAACGTGGGAGGCGCGTGTACTAGGGCCTCAGGAAAGGGTCTCGCAGGCTGGTGGTAACCACCCGCGGGCCCAAAGTGGCAGGGAAAGGCCAGCTCCTAGAACCCAGGAGAGAGCCACCTGGAGAGGAGCCGCCACACTCGCAGAGAGACATAGCCAAGTGAAGCTCACAGGGAGGGAGGAGGAAAAGAAGCATCTCCTTTGTCTGTCTCCTCCCTGGGCTCCCCAGTGGCCAGAGTACAGAGAGCCTGGTGGGGCATCAACTCCAGTCTGCCTCCTGAGCCGAGCGAGGAGGTACGCACCTGCAACCCCAGTACTTGGGAGGCTGGGACGGAACATCACAGGTTCAAGGCCAGCCTTAGCAACTTAGAGAGCTCCTGTTTCAAAATAAAAAAGTTTAAAAAAGGGCTGGGATATAGCTTGAAGGTAGAATGCCCCTGGGTTCAATCCCCAGTACCAAATAAAAATAAAGTCTATCTCCTGAGGAAGAGTAGAGTGGAGGAAAGTCTAGAAGGGGTGCCTGGAACCTGCGCCACCCTCTGCGGTTTCTTGCTTCCCAGACACTCGCCAGCTCGACTGGATCTGTCACTCGGGTTCTTCAGAAGTTGCTTCCCCAGGCTGGCGCAGGGTCCTGGAGGCGGCTGTGCTGGGCAGCCTGCATCTCCTTAGCATTTCCAGTTGAGAGCTGGCCTGGCACTGCCTACCAAGCCAGGCCCAGGTGCTACTCCAGACATATGGAAGACGGGGGGGGGGGGGGTGTCCCCTGGGAGGAGGAGAAGGCCTCACAGAGGCCTGTAGTCTGCGCCCTCTGGGTGTTGAGAGGGGAGCCTTCCTGTCAGACTGAGGCAGGGCACAATGTGGACGCCGCAGATAAAGGACCGGCCCTCATCCGCGAGTCTCTGGGCTCTTGGCCGACTTTAGGAACAAAGAGAACCAGAGTCACGTTTCCCAAGAGTCAGGGGGTGAAGGCGAGAACAGATCTATTTGGTTTCAAAGAAGTAAAAAGAAAAACAATCTTCTTGCATCTGAGTGTCATAGAGAAAACTAAAGGAGACCAGAAGCTGCACGTTAGGGTTCAACAGGAGCAGCAATCAAGTGGGGTGTGGTGGCACGCCTGTAACCCTGCGATCCCACTACTGGGAGGCTGAGACTGGAGGGTCACAAGTTAGAGGACAGCCTCACAAAAACCCAAAGGGCGGGGCTGTAGCTCGGAGGTTGACTACCCCTAGGCTCAATTCCCAGTACCACCATCACACCACCAACAAAAAGCTAGCCGGCTGAAACCTGGTCCCTCTCAGCCAATGAAAAAGTAAAATGTGCCCCTTCCCTGAGCCGACCTAGTCATTAAAACCTTTAAATCTAAGCTGGGTTGGCGGCGCACGCCTGTGATCCCAGTATTTGGGGGGCTGAGACAAGAGGATCCTGCTGGTTTGAAGCCAGCCTCAGCTATTTAGTGAGGCTCTCAGCAACTTAGTGAGACCCTGTTTCCAAATAAAGTATAAAATAGGTTTGAGAATGTATCTGGAAGTAGAAGGCCCTGGGTTCCATCCTCAGTACCACACACACACACACACACACACACACACACACCCCTTAGAAGGAGCCACGAGACGCATTTGTACCACCTGAACCGAAACACACAGAACGTGCTACGTGGAGTTCCTGAGAAGGCTCGTGAACTCTGAAGTCCCGTTGGCTCAGCAGTCAGAACATACACTCTGCACATCTGTTCCCGGCGTGGGTTCAAAGCGTAGGAGGGTGTTGTGGTCTCCGGCTCCATGTTCTAACCCCACCTGCTCAGAGGCGGCGGCTCCACCACCTGGAGAGAAAGGGAGCCGGAGACGGTTTAGGAGCAAAGACGCGGGGGTAGTCCTCCTCGGGAACACGCCTAGAGCAGCGTGGAGGGCTCTCCCTGCGGTCTCCGCCACAGAAGGCGTCCCCTGGGGCTCTCCCTACGGTCTCAGAAGGCGTCCCCTGCGGCCGTGCGCAGTTCTGTAGCTGAGGAGAGAGCAGCACAGTCAGTTGGAAAGGGACTTGCCCAGGCGCCCTGACTTGCTGCTTTGGGTTTTGGGTTTGTCTTTTTGGAGGGAGTAGAGTACTGGGAGTGGAAGCCAGGAGCATTCTACTGCTGAGCTCCACCCTCAGCCCTATTTGATTTTTATTTTGAAACAGGGTTTCACTAGGTTGATGAGAGTCTCACTAGTTGCATCAATAACTCATTTCTTTTCATTACTGAGGAGTATTGTATGGCGCGGATGTACTGGTTTGTTTAACCATTCACCTGTTAGATATTTGAGCTGGTTCCAGTTTGGGGTTCTTATAAATAAAGCTGCTATGAACATTTGTGCTCAGATTTTTGGGTGAATATAAATTTTCATATCTCTGGGATAAATGCCCAGAAGTACAATTGCTGGGTCATATGGTGGTTGCATGTTTAGTTTTGTAAGAAACTGTCAAGCTGTTTTCCAGAGTAACTGTACCATTTTACATCCCCACCAGCAACGCATGAATGATCCCGTGTCTCTCCAGGCTCACTAACATTTGGTCTGCTCTCTATTTTTTTTATCTTAACCATTCTGAGAGACCTGTAGTGATATTTCATTGTGGGTTATCATTATTATTTTTGGCTTTTGGTGGTAATGGAGATGGAACCCAGGGGCATTCTACCTCCAAGGTATACCTCTAGCCCTCTTTTATTTTTATTTTGAAACAGGGTCTTGCTAGGTTGATGAGTCTCACTACTTGTTGAGGCTGTCTTTGAACCTGCGATCCTGGCTCAGTCTCTCAAGTACCCCAAGCACGCACCATCACACGCAGCGTATTATCTTTTATACTGTGGATTGAACCCAGGGGCATTCTACCTCTGACTACACCACAAAGCCTTTTTAAAATTTTTATTTTGAACTAGGATATCACTAAGTTGCTGAGGCTGGTCTGGAACCCGTCATTCTCCTGTCTCAGCCACTCAAGTCCAGGGATCACAGGCATGCAGCACGCGCCTGGCTTCATTATGGTTACTACTTACACCTCCCTAGTGTTTAACAATATTGAACATCCACTCATCCATTCATGTGTTACTTGCCGTCTGCATGTCCTCCTCGGCTAAATACCTTCATATCCTTTGCCCATTTTCTTTTCTTTCTTTCTTTCTTTCTTTCTTTTTTGGCGGTACTAGGGATGGAACCCAGGGGCATTCTCCCTCCAAGCTACACCCTAGCCCTATTTTTCATTCTTTATTTGGAAACAGGGTCTCACTGAGTTGCAGAGGGCCTCGCTAAGTAGCTGAGGCTGGCCGCGAACCAGCGCTCCTCCGGTCTCAGCCTCCCGAGTGCTGGGATGACGAGCGTGCCCACCGCGCCTGCTCGTTTGTCCATTTTCTAATGAGATTACGTTCCTGTTGAGATGTTGTTTAAGTTTTTATTTGGCCTATATATACAAGTTCTAATGTTCTAGGTACTGGTCCTTCTTTGTATATGTGCTTTGTAAATGCTTTGCCCCAGTCTGTCGCTCAACCCGTCGTCGTGTGTGTGTGTGTGTGTGTGTGTGTGTGTGTGTGTGTGTGTGTGTGTTACTGGGAATTCAGAGGTATTTTACCTCTGAGCTACACCTCTAGCTGTTTTTATTTTTGTTTTTGAAACAGTCTCCTAGTCATTTGTGGTGGTGCACACTTGTAATCTTGGGAGGCAGAGACAGAAGGATTTTAAGTTTGAGCCCAGCCTTGGCAATTTAGCAAGGTTTTCAGCAACCTAGTGAGACCCAATTTCCAAATAAGAAATAAAATCAGTCTTGGGGTATAGCTTGGAGGTAGAATGTCTCGGGTTCAATCCCCAATACCCTCCCCCCCATCTCCCTCTCCCAAAAAAAGAAACAGGGTCTCACTAAGTTGCTGGTGTTTTTTTTTTTTGTTTTTTTTTTTTTTTTTTTAGTACTGGGGATGGAACCCAGGGACATTCTGCCTCCAAGCTACACCCCAGCCCTATATTTTATTCTTTATTTTGAAGCACCATCTCACTAAGTTGTGGAGGGCCTCACTCAGTAGCTGAGGCTGGCTTCAAACCTGTGCGATCCTCCTGTCTCAGCCTCCCAAGTCCTGGGAGTACACACGTGCTTCACACGCCCGGCTCCAACCTGACCTCACCCTCTGGTCTCTTCAGCTCCATAGCTGCAGAGGTCAAGTACCTGGGGGAAGGGGGGCACTCTGGGGCAAACATCAGGCACAGCCGGGCGTGGTGGGCACGCTTGTAATCCTTGCGCTTGGGAGGCTGAGACAGGAGGATCACACAGGTTTGAAGCCAGCCTCAGCTACTTAGTGAGGCTCTCAGCAACTTAGTGAGACCCTGTTTCCAAATAAAGTATAAAATAGGGCTGGGAATGTAGCCTGGAGGTAGAAAGCCCCTGGGTTCCACCTTTAGTACTACAAAAGAGAAAAATCAGGCACAAAAACAAGAAGATGGTCTTGGGAGAGATCCCTGCCAAGATCTAGAGGCCTGGCGTGGGGGGGGGGTTCTTTTTCTACCTAGGGGGTAGGACAGGGTTCAACAACAAATGAGCACAAACAAATGCCCTGAGCCAGAAGCTTCTGTCCCTGTTCATTGATTTGAGAGCAAAAATTTAGTGAGCATAATGCTAGGCCTTGTTCTCAGTGCTAGCAAGAGACCCCGGCCGAACCCGAGGAGCTGGTGCTCCAGTGGGAGACATCAAACAACATGCACCTTGACACACAAAGACAGGGCACTAAGGCTGGCATGGTGGCCTACCTTGTCATCCCGGCAGAGGGAGGCAGGGCCCGGGGACCGCGGCTCGCGGCCGGCCTCAGCTACTCAGCGAGGCCCTCTGCCACTCAGTGAGACCCTGTCCTCAATACAGCAAAAAATAAATAAATAAATAAATAAATAGACTAAAAATTATGGCTGGGGGTGTAGCTCAGAGGTAGAGTGCCCCTGGGTCCCAACCCCAGTACAGCAGGGGAAAAAAAGAGTATTAGGAGGTAGGAAATGCAGCTGGGGACTCGGGGCACAGTGCTCAAGGACTTTCCTCAAGAAGGAAGCCAGAGAGAATTAGCGGCAGCTAAAGGGACGTGGAGTGCACGTCGGGGGAGCGGGGAGGCTGGAGGTTGGGCCAACAGGGAGGAGCAGCATGACGTGGCCACGAGCACCATGATGACTGTGGCTGCTGCAAGCATGAGGAACTGTTAGGAATTGTTGGCAAACAAGATGTGATCTGATTTATGTACTAAAAGAATTCTGGCAGCTAAAAGGATGGTAGACTAGAGTGGCAAGCTTGAAAGCAGGAGCACCAGAAGGGAGCTCTCTCAGTAATTCAGGCAAGAGAGGACAGCGGTTTGGACAAGGAAAAGCCGTGGACTGCTGAGGGAGTGGGCTGATCCTGGAAACAGATACATTTCTTTATCTCCAGGAGGGCTGTGTGTGTGTGTGTGTGTGTGTGTGTGTGAGAGAGAGAGAGAGAGAGAGAGAGAGAGAGAGAGAGAAAGAGAGATGGGGATTGAATTCCAGAGCATTCTATCTCTGAGGAACATCCCCATCCTGCTTTTATTTTTATTTTGAAACAAGGTCTTGCTAAATTGCTAAGGCGTGGCTTCCAACTTGCGATTCTTCTGTCTCAGCCTCCTAAGTATCAGGATTCCAGGTGTATACCACCACACCTGGCTCCTTGGTCTATTTTTGTTTGTGTGGTACTGGGGATTGAATCCAGGGACATTCTACCTCTGAGCTACACCCTCAGCCTTTTTTTTTTTTCTTTCATTATTTTGAAACAGGGTCTCACTAAATTGAGTAGGACCTAGGTAGCTGAGGCTAGCCTCAAACTTATGATCCTCCTTCCTGTCTCCGCCTCTCAAGTACTGGGATTACAAGTGTGCACCCCCAGGCCTGGCGTCTCGGTCGACTGTAAAGGAAGTACTAAGCCAGACCTAGTAGTACCTGCCTGAAATTCTAGTACTTAGGACTGAGACAGAGGATCAAATTTTTGAGGCCAGTGGGACCTGGTGGTGCATGCTTGTAATCCCAGTACTTGAGAGGCGGAGACAGGAGGATTTGCAGGTTTGTGACCAGCCTCAGCTACTTAGTGAGGCCCTCCACAACTTAGTGAGACCCTGTTTCAAAAACAAGGAATTAAAAAATTGGACTGGGGGTGTAGCCTGGGTTCAATCCTTAGTACTTAAAAAAAAAATTTTTGAGGCCAGCCTTAGCAATTTAGTGAGACCCTGTTTCAAAATTGTAAAAAAAAAAAAAAAAAAAATAGGGCTTGGTGGTACATACCTGTAATCTCAGTAATTGGGAGGCTGAGATAGGAGAATCACAGGTTCGAGGCCAGGCTTAGTAACTTAGCAAGGCCCTCAGCAACTTAGACCCCATACTGAAATAAGTAAATAAATAAATACATATTAAAAGGGTTGGGGTAAACCAGGTGTGGTGGCACATACTTATAATCCCAGGACTTGGGAGGGTGACATAGGAAGATCATGGTTTGAGGCCAGCCTCAGCTACTTAGTGAGGCCCTTTGCAACTCAGTGAGACTGTTTCAAAACAAAGAATAAAAAGTAGGGCTGAGCGCCGGGCTTGGTGGCGCACACTTGTAATTCCCCGCGCTTGGGAGGCGGAGGCAGGAGGATCGCGCTGGTTCGGAGCCAGCCGCGCTGACTTAAAAGACCCTGTTGCCAAATAAAAAATATAAAATAGGTCTGGGAGTGTAGCCCGGAGATAGAAGGGCTTCCAGGAGCCCCAGTACCACCAAAAAGAAAAAAAAGTAGGACTGGGGGTGTAGCTCAGAGGGGGCATTTTACTTCTACCAGTACTCAACCCTAGGACTGTCCCCCAAAAAAGGGTTAGGGTCTAGCCTAGAAGAGCGCCTGTGGGTTCAATCCCCAATACCATAAATAAGTAACAGTCGAGGAGCAGCACTAGTGTGTCTGGCTCACTGGGTGTGGGTGGGGAGAAAAGCCTCAAGGGTCTCGGGTTGGGCAGGTCCAGCCCGCTGCCTAGGTGGGGAGAGCTGCCGGCAGAGTGGGCTTGGGGGGCAAGGCAGCTGGTCACGCATTTGGAGGTGTCCTGTCATGTCCTGACTTGGAGCGAGCGGCCGGCCACTGCACCTGGGTTCAGCAGGCAACTTGAGCTAGATACAGGAACTTTTAGGGTCTGCAGCCTGGGTCGGGTGTCAGGGGCAGGAAAAGACGGAGGCCCGGTCCCTGGCCACCACAGCAGTGTGTCCTGGTAGGCACCGGCACGCCCTCAGCCGGGCTCCAGGAGCCTGCGCTTGGGCAGGGGCGGGTGCGGCTTTGTCTCTGGCGTGGGCGGCGGCAGCTTGGCCTTCAGGGGCGGTGGCTCCGCAGCTTCCCTGTGTGGGCACTGGGGCCACCTCTGGAAACAGGTGGCACCTTTCCCCGTTGTCTTCTTTCCACTGTTTCTCCAGGAGCCGGCACGACAACACTTCTTCTCCAAGCATGATAACCGCACCTCCTTCGACAAAGTGAGCGCTGGGAGAGGCGGAGGAGGGCGGAGCGGGTGGGAGGTAGAGGGAGAAGGCCTGGAGGGAGGGGGACAAGCGCAAGCCCCTGCCACCTCTCTCCTCCAGGGACCAGACCATTCTCCCAGCAGAGGCACCTCTGCTTGGGTTTCCTCCACCAGCTTGCCAAGAGTGTTGCAAATGTTCTGGGGCCACTGACGTTTTTGGGTTTTCTTTGGCAATACTGGAGATTGAACCCAGGCTTATTCTACTTCTGAGTGACACCCCTAGCTCTTTGTTTTGTTTTAAAACATGGTCTTGCTAGTTTGCTAAAAGTGTCGCTGAGTCACTGAGACTGCCCTCCAACCTGCGATCCTCCTGTCTCAGCCTCCCAGCACTGGGATCACAGGTGTGCACCACCACGCCCGACTTCCCATGCTGGGTTGGGTGGCATCACTGAGGAGGCAGGCCAGTGAGCCCGCCAGGCCAGGCATCCCCATGCAGACTTGGCCTTAGGCGGGCCCACTGAGGTGCCTGGTGCCAGGACTGTGGGCCAAGGGCCCGTACCGTTGAGGAGGGCCCCTACTGCCTGTTGCAGGGAATTGGAAGACGGAAAGACCTGGAGCACCTCCGGCAGCGGCACACCTTCCTTCGCTGGGCGCCCTGTGAGCTGGAGCTGCGCCAGCAGCAACCCCTGGAATCTTCCTACCAGTCTGATTTCCGGTCAGGCCAAGGACTCGGTAGCCTCCCCCAGCGCCTCGTCCACTTTGTGCAGGTCCAGCCTTCCCATGCCAGCACCACCTATCAGCAAAACTTCTGCCATCCATCCCGGGGTGGCCACTGTGGCAGCAAGAAGGTAGGGCTCCAAGTACCAGCCACTGATACACTGCCCGACCTCCCGGGGATCCCAGGACCCAAACTGCTGCAGCACTACCTCCACCCCGGAGTCTCCGAGTGTCTGAACTGGTCCCGAGCATTAAACAGCTGACACAGTGGCCAGTCTCTACTAGCAACCCCAGAGGATCCAGGGACCCATGCGCTGCGTGCCTGGCTCCCAGGGCGTGGTACGCCTGCCCTCTGCGTCTGGACTGGGAGCCTGCCGCCTGGTGAGTAAGGCCAGGACCTGCAGAAGGCTCAGACTCCAGAACAGCCTCCACGGCCACAGCAGGCGGGTTCCAGGGACCCAAACATTTCTTCCCAATTGCAGCAAACCCAGCCGTGAAGCCTTGTACTCAGTGTAGCTACAGGAAGGCAGAGTGAGAGGTTCCACCTGTGGGCATCAAAGGCAGGGGCGGGGGGGAGAGACAAGGGCTGGCAACTTCCTCCAGGAGGTTGTGGCCCCCTGGGGCCGGTGGGTGGCCACACAGTCCTGCCCAGAAATGGCTACCCCACAGCCGAGACACAGGGAGACAGCCCCAGCCACAACCCCTGGACACCCAGCTCTTCCCCTCGAGGAGACGGCGAAGCTTGGCCCTGGAGGTTCTCCTAACCCAGTGCAGTTTCATTAGTCTTCTTCTTCTTTTTTTTTTTTTTCATGGTACTGGGAATGGAACCCAGGGGCATTCTACCTTGGAACTACACCCCCAGCCCTATTTTTTATTCTTTATTTGGAAACAGGGTCCCACTAAGTTGTGGAGGACCTCATTAAGTAGCTGAGGCTAGCTGCAAACCTGCGATCCTCCCAGGTGCTGGTTACAGGTGTGCGGCACCATGCCCAGCTTACTATTATTTCCTGAGCTCTTCTCTGGTCGCCCTCCTGGTGTTCCCACCCAAGACAGTAGAGGAGGACAGTCATCGATGTCACCTAAGGCAAAGCTGCAGCGTGGGTGGGGGTGCAAAACCAGATTGCCTTGAGAGTAGAGGCCAAGTCCAAGAGGCCCTCATGAGTGGACCCTCATCCCCAGGAGAGCTGTGGCCCCACGGCGAGCAGAGGCTGTGAGAACTTCATGGGAGTCCAGGCCAGGAGCCCCGCACCAGGTTTTAGCAGGACGTTTACTTCCACACCCAAACTGCCTGGGTCCTCACAACAGCCCTGTGAGGTAGGTCGGGCAGGGGGAGAGCAGCGATCCCCATTACAGAGGAGGACGCCGAGGCACAGGGGGTGACGTGACGTGCCCCGAGGCCACACGGCCAGCAGTGGGGAGCAGAGCCGCAGTCCCCGCTCCTCTTCTCCATGCCCTCTGTCCCCACCCTCTGAACACTTCTGGGTCTACAGGGGCCCTGCAGCAGGCCATGAGGTGGGCCTGGTCGACCTAGGAATCGTCAGTCCTGTGCCGCAGGGCACAGGCTGCATGTCCTCCACGCGCTTCTCACTGGCTAGAGGGCCTACTAGGCTCCTGGACAAGGGCAGAGCTAGGTACGGTTCACGAAGGAATGGTGGTGAAGTAGGTGTGAGCATACGTGTGTCCTATGCTAAGACAAAGGCCCCCCAACCCAAGGCCCCAACGTGCCTGTGCCCACCCCTGCGCTTCCCTTGCCCCGCAGAGCCACAGGGAGCTCCCTCAGCAGCACAGGGCCACAGACACCTGCTTCTGCACTGAGCTGCTCCAGGATAGCCCACCAGGCCTTCAGGCGCCATCACGCAGACACAGGGCCTCCACCGCTGGACTGGGGCCCTGGGCCACGCCCCCAATGACAAACAGCAGGGGGCCTGCCTGGAGGCTGGAGCAGGAGCAGCGGGCCGTAGGCATGGAGGGCAGTGCCTCCCAGCGCCGCCGGGTAAGACTGAAGCTCTCCACAGATCCCAGGGGGCAAGGCTGGTTTCCTGCAGGAGAGAAAGAAACTAGCTGTAAGGGCTCCAGGCCCTTAAGGTCGCTGAACCCAGAGTGGCTCGTGGGCGTCACCCAGGTCAGGTTCTCTCACTCTTCGTTGCCCGTCCACTCCTGGTTCATTCATCGTGTTTTGATTTGTCCACCTGGCCAGGTCAGTGGTCATCTGTCCTGCTTCAGCCTCCATGGCTGTGCTGGTACAGAGACCCCAGGCAGTCACTGTGGGACACCTCAGAGCTAGGCCAGGCAGGCAAACCACGCCTGCTTGTTCACAGGAAAAAGGGGCTCAAAGGCTCTGACCCCTGGAGTGCTTAGAGAAGGGGGTGCTCCTGCGGGGCCTGCTCCTTCCTATCTGGGGCCCTCTTCTTCCCATCCAGCAGACTTACCAAGGCCCCCGATAGCCACGATGTAGCCCCCAAGTGAGCCAACCACAAAGTCAGCCCTCTTATCCCTCATTCGCAGACTGCGGGGCATCTTGGTCCAGGATCCTGCAGAAGGGGTGTGGTCAGACTCACACACACACACACACTCTCTCTCTCTCTCTCTCTCTCTCTCTCCCTCTCCCTCTCCCTCTCCCTCTCCCTTTCTCTCTCTCTGCCCCTCCACCCCACCCCACAGAGAGTAGAACCACCCAGGACAGCCACTGCTCACCGTGCTCCAGGTCAAACATCTCCACAGTGTTGACAAAGTGTGGGCGGGAGTAGAAATTGTGGGGCCCGGGCTGCTGCAAGCCCCCCAGGCTAAAGACGCTGCCTTCAGCCATGGCACAGCCAGCAAAGGCCCGGCGGCTGGGCAGGCTGGGGTGCCGGGTCCAGGTCCGGGCCTCCAGGTCAAATGCTTCAAAAGCCGTCACCGGGAGCTTGCCCTGGCGGCCCCCTGCCAAGGGAATGGGCACCTGGGAGGGAGCCCAGGGCCTTGGTGGGCTCCTCACTCACCAGGCTGCTGACGTCTGCCCCAGCCTCCTGTGCCCAGCTGTGTGCACATCTGCACATGGACCACCCACTGCACAGATGCTCAGACACCAGGGTCTGGCTTCCCAACCCCAGCAGGGCCAGCACAGGTCAGAGCCTGGTCGGCCCCTGCAAAGCTTCTCACGTCCCGCCATCACAGACTGAGCCGAACTGTGGGGAGGGACTCAGAGCCTCTTTCCTGCGCCTCCCAGCCCTTACCCAGGACATAGATCTTGTTCCCGTGCAGGAAGGTGGAGGCACCGTAGCAGGGTGTGGGCATGGAGGGCAGCGGAAGCCAGCAGTCCCGGCGGGGCTCATACACCCGTACCTGGGCCTGGGGGGCCGTGTCAGGGCCCATTCCCCCCAGTGCATATACCATACCATCTGCAGAGGAAAGACTAGTTCAGACTGTGCCCAGCCTGGCCAGGGCACCCACCCTGGCAGCTGCCCTGGGCAGCCCAGGGGGTGGCTGTGTCTGTCTGGAACCCTGTTGCATGTCTGGAGGAGGATCCGGGATTCCTGCTCTGGCCAGGGCTGCTCCCAGTGAAGAGCAGGAGCCAGCTGATCTAATTATAATCCAGCGCCGTCTCCCTGGAGACGCTATGGCAACCAAGTCTGGCATCCAAGCAGGCTGGCCTGGGCCAGTGGTCAGACCTGGAGGCCACAAGGTGGGTGGGGGCTCCCCTGCGAGAGGCGGGTGGCTTAGCCAGGGGTGGGGGATATGAGATCTGCCCAGCATGGTGCTCAGTCTGTGGAAGAGAGATGAGCTGGACTGGGGCTGAAGCCTGCAGGACAGAGGTGCTGGCCACAAGCCTTCAGCCCAGTCTCCTTGCCCACACCTCTGCACCACACCCTTTCACTAGATTACCTTCCTGCCTTCTGTTAGGCCCTCAGGGTGAGCCTAGGGGCCTGTCTGGGTGCCTTGGGACAACGTGCCAGTCAAGTGGGAGCTTCCATGGCAACCATCTCCAGGTCAGCCGGGCCCTTGTCCACATGAGATCCCTGGTGTGTGCAGGGCTTGGGGGGAGTCTAAGCTCTTGAGCACTCCTGGGCTCTGAGCCAAGGCTCTGCTCCCCTCCCCCCAGTCTATTTATAACCATGAGAGTCATTAGGCCACCCCACACACATACGCAGTCTTTTAGAAATGAGGAATGGACAAGGTGGTGGCCGGGGCCTCCCATCACTCTGGGGGCCAGCCTGGGCTCCCCTCCTTTGTCAGAAAAGTCAGCTTAGCAGAAGGCCTACTACAAGGCCGGCTCAGAGTGAGGCGGGAGATACAGGAGGCAAGGCGATGCGCAGGGCAGCTCTTGTCCAATCTGAGGGCCAGGGGCCACCTGAAGGGTGTTCCTTGGGAGGCCACTTACCTCTCTCCACAGTCGCAACCCCCATGGCTGCTTGAGGGAGGGTGGCCCGACGCTCCCAGCGGCCTTCATCGGCCAGGAAGGCCTCCACGGCAGCCACTGGGCTCTGGGCCTCATCCACACCGCCCACCACTAGCACCTGCTTGCCCAGCACCACCGCAGCTGCTCCAGCCCGGGCAGTGGGCAGGGGCGCCAGTGCCAGCCATGTGTGCGAGGCCATGTCCAGTGTCTCGGCAGTGTCCAGGGGTATCCCGGCCCGGCCACAGCCCCCCAACACCAGCAGGTGTCCATCCTGGTGTGCCACTGTGCCATATACCCGGCAAGTGGGCACAGGCGGGAACACCTGCCAAGTGAAGGCCCGGCCACCTGCAGCCATGTTGGTCATTGCCAACGGCAGGCCATGCTACGTGCTGGGCCGCAGGCTCACTGAGCGCCAGGCCTGGGCCTCATCTTGACTCCGCTAGGGCTGCAAGGGGGCGCTGGAGCAGTCCAGGTGCCCTGCCTTCACCTGGAGGAGAGAGTGGGAACAGGGTCAGGGCCACTCACCAGCCTCTCAGCAAGCCCAGGAGTAGCTAATGGCTGAGTGCAGGGCGGGCCCCAGTCACTAGGAGGCCGGGTAAGAGAAGTTTCCACCCCTCACCAGCACACCACTTAAGAGGCCCTCCACTGTGGGAAGGACACAGAGCCAGGGGCTCCCCACTCCTGTGGGAGGATGAGCGTTCTCCTCCTCACCACTACCCTGACAGCTAGGGGCACCTCGGCAACTGGGTCCAGGTGGAGTTAGGTGTCCATCCCAGCGCCTTGCCCTGCCCTCCACAAGCCTGGCCCTACTGCAGGGAGGAGTCCTGATAACTCTGCCCCATCCTTGGCTTCAATGTGCCCTGGGCAGCCTGGGATCCATCCATCAGGCCCCACCAGCAGTCGGGAGCCCAACTCCAGGGTCTCCCTACAGAACCTTGAGTTGGCTTCACAGGTTCGGCCATCCTCACGAGCAAAAGGCCTGGGCTGCCTGGGACTCAGGAGGGCTGGCTAGGTGCGGAGTTCCACACTCCCCCTCAGGGTTCACCCGTGCCAGCAGCAGCATCCTAGTGTCTAGAGGAGAGGGGGCCTGGCAGAGGAATCTCAAGAACACAGGACTTCAGGGTCCCGGAGTCCGGGGAGTTTCTTGTAGGAATGAGCAGCTGAACTCCTAAGGCCTTGAGAAGATTCCTCAAGTTCTGTGGCCTCCCCTCTCCTGCGAGGGCTCTACTCTCAGACCCTGGACCTGGCAGGAGGGCCTCCCCGCCCCAAACTTCTGCGTGCAGCGGTGGGGCGGGTCTGGGCGAGTGCGCCTGGGGCTCTGTGCCCCACGCCCCAAACTTCCCCGAGCTGGCTCCCCAGGACTCACCGGGCGGTGCCTCCAGGGCACGGCTCCTCTCTCCTTCCGCCGCCGGCCGGCTCGGGCTCGGGCTGAAGCCGGCTCGGCGGGCTCGGGCTCGGCTCCGGCGTGGGGCGGGGCTGGACCGGGCCCGCCCCCGCCCCTCGGGCTCCGGAAACCTCCTCCCGCCTTAACTCTGCACGTGCCGTGGCCGGAGCCCGGCGCGCCGGTGCACGGTCGCGCCCAGACAGACGCATGGGCAGGTCGCCTGGGCCTGCGGGATCTGCGGAGACCAGGCCGGGCCGCGGCGCGGTCTGCGGAGCGGGCGTCCTGAGCCAGGTGACCCGGGGTCTAGGGGCTGGCGGCCGCCCATCGGCCGAGCTCGAGGACCTGGCCACGGGCTGGGCGGAGGCGCCCCCTGCAGGCCACTCAGGGCGTGGCCAGGGCGGCGCGGCGCGGCGCTCACCTGCTGTGCACGTTGAAAACCGACCCGAGGGGATGGAGGGCCTGGGGGCCTTCCGCGACCCGGTGAGGCCAGGTCTTGGGTCGCTCTGAGCAGGAGATAGGCCAGAAGAGGCAGAGGCCAGGACTCCTCCCGCCAGGCCTAAGGCTGGGGCCACTCGGCCCGAGGTGACTTGTCACTGTCCATCTTCATGGTCCAGGGCTTGCCTCCAGCCAATTCTGGGGTCAGGAGAGGCAGTTGGTGGGCAAGGACCCACTTTGACTCACCTGGCCCAGCAAGTCACAGAGTGTTCAATGTATGAGCCGAATCTCTGAGCTGGGGTTGTGTAGGTCAGCGCCTTTCCCTCACCTGCAGGAGCAGGTCCTTGCAATTGTCATGGCTCATGCTGTCCCCCTCAAGTGTGTGTGTGGGGGGTGTATTACTGGGGTCGGATCCAGAGGCACTCTAGAGCTCTGTCTTGCTCTCTGAGTTTTGATTTTGAGGCAGGCCCTCCCTGAGTTGCTGAGTGGCTGGCACTTGTGATTCTCCTGCCTCAGCTTGCTGAGCAGCTGGGATTGCAGATGTGCGCCAGAGCACTGCGATTGTGTTCCAGTGTGGTGCTTTCTCTCAAGCAGGCCGGGAGACAGACACAGTGCATATAGTTAACGTGGGAATTGAAGCCTGGGGCAGCAGCAGAGGGGCCTCAGGAGACAGGGAGAGCGACCAGGCGGAGGGCTGCGTAGCAGCGCCACCCAGCATCCTGCTGGGGACCCCGGGAGCCAGTGGAGAACAGGGTTCCCACATTGCAAGACCCTGACAGGGGGCCGAGCTCGGCATTCGCACACCTCCATAGGTCACGGTGGAGAACTGTTCAGTCAGGGGACTTCCAAGCCCTGGCCTGCCCAGATGGGCGGTAGGCTCTTCCCCTTGCCTTCAGCCCGTCCAGGGGCTGACAGTTGGAGTCAGAGGGCTGCACAGAAGGGGGATTCAAGGCTGGTTGCCCAGAATGCACAGAGGATTAGAAGGCACCTATCCCTCCACCCCACTCATCCCAACCTGCTCCCCTGGGCACACTGCCCTAAGACCTCCCCTTCACCACAGACCCTCCCTCCTCTCCAGCAGTTGACTTCTTTTTTCTTTTTTTTTTTTTTTTCATGTTCGGTACTGAGGATTGAACCCAGGGGCATTCTATCTCTGAGCTACACCCCCCCAGCTCTATTTTATTTTATTTTATTTATTTTGAAACAAGGTCTCACTAACAGAATGCCTTACTAAGTTGCTGAAGCTGGCTGCAAACCTGTGATCCTCCTATCTTAGCCTCCCAAATACTGGGATTACGAGCTTGTGCCACCACAGCTAGCTGCAATTAAGTATTTTTAAGCTGCCTGCCTTTAGATCCCTTCCAGTCCCTCTAGTCTATCCTTCCTTCCTTTTTTTTTTTAAAGAGGGGGGACTGGAAATTGTACCCAGAGGCATTCTACCTCCAAGATACACCCCCAGCATTTTTTTTTTCCAGTACTGAGGATGGAACCCAGGGACATTCTACCTCTGAGTTACACCCTCAGCCCTGTTTATTCTTTATTTTGAAACAGGGTCTCACTGAGTTGCAATGGGCCTAAGTAGCTGAAGCTGTCCTCAAACCGCAATCTTCCTGTTTCAGCCTCTCTAATGCTGGGATTACAAGCATGCGCCACCATGCCTGGTCCCCAGCATTTTTAAATTTTTTTTATTTTTGTGTGGATGTGGTAATGGGGATGGAAACCAAAGGCCATCTATCTCTGGGCTACGTTTCCAGACCTATTTTATATTTTGTTTGGAAACGGACTCACTAAGTTGCTGAGAGCCTCACTAAGTAGCTGAGGCTGGCTTCAAACCTGTGCGATCCTCCTGTCTCAGCCTCCCAAGTACTAGGATTACAAGTGTGCCCCACCACGCCCGGCTTTAGCTTTTTTTTTTTTTTTTTTTTTAATGGTACTAGGAATGGAACCCAGGAGTATTCTACCTCCAAGCTACCTCCCAGCCCTATTTTTCATTCTTTATTTTGAAACAGAGTCACTGAGTTGTTGAGGATGTCTGCAAACCGCGATCATCCTGTCTCAGCCTCCCATATGCTGGGATTCCTTTTTTTTAAAACAGTTTTTCTAGGTGCTGAGGGTTTTGCTAAATTGCTGAGAATAGCCTTGAATCTGTGATTCCCACTTCTCCTGTCTCATCCTCCTAAATACAGGGATCGCAGGTGTACACCAACTTCAGTCAAATTCTTGAAACCATCTGCCCTCATAGGCTTCCCTGCCTTTGTTTGTTGCCACGCCGTCCCCAAAAACGCTGTTGAGAAGCCATTATAAAGCTGGGCGTGGTGGTGCATGCTTTGGGGGGGGGGGGCTGAGACCAGAGAAGAGCAGGTTTGAGGACAGCCTCAGCAAGTAATGAGACGCTCATCAACCTAGCCAGGCTCTCTTAACTAATAAGAAATAAAATTGGAGTCGGGTGTGGTGGTGCACACTTGTAATCCCAGCATTTGGAAGGCTGAGACAGGAGGATAACGGTTTGCAGACAGCCTCAGTTACTTAGTGAGGCCATTTGCAACTCAGTGCGACCCTGTTTCAAAATAAAGAATAAAAAAAAATAGGGCTGCGGTGTCTCTCAGAGGCAGAATGCCCTGGGCTCCATCCCCAGTACTGCAAAAATAAAATAAAATAGGTCTGGGGTGTAGCTAGAGGGTAGAATTCCCCTGGGTTCAATTTTCAGTACCACAAATAAAAGTCATTATAAGCCAGGCATGGTGCTGCATGCCTGTTATCCTGGTATTAGGAAGACTCAGCCAGGAGAATTTTAAGTTTGAATTCAGTCTCAAAAACTTCCTGCGGCTGGTAGCAACTTAATGAGACTCTGTTTCAAAATAAAAATAGGAAGCCAGGTGTGGTGGTACACGTTTGTAATCCCAGCATTCAGGAGGCTGGGACCAGAGGATCATAGTTTGCAGACAGCCTCAGCTACTTAGTGAGGCCCTCTGAAACTCAGAGAGACCCTGTTTCAAAATAAAAAATAAAATATAGGGCTGGAAATGTAGCTTGGAAGTAGAATGTCCCTGGGTTCCATCCCCAGTACTAAAAAAAAATAAAATAAGAAAGAAAGAAGGAAAAGGAGGAGGAGGAGGAGAAGGAGGAAAAGGAAGAGGAAGAAGGAGGTGGAGGAGATGGAGAAGAAGAAGAAGAAGAAGAAGAAGAAGAAGAAGAAGAAGAAGAAGAAGAAGAAGAAGGAGGAGGAGGAGGAGGAGGAGGAGGAGGAGGAGGAGGCGGCATCTGTTTGCATAGTGCTGGCCATTCACACACAGAGCCAGAAGTTTTTGCAAGGCAGCTAGGAGAGAAGTAGAGGTTGGGTTAATCCTGGACCTGAACAGCCAACTCTGACCTTCAACCACAGATAGGGCCAGAAATAAGGCTCAATCATAGATGGAGTTTGACTGTTCTGAATTAGCACTTCCTGAAGGCAGCCCATGGGACTCTGGCCCACAGATCCCCACCTTTACCTTCTATCAGAACATGGGGTAGAAGCACTGAACCCAGAAAGAAGAGATTTTACAGTTCCTGTTGGACATCTTGGCCATGCCTTAAGGCACTGAGGCCCTTACTAAGCCTCAATGCTGAGCCCCTGAGAAGCTAAGGAGCACGAAGGGAGGCCTAGGGTAATGCTTAATGGAGTGGACGCTTGACTGACAGTGTCTGGACCCCTCTGTACAGGCAGGGAAATGTACAGCAGCCAGAAGATTCCGAAGTCATATGGGAAAGGAGGAGGACTGGTGTCTAGTTCCTAAGTGAGGTATCCAGCCACCTTCTTTTTTTTTTTTTTTTTTTTTGGTGGGGTTCCTGGGAAGCCCTTCTACCTCTGGGCTACACTCCCAGACCTATCTTATATTTTATTTGGAAACGGGCTTTTAAGCCAGCTGAGGCTGGCCTCGAACATGCCTAATCCTCCTGTCTCCGCCTCCCAAGCACGGGGATTACAAGCTTCTGCCACCACGCCCGGCTCCACCCACCTTCTTTTGACTAATAGACTACTACCCGCCCCCAACTCTCACCTGTAAGAGTTGTGGTAGTATTTCTGCCTCTGACTCAGGCTCTGACCCACCCTCGAGAAAATGCCCCCACTACCTTATCCATGAAATCGGAGCTCCATGTTGGCTCCTAACCTGGATTTGGGGGCTCCTGACAAGTGGAGCCTTTGATCAGGGCTGTGGAGACAATTCTGACCCTTCATGTGAAGTCACACGCCCCTAGTGTTAATTTTGATCTGTGTCCTCTAATTTGGTGCTCCCAGGGGCCACCACCCATCTGCTGGCTAAGGTACCCCTTAGGCAAAAGGACAGGGGTTCTGGGTAGTGTTAACCCTGGAGCTGGGACTTGGTGCCCCTGAGGGGCTGAGGCTGGGCGAAGGGCGCTCTCCTACATCTGCGCACACAGGCCTGGGCAATTGTATTCAAAACCCCAGTGGCATCTACTGTGGCTTAGGCTGGTCACAACAGCTTGGGCACCTGTGTGGCACTTGTGATGACTTGAGCGCACTAGTCTTTCCTGTGCTATGCGGTGGGCACCATTCCCAAGAAGAGAGATGGGCCTGTTGTTCCCAGAGAAGGTTCGGTGTTGCCCAGTCAGGGAACACACCTCACTGGGTCAGGAGCGGGCCCTGTCAGCCTGGAGGAGGACGAGAGTGCGGAGAATGGTCTGGCCCTCGCCAGGAGCCCCTCGCAGTATCGCTGCACTGAGGGGCCAGCGCCTCATAGTCCAGCGAGTCAGGCCAGGGCGCGCCTCAAGGCCAGGGCGCACCACGGCCACCACCTCCAGGCAGCCTTCCCTGGTACCCCTTCCGCCTCGCCCCCAGACTTTGGAGAGAAATGGGGCCTGGGTCAAGGGTCACGGGGCGGGCCAGGGCCCGGAAGCGGAAGCGCGGTGCACTTCCGGCGCGCAGCGGGCGGCCATGTTGGAACGGCGGAGGCGGCGCAGAGGCGCGTCCTGGGTCCCCGCGGCGGCGCCGGTAGGTTGGAGCCGCGGGCCGGGCCGCGCCGGGAGGCCGCCGGCGGGGCGGCGGGGCGGGGGGCGGGGGCCGGGGCGGCTCGGCCGGGACCCCGCCCCACCCCCACCCAGGGACCCCGCCCCGGGCGGCGCGTTGGGCGGCGGGCGACCGGCCTGCGCTGCTGCTCTGACCCCCGCCTCCCTCCCGTGGTTCGGGCCCGGGGACGCCGACTCCCGGCCCGAGGTCCCCGACTGCCCCTGGCCCTAGTCCGCCCGGATGGCGCCTCTCCCGGCCCCAGTCTTCGGTCAGCTTCCCCTGCTGGCCTTCGAGGCACGTGAGAAGGCAAATCGGAGGCCCGGCTGCTCCCGAAGCCTCCTGAAAGCCGAGAAGACCCCTCCCGAGGGCTCACGTGACCTGGGCAAACGGCCCCGGGTCACCCCAGATCTGCGCCGGGGGTGTAGGTAGGAAGTAGGCCCCTCCATAGTCATATCCCGGGGACGACCTCACCCCCAAGAAAATAAATAAATGAAAGAACTGAAGTCATGTGCAAGGGTTGTGCTTGTAGAGCGGCCTCAGGGGAGGCCAAGGGCCTCAGACACCTGAGGATCCAAGAATGTTTCCAAACAAAGAGCCCCAGGGCACTTCCTCCTGGGGATTGCGGAGACCTCGTCTGCTCCCTAAGGGCCGCGGGAGCCAGCTGCACAGATGGGTCCAAGCTCCAGGGACCCGCATGATCCCAGCTGATCTTTTAATGCTCCAGTGCGGCTGGGGAGCTGCCGCTTGGCCCTGTGAACCCGCAAGTGCTGGGTTGGGTGCTAGATAGTAGCCATGATTTATGGCCACAGTTTCTCCAAAGAAGCCTGGGACAACTTGAGTGTCCCCAGACAGCTCCCATCTGTTCACCACTGAGGTACACCGGCCTTCGCCCGTTTAGAACAGCCAAGACTGGTTGTCCTTGCGGCTCAGCATCGTAGCTTTGCCTCCCGCTGTCATCAGACCTTGGGCTTGTGGTCTGGCTGCCTGGTGGCACAGAGATGTAATTTGCACCGACTACTCATCAGCCTTATAGTTTCTGTTGAAGAATTTGGCTCTTCCCAGACTGGTCTCCATGGCTCTAGAGCTAGGAATTGGGCTGTCAAGGGGCCTGCCTAGAGATTGTGAGAGCAGAACCTCTAGTGGGCAGGAAGATCATCCCTGACACCCCCTCATCAGACTCTAGCAGCTGGAGGAACAGAGGTGGGCCTAGATACTGATTGTAAGTCAGGGGCTTCTGACCAGTATTCAGAGCTCTTTATTTCCCACCCGTAGCCTGTTTTTCCAGCTAGACCCTGGTCCTAACCCTACAGTATACACCAGAATGGTTTATACTGTGTGTGTGTGTGTGTGTGTGTGTGTGTGTGTGTGTGTGTGTCTTGAACCCAGGGCCATTTCACCTCCGAGCTACACCCCCTGCCCTATTTTTTATTCTGTATTTTGAGACAGGGTCTCACTCATAGGGCCCCACTGAGTAGGTGAGGCCTTCCACAAACTGTGATCCTCGGGTCTTAGCCTCCCGAATGCTGGGATTACATGTGTACGCCTGCCACCACACCGGGCTTTGCTTTTCACTTTTTATATTTGATTTTTAATTTTTTTTAGGAGGTGGTACTGGGGATTGAACCCAGGAGCATTCTACCTCTGAGCTCCATCCCCACACCACCCCCTTTCGTGTGTGTGTTTCTGGAGATTGAACCCAGGGACATTCTAACTCTGTGCTACATCCCAGCCCAATTTTTTTTATTCTTTTTTTTTTTTTTTTTTTTTTTGTGGTGGTGGTACTGGGGTTCCTGGAAACCCTTCTACCTCCGGGCTACACTCCCAGAACCATTTTGTATTGTTTATTTGGAAACAGAGTCTCTTAAGCCAGTGAGGCTGGCTTCGAACCAGTGCGATCCTCCTGTCTCAGCCTCCCAAGCGCAGGGATTACAAGCGTGTGCCACCACGGCCGGCTTTTTATTCTTTATTTTGAAGTAGGTTCTCGACAAGTTGCAGAGAGCCTCACTAAGTAGCTGCAGCTGGCTACGAAACCGGGGTCCTCCTGTCTCAGGCTCCCAAGTGCTGGGATTCCAAGTGTGCACCACCCTTCCTAGCCTTCTGTTTTGTGTTTAAAGCAGGGTTTATCTAGGTTGCTGAGAGTCTCAGTACTTGCTGAAGCTGGCTGCAAACTTGCGATCCTCCTGACTCAGCCTCCCAAGTGCTAGGATTACAGGTGTGTGCCACTGTGCCCAGCTACCTGTTCTTTTTCACTCCATCACTCATCCCAGCTGGTATTGGCTCCCTGGGAACCCTTTCCTGACACCATGAACCCCCAAGCGTCTTGATGATGGCTTTGCCTTGCCTTTGGACTCGGCTCATTGAGAATATTGTCTTTCCACGGCTGAATGTAATTAGTAGCTTTTTGACATCCAAAAATAGATTTAATAAGAACTGGGAGTGCAGCTCAGTAGTCGACACTTGTCTACCACGTGCACAGTCATGGGTTCTCTCTGGCCCCAGGACCCCTTTCCCCCCAAAAAAAAAGGGAAGAAAAGAAAGACTTGCCGGGCGTGGTGGCGCACGCTTGTAATCCCAGCATTCGGGAGGCTGAGACCTGGAGGATCGCGGTTCGCGGACAGCCTCAGCTACTTAGTGAGGCCCTCTGCAACTCAGTGAGACCCGGTTTCAAAATAATAAAAAAAAAAATAGGGCAGGGGGTGTAGCCCGGAGGTCAAATGCCCCTGGGTTCCATCCCCAGACCTGCAAAAAAAAAAAAAGAAAGACTTAAGCTCAGCTGCTTGGGAGGCTGAAGTGGAGGATTCCTTAAGCCCATGATTTCAAGACCAGCTTAGGCAACATAGCCAGATCCTGCTTCAAAAGAAGGTGGAAAAGCCAGGTGTAGTGGCGCACGCTTGTCATCCCAGTACTTGGGAGGCTGGGACAGTTCATGGCCAGCCTCGGCTACTTAGTGAGGCCCTCTGTAACTTAGTGAGACTGTTTCAAAGTAAAGAATAAAAAAATAAGGCTGGGGGTGTACCTTGGAGGTAGAATGCCCCTGGGTTCAGTCCATAGTACCACACCAACCCACAAAGGTAGGGGCTAGCCCTGCTTGGTAGCACACACCTAAAGTCCCAGTATTTGGGAGACTGAGACAGGAGGATTGCATGTTTAAGGCCAGCCTTAGCTACTTAGCAAGACCCTGTTTCAAGATAAAAAGGGCTAGGGGTAAGCCGGGCTTGGTGGCGCACACTTGTAATTCCAGTATTTGGGAGGCTGACAGGAGGATTGTAGTTTGTGGACAGCCTCAGCTACTTAATGAGGCTCTTTGCAACTCATTGACACCCTGTTTCAAAATAAAGAATTTTAAAAAATAGGGCTGGGGGTATAGCTTGGAGGTAGAATGCCCCTAGGTTCCATCCTTAGTGACCCTCCCCCCCCAAAAAAAAAAAAAAAGAGCTAGGGGTATACCTTGAAGGTAGAATTCTCCTGAGTTGACTCCCCAGTACCTAAGTAAATATAGATAAATAACAATAAATACAGAATTGAACTAAAATGAATTAGATTTAAATTTTTCTAAGGCCCCAGCTGCAGGTTGAGTATCTTTGAAGTTAAGTGGTCTTTAAAGGAAATGCCTAATTCATACCCACCCTAGTATGACAGGGTCATGAAACTAGGGGTATTCTTGTTTTTGTTTTGGTTTGGTGGTACTGGGGGGTGGAACCCAGGGGCTTTCTACCTCCAGGTTATACTCCCAGATCTATTTTTTTCTATTTTATTTGGAAACAGTCTCACTAAGTTGCTGAGAGCCTCCCTAAGTAGCTGAGGCTGGCTTTGAACCTGTGCGATCCTCCTGTCTCTGCCTCCCAAGCCTGGGGATTACGGCGTGCACCACCACGCCCGGCTGAGACGAGGGTTTTACCCCAGGAGTAATCAGTCTGGCTAGGCCCCTCAGCCTCAGGACAGGGCCCTAACTCACTCACCTGCTGCTCTGGCTCCAGATCTTGGTGCCATTCTTACTGACTCTCTTCTTGCCTTGGAGGTGCCAAGTGCTGGCTTGTGGATACCTACGCAGATCTGCAGTGCCTAATGCCATGAGCGTGGTGGTGCAGCATGTGGAGGAAAAGGCTGTGCATTCCTGGTCTCGCATCTCCACGGCAGGCAAGAAGGCCCTGGAAGAGGCGCTGCTTGTCTTCAATCCCATGAGCCAGGATCTCAGCGCCACGGAGGCCCAGCTTGTGGCCTTCCTGCAGGGCCTGCGAGATGATGGCTTCCAGCCTACCATTCTGCGCAGCGGGGATGTCTATGGCTACAGTTCATGCACAGCCAGCCCCCCGAGCCAGACGAAGCTACAGGCTCGGGCCCCCACCCCAGCCGCCACGTCACCTCCAGCCAGTGCTCCCCGAACTGCCTTGCAGCTGCCCACAGGCCGGGCTACACTGCTCCCCGTGCCATTGTCCAGCAGATTGGCCAAAGGGCATGCACCCACCCTCGCCAAGCATGCTACCACCAACCTGCTGCTGAGCTCTCTGAAGCAGTCAAGTGCCAGCCGTGCCAGGGGCGCAACAGTGGGCTTCCCTGCTCACCTCTACCCAGGTGTCTACCCTGCCATGAGGCTTTCTGTTGTCCTTGAGGCCCTGGTTCCACTCAAGACTCCCATGCCCTGCTTGGGTGCTAAGCACAAGGCACAGTCGCTAAAGCTCTCACTTACAGACTCTCCCCTGAGGCTGCGAAAAGATTCAGGGAAAGGTCCAGGGAACCCGCAGCCCAAAGTTCCCAGAAAAAACACAAGCAAAGGCCCCAAGTGTCTGACTCGCCAAGGCCCTGGGGCTGGACCCCACAGCAAGACCTGTAGAGTCACTGGTCCCCTCAGTGGCCTGCAAGTGAAAGGGGCCACCAAAACTGCCCAGTCCAAGGCAGCCCAAACACTGGCCAGAGCTGCTGATGTCCACACTGGCGTGGCTCGAACACAGGCCAAAGCAGCCAAGGCTAAGACGTCCAGGGCCAAGGCGCAGGCCAAAGCCATGGCGGCCAGGGCCAAAGTGGCGCGGGCCAGGGCCAGGCCGGCCAAGGCCAAAGCAGCGCCGGCCAAGGCCAAGATGGCTTGGATCCAGCCTAGGGGCAGGGGCAGGCCAAAGGGATCTGTTCAGGCCAGGACTGCAAGGAAGCGCCAGAAAAGCCACTCTGAGACTGTGGGGCAGAAGAGGAAAAGGGCTGAGGAGACGAAGGACCTTCTTCCCAAGAAGAAAACACGGCTTGGCCCACAATCTCCTAAGACCTGGCTGGAGCCCGGGACAGCAAAGCTGCTGAAGTTCCGAGCTATAAAGGTAGACAGGCAGTCCTCAGATGATGAGGTGCGACAGCGGGCCCAGCAGATCCTCCGTGTGAACCTGTCTCCTATCATATGGCTCCAGCCGTTGCCGTACTCGACATCCTGACTCCTGTGGCAGTGTTTGGGGAAACAGCCCGGCGGCCTGTGTGGCCAACGGCACAGTGCCATGCCTTGACTCTGGGACTGGACTCTGGGTACCTCTCCAGGGCCCTGGAGGCCCGCAGTCTCCTTTCCAGAACTGGAGGATTGGTGGGGGGGGGCGGGAGGGGTGTTCTCCTGGCAATGCACTGTGATCTGTTCTTCAAGTTGTATGTCCATTGGTCCATCTATCACGTTTTCTACCTTTCCACCTTCCAGTCTCCCTGCCCACCCTCCATAGTCTTTTTTTTTGTATATAGCTGCAGGCAGGCCAGCTTGAGCATGGAGGGAAAGTGGCCACAGGCCGACAGAGGGTCCTAGCCTGGGACAGGCCACCCGTTGGGGGGGTGGCAGCTTCCAGGCTCCTCTGGAGAGAAGAGCAGAAACTCAGGTGCAGGCCTCTGGTATGTGAGAGACTCCCTGAGGTCAGAGGCAGAGCCAGTATGCATCAAGACGCCCAGTTCTAAGCCAGCTCAGTATGAGCCTTGAAGCCAGCAGGGTTTCCGGCCAGGGAAAGGAGATTCTTTCCTGGGGCCAAGCTATGTGCTCCACCAGTTCTGGCCTCAGGATTGTCTGGGATGAGCCAGGCCTAAAGGAGTTGAGTTGCCTTGGTGAGAGAGCGACAAGCCTCTGTAGGCAGCAGGGACTGGGCATTGAGTTAGGATCACAGAGCCTGCCTTCGCTCTGCAGAGTTTTCCTTGGTTGGGGAGGATACTTGTAGCAGAGCCAAGGGGATTTCCACCTCTGCCTGGTCAGCAGTGCTTTTGCCGGGATTCCCAGTGTTCCATCTCCCAGGTCCAGTTTCCTTACGCTCCCAATGTAGGCCCATATGTTCCAGACACTTGGTGTATCTAGCTTTAGAGAAGGGACCGGGTCCTGAATGGAACCAGCTGCCCTGCCCTTCTGTAGCCTGTCCCTTGTGTCCAAGGCTCAAGGGTAGCAACGGGGACCTATAGGAAGTAGACACGTTCCCCGGAGGTACCTGGAGACAGCCTTTCCTTTCAGGGCTGGGAGTAGGAGCATCATTGGAATCAGAACATCTCTGCCTCTAGTTTTATTGGCCCCACAGGTACCAGCTACCCTGAGTGGTAGACTTCTGGAGAAGCTATGCGTGTTTCTGGGTGCTCCCCTCCCCATTTCTTCTGTTTCTGGTCACAGTGACATAGGGCCACTCCTCAGGACAGCCCAGCTGGGCCCTCCCTCGGGGAACCATCCTCCCTCAGTCCTAATTCCAACAACCAAGACTCAGCAGGGTTGCTCCTCTTCAGTTTTGCTGCTGCTGTGGCCAGTGGTAAGAGGCTGGCTTTTTCCCAGAGAGCCAGCCAAAGAGGGAGGAGAAACTCTAACCCTCCTGGCTAGGGTGTGATGGGAGTATCCCAGGGATCTCTGCTCACCACCTCCTCCCCGTTGGGCTGCTAGAGCAACTGCCCAGGAGAGTCAGCTGTTCTTTCCTCCCTTGGCTGTTCAAGTGGCAGTTGCAACCTGCCTACTGGAACCTGTCTTGATTATAACCGCCTCAAGCTTCTTCCAACCACGGCCTCCCCAGCCTGCACCAGCCCTACTGAGTGTGAGCCACCGTTGTTGGGGGCTGGCGGGAACAGCCTGTGCCATGCAGCTCTTGAGTGCGGCTGACCTGCGCGGCTCACCAGTCAGTCTCCTTGAGCCTTCCCTGGGACTCTCAGAATGCGGCTTTCTGGTCCCAGGAGGCCATGACCGAGGATGTGGTCAGCTAGCATGGCCATGGCAGCAGCAAGATCTGGGGGAGGCAGAGAAGTGAGGGTGCTGGCCCGGCTAGGTACTGGAGCGTGGGGCAAAGCCTGTTGGCTTGGGCTGGCCCTTGCAGCTGGAGGTACTGAGACTGCAGCCGCCCAGCTGGATCCAGAGGGTGTCTGCTGCCTCACCCGCCTCATTGTAACTCCAGGTGGTCCCAGGTCTCAGCCTGAAGACTCATCACCAAGCACTGACCCTGGGCCTCCCTGTCGGTGGTCACCAATGATGCTCACCCTGGCAGCCCACGAGTTCTTTCCTGTCCCTGGATACCACCCAGCAGCTTGCTCCTTGAGCCCTCCAGACCATAGCCCAGGACGTTGTCCACAACTACTTGCATGCTTGTCCAGGAAACCTGCCCCTGGCCACAGGGTCCATGATGTCTGTGGAGGGTGAGGTGAGGCCCAGAGAAAGGTGTGTGGCGGGAGTCAGGCCTAGGTTGAAACCAGAGGTTAAAGCTTTTTTTTTTTTTTTTTTTTTTTTTTTTTTTTTTTTTGCAGTCCTGGGGATGGAACCCAGAGCCATTGTACCTCTGAACTACATCCCCACCCCTATTTTTTATTTATTCTGAAACAGGGTCTCACTGAGTTGCAAAGGGCCTCCCTAAGTGAGGCTGTTCATGAACCGCGATCCTGGGATTACAAGTGTGCACCACCATGCCCGGCTAGCTTACTTTTCTCAGGCAATTTTCAAATGTGCTCGCTTCGGCAGCACATATACTAAAATTGGGACCATGCAAAGAAGATTAGCATGGCCCCTGCGCAAGGATGACACGCAAATTCATGAAGCGTTCCATTAAAAAAAAAAGTTCCAGACCCAGCCCTTCCAATGGAGGACCCAAATATCCCTGAGGCTCAGGTGACTGTCCCCACGGCCAGCCCTGTACCACTGGGAATGGCAGGACAAGCCAGCTACTCACTGGCAGGAGGCAGAGGTGGGCAGCCAGGCCAGCCAGCTGTTTCCCAGCATCCTTTCCTAGATCCACCCAGCAGGTCCTTCATGGTGACATCGAGTCTGCTTCCTTGTGTCCAGTGCCTAGGGAGCTGTCTGCATCTGTCCCTTGTCCCATCACGGGACCCCTTTGAACATCTGAACTTGATGGTACTTTGTCACTGTCCCCGTTGTGGTCCCTGTTGTCCCTATCTCTGCCTATGTAACTCCCTGTCATGGTCCTCTCGTTGCCTGCCCCCTTGACCCATCACCTTGGCCTCAGCACCCCTTATCCTTGCAGCCACCTCCAGGCTGTGCCCCTTGTAAATAAGTCTGGTTAAAGGACTGGAGAGCTAACCATAACATGCAGGCCTTTACGGCAGGACCAACGGTAACTGCCGTTTCTCTACATGCAGTGGGCACTGCTTTGCCCACTCTGACTTCAGTTATCACTAATGAGCCCTCATAAGAGGTCAGCAAGCTACAGTTGCCTTTGCCTCTGATCAGGAAATGGGAGGCCTACGGAGGAGCTAGCCTCTGCTTAGTAACTGACTTAAGGCAAAGCAGAAGAACCACGGACCCATCCCATCTGTCCACAAAGAAGAACCATGGGGCCCAGCGTGGTGATGCACGCTTATAATCCCAGTACTCGGGAGGCTGAGATGGGTGAATTGCAGTTTGCAGCCAGCCTCAGCTACTTAGGCCTTGTGCAATTTAGTAAGACCCTGTTTCCAAATAATAAAAAAGTAGAGTGGGGGTGTGGCTTTGAGGTAGAATGCCCTGGGGTTTGATCTCTAGTACCACCCCCAAAAAAAACCACCGTGGACCCATTCCAGTGCCCATCTGAGGAGGGCTCATTGAGCCCCACCCTTTTCAGACATCTGGGCAACATTTGATGGGGGACAAAGCCAGGCAGATCTTGGAGCTGGCACTGAAGACGGTTGATAAGTTAACTGACAAACCAGTAACCTACATGGTGCAGTCTGCGGCGCAGATTCCTAGTTTGGGCTGAGGAATGGAATTCTTTGCACTTGGGGTTTCAGGTTTCAGATACCTGGCTTCAGATACCTGGCTATGCCAGAATGAGGTGTCCAGGAAGTGAGCTCAGGAGCGACATCAGGCCTGGAGGAGGAATCCTCAGTGTAGAAATGCGGTTATTGCCACGGGGGAGGCCGTGGCACCCACGGGGGAGCAGGGATGGACGAGGGAGTCCCATGGCACGGGTGTTGCAGAGTGGCTGCAAGGGTGTGGACAGGTGTCTGCCTGCTATGGCATGAGGCACTCCAGCCATTCACAGGCTGAGGACCAAGGCTCTTGAGGCGTGACCTGTGTCCCCCAGCACCGAGGGGGTGACTAGCCTCAGTTGAGCTTCTCCAGACTGCACACGGTGGGTGCGAGGCACCTGGAGGGACTCCAGGGTGCCCCTTTTCCTACTCTCCCCTCTGTGAGCTCCAGGCCACAGCTACTTTCCTAGGTTTGGCTGTGCCTCTTAGTGCAGCCCTGCACCGGGCCCAGCCTACATGGAAGGCATAGGAAGAACTGGAATGGCCTGGTAAGCTGGGGACCAGGAGAGCAGACCCAGCCCTCTTCCTCCCTGCTAGGTCTCCTGCCACCACCTCGCTGGTGCTCACCGTGAGGGCTGCCAGGACCTGGCCCTGGCCCACCCGGAGTGCGGATAGAGGCCCAGCCCTACTGCCTGCCAGACCAGCCTTGGGTCAGCCCACCCATAGCGGCTTCATTTGTCCTGCCCAGAATGTGTGTGCCACGGCATGCCACAGTCCGTTGTCCGGCAGTGTGAGTAGAGGGGGTTTGATTCATGTCAGCACAACTGGATGCCACTGTCTACGCTGCTGGACCTTCTTCCATGGCAATCCCAAGGAGGAGCCTTGTTCCACTTGCGCCTACAGATATGAGTCTTCCAAACTCCAATCCCAACCCTGACTCTTGGGTTCCAGGGTGACCTTTAACCTGATTGCATCCTTAACCTCTGACCCCTGATCCAGTCTGACTGTGGCCCTTGAGGTGCCATGGGAAGGAAGGAGACCCTCCTTTCTGGGCACCGTCCTCCTCTCCTTTTCTCTGCAAAGTCCACATTAGGGGCCAGCACTATCCCTCCTGCCAGCCTGGTCACCATGGCTCCCTGCATACATAGCCCTCAGGGTGGACACTACACACATGTCCTTATCTATTTGCTGCCATTCACCAGCCTGATAACACATAGCCCACAGCAGTGCCATTAGAACCTGAGTGCCCAGGCCGTAGCAGGTGTAGCTGGGTCCTGGCATTCAGGCCTGTGATTTTTTTTTTTTAAATGCTGGGAACTGAACCCAGAGACATTCCGCCTCTGAGCTATGTCCCCAGCCCTATTTTGTTTTTTGTTTTGAAACAGGACCTTACTAAGTTGTTGAGGCTGGTTTGAACCTGCAGTCCTCCTGTCATGGCCTCCCAGGGATTACAGGCTTGCACCACTGCACCTGCTCAGTCTGGTCACCATGGATATCTAAGAGAATCCAAGGCAGGAAGAAGTCAAGGCCCCGCTCTTGGAGTGCCAGAGAGGGAATGAGTGGACAGAGAAGTATTTGGAGGAAGAGGCCGAGCACAGCTGTGAAGGTTGAGCAGTTAAGTGGTTGGTGGACATGGGTGAAGGCTTCATGACTTGGATGCAGCTTAATCATTCCCAGAACATCTGGCTGTCAAGCTGTCTTCAGTGGCAGTGTGGCCCTTGGTAGAATTATTTATATATTTATTTTTTTTTTATTTATTGGCAGTACTGGGCATGGAAGCCAGGGGCATTCTACCTCCAAGCTACACCCCAGCCCTACTTTTTATTCTTTATTTTGAAACAGGGTCTCACTGATTTGCAAAGGGCCTTGCTAAGTAGAAGCTGAGGCTGTCCTAGAACCATGATCCTCCTGTCTCGGCTTCCCAAATGCTGGATTACAAGCATGGTTTTCTCACTGGGGTTCTTGTCTACAAAGAATGACACACAAATAATAGAAAGGTGAATGGAGTGGGGGGTTTATTGTAAAGAAAACACTGGGAGAGCCAGGTGTGGTGGCGCACGCTTGTCATCCCAGCATTCAGGAGGCTGAGACCAGAGGATCGCGGTTTGCAGACAGCCTCAGCTACTTAGTGAGGCCCTCTGCAACTCAGTGAGACCCTGTTTCAAAATAAAGAATAAAAAATAGGGCAGGGGTGTAGCTCAGAGGTAAAATGCCCTGGGTTCCATCTCCAGGCCTGCAAAAAAAAAAAAAAAAAAAGAAAGAAAAAACACCGGGGGAGGCAGGTGTGGTGGCGTACACTTGTGATCCCAGGACTCAGAAGGTTGAGACAGGAGGATCACAGGTTTGTGGACAGCCTCAGCTACTTAGGCCTCCACAACTTTGTGAGACCCTGTTTCAAAATAAAGAATTAGCCGGGTGTAGTGGTGCACCCTTGTAATCCCAGCATTGGGGAGCTGAGACTGGAGGATCGCACAGCCTCAGCTACTTAGTGAGGCCCTCTGCAACTTAGTGAGATCCTGTTTCAAAATAAAGAATAAAAAATAGGGCAGGGGATGTAGCTTGGAGGTCAAATGCCCCTGGGTTCCATCACTAGACCCAAAAAATATAAAGAAAGATAGATAGAGATAGATAGGGCTGGGGGTGAATCTCGGAGGTAGAATGCCCCTGGATTCCATCCCCAGCACCACAAACACGCACACAAAAGAGAAAGAGAACAGAACAAGAGAAAAGAGGTGGAGCGTTCTGTGGGCAGTGGGGCCTGGAGTCAGCAGCTACCTTCGGGACCCCACTCAGGAGGATCCCAGGCCATGCAGCCAACTGCAAACTGCCTTCTCCCCAGGTCCGGGCAATCTACCTAGAGAGGTGCAGGCGGGCGCCACGGCGGCCTCCATGTCTGCAGTGTCTTCTGGGTCTACCCAGGAGTTGCCCTGGCCGAGTGCCGCCAGTTACTGCTTTCTCTCAAAGCTCCTGAAAGGGAGGGCTCCCCGGAGTGGCGACCATTGAGAGAGGCTCCTCTAGGGGCTTATATGCTTCTCCGAGTTTCCTTTCCCATTTGGGGTCCCAGAGGCAGCTTCCTGGGGCTTAGATTGTGTTCTTTTTGTGTCTCCTTCTTCCAGCTGCAATCCCAGCTGCTGTTTCCTGGAATGTGCTGGAATTGCTTATCAGTAGGAACAACTGGAGTTTTGTAGAGCTCTGGTCACTC
The DNA here is from genome assembly GCF_963383645.1 of Muscardinus avellanarius. Lineage (NCBI taxonomy): Eukaryota > Metazoa > Chordata > Mammalia > Rodentia > Gliridae > Muscardinus > Muscardinus avellanarius. The sequence continues at coordinate 141,812,114 of NC_137790.1, forward strand.
TCGGGAGGCTTTTGATCTTGTTGGCCTTTGACGTTTCAGAGGTCTGGTCCTTTCAGAGCTTTGGAAGTTGGTTAGCATCTGTTGTCACTCAGGAAGTTCAGTCTCCCCACCACGGCCTTATCTGCCTACTGCTTTCTGCCTCCTTACTGCCAGGACTGATTTCAGTCAACATGCCAGTTAACAACTATTTTGCAAAATTCCTGGAATTTTAACCTTTGTGTGTGTGTGTGTGGTGGGGGGGTTGTCTGGGGATGGAACCCAGGAGCATTTATCCTCTGAGCCACACCTCCTGCCCTGTTTTTTCTTTATTTTAAAACAGGGTCTCACTGAGTTGCGGAGGACCTCACTAAGTAGCTGAGGCTGTCTGCGAACCGCGATCCTCTTGTCTCAGTTAACCTTTTTTTTTAAAGCCAGCATACCTTTGGGTAGTTGTCTGAGGCAGGGTCGGGGCAGTTAAGGTGGCCAGCATGGAGCTGTTCCTGTGGCCACAGGTGAGGTAGCCTTCCTGTGAGCTCAAATCCAGGGTGCCTTCCCTGCACCAAATGCCCTGAGCCAATATCTCCCAGAGCCAAAGACACCCTCCATTAGGCACAACAGAGCAGCTGGAGGCCAGGAGCTGGCGTGGAGGGTAGGCAGGATCAGAGATGGCCAGTTGAGCCCTGCCCAGGGAGAGCAGGGCCCAGGACCACATGCTGGAGGTTCTGAAAGTGCTGGCTGAGGCGAGAATTCATGCAAGGCTCCAGGGCAAGGGCTGAGGGTGGCAAAGTGAGCCTTGAAGGCCTCAGGACAGTGTTCACAGGTGCCGGGGCTGCTGTGGTTGCTGTACTTCTAGGAGATTCTTGTTTGTTTTGTTGTTGTTTTGTGATATTGGCAATTGGCCCATGGATATTCTACCTCCAAGCTACAACCCCAGCCCTATTTTATTTTTTCTTCTGATGCCAGGGATTGAACCAAGAGGTATTCTACCTCTGAGCTACACCCCCAGCCCTATTTATTTTTTTATTCTTTCCTTTAAAACAAGGTCTCACTAAGTTGCAGAGAGCCTCAACAAGTAGCTGAGGCTCAGCCTCCTAAATACTAGGATTACAAGCGTGTACAACCATGCCCAGCTATTTACCTTTTTTTTTTTTTTTGTACTGGGGATGGAACCCGGGGCATTCTACCTCCGAGATACACCCCCAGCCCTATTTTTATTCTTTATGTTGAAACAGGGTCTCACTGAGTTGCAGAGGTCTTCACTAAGTAGTAGCTGAGGCTGTCAGCAAACCACACACAATCCTCCCATCTCAGCCTCCCAAATGCTGGGATTACAAGTATGCGCCACCACGCCCAGCTCCCAATTTTATGTTTTATTTGGAAACAAGGTCTTGCTAGGTTGATGGAGTCTCACTATTTGCTGAAGCTGTCCTCCGACCTGTGATCCTCCTATCTCAGCTTCCCAAGTACAGGGATCACAGGAGTGCAGCAGCACGCCCTGCATTACTAGCTACTTTTGAGATTCCTCTTTGGAGTGAGTATCTGTTGTCTGATCAACAGACACCTCCTGAGGACAGCGAACAGCGCTCAGGGCAAGGACAGAACACTTGTAAATTCTTCACAGACTTTTGAGCTCAACAGGCCTGAGGGAGGAGTCAAAGTATTGGAAATTTTTTCCATAGGCTTCCATATTAAAGTTACATTTTCAGCCGGGCGTGGTGGCGCATGCTTGTAATCCCAGCACTTGGGAGGCTGAGACAGGAGGATCACACGGGTTCGAAGCCAGCCTCAGCTACTTAGGCTCTCAGCAACTTAGTGAGACCCTGTTTCCAAGTAAAATATTTTAAAAAATAGGTCTGGAAGTATAGCCTGGAGGTAGAAAGCCTCTGGGTTCCACCCCAGTACCACTAAAAAAAGAGAGAGAGAGAAAAAAAAAGTTACATTTTCCTTGATTGATTTTTGTGGTACTGGGGATTAAACCTGGGGCATTTACCTCTGAGGTACACCCCCAGACTTGTTTTTATTTTGAAACGGTGTTGCTAGGTTGATGAGAGACGCTGCTTACACATCTGCGACCCTCTTGTCTCTCTCTGCCTCCCAAGTTGGAATTCCACGCGTACAACACTGCACCCAGCCTCTTCCTATTCATTTTTTTCATCTATCCTACCTCACTAGGTGTAGTCGGGGTCCAGACTCCTGTGGGGATCTGGGACAGTAGTGTCCAGAACAGAAGTATTACGTAGGGTCAGGGTTCATTTTGGGTGGGGGTCAGAGTCAGGATTAGAGTTGAGGGCAGAGTCAGGGTTGTGGTGGAGATGAGGGCCAGGATCAGAGTTCACATCCAGGGGTCAAAGCCTGGCTCAGAAGATCTGCTCTGCGTGGTAGGATTGCCGCCTGGCACAGAATAAGCGGGCCCTGGGCAAGAAGGGGCCACCCCTAGGCATGGGGCCTGGACTACAGAGCTGCCAGAACACACACAGCTGGGCGCCTGTCTGCAAGGACTCTGGGACCAGCTCTCAGTGACTCAGCAGGACCCAGAATCCTCTGTCCTGAGAAATCAGAGACCCAGCTAGTGCACACTGACCCTGGGGAACCCTCTGTGCTGTGAGGTCCCCCTGGCCCTCTGGCCAAGGCCCTCTGATCTTTTTGATAAAACAGAAAGATCATGTGGTTCCTTGAAGTCATCTAGTGCCCCTGCCGCTGATGGATGTTTACCTGAGTGATCTAAGCTTCTTTTCTTCTTTCTTAATGGGGATTAAACCCCATGGCCCTCTACCACTGAGCTATATTCCAGTCCTTTTTATTCATTTTTATTTTGCAATAGGGTCTCCCTAAAACTGCCCAAGCAGGCCTTGAACTTGCAATCCTCCTCTGCCTCAGCACCCCCAGGGCCCTTGCTCCTGGCCGAGTGGTCTAAGCTTCAGAGTCATTTCTAATATCCTAGAGACCACAGGGTGACTTTAGTGACTACCCAGTGATTCCAGAAGACTAGGACAGTGCCAGCCCCACAGGACTCTGAAACAGGGGGGCTCCCCTGAATGGGAAGTTGCCCCCACCCCCTTGGCCCCTGCTGGCAACTCTGGGAACTCCTTGCCTGGCGCCAGGCTACGTTCACCACCCTGGCGGATCAAAGCAGGCCTGGCCCACCCAGAACACCCTCGGACTCCCAGGACTGGACCGAAGCCCCCTCCACCCGCCTGCAGTCCCAGGGGACTGGGTGGGGCCCCTGCCAGCGGGTTGCGCATTCCAACGAGCTCCGGAGGGCTGGAAAGCTCGGAGTGGATTATTAGCCACAAAATCCGGACTCACCACTCCAGGCTGGGGTCGGCCACGCAGTGTCCTCTTTCATACTGGGAAACTGAGGTGGCACTTCTCCCGCCTACCTGTGATAGCGACTGGGATGAACAGAGCTGCCCCGAGCTGAGCTTTCCCCACCCCTTCTCCACCTCCTGCTGTCCTGTCCTCTGCACTGCCCTCAAGCTCTGGCATCCCTGGAGAGGGGACATGGTGCCCCCGCCCGCACCCTCCATTCTCCTGTTGATGCGGGAGCCCTGAGCAGCTGCGTGGAGTGGCGATGGCCAACACAGGGAGGCTGCTTGGCCTTGACTTCCAGTCAGAAGCCTCTGCTTTGCCTCTAACATGCCCCATGCCTACAGCACTCTTCCTCTCTCTGCTGTTGGAAAGCGCCCGGCCGCCTGCTTTCCAGGGGTTCTTCACGGGTTTGGGCTTAGGGGCCAACAAGGACTATTGTGGTCTCACCTGTGATCCCAGTGCAAGGCCAGGTTCAGCAACTTAGTGAGAACCTCTGTTGAAAATAAAAATAAGTAAATGAAACGGAGCAGGAGGTGGAGCTCAGTGGTAGAATGTACAAAAAACAAAAAAGATTTTTGTGAGAGGTGGCCAGAGTCGGCTTCCTGGTGTGAGGGTTTTTCTGGAGGCGGGGGAGGGGGAGGGCCTCGGTGCTGGGGTGTGCTCCTGCCCAGAATCCGCTCCATGTTTTCCTTCCTGCTGCGCTTCCCAACTTTGCTCAAAGTCGCCAGACTCCAGGGCCGGTGGAAGGACCGCTGGACAGACCCCGGGGCTGACAGAGGGCCTGGTGGAGAACCCGCCAAAGACCCTCGCGGGCAGGGTCAGTAGGGTACCCCACGGGGCAGAGGTGGGCTCCGGCACCAGACCCCTCATCTCCCCTTCCCCGCCCCTTTCCCCTCCTCTTCAGGATGGAGAGGGCCGCGGCGGGACGAGGGAGGGGCCGGCACGGGCTGCCTGCGCCCCGGGAGCTTCCACTGGGCCTGCTGCTGAGCGGTGAGGGCCCGGGTTGCGGGGAGTAATGGGAGGCCCTGGGGCGGCCGCCTCTGGAGCAGCCGGGGTGGGTCTCCCATGGAAGCACAGCAGAATGGGCTGACCCTCCATCCCCAGTGCTGGCCACCACACTGGCCCAGGACCTAGCCCAGGACATGCCCGGCTGTTCGAGGGGAAGCTGCTACCCAGCCACAGGTGACCTGTTGGTGGGCCGAGCGGACAGACTGACTGCCTCGTCCACTTGTGGCCTGCATGGCCCCCAGCCCTACTGCATCGTCAGCCACCTGCAGGTGACAGGACGGGATGGCTGGGAGGCTGGGTCGGGATGGCACCGGCTGAGGGACTGACCCGCCACCCCCACGCGGCCCAGGATGAGAAGAAATGCTTCCTGTGTGACTCCCGGCGCCCCTACTCTGCTCGGGACAACCCGCACAGCCATCGCATCCAGAACGTCATCACCAGCTTCGCTCCGCAGCGCCGGGCGGCCTGGTGGCAGTCAGAGAACGGTGAGGCCCTGGTGGAGCCAGCTGGGCTGCCCACCCGGAACCCGTGTCTCTGACCTCCCACTCCTGCCCCAGGTATTTCCGAGGTCACCATCCAGCTGGACCTGGAGGCTGAGTTCCATTTCACACACCTCATTATGACCTTCAAGGTACACATGTCTGCCTCAGTCACCCTGCTGGGCTCCCCAGTGCCCTGGACGGAGCCCCATCCTCAGCCTAGCCTCCCCGCACTGCTGTGGCCTGCTCCACCACCTCCAGGCTTGGCACTGTCCCCCATCCAGCGGCCCCTGAGTCTCCCCATTAGAGGTGGCTCCTCCCCTCCTTCCCCCTGTCAATGCTTGGCTAGGGTGGGTCGCTCTGCCTGCCTGTGAGCTGCGTGAGGGCCACCCCAGGCTGAGCAGGGGTCTCTGTAGCCTGGGCGAGGCTCTGGTCCTTCTAACCAGCCGTGCCCACTGCCTAGACATTTCGCCCTGCTGCTATGCTGGTGGAGCGCTCGGCAGATTTTGGCCGCACCTGGCACGTGTACCGGTATTTCTCCTATGATTGTGGTGCTGACTTCCCAGGAGTCCCGCTAGCCCCTCCGAGGCGCTGGGACGATGTAGTCTGCGAGTCCCGCTACTCAGAAATCGAGCCTTCCACAGAAGGGGAGGTAAGAACTTGATCTGGGCGGGGAGGGGAAGGGGCGTCAGCCGAGGCAGGGTCCAATGTTCCTGTGGATGCCTCTGCAGGTCATCTATCGGGTCTTGGATCCTGCCATCCCTATCCCAGACCCCTACAGCTCCCGGATCCAGAGTGAGTACTCCACCCCCTCTTTGAGCCTGGCACCGACCCAGTGTCTGGCTGGGGACTATTTGGGGCCTCGGTAACTATTTTGGGTGCTTCCGAGGGCAGGTGCCAAGCCCAGTTTAGCTCAGTAGACAGGAGGTCTCCCAAGGTGACCTTGACTGCTGCAGCCCCGGGGTCGCAGTGGGGCAGCGTGGGTAGCCTGGCCAGAGGGTCCCAATCCTCACCTCCCCCACTCAGATCTATTGAAGATCACCAACCTCCGGGTGAACCTGACTCGGCTCCACACGCTGGGAGACAACCTGCTGGACCCCCGGCGAGAGATCCGAGAGAAGTACTATTACGCCCTCTATGAGCTGGTTGTGCGTGGCAACTGCTTCTGCTATGGACACGCCTCGCAGTGTGCCCCGGCGCCAGGGGCCCCGGCCCATGCTGAGGGCATGGTAGGGGCCCAGATGGCTGGGACAGGGTTGGGGAGGCACAGGCCTGGCTGGCTGTGCTGACCGCCTGCTGCTCTCGTAGGTGCATGGGGCCTGTATCTGCAAACACAACACTCGTGGCCTCAACTGTGAGCAGTGTCAGGACTTCTATCATGACCTGCCCTGGCGTCCGGCTGAGGATGGCCACAGTCACGCCTGTAGGAGTGAGTAGCCCCGGAAGTCTGCAGGAGAACAGGGTATCCCAGCTGCAGTGTTGCTGGCGGCCTCCTCAGCCTGCCCTGTGTCCTGGTCCAGAATGATATTGAGGCCTTGGAGTCCTTAGGCTGTTACCCAGCAGTCCTGGCCTGAGGCACCACGTAAGCCGGCCCAGGCCCGGGCCTCCTCTGTTAGGACCTCCTCAGGTGGCTCTCCTCCTCCTCCAGAGTGTGAGTGCAACGGACACGCCCATAGCTGCCACTTCGACATGGCGGTGTACCTGGCCTCAGGGAATGTGAGTGGAGGCGTGTGTGACTCCTGCCAGCACCACACAGTGGGGCGCCACTGTGAGCTCTGCCTCCCCTTCTTCTACCGCGACCCCAGGAAGGACCTGCGGGACCCTGCCGCATGCCGCCGTGAGGCCGGGACTGGGCTGGGGAGGGAGGCCAGGCTGCCAAGCCTAGGGGGGAGGGAATTGGGGTGGGTGGAGATAGAAGCAAACCAGGGGTCTAGCTGGGTGGGGCCTGGGAGAGGACAGCGGGCGGGAGTCGGGCTCACTGGGTTAGAGTGACTTGGACCTCTTTTTGCCCTCAGCTTGTGATTGTGACCCGCTGGGTTCTCAAGATGGCGGTCGCTGTGATTCCCATGATGACCCTGCCCTGGGGCTGGTCTCAGGCCAGTGTCGCTGCAAAGAGAACGTGGTGGGCACTCGCTGCCAACAGTGCCGTGATGGTTTCTTTGGGCTCAGTGCCAGTGACCCTCTAGGCTGCCAGCGTATGTGCCTCCTGCCCTGACTCCAGGGCTCGCCTTTACCCCTGGCTCTTCTTCCTGGCTCAGCTGAGCCTGTGAGCTGATGGGCCACCTCCCCTGCAGGTTGCCAGTGTGATGCACAGGGCACGGTACCGGGGGGCACCCCTTGCGACTCCAACAGTGGAACCTGTTTCTGCAAGCGTCTGGTGACCGGACCTGCCTGTGACCGCTGCCTGGTATGACTGTAGGGAGCTGGGTCGTAGGGTCCCTGGCCTGTCCTCAGAGCACATGGCTGGGGGCAGTGTCTGGGTCCCGGTGGTAGGTGCAGACAGCGTGGGGGCCAGACCTTGTTGAGAGTCTCCGGTTTAGGAGGCCAAGGATGTGGGCCAGTGGTCTAGGGGCCCTGTGTTCACCAAGGGGTGGTGAAGCCTGAGGGAGGTGGCCGGACGCCCTGCGGCGGGGAGGGATCTGTTTCCCGTCTCTAGAAGCTCTCTCCTCCCAGCCCGGCCACTGGGGCCTGAGCCACGACCTGCTGGGCTGCCGGCCCTGTGACTGTGACGTGGGTGGCGCTGTGGACCCTCAGTGAGTACCGTAAAGGGCCTGGGAGGGCCGGGGAGCTGCTGGGCAAAGGAGGGCGACCTTCTTGAGTGACCACGGACCTCTCAGGTGCGACCAGGCCACAGGTCAGTGCCGCTGCCGCCAACACATGATCGGGCGACGGTGCGAGCAAGTGCGGCCTGGCTACTTCCGGCCCTTCCTGGACCACCTGACCTGGGAAGCTGAGGATGCCCGCGGGCAGGTGGGGTGCTGCGGGGGCAAGTGGAATGGCCAGGCTGTGGCTGGCGTCCGAGGGTGCTCATCAGAGCCGCCGTCCCGGCTGTGTTCCTCCCAGGGACTGGAAGTGGTGGAGCGCCTGAGGAGCATGCAGCAGACCCCGTCCTGGACTGGCCCGGGGTTCGCAAGGCTGCGGGAAGGTCAGGAGCTGGAGTTCTCCGTGACCTCTTTGCCGAAGGCCATGGACTATGACCTGCTGCTGCGCCTGGAGCCCCGGGTCAGTGCCTGTGGCCGCCGACCCAGAGCTGAAGCTCCAGCGTGGGAGCACCTCCTTCACTATGCCCTTTCCCCAGGTCCCTGAGCAGTGGGCAGAGATGGAACTGACTGTGCAGCGCCCGGGGCCCGTGGCTGCCCACAGTCCGTGCGGGCACGTGCTGCCCAAGGATGACCGTATCCAAGGGACTCTGCGGCCGGACACCAGGTGAGGGCACTGGTGTAGTACCGCCGTGGGGGCATCGTGGGGCTGCCTAAGCTTCCTGCAGGGCACCTGGAAGGGCACGCGCATCTGCCCTTCAAATGCCTCCTCCCGGCGCCATTTACCAGGCACCATCAGACATGGCACAGAAGGAAGTAGACAGACCTAACATCCAGAGCCCGAGGCAGAGCCAGCAGGAGACCCGCCGCGTCACTGGGGCGGCCCGCGGTGGGGGCCATGGCTTCACAGCGCCCTGGGCGGGGACATATCGTGTCTGCGTAACGTTGGTCACGCTGTGCGTGGCATTTACCTCGCGCATCCTCTCATTGGTTTTCTTTTTTTTTTTTTTTTGGTTTTGGGATTGACCCAAGGCCATATGATGTGCTACACAAGTTCGACCACTAAGCCACACACCAGTCTTCGTTTTGCATCGCATTTTATTTATTTTTAGTGGTCCTGGGGATTGAACCCAGGGGTGTTCTAACTCAGAGCTATACCCTCAGCCATTTTTGTTGTGGTAGTGGTGGTATTGGGGATTGAACCTAGGGGCATTTTACCTTGGAGCCACACACCCCTGGCCCTTTTTATTTTTTATTATTATTTTTTATTTTTTGCAGTACTGGGGATGGGACCCAGGGGCATTCTACCTCTGAGCTACACCCCAGCCTTATATTTTATTCTTTATTTTGAAACAAGGTCTCACTGAGTTGCAAAGGGCCTCACTAAGTAGCTGAGGCTGTCTGAGAACTGGGATCCTCCTGTCTCAACCTCCCAAATGCTGGGATTACAAGTGTGCACCACCACACCTTAGTGGCTCTCCAGTCTCTTAATTTTTTATTTTGAAACAGGATCTAAGTTATTGAAGCTATCCTCAAACCTGTAATCTTACTCTCTCAGCCTCCCCTATCACAGGAGTACACCCCCAAACCTGACTATCTTTTGCATTTTTTTTTTTTTTTTTGTGTGTGTTACTAGGGATAGAACCCAGGGGCATTCTATCTCTGAGCTATACCCCCGGTCCCATTCTTTATTTATTCTTTATTTTATTTTTTTGGTGGTACTGGGGGTAGAACTCAGGGGCTTTTCTACCTCCGGGCTATACTCCCAGACGTATTTTATACTTTATTTGGAAACAGGGTCTCACTAAGTTGCTGAGAGCCTCACTCAGTAGCTGAGGCTGGCCTCGAACCTGTGCAATCCTCCTGTCTCAGCCTCCCAAGTGCTGGGATTATAAGTGTGCACCATCACGCCTGGCTCTATTCTTTATTTTTGAAACAGGGTCTCACTGAGTTGCAGGGCCTCACTAAGTAGCTAAGGCTGTCCGTGAACTGGGATCCTCCTGTCTCAGCCTCCCAAATGCTGAGGTTATAAGCTTGAGACACCAAGCCAGGCTTTATTTTTTTTTAATTAAAAAACATTTTTTTTTTTGGTGGTACTAGGGGTGGAACCCAGAGGCTTTCTACCTCCGAGCTATATTCCCAGACATATATATATATATGTGTATATATATATATGTATATATATATATGTATATGTATATACATATATATACATATACATATGTATATATATATACACACACATATATATACACACACATATATATGTATATATATACATATATATACCTATATATACATATATATATACATTACACACACATATATATATACATATATATATATACACACACATATATATACATATATATATATACACATATATATATATACATATATATATATTTTTTTTTCGGTATTGGGGGTGGAACCCAGGGGCTTTCTACCTCCAGGTTATACTTCCAGCCCTATTTTTTATACTTTATTTGGAAACAGGGTCTCACTATGTTCCGAGAGCCTCACTAAGTAGCTGAGGCTGGCTTCGAACCTGTGCGATCCTCCTGTCTCAGCCTCCCAAGCACGGGGATTACAAGTGTGCGCCACCACGCCTGGCTTTTTATATTTTATTTGGATACAGGGTCTCACTAAGTTGCCAAGAGCCTCGCTAAGTAGCTGAGGCTGGCTATGAACCTGTGCGATTCTCCTCTCAGCCTCCCAAGAGCAGGGATTACAAGCGTGTGCCACCACGCCTGGCAATTTTTTTTTTTGTGGTGCTGGGGATGGGGCATTCTACCTCCAAGCCACACCCCAGCCTTATTTTTTATTCTTTATTTTGAAAACAGGTCTCACTGAGTTGCAAAGGGCCTCACTAAGTAGTAGCTGAAGCTGTCCGCAAGCTCGGATCCTCCTGTTTCAGCCTTCCAAATTCTGGATTACAAGTGTGCACTATCATGCCCGGCCTGGCTTTTTTATATTTTGAAACAGGGTCTCACTGAGTTGCGAAGGGCCTCACTAAGTAGCTGAGGCTGTCATCGAACCGTGATCCTCCAGTCTCCGCCTCTCAAATGCTGGGATTACAAGTGTACGCCACCAGGCCTGGCTCTTTTTGCAATTTTCTCCCATAAATATTTGTACATACACAGAAGTGGAGAGACTAGAAATGAACCTGGATATAACCATTATAGACATGTGACTTGTGTTTGACAAGGATTACTGGAGTTGCTGAGAGGAGAGCAGACTTAGAGGGGCCAAGGTGGAAGCAGGAGGGTCCGTGCGGCGCTGCTGAGTTGGCCAAGTAACACTCGGTTGGACAGGGGTGTAGCAGAGATGGTGAGAAATGGGAAGGCTCCAGAGGGTCTAGTAGTAGAGCTGGTAGATGGCTTAGACATGGGGAGGTAAGAGGAGAAGAAGGTGGCTTTAAGGCAGGCTTGGTGGCCATCCCTGCAATCTCAGTACATGGGAGGCTGAGACAGGAGGGTTGCAGGTTTAAGGTCAGCCTCTAACTTAGTGAGGGTATGCTTCAAAATAAAAAAATAGAGCTGGGTGTGGTGGCTCACACTTGTAATCCCAGCATTCGGGAGGCTGAGACAGGAGGATCACTGTTCACGGACAGCCTCAGCTACTTAGTGAGGCCCTTTGCAACTCAGTGAAACCCTGTTTCAAAATAAAGAATAAAATATAGGGCTGTGGGTGTCACTTGGAGGTAGAATGCCCCTGGGTTCCATTCTCAGTACTGAAAAAAAAAAAAGAAAAAAAAAGAAAAAGAAAAGGAACCAGACATGGTAGTACATGCCTGTGATCTCAGTGCTTGAGAGGTTGAACAGGAGGATTGCAGGTTTGGAACAAGCTTTAGCAACTTAGGGAAGTCCTCAAGTTAGTGAGACCCTGTTTAAAAATAATATACAAGCCGGGCGTGGTGGCGCACGCTTGTAATCCCCGCGCTTGGGAGGCTGGGACAGGAGGATCGCGCAGGTTCTTAGCCAGCCTCGGCTACTTGGTGAGGCTCTCAGCAACTTAGTGAGACCCTGTTTCCAAAATATAAAAAGAGGTCTGGGAGTATAGCCCAGAGGTAGAAAGCCTCTGGGTTCCACCCCCAGTACCACACACACAAAAAAAATAAATAAATAAAACATAAAATATAAAATAGGAGCTGGGAGTGGTGGCACATGCTTGTACTTTGGGTGCTGAGATAGGAGGATTGCAGGTTCATTGCCAGCCTCAGCAATTTAGTGAAGTCCTGCTTCAAAATAAAGAATGAGCTGGGTGTGGTGGCGCACGCCAATAATCCCAGTACTTGGGAGGCTGAGACAGGAGGATCACAAGTTTGTCATTATCCTTGAACTACTTAGTGAGCCCCCCTGAAACTTAGTGAGACCCTGTTTCAAAATAAAGAATAAAATAGGGCTGGAGGTGTAGCTTGGAGGTAGAATGCCCCTGGGTTCAACCCCTAGTACTGCAAAAATAAAAATAAAAATAGAGTTGGGAGTATAGTTCAGATGTAGAATGCTCTCGGTTTAACCCCAAGTGCCCCCCAAATTTTTTAAAAATTAAAAAAAGGAGAAGGAGGAAGGAAAGGGGCCTGAGGTGAAGCCAGGACAGGGTGTCTGAGGTGGGAGGCCCAGTGAGTTCATGCCACGCTGTCAGCTGCTGGAGTCAGATAGGAACAAAGATGCAGCCACTGTGTCCATGGCTGTCACCGATGCCCTTGGCACAGGATGGGCAGAAGCCCCATTGGTGTGGAAGGCCGGAGAGTAGAATGGGTGGCTGCAGCAGTTCTAGGAACTTACTGGGCAGGAGTGCAGAGATGAGGTGGTGGCAGGGAAGACTCGGGTTGAAAGAGGATTTGAGTGGGCCACAGGAGCCCACGTCTGGGTTGCAGGGTGATGGGAATGACTTCAGGCATGGAGACAGTCTCAGTGAGGAAGAGCAGAGGTTGTAGGTCTGGGTCAGAGCACAAGGCAAGTTCTCATGCTGGGGAGATGCTTTAGGGTTGCCAGGTTGTACGCGTGTTTCCAGTGAGACTGGTCTACACAGGTGTGTGATTCCTAAGAACCGTGTTTCGGGGAACCTTCTTTGTGTGTGTGGTACTGGGGATTGAACCCAGAGGCATTTTACCTCTGAGTTACACCCAGTCCTATTTTTTTTAACAGTCTTACAAAGTTACAAAAGGCCTTAGTTGCTGAGGCTGGTTATGAGCCTGTGACCCTCCTGTCTCGGCCTCCTAAGTACTGAGATGGCAGGCAGGTACCACCATGCCACCTGCATCGGCTCTAGAGGATCGTCTGTGCAGGTTTTCTGTTGGGTGCCCAGGAGTTGCTGGCCTTGGTCTCTGCCTTGGCTTCTCCCCAGGCTTGTTTGCTGCTGGTGGGGTGTGAAGGGGCCCAGGACAGTAGACACAGGGACCTAGGGTAGCCCCCAAACCTGTACCTGCTTTCCCCCAGGCACGTGGTGTTCCCCAGGCCTGTCTGCCTGGAGCCGGGTGCTGCCTACAAAGTGCTTCTGAAGCTGGTTCGAACAGGCGGAGGTGCCCAGCCCGAGCACCCCGACTCCGGACCCAGCCTGCTCATCGACTCGGTGAGCTCTTGCCCCACCAGCCACGATGGCAGGGCTTACCGGAGGGCTGGTGGTGGGGAGAGGCAGCCGGAGCAGGGCTGCCGCGGGGTCCCCTACCTGAGCCGCGATTCCTCACGTACCTCTCCAGGTGGTGCTGCTGCCCCGAGTCCTGACGCTGGCGATGTTCAGTGGGGGCGATGCTGCTGCTCTGGCGCGCCATGCCACCTTTGAACGCTATCGCTGTCATGAGGAAGGCCTGGTGCCAGTCAAGACTGTTCCCTCCGAGGCCTGTGCCCCCCTCCTTGTCAGCCTGTCAGCCCTGATCTACAACGGCGCCCTGCGTGAGTAGCCGTGATGTGGGTTTGTGGGGGCAGAGGTGGGCCGCATCCTGACCGGCCCCCTCCCCACAGCCTGCCAGTGTGACCCTCAAGGCTCGCTGAGTTCTGAGTGCGACCCTCATGGTGGCCAGTGCCAGTGCAAGCCGGGTGTGGTCGGGCGCCGCTGCCACCTCTGCGCCGCTGGCTACTACGGCTTCGGCCCCGCAGGCTGTCAAGGTATTCGCCTGCGCTGGTTTCCTCCTATCCTTCTCGCCTTCCCGTGGCTGCTCTCCCTCCTTCCTCTGACACTGCCTTGGACCCGCACTCTCAGCTCTGGGTCCTGTCCACCCGGCCCAGGCTCCCCTCGGGCCTTCCCCAGCTCGGCCTTGCTCTGCCCCCAGCTTGCCAGTGCAGCCCCGAGGGGGCGCTCAGCGGCCTGTGTGAAGGGGCGAGTGGACAGTGTCCCTGCCGAGCTGGTGCCTTCGGGCTTCGTTGTGACCGCTGCCAGCGTGGCCAGTGGGGGTTCCCCAGGTGCCAGCCATGTGTCTGCAACGGCCATGCGGACGAATGCGACACCCGCACGGGCGCCTGCCTGGGCTGCCGTGACCACACGGGAGGAGAGCACTGTGAACGGTGAGCAGGGGCGGCTGGGAGGAGGTCGGTGGCCACTGTGGGCAGGGCCACCGGGATGCCACGCCTCTTCCTCGACTCCTCTGCAGATGCATTGCCGGCTTCCACGGGGACCCACGGCTGCCCTTTGGTGCCCAGTGCCGACCCTGTCCCTGCCCCGAGGGCCCTGGGAGCCAACGGCACTTTGCTACCTCCTGCCACCGGGATGGGTCCTCGCAGCAGATTGTGTGCCACTGCCAGCCGGGCTACACGGGTGAGTGGGCGGGCCGGGCGGGCTGGGGAGGCGGCTGGACTGCACGCTCATGGCTTGCCCTTGACTGTGCCCAGGTCCACGGTGTGAAGCTTGTGCCCCTGGGCACTTTGGGGACCCATCGAGGCCAGGTGGCAGGTGCCAACCATGCGAGTGCAGCGGGAACATCGACCCCATGGACCCTGGTGCCTGTGACCCCCACACAGGACAGTGCCTGCGCTGCTTACACCACACGGAGGGGCCGCGCTGCGCCCACTGCAAGCCTGGCTTCCACGGACAGGCTTCCGGACAGAGGTGCCATCGTGAGTCTGGCCATAGAAAAGGATGGCTGGGGAGGGGTCTGCAGCTTGGGCTCGCTTAACAGTCATGCTCCTGTTGGCCCCACAGGCTGCACCTGCAACCTGCTGGGCACGGATCCCCAGCACTGCCCACACCCTGGCCAGTGTCACTGTGACCCAAGCAACGGGCAGTGCCCATGCCTCCCCAACGTCCAAGGCCTTAGCTGTGACCACTGTGCCCCCAACTTTTGGAACCTGACCAGTGGCCATGGCTGCCAGCCTTGTTCTTGCCACACGAGCCGGGCCAGAGGCCCCACCTGCAATCAGGTATGAACCCTCCTCCAGATCCCTGGGGTGGGGGCTGGGTCAGGAAAGGCTCAGCCTCCATCCGGCGGAGGCTCTGAGGCTGCTCTCTCCGCCCTAGTTCACGGGGCAGTGCCACTGCCGTGCCGGCTTTGGTGGGCGGACTTGCTCGGAGTGCCAAGAGCTCCACTGGGGAGACCCTGGGCTGCAGTGCCGCGGTGAGGCAGCTGGGGAGCCGGGGTGGGCAATGGACTTCTCAGGGGCCGCGGGCCCTAACGTGCTCTGCCCTGTCCCACAGCCTGTGACTGTGACCCTCGTGGCATAGACTCACCTCAGTGTCACCGTTCTACGGGGCACTGCAGCTGCCGCCCAGGCGTGTCTGGCGTGCGCTGTGACCAGTGTGCCCGTGGCTTCTCGGGTATCTTTCCTGCCTGCCACCCCTGCCACGCGTGCTTCGGGGACTGGGATCGCGTGGTGCAGGATTTGGCTGCCCGTACACGGCGCCTGGAGCAATGGACACGGGAGCTGCAGCAGACGGGAGTGCTGGGTGCCTTTGAGGACAACTTCCGGGATATGCAGGAGAAGCTGGGCATGGTGCAGGCCATCGTGGGTTCCCGCAACGCCTCAGCGGCCTCCACTGCGCAGCTGGTGGAGGCCACCGAGGAGCTGCGGTGCGGAGGGGCCACGGCCTACCTCATGGGATGGGCGGAGGCGCAGCAGGGCAAAGCCTGTCTAACCATGCCCCCACTGGCGCAGGCGTGACATTGGGGATGCCACCGAGCGCCTGACTCAGCTGGAGGCCCAGCTGACAGATGTGCAGGACGAGAACTTCAATGCCAACCACGCGCTCAGCGGCCTGGAGCGGGATGGACTTGCACTTAACCTTACACTGCGGCAGCTTGACCAGCACCTGGACCTGCTCAAGCATTCAAATTTCCTGGGTGAGTTACTAGCCAACTAGGCAGGTGGACATAGGTCGTCTTCAGCTGACTGCCTGCCTCTGCCCCAACTTAGGTGCCTATGACAGCATCCGCCATGCCCACAGCCAGTCTTTAGAGGCAGAACGTCGCGCTAATGCCTCAGCCCTGATAGTGCCCAGCCCTGTGAGCACCTCCGCAGATACCAGGCATCGGACAGAAGTGCTGATGGCTGCCCAGAGGGAAAACTTCAACCGAAAACACCTAGCCAACCAGCAGGCCCTGGGCAAGCTCTCTGAACAGACCGGTACCCTGAGCCTGACGGGCATAAACGAACTGGTGAGGTGCAAGGCTGGGGTGGGACGGATGGGTGTGGATGTTCTTCTCCACAGAGCGCTGACTTCTTCTATGCCCGGCAGGTGTGTGGGGCCCCGGGGGACGCACCCTGTGCCACCAGCCCTTGCGGGGGTGCCGGCTGTCAGGATGAGGATGGGCAGCCCCGATGTGGGGGCCTCGGCTGCAGCGGGGCTGCGGCCACAGCCGACCTTGCACTGGGCCGGGCCCGGCACACGCAGGCAGAGCTGCAGCGAGCGCTGGTAGGAGGTGGCAGCATCCTCAGCCGCGTGGCGGAAACGCGTCGGCAGGCGGGAGAGGCACAGCAGCGGGCCCAGGCGGCCCTGGACAAGGCTAATGCTTCCAGGGGCCAGGTGGAGCAGGCCAATCAGGAGCTTCGAGAACTTATCCAGAGCGTGAAGGACTTCCTCAGCCGTGAGCCTCCCCGTGGCCCGGGCCATGTGGTTGTTTCCCCCGTGTCTGAGTGTCGCTCTAGGGTCATACTTAGGTCTCAGAGCCTGCACTAGCTCTGTGTTTATGGCCCGTCTGGCCCTTGAGGCCTTGCCCACCTCTGGTGCCCCAGTCTATATCTCTAGGTCTGTACCCTTTCTATAGTCCCTATGGTACATCCTTAAGCTTATTAGCAAACTCCTTGCCCATAGCTCACCCCCAAGATTATGTCCCTCTGTTCGCGCTGGAGACTCTGTCCTTAAGTGCTCACCTCTGTCCCCGTAGAGGAGGGCGCTGATCCCGACAGCATTGAGACAGTGGCCACACGAGTGCTAGAACTCTCCATCCCAGCTTCACCCGGCCAGATCCAGCAGCTGGCAGGTGAAATCGCGGAGCGGGTCCGAAGCCTGGCGGATGTGGACACGATCCTGGCACGTACTGTGGGGGATGTGCGTCGAGCTGAGCAGCTGCTGCGGGACGCACGGCGGGCAAGGTCTGACCCCAACCCTCTCCCGGCCCCTCGGCCTTACACGTGCAGCCGCTGATTCTCCCCTCTCCCCCAGGGATCGGGCTGAGGGTGAGAAACAGAAGGCAGAGACAGTACAGGCTGCTCTGGAAGAGGCCCAGCGGGCACAGGGTGCCGCCCAGGGTGCCATCCAGGGAGCAGTGGTCGACACACGGGACACGGAGCAGACCTTGCACCAGGTGTGGCTCCCTAGGACATCAGTGGGGCCAGGTTACGGGCAGGCACCATAGATATGTTTAACGCTGGGCCACCCACGGCAGGTACAAGAGAGAATGGCAGGAGCAGAGCAGGCCCTGAGCTCTGCAGGCCAACGAGCTGGGCAGCTGGACGCTCTCCTGGAGGCTCTCAAACTGAAACGGGCAGGAAATAGCCTGGCAGCCTCCACAGCTGAAGAAACAGCAGGCAGTGCCCAGAGCCGTGCCCGGGAGGCCGAGCAGGTGTGTTGAGTGTGCACAGAGACGCCTGGAGGTGGCAGGGGTGGTGGTGGGGCCGCCACTGGGCTCACACACCAACTCTGACCTTTACATCTGCAGCTGCTACAGGGCCCAGTGGGCGATCAGTACCAAACAGTGAGGGCCCTGGCTGAGCGCAAGGCCCAGGGTGTGCTGGCTGCGCAGGCGAGGGCAGAGCAACTCCGGGATGAGGCTCGGGGCCTGTTGCAGGCCGCTCAGGACAAGCTGCAGCGGCTCCAGGGTAAGGAGTGTGGCAGGTAGGAGCCAGAAGAGGTGGGGCCATGGGACGAAGGCCCCTCAGCCTATTCCTGTTCCTTCTAGAACTGGAGGGCACCTATGAAGAGAACGAGCGCGCCCTGGAGGGCAAGGCGGCCCAGCTGGATGGGCTGGAGGCCAGAATGCGCAGCGTGCTTCAAGCCATCAACCTGCAGGTCCAGATCTACAACACCTGCCAGTGACCTGCCTGGAGCCTAGCCCGGCCCCCGCCTGCTCCGCACGCCTCGCCCATTTCAGCGCCCTCGCGCTGGCAGGGCTAATAAACCCGCGAGCATCCCACTGTGCAGTCTGGACTCTGATTGGGGGCGGGCGGCGGGAGAGAGGGCGCCTGCGCCGGCCCCGCCCCGCGTCGCCGGAAGTGCGTCACGGCGGCGCCGCCCCGCGGCCGCATCTCAAGTCGAAACAAAACAAGCGGCCGAGGCGGCGGCGGCGGCGGCGGCGCCGGGGCGGGGGAGGGGCGCGCCGGAACCGGAACCGGCCCGACGCCGGAACCGGAATCGAGAGCGGGTTGCCAGGGCCCGGAGAGGGCTGGCGGCGGCGGCCTCGCTCGGTGAGTGCGGCGGGCCGGCCTGGCCGCCCGGCGCGGCGGGGAGGCCGCTGCGCGGGCCGGGCCGCCGGTCAAGGTCACGGGCTGCGCCGGCCTCGGCACCTCGAGCCCCGCGGCGGCCCGGCCCCGACGCCGGCAGAGCCGTTACGCTCGTCCGCGGCCGGCCTAGCTCCTCAAAGAGGATTAGCGGCGGCGAGGCGGCGTCCTGGAGGAGGCGGAGGCGGCCGGGGCTTTGGAGGTTGGGGCTGAGGCTGGGGCGCAGCCGGCTGGGGCAGGTCTCTGACCAGTGACAGCGCAGCCTTAGGAGGCCGGCCCGGCTCTCTGCACAGCCCCTTCCCGCCTCGGCGGCCCCCGAGCATGGGGGAGGGACGCCACCTGCGACTGGGGCACGGGTGTGAGGAGGCGGCGGCCCGTGCTCGCCGCGCTACTCTGGACTTGCCGTCGTTAAAGATCCAGTCCACCACAGCCATATCTAACCCACCTTCAGCCCCTTGCCCCTTCCCCGGAGGAACATAGACTAGTCGTTATCTGTCCTGCTGCCTGCTCAGGCTGGCCTGAGGCTGCCGGGGACTCAGGACCCATCTTCTTCCCCATTTTTATCTCATTATCCGGCTTTGAAAACTTCGTTTTGGATGGAGAAATAGCCCAGAATCCACTGACAGGTCTGGGGGAAACTAGGTAGGAAATCTCTGCGGCTCAGACCTGGGGACCATGGTGAGGATGGCTGTTCTGTGTCCCAGCTGGATGCTTGTCATGTCTTCGCAGCTGGGGAGAGGGTCTCCTCTTGGGGTGGAGAAACAAAGACCAAGTAGGACATAGGCGCAGGCTCACAGCAAAGGGGGGAGCTACGGGAGGCAGCCCCTCTTCTGGGCAGTGGCAGCACCTGGGCTGGGTGGCCTTTCCGCCACGCAGCCTGGCTCTCCTGCTGCTGCTGGTCTCCGCCTTTCCTGCCTTCCTCCTCCACCTTTGCTGCTGGTGACTAAGCAGCAGTGAGAGTGAAGGGAAAGGAGCACCAGCTTAGAGCGCCAGCCCGGTGGGCTGGAGCCATAGCTCCTGTCCAGAGCAGGATTCTGGCCCAGGCCACGACTGCCTTGACCCGGTGCCCTCTCAGTGAGGCTTCCAGCTTTGTGGGCCCGCAGTGGTAGGTGTCTCGGAGGCTAGACCAGAGTGACTGCTGCAGCATGGCACACGCCGTTTATTCCCTCTTGAGAGCAGCCCACGAGGATCTAGGTGGCGAGGAGATACTGTCCTGTGGGGTCAGGATCGGCCTGGGTTGTCAAGACCTGGCTGTAGCCAGGGGGCAAGTAGTTGGGCCTTGGCAGTGATCATCGGCCCCTTCTCACTAGGTTGTCTAGTTCCTTGCTGGAGAATTTGGCCATAAAGAATTGCCAAGATAGCTGGGCCGGGAAGAAAGCGCCGCAGCCCTGACCCAGACGCTGTTGCCGACCCCGGGGCACTCTGGCTGTCAACCAAGCGGCTCAAGATGTCTGGTGGGGCGAGTGCCACAGGCCCAAGGAGAGGGCCACCAGGACTGGAGGAGTCCATTAGTAAGAAGAAGCAGAAGGACCGAGCCAATCAGGAAAGCAAAGATGCAGATCCTAGGCGAGGTGGGAAGGGCATTCCCCAGTGCCCGTGGCCTCTGCTTCCTTCCCTCTCACTGGGCATACAGGTGGGGGTTGGGAGGCCACTGTTTCCCTGCTCTTTGTCTTAGCCTGATGCTGAGAAGGCCCCATGCCAGGCTGGGTAGAGTCTCAGCTTCGGTCCAGAGGTTGGTGTTGGTTTGGGGCAGTGGGGTCCAACTAACCTACCATCACTGCCTTCTTATTCTTTGCTGTCAGGGTCAGTGCCCACTCCTCGAGAAGAGCAGACTAAAGAGGGTGAGTAACGAGTGGGACTTTGAGCGTGGGTGGTGGGGCCTTCCGCTGAGGCTGGCTCCCTGTCACCTGCTTTTCCCCACCAGCAGCCGGGGGTCCCTATGATCTCCTGGCCACTCTTCCGACAGAATTGTTGCTCGATTGGAGGCAGAGCGCAGACGAGGTGATTGTCAAGCTGCGCATGGGAACGGGCCCTGTGCGGCTGGAGGAGGTGGACGCCGCTTTCACAGACACGGACTGCGTGGTGCGGCTTCCAGGTATGTCTGTCCATCCGGCATGGCCATGGCAGCATTTGAGTTCTCTGACGTCCCCCCACGCTCACTGCTGCTGTTTTGTCTTAAGGTGGTCAGCAGTGGGGTGGCGTCTTCTACGCCGACATAGAAAGTTCTTGCGCCAAAGTACAGGCCCGCAAGGGTGGCCTCCTACAGTTGGCACTGCCCAAGAAGGTGCCACTTCTTACATGGCCCTCTCTCCTGGTGAGTTCCGGTACAGGGTAGGGCGGGGATACCCAGTGTAGTAGGTAGCATCTGACTGTTGTATTTTTGACAGAAGAAGCCTCTAGGGACCCAGGAGCTGGCACCAGGGCTGCGGTGCCAGGAGAATGGGCAGGAGCTGTCTCCCATTGCCCTGGAGCCAGGCCCTGAGCCCCGCCGGGCTAAGCAGGAGGCCCGAAACCAGAAGCGGGCCCAGGGCCGTGGTGAGGTAGGCTCAGGGGCTGGCCCCGGGGCCCAGGCAGGGCCCAGCGCCAAGAGGGCTGTGCATCTCCGCAGAGGGCCAGAGGGGGAAGGGTCCAGGGATGGCCCTGGACCCCAGGGCGATGCCCCATCCTTCCTGGCTGATCTGGCCCCCCAGGTGAGACTGAGGTGCTTGTTTGGCTATTAGGAGATGGGGAGAAAGGGCTGTGGATTGGAGTGGGGTCCAGCAGGACCCAGGACTGATCAGTTCATAATCTTGCCACGAGTAGGTCAAGGCTGAGGAGCAGCTCTGTGTACCACCGTTGAGCCCGCAACCCTGCCTTCTGAGCTCAGACAAGAATTTAGCCCTTTTGGCAGGGGAGAAGGCAGTGTCCCCCAGGAATGACCCAGTCTCCCCAGCCATGGCTCGGAGCAGAGACCCTGGGAGAGAGGACCGTGTCAAAGAGGAAATGACAGTGGCAGCTAATGCTTCCACCTTGGTGGATGGTAAAGGTGGGGCTGGGGTGGGGGGCTGGAAGGCCAGAGGGCAGTGGACTAGCAACAGGCTGGAACCCATCGCGGGTGACGCTGAGCCATGGTCTCTACGTAGAGCCCGAGTCCATGGTGAACCTGGCGTTTGTCAAGAATGACTCGTACGAGAAGGGGCCGGATTCAGTGGTGGTGCACGTGTACGTGAAGGAGATCGGCAGGGACGCCTCCCGAGTGCTGTTCCGTGAGCAGGACTTTACGCTCATCTTCCAGACCAGGTGGGCGTGTGGGCGGGCGGGTTGCAGCGGAGCAGGCAGTGTGCGTCATGTGGGACCTCATTTCTCATGCTTTTCTGTCCCTGCCCTGCCCTGTCCTCCCTCTGCAGAGATGGAAACTTCCTGAGGCTGCACCCGGGCTGTGGGCCCCACACCATCTTCCGTTGGCAGGTGAAGCTCAGGTGGGTGGTGCCCAGCCCCAACACTGGGCCTCTCCCATCTGGGCTCCATCCTGGCCTGTCTAGCCAGACACCTCCTTGACCTAAGTCTCTGAGCTCAGCTTTTTCCTGCAGGAACCTGATTGAACCCGAGCAGTGCACCTTCTGTTTCACGGCCTCTCGTATTGACATTTGCCTCCGGAAACGGCAGAGTCAGCGTTGGGGGGGCCTGGAGGCCCCAGCTGCACGAGGTCTGCATACGAGCTCCCTTCATTGCTCAGCCCTACATGACCAGGACCCCCATCCCCACCACATGCTGCTAACCACCAGCCCCCTTGTTCCCCCTTTTTAAGGTGCAGTGGGTGGTGCAAAGGTTGCCGTGCCGACAGGTCCAACCCCTCTGGATTCAGCCCCTCCGGGAGGTGCCCCCCACCCCCTAACAGGCCAAGAGGAAGCCCGAGCTATGGAGAAGGAGAAGCCCAAGGCTCGACCTGAGGACGCAGGGCTAGATGGTGTGGTGGCCCACACGCCCTTGGAGCACGTAGCCCCAAAGCCAGAGCCCCACCTGGCCTCGGTGAGAAGCCCGGGCTGGGAGGGGCCGGAATGGAGGCTAGAGAGCCCGAGGCTGCTCTCACACCCCCTTTGCTCACACAGCCCAAGCCCACGTGCATGGTGCCCCCGATGCCCCACAGTCCTGTGAGCGGAGACAGCGTGGAGGAAGAGGAGGAGGAAGAGAAGAAAGTGTGTCTGCCAGGCTTCACTGGCCTGGTCAATTTAGGCAACACCTGCTTCATGAACAGCGTCATTCAGTCTCTGTCCAACACTCGGGAACTTCGAGACTTCTTCCACGGTGAGGTCAGGGCCAGGAGCCTGGGGCACGGGAGGAAGGCGTGCCTTCACCCCTCATGCCTCTGCTTGGCTGCTGTTCCCAGACCGCTCCTTTGAGGCTGAGATCAACTACAACAACCCGCTGGGCACTGGGGGGCGCCTGGCCATCGGCTTTGCCGTGCTGCTCCGGGCCCTGTGGAAGGGCACGCACCATGCCTTTCAGCCTTCCAAATTGAAGGTGATCAGGGCCGCTCTTGGCCGTGGCTGGGGAGGGCAGGGAGGGCCACCGGCCGGGCGCGCAGTGGGGCCACGATTTCCCACTCATACCTGCGCCCCTGTGCCCAGGCCATTGTGGCAAGCAAGGCCAGCCAGTTCACAGGCTACGCGCAGCATGACGCCCAGGAGTTCATGGCGTTTCTGCTGGACGGGCTGCATGAGGACCTGAACCGCATCCAGAACAAGCCCTACACGGAGACTGTTGACTCGGATGGGCGGCCTGATGAGGTCAGGGGTGGACTGCGGGCAGGCGCCGCACATGTAGCCCGGTCCCGTGGCCTTAGCTCTGACCGCCTTCCCTCCCAGGTGGTGGCTGAGGAAGCGTGGCAGCGGCACAAGATGAGAAACGACTCTTTCATCGTGGACCTATTTCAGGGCCAGTACAAGTCGAAGCTGGTGTGCCCTGTGTGTGCCAAGGTGTGATGGGCTTCCCTGGAAAGAGGCTGCCTAGTTGTACTCAGCTAGCCAAATCAGAATCAACTCAGAGGCATTGGGTGCACACCTGTAATCTCAGTAGGTGGGAGGCTGGACAGGAGGATCACAGATTTGAGACCGGCCTTAGCGAGGCTCTTAGCAACTTAGTGAGACCCTGTTTCAAAACAGAAACTAAAAGGACTGTGAGTGTAACTTGGAGGCAGGATGCTCCTGTTTTACTCCCCAGCATAACACAGACACACATGTGTGGTGATGCAAGCTTATAATCCCAGTATTTGGGAGGCTGAGACTGGAGAATCATGGTTTGCAGACAGCCTCAGCTACTTAGTAAGGCCCTCTGCAACTTTAGTGAAACTCTGTTTCAAAGTAAAGAATAGCCACGATGTAATCCTCACACTTGGGAGGCTGAGAGAGGAGGCTTGCACAGGTTCGAAGCCAGCCTCAGCTACTTAGTGAGGCTCTCAGCAACTTAGTTGAGACCCTGTTTCCAAATAAAATATAGCCGGGCGTGGTGGCGCACGCTTGTTTGTAATCCCCGCGCTTGGGAGGCAGAGACAGGAGGATCGTGCAGGTTCGAAGCCAGCCACGCGGGCTGGCTTAGGAGACCCTGTTTCCAAATAAAAATGTAAAAATAGGTCTGGGAGTGTAGCCCGGAGGTAGAAAGCCCCTGGGTTCCACCCTCAATACCACATAATAATAATAATAATAATAATAATAATAATAATAATAATAATAAAATTAGAAGCTGGGTGTGATGGCGCATGCTTGTAATCCCAGCATTCGGAGGCTGAGATCACCAGAGGATTGTGGTTCGCGGACAGCCTTAGCTACTTAGTGAGGCCCTCTGCAGCTCAGTGAGACCCTGTTTCAAAATAAAGAATAAAAAATGGGGTAGGGGGTGTAGCTGGAGGTCAAATGCTCCTGGGTTCCATCCCCAGACCTGCAAAAAAATAAAAATAAAATAGAGTAGGGCATGTAGCTTGCAGGTTGAATGCTCTTGGGTTCCATTCCCAGACTCCCCCAAAAAACAAAACAAACACAGACACACATACTTAAGAGATCCCCAGGTGCTGCCAGGTTAAATATGGGCAAAGAAGTTGGCAGGAAGGCCTAGGCTCCTCTGGGCTGAAAAGGTCAGGCTTGCTCACTGAGGTGGAACTGGAGCTTGGGCTCTCGGGAGGCATGGCAACGGTATAGTGTGGCAGGGTTGTGGGCGTGTGGGGTGCAAGTAAAGGCAAAGCAGGGAAAGTGGCTAAGCTGCCCGGAGAGGGGATTGTGCCAGAGGGAGAGTGGGCCTCCCGCTCCATCGAGTGTTAAGCCTGAGCCTGCTGGTTGACCTGCCGGGACCCCCAGAGCCAGCGGAGGACCTGGATGAGTCTCTGGGCACAGTGTCTCGTTGCCGCACGGTCACCCGGTGCCATCTCTGCATCCACAGGTCTCCATCACCTTCGATCCGTTCCTTTACCTGCCGGTGCCCTTGCCACAGAAGCAGAAGGTTCTCCCTGTGTTCTACTTTGCTCGGGAGCCCCACAGCAAGCCTGTCAAGGTGAGGAGTCGGCCTGTTCTCCAGACCTTCCCGGAGCACTGGCCTGCCTCCCCTTTGACTCTGCTCTGCCTCGCCGCCGCAGTTCCTGGTGAGCGTTAGCAAGGAGAACTCCAGTGCAAGTGAAGTTTTGGATTCCCTCTCTCAGAGCGTCCACGTGAAGCCCGAGAACCTGCGTCTGACAGAGGCAAGTCTGTCTTTCCCCAGGCTCTTTCTATACGGACACACCCATGTGGACGTGTCCCGTCGCTGGCATCTGCACACACGGGAACGTGCATGTGACTGCGCAGTGCAGCGGGTGTGCAGCTGTGGAGCACTGTTGAGGCCAGGCGTGGGACGCAGAGGTGCCATCCCAGCCTCACTCAGGGTTGGCGCGTCTCCGGGGTGGGCCTGATGCCTTTTCCTCTTGGGGTGAGGACTGCAGCTGTAGGGCTGCGTCCTGTTTTCTGTGCTTCCCTCCCTTGTGTCCTCTGCATAGAGCCTCGGGTCTGTGTGCCAGCCCTCTCTGGAAGTCCTTGGACCTTAGCCTAGTAGTGCCACTTGTCTCAGGGGAACGAGGGGTGAGGCTCCTCATTTGCGCCCTCCATGATGGCGTGTTGCGGTCTGAGTAGGCCCTCGGCGGTCACAGTGGGCAGAGGCCATTGGTGTGGAGGCTGGTATGCTTGATCCTTGCCCAAGCCTCGCCTTCCAGGCATTCTGCCTATGCCATCGGGAATCAGTGCTGGTGCCAACACGGGCATGTACCTCTTTGTGCCAAGAAACAGCACCCCGTCCCCATGGCCCCAAGGCAGGGCCCAGCCTTTCTGCTCTGCGGCTGGGCTTGGAACCTCTGTGTTCCCTGTCCCCAGGTCATCAAGAATCGCTTCCATCGGGTGTTCCTGCCCTCACACTCCCTGGACACCGTGTCCCCCTCTGACACGCTTCTCTGCTTTGAACTGCTTTCTCCAGAGCTGGCTAAGGAGCGGGTGGTGGTGCTAGAGGTACAGCAGGTGAGTAGGGGCCAACCTGGTGGCACAGGCCCCTGGAGGGAAATACCCTGCCTGGCCACGCTGAGCCGGACAACCCACCCTAGCGCCCCCAGGTGCCCAGCATCCCCATCTCCAAGTGTGCAGCCTGCCAGCGGAAGCAGCAGCCGGAGGATGAGAAGCTGAAGCGCTGCACCCGGTGCTACCGCGTGGGCTACTGCAACCAGTGAGGACCCCACGGCCCCTCCCGCCCTTCCTCTCCACTGCCCCTTGCCGCCCTCCGTCCCCGCCACACCAAGGCAGTGTGCTTCAAACCCTCCACCCAGCCTGCTTCCAGGCCCTGGGGGCAGGGCCTGGCATACCTCGTTCCCAGGGCCTCAGACCAGCCCCTGGGAGAGACAGCCAGGCCCTCGCCTCCTCCCGCCCTCTAGGCTCTGCCAGAAAACCCACTGGCCTGACCACAAGGGCCTCTGCCGCCCTGAGAACATTGGCTACCCCTTCCTGGTCAGCGTACCTGCCTCCCGCCTCACTTACACCCGTCTTGCTCAGCTGCTAGAGGGTTACGCCCGGTAAGTGCCCAGCAGGTGGACAAGGACGGGGGTGTGGAGAGGAGCCCGCGTGCCAGCTGGGCTGCCCGGGACTCTTCCTTGCCTTGCTCTCGTTGCCAGGTACTCTGTGAGTGTGTTCCAGCCGCCCTTTCAGCCTGGCCGCATGGCCTTGGAGTCCCAGAGCCCTGGCTGCGCCACACTGCTGTCCGCTAGCTCCCTGGAGGCTGGGGACAGTGAGAGGGACCCCACTCAGCCTCCTGAGCTCCAGTTGGTGACCCCTGTGGCTGAGGGGGACCCAGGTGTGCCCCAGGTGTGGGCAGCCCCTGATCGGTGCCCTGCACCTAGCACCAGTGGGCTTTATCCTGAGACGCTGGCTGGCGCATCCACTGAGTGTAGCTCCTTGCCTGCTGGCGAGAGGGTGCCGCGGCCTGAAGGTTAGCTCCAGCAATGGGCTCTGAGGCTGAGATGGGAGGCTGGGGCTGTTGGTTTAGCACCCTCCACCCCCCCCCCCCCCCCCGGCAGGGCGGCTCTGACTCTCGTGTTCTCTCTTAGCCGCTGTGCCTGGATACCAACACCCAAGCGAAGCCATAAATGCCCACATGCCCCAGTTCTTCATCTACAAGATTGACGCGTCTAGCCGAGAGCAGCGGCTGGAGGACAGAGGTGTGTGGACCGCGGGTGGCGCCGTGGGAGGTGGCTGGCCGCTCCGTCCTTGCATCGCGCTGTCACCCGCTCACCTGCAGGGGAGGCCCCGCTGGAGCTGGGCGACGACTGCAGCCTGGCTCTGGTCTGGCGCAACAACGAGCGCCTGCAGGAGTTCGTGTTGGTGGCCTCCAGGGAGCTAGACTGTGCCGAGGACCCGGGCTCTGCCGGTGAGGCCGCCCGCGCGGGCCACTTCACCCTGGATCAGTGCCTCAACCTCTTCACGCGGCCGGAGGTGCTGGCACCGGAGGAGGCCTGGTGAGGACAGGGCCTCAGGCCGGCAGTGGGCAGGCTGGCGGGAAGCCGGCTGGTCCTGAGCCCTCTCTGTCCCCCAGGTACTGCCCGCAGTGCAAACAGCACCGCGAGGCCTCCAAGCAGCTGCTGCTGTGGCGGCTCCCGAACGTGCTCATCGTGCAGCTCAAGCGCTTCTCCTTCCGCAGCTTCATCTGGCGCGACAAGATCAATGACTTGGTGGAGTTCCCTGTTCGGTGAGCGACGGGCCCTGGTGACTGGGCAGCACAGCAGGGAGGCCGAGGGGCACCCTGGGTACCTGCTGACTCTGTCTCGCCCTTTCCTGACTGCGACTGCAGGAACCTGGACCTCAGCAAGTTCTGCATCGGTCAGAAGGAGGAGCAGCTGCCCAGCTATGACCTGTACGCCGTCATCAACCACTATGGCGGCATGATCGGTGGCCACTACACGGCCTGCGCGCGCCTGCCCAGCGACCGCAGCAGCCAGCGCAGTGACGTGGGTGAGGGCGCGCACCGCCAGCAGGACAGGTGCTGGGTGGTGGCGCTGGCCCCATTCACACTCTTCCTGCCCTGCCGTAGGCTGGCGCCTGTTTGATGACAGCACGGTGACGACGGTAGACGAGAGCCAGGTGGTGACGCGGTACGCCTACGTGCTCTTCTACCGCCGGCGAAACTCTCCTGTGGAGAGGCCCCCCAGGGCAGGGCGCTCTGAGCACCACCCAGACCTAGGCCCTGCAGCCGAGGCTGCTGCTAGCCAGGTGAGGCTCGGACAGGCGCAGAGCCCAGTGCGCCAGTCAGATTGGGGGCGTGTGAGGGACGCAGCTAGCTGCTCCTTCAGCCAGAGGCCCTGTGAGCCTTGGGACTCCTAGAGATCACCCACAGGCCCCGGTGCCTGGGGTGTCCTGGTGCCCTAGGGACACTCACAAAGGTGCATGTGCATCGACACACTGCCACTGGAGTGCACAGAGGCGCAGGCCAGGCAGATGCTCTTCACAAGAGGGAGAGCCCTTTCCCGACTCTCACTCCACCAGCTTGCCAGCGTAGACCCTCACTCGCCATCGAGGCTGTGTTCTGGTGTGTACTTTGGGTGGGCCCGTCAGGGCTGGCCACAGCCTCCGTGGCTGTCGCCCTCTTGAGGCGAGCAGCCATCCCCACTGAGTCTTCAGGGTCTTCTGTCTCTTGCTGACATGGTGTGCCGCGGGGCATGGTCACATTACTTTTCTGGACTGGCTGCCCCTCTCTGACCCCTTTCCTCCTCTTAGCCCTCTTGTCAGCTCAAAAGATAGTGGTCAGGATCGAGACACCTGGGACCCCAGTAGATTGCCCTGGGGTTGGCAGGCCTGTCCCCCAGGAGACAGTTTCCTCTGTGAGAGGGAGGGCTGGTGGCAAAATTGACCAGGTAACTCTCCCACCACCCACCCATCTCCGTAAAAGCCTCCGTGTAGACTGGCAAGCTGTCTTCCGGAGGCCGAAGGGTGTGAAGGTTCTCCTGCCCTGATGGTCTCCATCTGGACAGCCTGAGACCTGCCACTGCTGTTTGATCGCCCTGGGCAGGACTGTCATGTCCAGGGCTCTCAGGGACACTGAGTCCTTCCCACCTCTGGGTGCTGATGGCCGTTTCCACATACCGTAGGCTTCCCGGATTTGGCAGGAGCTGGAGGCCGAGGAGGAGCTGGTGCCCGAGGCGCCTGGGCCTCTGGGTCCCTGGGGGCCCCAAGATTGGGTGGGCCCCCCACCACGTGGCACTTCCACACCAGACGAGGGCTGCCTCCGGTACTTTGTGCTGGGCACTGTGGCAGCTTTGGTGGCCTTGGTGCTCAACGTGTTCTATCCTCTGGTGTCCCAGAGTCACTGGAGATGAGCTCGCCCGCAGGCGCTGTTGGGAGCTGGCCGCTGCCTGCCCCTGGCCACGCCTCCTCTGTGCTGGGAATGACTCTGGGCTTTGAGCCTCAGTGCCCACACGTGGAGGGCCGGGGGGACTCGCCCCTGCAGGCCAGAGCACCTGAGGGTGGGTGTCCATCAGCTGTCTGTCCCTTCCTCCTACTACTCTGACCCTCAGCCTGGGGCTTGGCCCTGCCCAAGCTACTTCCTGTATTTCAAGTGTTAATAAAGCTAGACTATTCAGGCCCGATCTCGTCTCTCTGTCTCAACGCCGCTGCTGTCTGCGCCTGCCTTGGGGCCCTCCCTTGGGTGCCAGGGCTCTGAGCCAGCACCCCCGGGATGCCAGGCAGTATGCTGGGCAGCCCCCAACCCCTGTCCTCGTATTCTGTTGCAGGGACTAGGCCCTGACCAGGCCCCCGAGGTGGCCCCCACGCGGACAGCCCCCGAACGCTTCGCCCCCCCTGTGGACCGCCCAGCCCCTACCTACAGCAACATGGAGGAGGTCGATTAGCAGGTCCCTGGCTGACGGGAGGACGGGTGTGGGGATCCCCTAAAGAGGGCCACCTCTTTGCTGCTTCTCCTTCTCTGACCCAGAGGACACTGCTCCATCGTGGAGAGCTGGGCGCGGGCTGGGGTGGGGACCTCGCAGGGTGTGAGCTCTTGTCCGCCTGGCCCCTGGCCAGTGGCCTTGGTCTCTCCAGCTGCCCCAGCTGCGCAGTCGGGTTCTCAGTTGTACCTTCGATTCTTCCTGACCCGCATTATAAACGTTATCATTTTATTCTAAAAATTGTAATTTTTTTTGCATTTTGAAAGTGATTGCTGCTGTTTAAATATATTTTAAAAATAAATAATAAATAAGCAGACTTAGTGACTGTGCTCCACCCCCTGCTGTGGCGACCACCCCTCCTGTCATCTGGGGTGTGCGCGCGTGTGTGTGTGTGTGTGTGTGCGTGTGTGTGTTAGAGACCCTGAACATGCTCCCGTTGGCGGGGAGGTCGGGGTCATAGCCGGTTCCATTGGTTCAGGGTCCCACATGCAGGTGGTGTGAAGGTATCACTGCCGAGTGCCCGCACGTCCCGAGGTAGAAGAGTAGTCCCTGACGTTGTGGAGCTGGTGGCCTGGGGAGAGGTGCAGGCCCCGGAGCAGCCTGGGCCGATGGCCCTGTAGTGGGCTTGGGAGATCCGGTGAGGAACAGAGTCACCGGGGGATCTTTCTCCTTTCCGATTGTCAAGTCTTTGCCACGGTTATGAACACCATCTGCATTCCTCAGGGGAGAAAGGGCAGGGGAAAACTGCTGTGAGGAACATCCTGTGCTGAAAAGAGGACAGGCAGAGAGGAGCAGAGCTAACCTCTGACTTGCTCTTGGAGGGAAGGCACTGGGGCCTGCCAAGCTGTTTCTTCCCTTAGAGTCCCTGAGAGCTGCGTGGTGGCACACGCTTGTAATCCCAGTACTTGAGAGGCTGAGATGGGAGGATCCCAGGTTTGCAGCCAGTTTCAGCCACTTAGACTCTATCTCAAAATAAAAAAGAAGCTAAGTTTGGTGGCACACGCTTGAATCCCAGCATTTGGGAAGCTGAGACAGGATGATCGTGGTTTGTGAACAGCCTCAGCTACTTAAGCCCTTTGGAAATTAGTGAGACCCTGTTTCAAAATAAAAAATAGGGCTGGAGATGTAGCTTGAAGGTAGAATGCCCCCGGGTTCCATCCCTAGTACCGAAAAAAATAATAATAATAATAATAAAGCCAGGCATGGTGGCATACCAGTACTTGGGAGGTTTGAAGCCAGCACAGGTTCGAAGCCAGCCTCAGCTACTTAATGAGGTTCTCAGCAATTTAGTGAGACCCTGTTTCAAAATAAAATATAGGATGGGGGTATAGCCCAGAGGTAGAGGCTCCTGGGTTCCATCCCCAGGACCACAAATAATAAGTAAGTAAAGAATAAAAAGCAGCCGGGTGTGGTGGCGCACGCTTGTAATCCCAGCATTTGGGAGGCTGAGACAGGAGGATCATGGTTCACGGACAGCCACAGCTACTCTGTGAGGCGCTCTGCAGCCTAGTGCCAGACATGGTGTCACATGCTTGTAATCCCAGCATTTGGGAGGCTGAGACAGGATCGCAGTTTGAGGAAAGCTTCAGGTATTTAGGCCCTTTGCAGCTCAGTGAGACCCTGTTTCAAAATAAAGAATAAAAAATAGGGCTGGAGTGTTGCTTGGAATTCCAGCCCCAGTACCGCAAAAAAAAAAAAAAAAAAAAAAAAGTAAATAACAAATAGTGAGCTGGGCGCGGTGGCGCACGCTTGTAATCCCGCTCTTGGGAGGCAGAGACAGGAGGATCACATAGGTTTGAAGCCAGCTTTCCTGGCTTAAGAGACCCTGTTTCCAAATTAAAAAAAAAAAAAAGGTCTGGGAGTGTAGCCTGGAGGTAGAAGGGTTTCCAGGAACCCCAGTACCACCAAAAATAAATAAGTAAATAAATAAATAAAAATAGGGCTGGGGGGTGTATCTTAGTGGTAGAATGTCCCTGGGTTCCATCCCCAGTACCACAAAATAAAATATAAAATAAAAAAATAGAAAAATAGGGCTGGGGTGTATGTAGTTCAGATTCCCAAAACACACACATACACACACACAGAATCACAGAGGTGGGTAAGTCAGGGTCCTGGCATCTCCGTAGGTTGATCTCTATCCCAAGCCCATGGAGCCATCTAGCATGCAGGCTTACCAAGTCATCAGCCTCAGATGGAGTCAGGAGTGGCAGTGAACAGAGAGGGCTCCTAGGGAAAGCTAACCACAGGGCCAATGTTGGCTTTTTCCCGGGGACTGCCAGGGCCTTGGGGGGCGTTGGCTGGAAATGGGCTTAGGGAGTTGGGTGTGGGACTTGCAAGAATGATGGAATTGCTACCCTGTGTGTTGGTGCTGGCAGCTGTGACACTGGAAGGCCTCGCTAAGTGAGCATGGCTGCAGGAGGATTGTTTGATCTTTTTTTTTTTTTTATTGGTACTGGGAATTGAGCCTAGGGGCATTCTGCCTCTGAGCTGCAACCTCACCCATGTATTATTTATTTATTTTATCTTATTTATTTTTGCAGTACTGGGTATGGAACCCATTGTACCTCTGAGCTACACGCTCAGCTCCATTTTGTGTGTGTGTGTGTGTGTGTGTGTGTGTGTGTGTGTGTGTTATTGGGGATGGAACTCAGGGGCATTGTACCTCCAAGCTACACCCCAGTCCTATTTTTTATTATTATTATTATTATTATTATTATTATTATTATTATTATTATTATTATTTGGTGGTACTGGGGATGGAACCCAGTGGCTTTCTACCTCCGGGCTACACTCCCAGACCTATTTTATATTTTTTTATTTGGGTCTCTTAAGCCAGCTGAGGCTGGCTTCGAACTTGCATGATCCTCCTGTCTTAGCCTCCCAAATACGGGGATTACAAGTGTGCACCACCACACCCAGCTAGTCTCTTTATTTATTTATTTATTTATTTATTTATTTATTTATTTATTTATTTAGTGGTACTGGGGGTGGAACCCAGAGGTTTTCTACCTCCGGGCTATACTCCCAGACCTTTTTAATATTTTTTATTTGGAAACAGGGTCTCACTAAGTTGCTGAGAGCCTCACTAAGAAGCTGAGGCTGGCTTCGAACCCGTGCGATCCTCCTGTCTCAGCCTCCCAAGCGCGGGGATTACAAGCGTGCGCCACCACACCCAGCTTAGTCTCTTTATTTTTTTGAAACAGGATCTCACTGAGTTGCAATGGGCCTCTTTAAAGAGCTGAGGCTGGCCGGGCGTGGTGTCGCACGCTTGTCATCCCCGCGCTTGGGAGGCAGAGACAGGAGGATCGCGCAGGTTCGAAGCCAGGCGCGTGCACTGGCTTAAGAGACCCTGTTTCCAAATAAAAATACAAAAAATAGGTCTGGGAGTGGAGCCCGGAGGTAGAAGGGCTTCCAGGAACCCCAGTACCACCAAAAAAAAAAAAATAATAATAATAAAAAAAAATAGCTGAGGCTGTCCGTGAAACGCGATCCTCTGGTTTCTGCCTCCCAAATGCTGGGATTCCAAGCGTGCGCCACCATGCCCGGCCCCCATTTTTTATTCTTTATTTTTATTTATTTGTTTACTTATTTGTTTATTTTTGCAGGTCTGGGGATAGAATTCAAAGGCATTTGACCTCCGAGTTACACCCCCTGCCCTATATTTTCTTTTTTCTTTTGAAACAGGGTCTCACTGTTTCGAAACAGTTGTGGAGGCCTCACTTAGTTGAGGCTGTCTGTGAACCACGATCCTCCTGTCTCAGCCTCTCAAATGCTGGGTTCTTTATTTTGAAACAGGGTCTCACTAAGTTGCGAAGGGCCTCACTAAGCAGCTGAGGCTGGCTGTGAACTGCAATCCTCCTGTCTCAGCCTCCTGAATGCTGGGGTTCCAAGCGTGCCCACCACGCCGGCTCCTGTTATTTATTTATCATTACTCATTGGGGACTCAACCCTGTGATAGTCTACCTCTAGCTATGCCTGGCCCTTTGTATTCTGAAACAGTCACCAAGTTGCTGACAGTTTCACTAAATTGCAGAGGCTGGCCTTGAAGCTGCAGCCCTCTTGTTTCAGCCTCCGAGCTCATACCTCCAACCTGATTTTATTATTCATTCATTTATTTTTTGGTACTGGGGATGAAACCCAGGGGAGTTTATCTCTGAGCTATACTCCCAGCCCTGTTTTTTCTTCTTTACTTTGAAACAGGATCTCACTGAGTTGCCGAGGGCCTCACCAAGTAGTCGAGGCTTCCTTGCATCGCGATCCTTCTGTCTCAGCCTCCCGAATGCTGGGATTTACAAGCATGCGCCACCACATGCAGCTTCTGATTTTTTATTGGAAACAGGATCTCACTAAATTAAGGAGAACCTGCTAAATTGCGGAGGCTGGCTTGGAACCTGTGGTACTCCTGTCTCAGCCTATGAAACATTGGGTTTAAAGGTGTGAGCCACCACGCCCTGGTTGCCGAGAAAATTTTTTTTCTAGGTACTAGGATTTGAAGTCAGAGGCATTCTACTTCTGAGCTAACCCCAAGCCTTATTTTATTTTATTATTTTTTATTTTTTATATTTTGGTGGTACTGGGGATGGAACCCTTCTATCTCTGGGCTACAATCCCAGACCTATTTATTTATTTATTTATTTAAATATTTCGTGGTACTGGGGTTCCTGGAAACCCTTCTACCTCCGGGATACACTCCCAGACACTTATTATTTTTTATATCTTTATTTGGAAACAGGGTCTCTTAAGCCAGTGAGGCTGGCTTCAAACCTGCGCGATCCTCCTGTCTCAGCCTCCTAAGCACAGGGATTACAAGTGTGCACCACCATGCCCAGCTATTTTATTTTTATTAATTAATTAGTTAATTTTTGCAGTGCTTGGGATTAAACACAGGAGCATTCTACCTCTGAACTACACCTCCAGCCCTATTTTTTTATTCTTTATTTTGAAACTGGGTCTCACTAAGTAGTGGAGGACCTCACTAAGTAGCTGAGGCTGTCTGCGAACCTCGATCCTCCGGTCTCAGCCTCCCAAATGCTGGGATCACAAGCGTGTGCCACCATGCCTGGCTTTATTGTTTATTTTGAAACAGGATCTATGTTGTGGAGTGCCTTACTAAGTAGCTGAGGCTGGCCACGAAACTGATTCTCCTGTCTCAGCCTCCCAAATACTGGGATTACAAATGTGTGCCATCATGCCTGGTCCTATTTTTTTTTTTTTTTTGCAGTATAGGGGATGGAGACATTCTACCTCTGAGCTACACCCCCAGCCCTATTATCATTTGTGTGTGTGTGTGTGTGTGTGTGTGTGTGTGTGTGTGTGGTGCTGAGGATGGAACCCAGGGACATTCTACCTCCGAGCTGCACCCCTATCCTTATTTTTTAATTCTTTATTTTGAAACAGAGTCTCACTGAATTGCAGAGGGCTTCACTAAGTAGCTGAGGCTGTCTGCGAACCACGATCCTCCTGTCTCAGCCTCCCAAATGCTGGGATTACAAGCGTGTGCCACCACGCCTGGCTTCCAGCCTCTTATTTTTCATGTTTATTTTTGTTTTGAAACGTGGTGTCTTGGGTTGCTGAGTCTCACTAGATTGCTGAATCTGTCTCTGAAGCTGTGATCCTCATGTCTCAGCTTCCCAAGTACTGGGATTACAAGCAAGCGCCACCACAGTTGACTTCGAAATTTTAAACTTAATCACCACAGAACTTCTGTGAGGTCCCTCCTGGTTCAAACTCTTTCCTTCCCTCTCATGAGCCAGTGTGTTCACTGGGCGTCTAAGAAGTGTCAAAGTTCTGTGGTCCCTTCATAGGCCTTCTGCGCCTTCTATGGAGGGCGTGGGATTTCCCGGGCTTCGGTTGGCTCCAGTTTCCATGACAACCGCAAAGCTCTGACGTCAGACATGAGCTAGGAACTCCCATTTGCTCCCCGGGAGCAGGGTTGGGATGGAGTCCCAGGACTGGAGAAAAGTCAAAAAGCAAACGGCGGAGCCTTTTCTTCCTTCTTCCCCAAGCCCGAGGCAAATCTAGAGTCACGCGGACCCCGAGCAGGGCGACGGAAGCCGGCGCCCGGAAAGACCGGCTGGCGTCCGCGAGCTGCCGGCGTCCACAGCTGTGGCCCCGCCCCGCCCAGGAGGCGCGCCATTGGTTCTCCCCGGAGGCCTCGCTCTTTATTGGCCAGTGGGCGGACGTCGACTGGCGGATTCGGCCCAAAGCTGCTTTCGGCTTCCGGTGTCCCCGCGATGGCGGCTCCGGACTCCCTGGCGCTCTTCACCGGCCTCGGCCTGAGCGAGCACAAGGCCCGCGAGACGCTCAAGAACGCGGCTCTGAGCGCGCAGCTGCGGGAGGCGGCGGCCCAGGTGCGAGCGCTCGGGGTGCCCGGGTCGCGGCCCGCCCGCGTCCTAGCGTCTCGCTCACTGGGCGCGGGGCGCCTCCCCATCCCTCTGACCCAGGCGCGGCAGACTCTGGGCTCCGCCGTCGACAAGGCCACGGGGACCTTGCTGTACGGCCTCGCCTCCAGACTCAGGGATACGAGGCGCCTGTCTTTCCTCGTGAGCTACATAGTCGCTAAGAAGATCCACACCGAGCCCCAGCTGAGCGGTGAGAACCTGCCTGCACTACCAGTCGCATTCCACCCCTGCCTTCATTTTATTTTTTTTGCGGGTCTGGGGATGGAACCCAGGGGCATTCGACCTCCGAGCTACGCCCCCTGTCTTATTTTTTCTTCTTTATTTTGAAACAGGGTCTCACTAAGTCGCGGAGGGCCTAAGTAGCAGAGGCTGTCCGCGAACCGCGATTCTCCAGTCTCAGCCTCCTGAGTGCTGGGATTATAAGCGTGCGCCACCACGCCCGGCTCCATCCCTCCCTTTAGTCAAGACCCTTACTTGTCCTTTCTGTCAGGTCCGTCAGTTTCTGCTCTTTCTGTTTTTGTTTTTGGTATTAGGGATTTAACCCAGGCATGCTCTACCACTGAGCCTCATTCCCAGCCCCTTTTATCTTTTATTTTTATTTGTTTTTGTGGTGCTGAGGATGGAACCCAGAGGCATTTACCTCGGTGCTAAACCCCTAGCTCTGTTTTATCATTTACTTGGGAACAGGGTCTCTCTAAATTGCTGAGGCTGGCTGTGAACCTGCGATCCTCCTGTCTCAGCCTCCCAAGTACTGGCATTATAAGTGTGTGCTTACTATGTCCGGCTTATCTTTTATTTTGAGATGCAGTCTTTTGCTAAATTGCCAAGACTGACCTTGAACTTACTGTCCTCCTGCCTCAGCCTCCCTAGTAGCTGGTACTACAGGCTGGTGCCACTGCTCCTGGCCCCACAGTTTCTTTCTGGATATCTTGTTCTGCACAGGCATTATGGCATGGAGGAGGTAGTCTCTGATGAGCTCAATTGGGGAGCTGCCATGGTGGGGCATCTCCCTCAGAATGCATGCTTCTTCCCTGTGGTCTCAGGGCTTCTCTAGCTAGGGTGGTGCCAGTTTAACTGCTCAGGCCTAACCTGTACTTAAAGTTTCATGGATTTAGGCTTTGGTCTGCCAACGTCTTTGAGCCGATACGCTGCAAACACATTGCCTTCCTTTCTCAGCTGCCCTTGAATATGTGCGGAGTCACCCCCTGGACCCAATTGACACCGCGGACTTTGAGCAGGAGTGTGGTGTGGGTGTCGTGGTGACCCCAGAGCAGATTGAGGAGGCTGTAAGTCTTTCCCCAGGCACCATCTGCCTCCCTAGTCCTGGCCCTGGACAGGAATGGCTCAGCTTCTCCACCGGGGAAAACTCACAGGGAAAGTGTGTCTCCCTAGAATGTCCCTGAAGGGGCTTTTCTGAACCATATGGTTTGGCTTTCTGTAGGTAGAAGCCACAATAAACAGGCACCGGCCCCAGCTCCTGGAGGAGCGTTACCGGTTCAACATGGGGCAGCTGATGGGTAAGTGGAGCCTGGGGCAGAGCGGTACGAGGTGGTTCTCTCTCTCACTTTTCTGGTCACAAGTGAGGAGGTGGTGGAGGATGAGCAGAAGCACCTTGAGAGTTCTGACTGGGCCCAGGCTGTGGTTCCTGTGGTCAGCTAGGAGCTTTCCCTGGGGAGGAGGGGAGGAGTACCCTCTTTTACCTTCCTGCAGTTTCTTGTACCCATGCTCCTAGGAGAGGCTCGGGCTGCGCTTAAGTGGGCAGATGGCAAAATGATCAAGCACGAAGTGGACATGCAGGTGGGCATCTCCCTGAGCTAAAGCTGGCCAAGGCTTTGGCATCGACAGGGCCTGGAATCCACTAGGAGGAGACCGTGTCTCTGCTGTCTGGTATTGGACTTTGGCGTCCAGCATGGAGGGGGAAGCACCTGACTTGGGCTCTGGGCTGCCCCTCACTGGAGGTGAATCACTTTAAACCTCGGTTTCCTCATCCCATAATAGGGATGATGTGGCCTTCACCCCGGTGCTGGCCTAGAATTGTGAATGGACGGTGGCCAAGGTGGATTGCTTGTCTTGACGTTGGGCCCACAGTTCCTCTCTGTAAATGGGACGTTTGTTTCCTGGGCCTAGCATGGGCCCTCAGGAAGGCAAGATTACTTGAGGCCAGCAGAACCACTTGAGGGGTGAGGGGGTATGTGCTAGGCAGGTTCATCTAGGCAGAGCTGGCAGGAAGACCAGGAACCCTTTGGATGGTGGGTAGGCACGTTCGGGGCTCCTTCCAGGACACGCCTGTCCCTGCTTGACTCGCTCAGGTCCTCCACCTTCTGGGTCCCAAGATGGAAGCTGATCTGGAGAAGAAGCCCAAGGTGAGTATGGGTGCAGCCCCCGGCTCCGTGACCAAGTGGGGTTGTATGAGGCTTCTGGCTGGAGGGGGAGTGTCAGTCACTAGGCCCTGCCCTCAAGAGATTGTGATACAGTTTTGGGGCTTCTCTCAGGTGGTAAAGGCTCGGCTGGAAGAAACAAACCAGAAGACAGCAAAAGGAGTGGTGGAGAATGGTGAGAGGCTCAGGCTGCTGTCGCGTCTGGCCGCTGGCCTCTGGGCATCCCTTGGAGGGCCTTCTCGCCCAGGCTCCTAGCCTTGGCCTACGCGGTACTCCTGCTCTGCTGCAAGACTGCTGTTTCTTCTGTTCCCTTTGCCCAGAGACTAACTTTGGAGGCTCCACGAGTCTGGCTCTCTATCTTTTATTTTTGGAACTAGGGAAGGATGGACACTGCTCAGATCAGTTCTGGTTGTGGGATATGGTCGTGATGGGTGCTTCCCTACACTGGGTATGGTAGCTCTGTCCCAGGACAGCATCTCCCTGGTTTCATCTGGGTGTGCTGGTACATGTCTGTATTCCCAGTACTTGGGAGGCTAAGAAAGAATCACAGGTTTGAAGACAGCCTCAGCAAGTAGTAAGATTCTCATCAACCTAGTCAGACCCTGGTTCAAAATAAAAATAAGAAGCCGGGCGTGGTGGCACACACTTGTAATCCCCGCGCTTGACAGGCCGAGACAGGAGGGTCGCGCAGGTTGAAGCCAGCCTTAGCTACTGAGTGAGGCTCTAAGCAACTTAGTGAGACCCTGTTTCCAAATTAAAAAAAAAAAAATAGGTCTGGGCGTATAGCCCGGAGGTAGAAAAGCCCCTGAGTTTCACCCCCAGTACCACAAAAAAAAAAAAAAAAAGAAGAAGAAGAAGAAGCCGGGCATGGTGGTGCACACTTGTAATCCCAGCATTTGGGAAGCTGAGACCTGAAGATCATGGTTCGTGGACAGCCTCAGCTACTTAGCGAGGTCCTCTGCAACTTAGTGAGACCCTGTTTAAAAAAAAAAAATAGGCCTGGGGGTAGCAGCTTGGAGATTGAATGCCCCTGGGTTCCATCCCCAGTACCACAAAAAAAGATAAAAAATTAAAAAATAATAAATAGAAGCTAGACATGGTGGTGCACACTTGTAATCCCAGTACTTAGGAGGCTAAAAACAGAAGGATAACGGTTCAAGGCCAGCCTCAGCTACTTAGTGAAGCCTTCTACAATTTAATGAGACCCTGTTTCAAAATAAAGAATAAAAAATAAGGCTGGAGGTGTAGCTCGGAGATAGAACGTTCATGGATTCCACCCCCAGTATTTCAAAATAAATGAATAAAAATAAATAAAAAAATAGAGAGCCGGATGTGGTGGCGCAGGCTTGTAATCCCAGCACTGGGGAGACTGAGACAGGAGGATCCCAGTTCGCGGGCAGCCTCAGCTATTTATGAGGCCCTTTGCAACTTAGTGAGTACCTGTTTCAAAATAAAGAATAAAAAATAGGGTTGGGGGGTGTAGCTTGGAGGTAGACTGGCCCTGAGTTCAATCCCCAGTACCACACACACAAAAGAATTTTCTTGGTCTTTTCCCTGCAGGTGAGACTGCTGGCCAGAACTTGTCCCTGCTGGAGCAGCTCCGGGGGGAGGCCCTGAAGTTTCACAAGCCTGGTGAGTGCACCTGTGTGACCCTGGGGAGGGTTGCGTCTTGGCATTGACTCCTGTTGCCAGGTCTCTGGAGTCCGGATCCTCGGGTTGAAGCTTGGTTCTGAGGTTTGTTCTGGTCCTGGCAGGTGAGAACTACAAGACCCCAGGCTACGTGACCACTCCACACACCATGGATCTTCTGAAGCAGCACCTGGCGATCACGGGGGGACAGGTGTGTGTGTGGCACCTGCTTGGATGCCTGGGCTGCCTGCGTACCACCTCATCTCACCCATCACCATCACCGCCTCTCTTTGCTTTGACCTTATTCCTCTGTTCCCATCACCCTCATTATAGGTACGGACCCGGTTCCCTCCGGAACCCAATGGAATCCTGCACATCGGACATGCCAAAGCTATCAATTTCAACTTTGGCTATGCCAAGGTGAGCATTCGTCTAGGGCCTGGATGAGCAGATGACTACTGGCTTGTCCCACAATTGGATACCCAGAAGCTGTCCTTGCTTTGCCTTCTGTTACTGATAATGTGCTTAGGTGGGCGAAGGCCATAGGTGGATTCACGTGTGTGTCAGATGCCTAGGAATCTCTTGGGTTTATTGGGAAAAAATTCTCTGAAGAGGCTGTGCTGTCTAACCCAAGTTGGTGTAAGAGGTGCCTTCTCTGGGGCATTTATTGTTTGTTTGTTTGTTTATTTAGTGATCCTGGGGATTGAACCCAGGGGTGTTCTACATTTGAGCTATATCCCTAGCCCTATTTTATTTTTTTATCTTTTTTTTTTCTTGAAGTACTAGGGATAGAACCCAGGGCATTCGACCTCTGAGCTACAACTGCAGCTCTATTTTTTTTATTCTTTATTTGGAAACAGGGTGTCTCCCAAGCGCGGGGATTACAAGGGTGTGCCACCACGCCCTGCTGTTGAGAGTTTTAAATTGCTGAGGCTGTGCTTGAATTTGTGATCCTCCTGAGGTATATATCACCATGCCTGACTTAATTTTGATTTTTTTTTTAATGCTGAACTGGTGATCAAAACCCAGGGGCATTCTACCTCTGAGCTACACCCCCAGCCCTATTTTAAAAAAAATTCTTTATTTTGAAACAGGGTCTCACTAAGTTGCTGAGGGCCTCACAAATTGCTGAGGTTGGCCAGGAACCTGTGATCCTCCTGCTTAAGCCTCCAAGTACTAGTATTATAAGTGTGCGCCACCATGTCCAGCTCTTGATTTTTATTTTGAAACAGAGTTTTGCTAAGTTGCTGGTAGCCTTACTAGGTTGCTGAGGCTGGATGAGAACCTGCCATCCTTGAGTCTCTGCATCCCAAGTACTGGAATTACAGCAGGCACATGCCATCGTGCCTGGCTCTCTGGGGCATTTAGATACAGATAGAAAAGTTCTTGAAGTAGGAGGCTGAGACGGGAGGATTGCAGGTTCAAGGCCAGCCTCAGCACTCAGCATCTTAGTGGGATTTCAAAATAAAAGATTTGGGGGTAGAGCTCAGAGGTAAATAGAAGTCCCCCCGCCCCGTACTGGGGATGGAGCCCAGGAGCATTTTACCTCTGAGCTCTACCTCCAGCCTTATTTTTTGTTTTGTTTTCATTTTGGTACTGGGGATTGAACCCAGAGGCAACCTCCAAGCTATACCCTAGCCTGATTTTATATCTTATTTGGAAACTGGGTGTCACTAAGTTGTTGAGAGCATTGCTCAGTTGCCAAGGCTGGCTTTGGACCTGCGATCCTCCTGTCTCAGCCTCCCAGTACTGGATTATAGCACACCTGGCCCCAGCTCTATTTTTTATTCTTTCTTTATTTTTTATTTTTTAATTTTCTTTTGCATTCTACCTCAGAATTATACTCCCCGGCCCTATTTTTTATTCTCTTATTTTGGAACAGGGTCTGAGTTGCAAAGAGCCTCACTAAGTAGCTGAGGCTGTCCATGAACCCGGATCTTCCTGTGTCCGCCTTCCTAATGCTGAGATTACAAGTGTGTGCCACCACACCCAGGTTTTATTCTTTATTTTGAAACAGAGTCTCACTAAGTTGCAGAGGGCTTCACTAAATAGCTGAGGCTGTCTGTGAACCTGCGATCCTCCTGTCTCAGCCTCCCAAGTACTGTGATTATGAGTGTGTATCACCACGCCTGGCAAAAATAGAAATTCTTTTATTTATTTATTTTTTTTTTGTGGTGCTGGGGATGGAAACCAGGGGCATTCTACCTCCAAGCTACACCCCCAGCCCTATTTTTTATTCTTTATTTTGAAACAGGGTCTCACTGAGTTGCAAGGGGCTCCTGAATGCTGGGATTACAAGTGTGCGCCACCACACTCTGCTCTTTTATGCTTTATTTGGAAACGGTCTCACTAAGTTGCAGAGTGCCTAGAAGTAGCTGAGGCTGTCCGGAAACCAAGATCCTCCCAAGTACTGGTATTATAAGCATGTGCCGCCACACCAAGCTCCAAAAATAGAAGTTCAAGAAGGCATGTTTTTTGTGTGGGTGTGCTACTGAGGATACAACCCAGGGGCATTCTACCTCTGAGCGCTACCCCCAGCCCTGTTTATTCTTTATTTAAAACAGGGTCTCACTGAGTTGCAAAGGACCTCATTAAGTAGCTGAGGCTGTCCGTGAACCACGATCCTCCTGTCTCAGCCTCCCAAGTACTGGGATTACAGGTGTACATCACCACACCTGGCAGGAAGGAAGGCAATTTAATTTCTGATGTGAGGAGCCTCTGAGTGTCTTGGTTGATGAGCTGGACTGTAGGGGCTAAGTGATACGTGGGAGCTTACAGGATACCCTCACTCTTGTAGGCCAACAATGGTATCTGTTTTCTGCGCTTTGATGATACCAACCCTGAGAAGGAGGAAGCGAAGTTCTTCACTGCTATCTATGACATGGTTTCCTGGCTAGGTATGGCTGGGGGAGGCCTGGGCAGGCTGGTGGTCGGCTGGCTTCTCCTTGCAGGCTTTTTGCTGGCTTCTCACGCTGTGTCCCATCTCCCAGGGTACACGCCTCACAAGGTGACGTATGCGTCCGACTACTTTGACCAGCTGTGTGCCTGGGCTGTGGAGCTCATCCGCAGGTGAGGCCGGAGCCAGATGGCTGCTTGGGGCCTGGCTCTGCAGGGCACTCATGTTTGTTCCCTCAGGGGTCAGGCTTACGTGTGCCATCAGCGAGCAGAGGAGCTTAAAGGCCATAGCCCTCTGCCCTCACCCTGGAGGGACCGTCCTGTGGAGGAGTCGCTGTTGCTCTTTGAGGTGGGGTCCTGGGCAGGCAGCTGGCTTGGGGTGGGCCGAGGATAAGGATGAGCTGCCCTGTACTAGAGGCAGCTTGAGCCCTGGCTTTCCTCAGGCAATGCGCAAGGGCAAGTTCTCAGAGGGTGAGGCCACGCTGCGGATGAAGCTGGTCATGGAGGATGGCAAAATGGACCCCGTGGCCTATCGAGTCAAGTATACACCCCACCACCGCACGGGGGACAAATGGTGGGTGTTGGCATGCACGGGGGACAAATGCAGGGTGGGGCTACGCGGGGCAGAGGGGCGGATGGTGGGCATACTGCCTCTGTCCCGCAGGTGCATCTACCCCACCTACGACTACACACACTGCCTCTGTGACTCCATTGAGCACATCACTCACTCGCTCTGCACCAAGGAGTTCCAGGCTCGGTGAGGGAGCCGGGGCCACCGTGGGGGAGCCCTTGTTTCCCCCGGCCCCGGAGGCAGCCAGTTCTCACAGCCCTCGTCCACTCTAGACGCTCATCTTACTTCTGGCTATGCAACGCGCTGGACGTCTACTGTCCTGTGCAGTGGGAGTATGGTCGCCTAAACCTGCACTATGCTGTGGTCTCCAAGCGGAAGATCCTGCAGCTTGTGGCGGCTGGCGCTGTGCGGTAGGTGGGGCTCTTTGGCTCAGCAGAGGTCGGCGGTGCCAGCGGAGAGCGTGTCAAGGCCCTTACCACCTCCTCTTCCACAGGGACTGGGATGACCCCCGGCTCTTCACACTCACAGCCCTGCAGCGGCGTGGCTTTCCGCCTGAGGCCATCAACAACTTCTGTGCCCGGGTGAGCCCAGCGGGCTGGGTGAGCGCATGGAGGCTGAGCGTGGCAGTTTGTGGTCACGGCTGTGACTGATGAGCTTCCTGCCAGGTGGGGGTGACGGTGGCACAGACCACGATGGAGCCACATCTCCTGGAAGCCTGCGTGCGTGATGTGCTGAACGACACAGCCCCGCGGGCCATGGCTGTGCTGGAGTCGCTGCGGGTTGTTGTCACCAACTTCCCCGCTACCAAGGTGGGCGTGCCTCAGCGCTGTGTGTGCAGACGGGGTGTGGGCACAGGGGTCCCAGCGCCTGCTCTGAGTCAAAGACTCGTCTCCCTCTCTAGCCTTTGGACATCCAGGTGCCCAACTTCCCAGCTGATGAGACCAAGGGCTTCCACCAAGTCCCTTTTGCGCCCGTCGTCTTCATTGAGAGGACTGATTTCAAGGAGGTGAGTGTGCAGGAGACGTCCTTTCTATGGTGGAGACTGCAGTAGAGTCAGTCCTACCCGCTCCATGTCTGGCCTGGGCTCCTACTGTCTCATTCCTCTGTCAGCCTTCTGTGTTTCCTACCTCAGATAACCCAGTCCCTGCTGGACGTGGAGAGGGGAGTCGCCTCCTGTTCTTCTGCTCCTTGCAGCCTCTTGTGTTTTCCCTACCACCTACCTCTAGGAGCCAGAGCCAGGGTACAAGCGCCTGGCGTGGGGCCAGCCTGTGGGCCTAAGACATAC
This sequence comes from Muscardinus avellanarius, assembly GCF_963383645.1. Taxonomy (NCBI): domain Eukaryota; kingdom Metazoa; phylum Chordata; class Mammalia; order Rodentia; family Gliridae; genus Muscardinus; species Muscardinus avellanarius. Next base: position 141,857,085 of record NC_137790.1, read on the forward strand.
GGGCTATGTCATCGAGCTGCAGCACATTGTCAAGGTGAGGGCAGCCGTGATGGCCTTCCTACTGTGGGGCCTGCTGGCCCAGGTCTTGTGTGTGTCTAGCAGTTCTGAGGGTGGATGGGGTCTGACCTCATGCCTCCCCCTTTCCAGGGCCCCAGTGGCTGTGTAGAGAGCCTGGAGGTGACTTGCAGACGGGCTGATGCTGGAGAGAAGCCCAAGGCCTTTATCCACTGGGTGTCACAGCCTCTAACCTGTGAAATTCGCCTCTATGAGCGACTGTGAGTGAGAGTCGGGGTGGGGGCACTCATGAGATGGGTACTGCCTGCTGTGGCTGCCCAGCAGGTGTCTGACCTTCACTCTGGCTACAGGTTCCAGCACAAGAACCCTGAAGATCCTGCTGAGGTGCCTGGCGGATTCTTGAGTGACGTGAACCCGGTAAGCTCGCCGGCTGTGGGGTGAGGGTGGTGGGCCTCCCCAGCTGCACAGCTGCCTGAGGCCCCACCTTGCAGGCATCGCTACAGGTGGTGGAGGCAGCATTAGTAGACCGCTCTGTGGCCCTGGCGAAGCCCTTCGACAAGTTCCAGTTTGAGCGCCTGGGGTACTTCTCCGTGGATCCAGACAGCCGCGAAGGACAGGTGCTTGATTCCACCCACCTGTCCCTCTGCAGCAGTCACCATTCACTGGCTGCCATTCACTGTGCTAAGCACTGTGCCCACGCTGCCTTAGTGACCTGTCATCAGCTAAGGTGGGGAGGAGCATTCCTGTCCTGTTGAAAACTGGCTGAGAGCTTAAGTCAGTCCATGCATAAAATTTTACATGATTCTACCTTTTTTTATGTGGGTGTGGGGTACTGGGGATGGAACCCAGGGGCCTTCTACTTCTGGGCTACGTTTCCAAATCTATTTTATTTTTTATTTGGAAACCGGACCTCCCTATGTTGCTGTGAGCCTCACCAGATTGCTGAAGATGGGTTTGAACCTGCAATCCTCCTGTCTCAGCCTCCGAAGTACTAGGATAACAAGCGTGCGCCACCACGCCCGTCTGCATGTTACATTTTTTACTGAACATAAGGAGTAAGCTTAGGGGATGTTAGAATCCTTGTGAGACTGAGGCCCAGAGTCATGTAATTCTTTATCCAAAGTCACAAAGTTGTTGAGAACCTGGAAATACTGACCCTTTGTTCCTCAGCGCCTCTGGAACGGTGAGGGAGTTAGGAGGTTGTGTCTGATGAAGACTACTGAAGCCTCCTGGCTGGGTTCTGAGTTGGTCATTCTTCTCTCTGTGCCTTCCAGCTTGTCTTCAACCGAACTGTCACACTGAAGGAGGACCCAGGAAAAGTGTGACCTGGAAGCATGTGAACCTACCTCACCCTTCTGGAGGGGTGGGGGGGTGGGGGGTGCCCTCACCACCCCACACACCATGCCAATAAAGACAAGCTCTAACCTCCTGGTGGCTGTGTTGTCTGCCCTTTCAGCCTCTGTTGGCTCTGGAGACGTTACTCTGTGCTTGTGTGTGTGTGTTGGTGCGGGTGCTTGTGCACACATTGTCTATTAGAATGGGCTTCTCCAGAACAGAGGACACTGGCAGCTTTGAAAACACTGGTGTAGTTCTTAGTACTCCAGGGCACAGCCTGCCTCGATGGGATTAATGTCCTTTGCACCAAGTCTTACAGACAGAAGGGTCTGGAAGTGCTGTTTCATAGGAGCCCTGTGCCAGAGGGGATGTCGATTGTGGCTGCCTGTGTGCCCAGACAGGTGAAGAAAGGCCTGGCTCCTGGTTTCAGTCTTCATTCATATATATATATATATATATATATATATATATATATATATATATATATATTCTGGTACTGGGGTTCCTGGAAGCCCTTCTACCACCAGGCTACAATCCCAGACCTATATTATATTTTATTTGGAAACAGGGTCTCTTAAGCCAGCAGCTTCGAACCTGCGCGATCCTCCTGTCTCCGCCTTCCATGCGCGGGGATTACAAGCGAGCGCCACCACGCCGGCAGCAAATAATTATTGAGTGTCCAGTGAGACCTAAGCGCTGCAGTGGCTGTTCAAGTGCATCTAAGGAAGGGGAGACACGAGTGACCACTGGGCAGGAGTGGACTCCCTGGGGCTTGTGCAAGGTTGGGGAGAGGTGCTCAGCCCAGACTGGGTCTTTCAGCAAATGGTTTCTGAGGAACCCTGAAGGACTATGGAGTTGGCCAGGACAAAAGGAACAAGTGCTAGAGCCAAGAGGCAGCAAGGGCCTACAAAAGGCCGGCCGCCTTGGGTGGCTGGCCTGCAGAGTGCCTGCAGCTTTAAAGCCTTCCACATTTTCCCTGTATACAAACACCAGGCTACCGGAGGCCCTTTAAGGTGGACCTGATTCCGGAAGGCCGATCCTCCACAGCAGCAGATGCGGAGGGCCCCAAGGTGCTGGGTCCTCCGAGAGGTGATCAACCCTGAAGGTTCCCGGGTGGAGGACAGCGGGGGGCTCCGGGCCCAGGTCAGCAGCTTGTGGGGCCACCTTAAGCGAGGCCGAGTTGGGCTGGGCCCCGCCCTACGAGGGACTGCGCGACCCGGGGAGGCGCCCGCCGGCCCCCGAAGGTGCGTCCGGGGAGTGAGCCTCGAGCGCGCGCCGGGCCGGGCCGGGCCCCGCCTGCAGGGAGGGGCGCCGTGGGCGGGGCGCCGCGGCCACACCCTCGCTCGGCCCGGGGCTCCCGCGGCCCGAGGCGCGGCAGCCCTCGGAGTCTGAAGCGGTCACTTTAAGTCTGGCCGGGAGGCAAGCCCCGATCTCGCGGGGCTTCACGCTCGGATTCTCGCGAGAGGTACACTCGTTACCCATTGGCTGTAAGGGTTGAATGTAAGATGGCGCCCAGGGAGCTGTGAGGAGAAAATCCTGTCGGTCTTGGAGCGGCGGCGGCAGAACCGGGGCCCCGGGCGGTGCGGCGGGGCCGGCGGGCAGAGCGGCGGCGGCGGCGGCGGTGACGTCGCCGGGTGAGGGCTCTGCCGGGGCGGGTGCGGCCGGCCGCGCGCCCCGGCCGGGGGCCCACCCCACACAACGGCGGGCGGGGGCGGCGGGCGGCCGCCGCGGGGCCCGGAGACGGGGGCGGCGGGGAGCCGGAGCGTGCCCGGGCCGGCGGGCCCCCGCCCCGGTGGGGGAGGGGCGGGCCGCGCGGCGGTGGGCGCGGCGGCCGGGAGCGCGCGCGCGGGCCCGCGCCCGAACATGTTTTTTCGCGCGGGGGCGCGCGCGCTGTGCGGCCCTCCCGGCGCGCGTGGCCGCCGACGTGCGCGTCCCCGTCCCGGATATTTCTGCGCTTTGAGCCTGTGGCCCGAGGGCCAGACTGGCTTCGGGGGCGCGCGCCCGCCCGCGACCCTCGGGCTTGGGGCGCGCGCCCGCGGTGGGTTCGCGGCGCCCCTCGGGAGCGCGCAGGGCACCCCTTCTGCGCGCGGGGCGGGCGGGTGAGGAAGGGTGAGGGCTGGGCCCTCCGTCCGCTCGCGTCCCGGGGCCGCCTTGGCCTGAGTCCGCCGGGCAGCCTGCGGCTTCGCTGTGGCGCGGGCTCTGCGTCCTGAGGCCGGGGGATCGCGGGTGGCCGTCGAAGAATGCGGCGCCCGAGACCCCTGTGCGGGTGGCTGCCCGGGGAAGGGGCTGCTGTGCTTCGGAAACCGAGTCGTGTTGGCCCGAGAGGGCACTGAGCGCCCCCGGGTCTCCACCTCGTATTGGTGCCGGGTGCCGGGGAGGGAAGGTTAACACCAGGCCCTTCAGGAGGAGTACCTGCTCTCCTTAGAAACCAGTCCTTCGTAAGCGCAATTCACACACGTCACCTCTGTGCGCTCCGGAAGGGGATCCTCTCTTGTGGACGGTATGGAACGCGGAGCTCCAGAATGCCACTTGAAATCTTTAAATGCAGCCTTTTTTTTTTTTAATGCCCTCGCAAGGATGGGAGGGGAGTAGTTTAATCTGTTGGATGAAGGGCCCGCAGTTATCTCAGCCAAAAAGTTGTCTAGAACGAATTTGATCAGCTTGAGAATCAGTGCTTTTGCCTTTTTAGATCTCAAAATTCCCCCGCAGGAATTCCTACAGTCTGTACATGTTTTACTTAGAAGTAAAATTATTTAAATCTTTTTCGCCCCCACCCCCAGCACTCTGTTCTGGTGCAGGGGAGTTCGAGTTCTAGGTTTGGCCTAGAGAAACATGCACCTCTTTTTTCCTAAGACAGGTTATGTCTTAGCTAGTTTATGTTTTACAGTTTTGTTTTTATTATGGTCGAGAAGGAGTAAAACTATCAAATTTTACGGTAATGGGGGTATTTTTTTCCTAATACGCCGTAGTTTTAAAGAACAAAGTTAAAACTTAAAAAAAGGCTGAGGATGGAAGGAACTTCTTTGTTCTATCTTCTTCAGAATGTTAGAAGTCTTAAGAACTCAGGACAAGCAGCAGAAATACATGCAACATGGTGACTGGTGAGTTAAAATTGTTCATATGCTGGAAGTATGTGTGCACAATTCTTTTCTGGTAATAAGCGTAACATTACAAATCCTGTCATTCTGGGTGCTGTCTGCCAGAAAACTGTCTGTTAGGTGCTGGATAACTGAAGTGGGCCACTACATTTTTGAGTCCAGTTACAGTTGCTTTAACATTATTCTCCTCTTAAAATAGAAGTCAGTGCAACCTTCGGGTTTTAACATACAAGGCATCAACTAAGAACCTAAGTGTTTCCCCAAAACATCAGTCAAACTGTCTAGGACATAATTTTATTATACTCTTTTGGCTTGCTTGTTCCAGAATACCTTTTTTTTTGGGGGGGGGCTGCTGGCAATTAACCCAGGGGCATTCTAACTCCCAGTTAGTTACACCTTCACTTCTATTTTTTTATTCTTTATTTTGAAACAGGGTCTCAGTAAGTTACAGCTGGCTACGAACTTGAATCCTCCTGTCTCAGCCTCCCAAGTAACTGGGATTACAAGAGTATACCAGCATGCCTGGCTTTACCTTTGTTATTTACTTTTTTTTCCTTTTTTTGTGGTACTGGGGATTGAATCCAGAGTCATTCTACCTTGAGCTATACTCCCAGGCCTATTTTATTCTTTATTTTGACTTTTTTTTGTGTGTGTGTGTGTGTGTGTGTGTGTGTGTGTGGTACTGGGGGTGGAACCCAGAGGCTTTCTACCTCCGGGCTATACTCCCAGACCTTTTTTATATTTTATTTGGAAACAGGGTCTCACTAAGTTGCTGGAAGCCTCACTGAATAGCTGAGGCTGGCTTCCAACCTGTGCGATCCTCCTGTTTCAGCCTCCCAAGCGCGGGGATTACAGGCATGTGCATATTCTTTATTTTGAAACAAGGTCTTACTAAGTTGCAGAGGGCCTCACAAATTGCTGAGGCTGGTCCTGAACTTGTGATCCTCCTATCTCAGTTTCCCAGGTACTGAGATTATAAGTGTGTGTCACCATGCTCAGCTTTGTTTTTAACTGAGTTGAGGCTTTTTGTGTATGTGTGTGTGTGGGGGGTACTAGGGATTGAACCCAGAACATTCTACCTATGAGCCACACCCTAAACCCTATTTTTTTATTTATTATTATTATTTTCTACGGTGCTTTGGATGGAACCCGGGGCATTCTACTTCCCAGTTACACCCCCAGCCTTATTTCTTTTTAATTTGTTTTAATATATTTTTATTGGTGCATTGTAGTCAAACATCACAATGGGATACAAGACTTGTGAGGATATCCAGGCACACATCATCCAATTAGCCTTATCCAATCCCACCCCACTCCCTCCCCCCCTCAACCCCATGCTTGATTTAGTGATTAGATATAACTTTGATATATTTGTTTACATACATCATGTGTTTTAAAGAGATTTCATCTTCCTCCATCCCAGCCCCTCTGATTGATCACCTTAATTGCTCCTCCATAGGGCCCTTTCTTCAATTAGATTTCCTCCTATTACCCATTTCTTCCTAGTTTTTGCATATCAGGGAAAGTGTCTTATTTTTTATTTTCTGTGATATTACTCTGTGTATGCTGCATTGGCCACCTGCAAGACTCTGATCCTGGCCTCGCTGGCTTCAGGTACGGCCTCACCGCATGGCAGGCTCCCATCCCGGCCTTGCTGACCCCAGCACCGGCCTTGCCTCAACGGCAGGCCCCAATCCCGGCCTTGCTGGCCCTGACACTGGCCTCACCCCTCGGCAGGCTCTGATCCTGGCCTCTGAGCCCCCAGCACTGACCCTGCCTCACACTCAGCCCTATTTTTTAGTTTTTATTTTGAAACTGGGTCTCACTGAGTTGCAAAGTGCTAAGTAGCTGAGGTTGTCCTCGAACCGAACTGGAATCCTCTGGTCTCAGCCTCCCAAATCCTGGGATTACAAGTGTGCGCCATTGCGCCCGGCTTATTCATTTTTTACATTGAAACAAATTTTTAACAAGTTGCTGAGGGTGGCCTTGAATCTGTGATCCTCCTGTTTCAGCCTCCCAAATACTGGGATTACAGGTGTCTTATCACCACATCTGGCTAAGAGCTTTTTTTATTTTTTATTTTTTTTTGTGGATCTGATCCCCAGAGCCATTTGACTTCCAAGCTACATCCCCTGCCCAATTTTTTATTCTTTCTTTCTTTCTTTATTTTGGTGGTACTGGGGTTCCTGGAAGCCCTTCTCCCTCCGGGCTACACTCCCAGACCTATTTTTATTTTTGGAAACAGGGTCTCTTAAGCCAGCGCGGCTGGCTTTGAACCTGCGCGATCCTCCTGTCTCTGCCTCCCAAGCACGGGGATTACAAGCGTGCGCTACCACGCCTGGCTTATTCTTTATTTTGAAACAGGGTCTCACTGAGTTGCGGAGGGCCTCGCTAAATAGCTGAGGCTGTCCTCGAACTGTGATCCTCCAGTCTCAGCCTTCCAAATCCTAGGATTACAAGCGTGCGCCACCACGCCTGGCTTTAAGAGCTTCTTTTAAACTGTTGTTTGTAAGTAATATTTTCATAAGCTCACTAAGATTTACCTACTAGATATCTTGTAGTCTTCTGTGATGAACATATGTACCTGTCCATGCACTTTCATAGCTGCAAATCTCCTTTCTAGCTTCTTTTATCATCTCAAACAGAAGATTAGATAATGGTCGGATTTTCTTGTATGTTTGAATTTCTCTAACAGTAACCATAATCAGTGGCTTTGAATATGGCTTTACTTTATGGCAGCTTCAAAATCAGGGATTTCTTCAAGTTTGCATGTATTTTTTTAAATTTAGTCAATTGTGGTTTGTACTTGATGTGCCATGTTTCTTGCTTGTGTACTTTTTAAATGGTCATTGTTTATGAAAGTTTTTTATTTCTGAGTTGGCCTCAGAATGAAGTACTATATGAACACCTGTTCTCTGTTACTTTGCTGCCCTGCATTTTGTTGGAGATGTTTTAATTCCTTTTTAGGCTTTACTTAAATGCTTCATTTGTGTTTTTTCTCTGTCATTTTGAATTGTGACTTCTAGCTTTTTCTTTTTGCTGGGGATCAAACCCAGGGTTCTATGCACGCCAAGCAAGCTCTCCATTATTGAGCCACGCGTTATTAAACTGAAGTCACCACATTAAGAAATGATATGTTAATTTTTTGTTTTGCTGAAAGGGGGGAAAGAATGATCCTTGTGTTTCAGTGTTTAGGCCAGGGAAAACACCAGGTAAAGCTGGTGGGTTGTGTCAAAGCTGATGCTTTTCTTTTTTAAGAATTTGTGAAGCCGGGCTTGGTGGCGCATGCTTGTAATCCCCGCGCTTGGGAGGCTGAGACAGGAGGATCCCACAGGTTCAAAGCCAGCCTCAGCTACTTAGGCTCTCAGCAACTTAGTGAGACCCTGTTTCCAAATAAAATATAAAATAGGTCTGGGAGTAGCCCGGAGGTAGAAAGCCTCTGGGTTCCACCTCTAGTACCACCAAAAAAAAAAAAAAAAAAAAAAGAGAGAGAATTTGTGAGCCAGAGCTGGGCGTGGTGGTGCAAATTTTAATCCCAGCATTTGGGAGACTGTGACCTGAGAATCACGGTTCACAGACTGCTTCAGCTACTTAGGCCCTTTGCAACTCAGTGAGAGCCTGTTTCAGAATAAAGAATAAAAAATAGGGCAGGGGGTGTAGCTCAGAGGTCGAATGCCCCTGGGTTCCATCCCCAAACCTGCCCCCCCCCCCAAAAAAAAAATTTGTAAGCCAGGCATGGTGGCCCATGCCTAGTCCTTGGGAGCCTGGGACAGGAGGATCTCAGGTTTGAGGACAGCCTCAGCAACTTAGACTCTCAGCAACCTAGTGAGATCCTGTTTCAAAATTAAAAATAAAAGCAGGCACGGTGATACAGACCTATAATCCAGTACTTAGAAGGCTGAGACAAGAGGATCGTAGGTTTGAAGCCAGCCTCAGCAATTTAGTGAGGCCATCTGCAACTTAGACTGTTTCAACCTAAAAAATAAAATAGTGGCTGGGGATGTAACTCAGAATGCACCTGGGTTCAATCCCTAGTACTTCAGAAATAAATTAATTAATTAATAAATGCCAATCTCAATATCATATATGGGGAAAGGGAGGGAGTCTGAAAAGAGTCCGGGGAAGCTCACTAAATACTGTGTGCATGTATGTCACTATCACTCTGAACTACATTAGGATGTGAGACTACAATGCACAATAAAAGGGTATTAAAAAGCAATAAAAATAAAGCCAGGTGTGGTGGCGCATGCTTGTAATCCCAGTACTTGGGAGGCTGAGATAGGAGGATTGCACAGGTTCGAAGCCAGCCTCAGCTACTTAGTGAGGCTCTCAGCAACTTAGACCCTGTTTCCCAATAAAATATAAAATAGGTCGGGGGCATATCCCGGAGATAGAGGACCTTGGGTTCCATCCCCAGGACCACAAAAAAATAAATAAAATAAAAAAGTAAAAAGCAATAAAAATAAAATAGATCTGGGGATGTAGCTCAGAAGTAGAACATCCCTGAGTTCAGTCCCTAGTACCATGAAAAAACAACTTTTGTATAAGTGGAATTATGATTAATATTGTAATCTTTTACCATTACCATTATATTTTTAAAATTTGTCCATATTATTTCTTTTTTTTGTTTTGTTTTGTTTTTTTGCTATTGGGGATTGAGCCCAGAGGCATTTTGCCTCTGAGCTATGCCCCCAGCACTTTGTGTGTGTGTGTGTGGGGGGGTATTGGGGGTGGAACCTGGGGGGCTTTTCTACCTCCAGGCTATACTCCCAGACCTATTTTATATTTTACTTGGAAACAAGGTCTCATTAAGTTGCTGAGAGCCTCACTATGTAGTTGATGCTGGTTTTTTTTTTTTTTTTTTTTTTTTTTTTGGTGGTACTGGGGTTCCTGGAAGTCCTTCTACCTCTGGGATACACTCCCACGGGCTACACTCCCAGACCTATTTTATATTTTTTATTTGGAAACAGGGTCTCTTAAGCCAGCGAGGCTGGCTCCGAACCAGCGCGATCATCCTGTCTCCGCCTCCCAAGCGCGGGGATTACAAGCGTGCGCTACCACGCCCGGCATTGATGCTGGTTTTGAACCTGTGCGATCCTCCTGTCTCCGCCTCCCAAATACTGGGATTACAAGCTGCACTGGCTAGCCCTTTTGTTTTTGAAGCAATTTCTCACTAGGTTGCTGAGAGTCTTATTTAGTTGCTGAGGCTGGTTTTAAACTCACAGTAGCCTTCTCTCAGCCTCCCAAGTATTGTGATTACGGCCATGCACCAACACTCCTGCCTCATTCTCATTTTTGTATCATATTTCTACATTGTGAATAGGCTGTTATTTATCCATCCCACTGTTGTTAAACACCGGAATCTTCTTGTTGCCACTAGATTCTGGCCAACAACACTAATATGAACATTTCTGTATAAGTATCTTTTACAGAGATATGTATATCATATACACCTGGGGGGTAGGGTTGCTTGGTTTTATGGAGTGGGTATTTTCAACCTCACTAGCTAATGCAAGTGGTGGTGCCACTTTATAGCCCATCAGTATTTAGTAGAAATATGAGGTTTAGATTCCTGGTGGAAGTATGTGTTGTCCAAAAGTAGAATCGTGATGAAAGTGTCCCTAAATCGGGGACTCCTGAAGAGGCGTGTGATAGATGAATGGCCCGAAGGGATAATTCCTGCCACAAACCTTGTAATGGGTTGGCATCTTTAAGAGTAGATGTATGTCTTCTGCTTCTTTGAAATTATGCTGTATGTTAATTAGGACAAATAAGACTTAGCACCTTAAAATGCAAATTCAATTTTCTCTTGTGAATGCATTTTGTAAGCCAGACTTACTAAACTGCAGAGCCATTGCTAGAATAGATGGGATCCTTGAGAGGCTTGAGGCCCCAGGAGGAGGCGGCACTGCGGACTGTCTTAGTTTTTACAAAGTCAAGACACCCTGCAGAGCTGTGTGGAGAGTTTGGAAGAAGAGTCAGTGATAAGGGACCCGAGGAGAGGTGATTCTGGTGAGTATTTAGATCTTCCCTCAGTACCCAAATGGAAGAAAGGAAAGAAATAGACCTGTGGGAATGGCTGTTTTAGATAAATCTCTGTTGGAGCATCATCTTCTAGTGGTATGTGTTTAGGGAATATGTGTTGGGATATTCTGTGCCAGCACTGTGCTAAGCTCCAGTAAAAGCAAATAGATTCTATTTCAGTTAGCAGTTTGGGATTACTAGTGAAAACCTGGATCTGTGGATGAGGGACTGGTTTGTCTTTTTGTTATGCAAAACAACCATACTTGAAATATTTAGATGCAAATGTTTACAAACTTCCTCACCTTGCAGCCCAGTGTATTTTCTTTTTCCGTTTTTAATCTCATCTGACTGAGCCTCAGCTACTTAGTGAGGCTCTCAGCAACTTAGTGAGACCCTGTTTCCAAATAAAATATAAAATAGGTCTGGGAATGTAGCCCGGAGATAGAAGGCCCGTGGGCTCTACCCCCAGCACCACCACCAGCAAAAAAAAATAAATAAATAAAAAGTAGTATTGTCAAGTTTCTCCATTTCTCTTTAATTTTTAATTTATTTTTTGGCATTGGAGTTTGAACCCAGGGACATAATATCTCAGGGCTATACCCCCACTCCAATTTTATATTATTTATTTATATTTTTCGGTACTGGGGATGGAACCCCGGGGCAATCTACACCTCCAGCACTAATTTTTATTCTTTAAAAAAAATTTTTTTTTTTTTTTTTTTTTTTTTGGCAGTACAGGGGATGGAACCCAGGGGCACTCTACCTCCAAACTATATCTCCAGCCCTATTTTTTATTCTTTATTATTTTGAAACAGGGCCTCACTAAGTTGCAGAAGGTCTCACAAAGTAGCTGAGGCTGGCCAGGAAGCGAAATCCTCCTGTCTCAGCCTTCCAAATGCTGGGTGCAAGCCACCAGGTCAGGCTTTATTCTTTATTTTGAAACAAATTGTTCACTGAGTTGCAGAGGGCCTCACTAAGTAGTAGGTGATTATTTATTTTGAAACAGGTTCTTACTAAATTGTGGAACCTCAATACTGATGCTGCCTTCGAACCTGTAATCTTCCCATCTCAGCCTTCCAAGTACTGGGATTACAAGCATATGCCACCATGTCCGGCTTCCTCTTTAATTTTTATTTGGAAACAGGGTCTCACTAAGTCTCTGAGGCTGGTTGTGAAGCTGTGATCTTTCTGTCTCAGCCTCCTGAATACTGAGATTACAGATGAGGGTTAGGTTAGTAATGAGATTATAGACTTGCACAAGCTTCCATTTCTCTATTATTATTATTTTTTTCTTGTACTGAGGATTGATCCCAGGGGCATTCTACCTCTGAGGTAACCCTTAGCCCTATTTTATTTTTTATTTAGAAACAGAGTCTCACTAAATTGGCAGAGGACCTTACTGGGTTGCTGAGTCTAGATATGAACCTGTGATCCTCTTGTCTCAGCCTTCTAAGTACTGGATTACAAGCATACAACACCAAGTCCAGCTTGTTTTTATTAATTAATTAGTTTGTTTATTTTGTGTGTCTGGTACTAGAGGTGGAACCCAGGTGCTTTTCTACTTCCGGGCTATACTCCCAAACCTATTTTATATTTTGTTTGGAAACAGGGCCTCACTAAGTTGCTGAGGCTGGCTTCAAACCTGTGCGATCCTCCTGTCTCAGCCTCCCAAGCGCGAGGATTACAAGAGTGCACCACCACTCCTGGCTCCTTACAGTTATTTATTTATTTATTTATTTATTTATTTATTATTTTTGTGGTGCTGGGGATGGAACCCAGGGGCAGTCTAACCTCCAAGCTACACCTCCATTCCTATTTTTTATTCATTTTATTTTGAAACAGGGTCTCACTGAGTTGCAGAGGGCCTAAGTTGTAGCCGAGGCTGTCCTTGAACCTTGATCCTCCTGTATCAAATGCTGGGATTATAAGCGTGCGCCACCACGCCCGGCTTATTTTTATTTTTGAAACAGGGTTTTAGTAGGCTCCATTTCTCTTTGTTACTAAGGCTCAGGCTTTGTTTCTTGTGAGCAACATCTTGAAGAAGTTAACAGTCATTATGTAAGGCTTTGGTGCTTAATAGTTTTGTTTGTCTTTAAACTTCACTTTTGTTTGTGTTTATGAATGTGGTACTAGAGATGGAACCCAGAGGCATTCTACCTATGAGCTGTACCCACAGTCCTATTTTATTTTTATTTGGAAACCCGGTCTGAGTTATGGAGGGCAACATGAGGTTGATGAGACTGTCCTCAAACCTGTGATCCTGCCGGGCGTGGTGGCGCACGCCTGTAATCCCCGGGCTTGGGAGGCGGAGACAGGAGGATCGCGCAGGTTCATAGTCAGCCTCGCTGGCTTAAGAGACCCTGTTTCCAAATAAATAAAAAAAGGTCTGGGAGTGCAGCCCGGAGGGAGAAGGGCTTCCAGGAACCCCAGTACGACAAACAAACAAACAAACAAACAAACAAACCAACCAACCTGTGATCCTCCTGTCTTAGCCTTACAAGGATTACAGGCATGAGTCACCATGCCTGGCAAAGGGTTTTATATTTTGAGTTAAAATTATTTACAAGAATTTTTTGTATATTTGTTTCTGTTCTTGCAGTATAACCACTATGCAGAAAAATATGGCTTTGAAATCTTTTTGATTTATTTATTTGTTTTTGTCATACTGGGGCTTTCTAGCTCTGGGCTATACCCCAGACCTATTTCATATTTTTTTTGGAAACGGGGTCTCACTAAGTTGCTGAGAGCCTCACTCAGTAGCTGAGGCTGGCTAAGAACCTGTGCGATCCTCCTGTCTCAGCCTCCCAAGCAAGCATGGGGATTGTAAGCGTGTGCCAACATGCCTAGCAATCTTTTTGATTTGATACAACTTGTGAAAAATACAGGATACTGTTAAACAGGAAATAACATCTTCTGTTATTCCATCAACAAAGCATAACTACTGTTAGCATTCTTTTTCTTTTTCTTTTATTTTTTGCTGTAGTGGGGATAGAATCCAGGGCCATTGTACCGAATGCTGGGATTACAAGCGTGCACCACCATGCCTTTACTGCTAGCATTCTAAAAAAGGCTTTTGAAGGATTTCCCTTAATATGTAATTAAACAATACAGAGTATATAAATAAAATTGTGTTGGCTTTTTACAGATGTATGTTTCTGTGTCATTCAAATTTTTTTAACTTGGGACAGGAGGGTCGCAGTTTTGTGGCATACCTCAGCTACTTAGGCCCTTCACAAACCGGCTGGGTTTTTATTTTTATTTATTGTTTATTCATTGATTTTTTTTGTGGTACTGGGGATTGATCCCAGGGGCCTTCTACCTCCGAGCTACACCCCAGCCCCATTATATTTATTATCATGGAACAGTCTCACTAAATTGCAGAGGGCCTCACAAGTTGCTGAGGCTGGCCTCAAACCTGTGATCCTCCTGTCCCAGCCTCCCAAGTATTGGGATTTACAAGCAAGTGCCACCACACCCGGCTATGTTATTGTGTTTTTATTGGGGGAGATGCCTTAAGGACCTTCCAGCCTCTTGTGGCTTTTAGCAAAGGGAAGCTTTAACACATTGTGTGCCAGTGTGGCAGGTGAGTGCTATGGGTCACCCGCCCTCAGCAGCCTGCTCTGAATTTAATGGAAGCATATGCTTGTAGCTCTGAGGCTCTTTTCGCTTACATGTGCTCTAGATATCATGGATAACTATTTTGAAGTGAAATAGCAGTCCTATTTCCTACTCTGAGAGAAGATAACTGAAATCCCTACAGCAGGGAGAAAGGGATAGCTGGACAGAAGGAAGTAGTCAGGAAACAAGAGGCTGTCAGCCGGGATCTCTCCTTTCACCCTCACCCTGCGCTAGCTTTTCTCTGTGCTCTGCTGTGTCTGCAGCTTCCAGAGATGTGGAGGCCCTTCTAAGGGTAAGGGCCTCAAAATTTGTCTTTTGTGTGTGTGCATGTGTCGTGCTGGGGGAGTAAACCCTGAGGCATTCTACCTCTAAGCTATACCCCCAGCCCTATTTTATTTTCTATTTGGGAACATAGTCTTGTTTAGTTACTGACAGCCTTACTGAGTTGCTGAGGCTGACTTTGAACCTGCGGTCCTCTTGACTCAGCATGCGCCACCATTCATGGCAGAAATTTTAATTTTTTTTTTTTTGGTGGTACTGGGGATGGAACCCTTCTACCTCCAGGCGGCACTCCCAGACCTATTTTATATTTTATTTGGAAACAGGGTCTCTTAAGCTAGAGAGGCTGGCTTTGAACCTGTGCAATCCTCTTGTCTCCGCCTCCCAAATGCGGGGATTACAAGCGTGCGCCACCATGCCCCGCTAGAAATTTTGACTATTAGACAGGATAAGATATACGTGTTTTTTTTATTTTGGAGAAATGTATTTACAATATATTGTATGTATTGTTATAAAAATTAATTGCAGAATCTCTTCAGTTTGAAAGCATCTGAGTATAATTTGTTCACTACACTCACAGTGTCTCATGGAAATAAAGCCTGTATTAATAAATTAACAGCAAAGCCGGGCTTGGTGGCGCACACCTGTAATCCCAGCATTTGGGAGGCTGAGACCGGAGGATTGCGGTTCACGGACAGCCTCAGCTACTAAGTGAGGCCCTCTGCAACTCAGTGAGACCCGGTTTCAAAATAAAGAATAAAAAATAGGGCAGGGGATGTAGCTTGGAGGTCAAATGACCCTGGGTTCCATCCCCAGACCTGCAAAAAAAAAAAAAAAAAATAGCAGTAGGAATATATTTTATCTTAGGTTTCATCTTTGCTTGGGGTGTATAGGTTATTCCCAAGATGTATACTAGCCACTGACTAGTGAAAAGTGGTATATACTCTTTCTTCTAGTATAAGCATCTAGAGTGTTCATTTTATGGTTGTAAGTTATAGATGTTCATAGGAAGGAGGAACCATAATTCTTGTTCCACATTGAGCTATAAACATAACAGGTATATAAGAAGCGCCTGCCATGTGTGAGCTATTTAGAGAGGACCAGGATACACTCTTACCTGTCAGTTTAGAGGTAGGTGTAAGAAAGGATATAGTTACCCACATTCCTGAAATCTGTATTCTAAGGTGGTAAAAGATGAGTCTTTTAGCCGGGCGTGGTGGCGCACTCTTGTAATCCCGGTACTTGGGAGGCTGAGACAGGAGGATTTCACAGCTTCGAAGCCAGCCTCAGCAGCTTAGTGAGGCTCTCAGTAACTTAGTGATACCCTGTTTCAAATAAAAGATAAAACAGGTCAGGGGTGTAGCCTGGAGGTAAAAGGCCCCTGGGTTCTATCCCAGTACAACACATACACACACACACACACACACACACACACACACACACACACACACACGAATATTTTTAGATGGGTATTTTCCTGATGGCTTAAGGAAAAAAATCACTTTCTAGACATTCAAGATTGAGCGTTCTTCCTGGTAGGGATCTTGGCTTGGTCTGGCTCCTGTACTGCTGCTTTTGTTCTGAAAGGACCAGAAGCGGCAGTATTAGGGTCCTTGGTGTCCATAGATGGCACAGTTGTCCCTTAGGCGGTTGAGAGTTATTGTCCACCTCTGCGAGGCAATCTTTATGTAAGCAAATACGAACTCTTTGGTTCCTTCCTCCTAATTTTTTTAATAAAGTTAGTGAATACTTGTAGTGTCGCCCCATTTGCCTCCAGTACTTTCCTGAGTGCTTTGTATATATTTAATCCTGATGTTAACTCTGAGGTAAGTACTGTTTTATTCCTATTTTATAGACAGTAATGCAGAAAACTATGGTTAACTGACATGTTTAGAGGTACACACTTGAGATCATGTTTGGATTTGAACCCAGGCAGTAGGCTCTAGACTTCATGTTCTTAAGCCATATTGCAGCAAAACAACAACACAAAACAAAAACAAAGGTGAGCGGTCTATGGCAAAATGAGTTTGGTTTTTTTTGGTGTTATTAATGGAAGATGAAGAACATTCCCGTCTCTTGAGTCTTGCCACAGGCCGGTGGCATGTGTATCTCTCCACTGCTGTAGTACGTACTTGGTGACAGAAACAACACTTGGTAGGAAGTCTTGCTCCTAGCTCCCGTGTCCTTGCGTGGTGGTCCTCTCTGTGGTGGTCAGAGAAGTTCTTCATTTGACATTTGCGGTTCTGTGCTTGGTTGTGCAGAAAAGCTGAGATTGGCCTTGTGCTGGATGAGGAGTGTGTTTTTAGCTTGTTTCATCCAGTTCCGGAGAGCATGCCTTTGGGTTTCGTTTTCAGTGTGTTATAGTGTGATTTAAGGAATGTTAATAGAAATATTTTCAAATATCATCTGAAAAACTAAGGTGGTCTAATGAAACTTGACTTTGAATTACAGACATAAACAGCTGCTCTGAGTATTCCACTCCGGTGCCAGGGTGATTTCTTCTGTGCGTTTCAGGATATGCAAACAATAGCCTATTTTTCACTTCTGTCCATTTCTGTTGTTTCTAGGAGCCCTAAGGACTCTGCAGTATGAATAATTCTCTGGAGAACACCATCTCCTTTGAAGAGTACATTCGGGTGAAGGCACGGTCTGTCCCACAGCACAGGATGAAGGAGTTTCTGGATTCCCTGGCCGCTAAGGGCCCAGAAGCCCTGCAGGAGTTCCAGCAGACGGCCACCACCGCCATGGTGTACCAGCAGGGCGGGAACTGCATTTACACCGACAGCACCGAAGTCGCCGGGTCTCTGCTTGAGCTCGCTTGTCCGGTCACCACCAGCGTTCAGCCACAAACCCAGCAAGAGCAGCAAATCCAAGTTCAGCAGCCACAGCAGGTTCAGGTAAAAAGAATGTCTAGCTGCAGCCTACTGGGTTAACAGGACCATGATAGCCACATGTTAAAAGATCATTGGGGGGAATCTGAAAGTCTTTACTTAGTGCCAAGGGTATCATAGTTTAATGTGTAATCTGAAGGACTTGAGGGGCTGAGACAGGAGATCACAGGGTAGAGGCTAGAGAGTTGTAACTTAAGTGAGGCCCTGTCCTAAAGATATATATAAAAAGGGTTGAGTATAGTTCAGAGGTAGAATGCCTCTGGGTTCAGTACCCAGTACAACACACACACACACACACACACACACACACACACACACACACACACACACACACGTATTTTTAGTCACTATAAACTGAAAAGATCAGAGATACTTGCCGTTTGCTTTGGAGAGTTGAACAGTATAAAATTAGTTCAAAGAGCTGGGTGTGGTGGCACAAGAATGGAAGCCCGGGACTTGGGAGGCTGAGACAAGAGGATCACAGGTTCATGGCCAGCCTCACCTCCTTAGGCCTTCCACAACTTAACGAGACCCTGTTTCATAATAAAGGAGTAAAATAGGGCTGAGGGTGTAACAGCTCAGAGTTAAAATGTCCTATTCTCCTAGGTTCCATTCCCAGTAGGGAAAAAAAAAAAAAAAAAGAACAAATAGAAGTTGGCATTTAAATTAGAGATCTGGGGCCGGGTGCAGTGGCGCAGCTTGTAATTCCAGTATTCTGGGGGCTGAGATGGGAGGATCGCGGTTTGCCATCAGCCTCCGCTACTTAGTGAGGACCTTGGCAACTCAGTGAAATCCTGTTTCAAATTAAAGAATATGGTGGTGCACGCTTGTAATCCCAGCGCTTGGGAGGCTGAGACAGGAGGATCGCACAGGTTCTAAGCCAGCCTCAGCTACTGAGTGAGGTTCTCAGCAACTTAGTGAGACTCTGTTTCCAAATAAACTATAAAATATATCTGGGATTGTAGCCAGAGGTAGAAAAGCCCCTGGGTTTCACTCCCAGTACCACCACCCACAAAAGAATAAAAATAGGGCAGAGGGCGTAGCTCAGAAGTCATATGCCCCTGGGTTTCATCCCGAGACCCACAACAAAAGAGAGAGAGAGAGAGAGAGAGAGAGAGAGAGAGAGAGAGAGAGAGACAGAAGACAGAAGAGTAGATAGATATTGAGATCTGGGCCCGGCATGATAGTGCAAGTCTGTAATCCCAGTACTGCGAGGCTAAGGCAGGCGTAGGACCAGCCTTAGCAACATAGTAAGACTCGCAGCAATGTACTGAGACCCTGTTTCAAAACAAAAAATAGAAAGGGCCTGGGGATATGGCATAGAGGTAGAATGCCCCTGGATTCAATCACCCGTACCATATACATGCAAAAAAACTAAGAGATTGTGTCGGGTGTGGTGGTGCACGCTTGTAATCTTAGCCTTTGGGAGGCCGAGACAGGAGGATCCAGGTTCATGGATAGCCCCAGCTACTTCTTAAGTGAGGCCCTTTGCAACTGAGTGACACTCCGTTTCAAAATAAAGAATAAAAAATCGGGCTGGGGGTGTCAATTGGTTAGAATGCCTCTGGGTTCCATCCCCAATACTGGGAAAAAGAAAAAAAAAAAACCCTAAGAGGTCTGGGACTAGATTTTTTTTTTTTTTTTTAAAGTACTGGGATAGAACACAGAAGCATTCTACCTCCAAGTTAAACACCCAGCCTGATTTTATTTCATATTGGGAAACAGGGTCTCACTAGTTTGCTGAAGGCATCGCTAAGTTGCAAGTCTGGCTTTGAACCTGCAGTCCTCCTGTCTCAGCCTCTCAGGTACTGGGGTTACAGGTGTGCACCACCTTGCCTGGCCTAGGACTAGATTTGGATATGATAGCTGCTTATAACAGGCTTCCATTCTATCTCTGTCACAAGGTTAGGACTTTACTAAGGATTTGTATCTGTGTGTTTGTTTATTTAGTACTGAGCATTGAACTAAGGGATATTCTACTTCTAACTTAAACAACCCTAGCCCTTTTTAGTTTTGTTTTTTGGTGGTACTGTGGATAGAACCCAGGGGCATTCTAACATCGAGCTACACCCCCCCCCCGCCCCGCTTTGTGTGTGTGTGTGTGTGTGTGTGTGTGGTACTGTGGATAGAACCCAGGGGCATTCTAACATGGAGCTACACTCCCCCCCTGGCCCCGCTGTGTGTGTGTGTGTGTGTGTGTGTGTGTGTGTGTGTGTGTGTGGTGCTGGGGATTGAACCCAGGGCCATTCTAACATCGAGCTACACTCCCCCCCCCCCCCCGGCCCTGCTGTGTGTGTGTGTGTGTGTGTGTGTGTGTGTGTGTGTGTGTGGTGCTGGGGATAGAACCCAGGGGCATTCTAACATCGAGTTACACTCCCCCCCCTGGCCCTGCTGTGTGTGTGTGTGTGTGTGTGTGTGGTGCTGGGGATAGAACCCAGGGGCATTCTAACATCGAGTTACACTCCCCCCCCTGGCCCTGCTGTGTGTGTGTGTGTGTGTGTGTGTGTGTGTGTGTGTGTGTGTGTGTGGTGCTGGGGATTGAACCCAGGGGCATTCTAACATCGAGCTACACTCCTCCCCGGCCCCGCTGTGTGTGTGTGTGTGTGTGTGTGGTGCTGGGGATGGAACCCAGGGCCATTCTAACATCGAGCTACACTCCCCCTGGCCCCGCTGTGTGTGTGTATGTGTGTGTGTGTGTGTGTGTAGTGCTGGGGAGGGAGCCCAGGGGCGTTATACATCCAAGCTCCACCCCCAGCCTAGTTTTTGGAGGCCTTGCTACATGGCTGAGCCTGTTCAAACCGCAGTCCTCTGCTCTCTGCCTCCTCAATGCTGGGACACAAGCGTGTGCCATCACGCCCGGCAAACCCCAATATATAAAACTAAAATTCCCTGGTAGGCCAGGTGTGATGACGCAGACCTACAATCCCAGTACTTGTTAGGCTGAGACAGGAAGATGGCAGGTTTATGGAGAGCTTTAACAACATAGCAAGATTTTGAGCATTGTAGGAAACGTTGTTTCCAAATAAAAAGACAAAATAGGCTAGAGGTGTAGGTCAGAGGTAGAATATCCCTCGGTTCAATCTCTAGTATTACTAAGTAAATAAATAAATGCTCTGACTGTGTATAATAGCACAGAGGCCCAAGTTTTTTGCTACTGCTAGATATGCCTGAACTAGGCAGAGCAAGTTCATTTGGACCCTCCTTTCAGAGCCCTTCTGAGATGGGTACTTCTTAAAGTGTCCATGAAGTGGAAATGTGCCAGAGACACCTTCGTGGTGGAGTGCCAGAGTTGGGTTTCACTTGGCACTTCTGGGATTGCTTATTTCTTCTCTGCCTTCTCACAGGGTAGGAACTGAGGCTTCCTTTGAGGCTGAGTTGTCAGTCTGACCTTGCCAGGGTTGAAGAGTACTTTGGAGAAGGGGGCTTCTCAACACTTACTCCTATTTTTTGCTAGAGGATTTGGCCTCAGTGGTTCTTATAGTCCTTGTCACTTGTCATTACAGCTTTTGTCCCTTTTTTTTCCTTTATTTTTTTTTAAGTTTGTCTTCAGTGTGAGGGTTTGAACCAAGAGCCTTGTGCTTGCTAGGTAAACATTTTGCCACTCAGCTGTATCTCTAGCCCCTCCTTTTCTTCTTGTGCACATTCCTTCCTTGCTGCTATAGTCGGGTTCCTTCTCAATGTAGGGTAGAATTGCTGGGAGTGAGGAAGGAGGTAATCAAGAGACAAACATGAGTTCAGGATCTGGGTGTGGATGCTGTTACCTGTAGTCCTAGTACTTGGAAGGCTGAGAGGGAGGCTTGTAGGTTCAAAGCCACCCTCAACAACTTAACAAAATCCTGTTCCAGAGTAAAAAAAATAAAATAGGAGGTACATAGCTCCTGGATTCAATTCCCAGTACCTTAAAAAAAAAAAAAAAAAAAATACCCGGAAGAGCTGAGGATGTAGCTTAGTTGGCAAATCTCCTTTGGATTTAATCCCCACCACTGCAAAAAAAAAAAAAAAAAGGAAAAAAAAAGTTAACTAAAGGATAGTAGGATAGTAGCTAGTTCAAGGGAATTATGGGAGAGCCAGAGAGTGGGCATTGGCAGCTACACAGCCAGGACCAGGATTCAGGTTAGCCTTCTCTGGCAGAGACCTCAAGCCCCACACCAGGGCACAGGTGTGCATACTACCAGTCTTTTATTAGGACTTGGGTCATCCTGCTACACTTCTGTGAATATGTTCCATTCTCATCAGCAAATGGAGATTGTAGTTCCTGCTGCCTCGTTTCCTTCTGAGTCCAAGTTACTTGCAGTATCTAATTTGGAAAGCCACACATGCCAATGCTCCAGCAATGGGTGAGTGATTCTTGGGTCTGCCTCAAGGAGGCAGTGCTTCATAACATAGTACGTTATAGAAACTTAGGTTTGCAGGCAAAGCAAGACTTAAATCAGCTCCTTTTCTTTTGGCAGCACTGAGGATGAAACCCAGGGGCATTCTACCTCTGAGCTCCACTCCTAGCCCTATATTTTATTCTTTATTTTTTATTTTATTTATTTTATTTTTTGCGGGTCTGGGGATGGAACCCTGGAGCATTTGACCTCCGAGCTACACCCTCTGCCCTAGTTTTTTTATTCTTTAATTTGAAACTGGGTCTCACTAAGTTGCAGAGGGCCTCACTAAGTAGCTGAGGCTGTCTGCGATATGCGATCCTCCTGTCTCTGCCTCCCAAACGCAGGCATTACAGGCGTGCGCCACCACGCCCAGCTCTCAGTGGTCTCTTTTCAGTGGAACTTAAAACATGAAATAGAAAGTTGAGCGTGGTGGTGCACTCTTGTAATCCCAGCATTTGGGAGGCTAAGACTGGAGGATTGCAGGTTGTTGATAGCCTCAGCTACTTAATGAGGCCCTTTGCTACTCAGAGAGATCCTGTTTCAAAATAAAATAATAAAAAATAGGGCTGGGAGTGTAGTTCGGAGGTAGAGCGCCCCTGGGTTCCATCCACAGTAACACAAAACAAAAAAATATGAAAAAGAGCCTGAGTTCTATGTTTTTTTTTTGTTTTTTTTTTTTAGTACTAGGGATGGAACCCAGGGGCACTCTACCTCTGGGTTACACTCCCAGCCCTATTTTTTAGTCTTTTTATTTTTGAAATGGTCTCACTCTGTTGTGAAGGGCCTCGCTAAGTAGCTCAGGCTGTATGCTAACTGCCATCCTCCAGTCTCCACCTCCCAAATGCTGGGATTACAAGCCTGTACTACCATGCCTGGCCTATTCTCAATTTTCTTTTTTTTTTCTTTTTTTTTTTTTTGCAGGGCTGGGGCTGGGGCTGGAACCCAGAGGCATTTGACCTCCCAGCTACACCCCCTGCCCAATTTTTTATTCTTTTATTTTTGAAACCAGGTCTCACTGAGTTGCAGAGAGCCTCACTAAGTAGCTGAGGCTGTCCGCGAACCGCGATCCTCAGGTCTCAGCCTCCCGAATGCTGGGATTACAAGCGTGCGCCACCACGTCCGGCTCTATTCTCAATTTTCTAATAACTGCAAATTCTTTTTGTTCTGCCCTGGATTGAACCTAGGCTCTCCTGGGTACTGGGATTGCAGGAGTGATCCACTGTGTCTGGCCATGTTGCCTTTTAAAAAGAGAAAAAGGAGAGCCAGGCCTGGTGGCGCACTCTTATAATCCCCGCGTTTGGGAGGCTGAGACAGGAGGATCACACAGGTTTGAAGCCAGCCTCAGCTACTTAGGCTCTCAGAAACTTAGTGAGACCCTGTTTCCAAATAAAAAATAAAAAAATAGGTCTGGGAGTGTAGCTCAGAGGTTAAAAAAAAGCCCCTAGGTTCCACCCTAAGTACTATTAAAAAAATTAATAAATAAAAAATAAAAAGAGAAAAAGGAAGCTGGGCTTGGTGGCACACATTTGTAAATCCCAGTATTTCGGAGCCTGAAACAGGAGGATCACAGTTCACAGCCAGCCTCAACTACTTAGCGAGCCCCTCTGCAACTCACTGAGACCCTGTTTCAAAAATAAAGAATAGCTGGGCATGGTGGTGCATGTTTGTAATCCCCGCACTTAGGAGGCTGAGACAGGAAGATCGCACAGGTTTGAAGCCAGCCTCAGCTATTTAGTGAGGCTTTCAGCAATGTGGTGAGACCCTGTTTCCAAATAATATAGGTCTGGGAGTATAGCCCAAAGGTTGAAAGCCTCTGGGTTCCACCCCTAGTACCACCAAAAAATAAAAATAAAATAAAAATAATAAAAAATAGGGCTGGGGGTGTAGCTTGGAGGTAGAATGCCCCTGGGTTCCACCCTTAGTACCATAAAAAAAAGGAGAGAGAGAGAAAGGTCAAGTGTGATGGCACAGGCTTTTAATTCTAGTACTTGGGAGAGAGAAAAAGGTCAAGTGTGATGACATAGGCTTTTAATTCCACTACCTACATTTTAAGCAGTGGAGTTAGAAATTGCTCCAGAGAAGCAGGGCGTGGAGGCGCACGCTCGTCATCCCAGCACTCGGGAGGCTGAGACCTGGAGGATCGCGGTTCGCAGACGGCCTCAGCTACTTAGTGAGGCCCTCTGCAATTCAGTGAGACCCGGTTTCAAAATAAAGAATAAAAAATAGGGCAGGGGGTGTAGGTCGGAGGTCAGTTGCTCCTGGGTTCCATCCCCAGACCCGAAAAAAAAAAAAAAGAAACTGCCCCAGAGGAGATTTCGAGAACTGTTGTCTCTACTGCTTTTTCTGTTTCTTCATGGTAGGATTTGGGTGGTTGGGAATTGGTTAGATGCCTGTGGCTTATTTCCATTTTTCTTTTTTTGCAGTACTAGGGATTGAGGCCAGGGGCTGTCTACCTTCGAGCTATACTTCCTCACCTATTTTATTTTTTTATTTTGAAACAGGATCTCACTAAGTTGCGGAGGACCTCACTAAGTAGCTGAGGCTAGCCTGGAGCCTGTGAACCTCCTGTCTCAGCCTCTTAAGTACTGAGATTACAAGCATATGCCACTATGCCCGACTTTCTATTTTTTTTTTTTTTCAGAACAGTGGCTCCCCATACTTTTATCAACCTATAGATAAAATGTTTTTTGTACCTATGTCTAAATATGTACTTAGAAATTATATACTCGTACCACTATATCACTATACAAGAAACAACAGAGGTGTGTTTTCATCGGGGAGTCAAAATGAGCCAGAGTTCTTTAGATCCCAGTTGACTGTCTTGCTTGCTCTGTGGGGTAGATATATTTCCCTCTCAGTACAATGTGATGCTGGAGAATTTTTGTATGGTTTGGGATTGTGGCCTAAAGCCTTGGATGTAGCAGACTTCTTTACATTACTCAGGCCTCTGCATACAATTTCATTATCTTTTGAAGACGAGATTGTCGGTGCTACGTGGATCACTCACTGGTCAATCTTGTCTCTGCAGGTACAGGTGCAGGTACAGCAGTCTCCACAGCAGGTCTCGGCTCAGCAGCTCTCTCCACAGCTCACGGTCCACCAACCTGCCGAGCAGCCCATCCAGGTCCAGGTGCAGATCCAGGGCCAGGCACCGCAGTCAACAGCCCCCACCATCCAGACCCCGTCTCTGCAGAGCCCCAGCCCCTCGCAGCTACAAGCAGCACAGATCCAGGTGCAGCACGTACAGGCGGCCCAGCAGATCCAGGCTGCAGAAATCCCGGAGGAGCACATCCCACATCAGCAAATCCAGGCTCAGCTGGTGGCTGGCCAGTCTCTTGCTGGGGGTCAGCAGATCCAAATCCAGACCGTGGGTGCCCTTTCCCCACCACCATCCCAGCAGGGCTCACCCCGGGAAGGGGAGCGGCGGGTTGGCACAGCCAGTGTCCTCCAGCCAGTGAAGAAGCGCAAAGTGGACATGCCCATCACTGTGTCCTACGCCATCTCAGGGCAGCCGGTGGCCACCGTGCTGGCCATCCCACAGGGCCAGCAGCAGAGTTATGTGTCATTGCGGCCAGACTTACTGACGGTAGACAGTGCCCACCTGTACAGTGCCACGGGGACCATTACTAGCCCTACAGGAGAAACTTGGACCATCCCTGTTTACTCTGCCCAGCCCCGGGGGGACCCTCAGCAGCAGAGCATTACCCACATTGCCATTCCCCAGGAAGCCTACAACGCAGTTCACGTCAGTGGCTCACCTACGGCCCTGGCAGCTGTAAAGCTGGAGGATGACAAGGAGAAGATGGTGGGCACCGCGTCTGTAGTGAAAAACTCCCATGAAGAGGTAGTGCAGACACTTGCAAACTCTCTCTTTCCAGCACAGTTCATGAATGGCAACATCCACATTCCAGTGGCTGTGCAGGCCGTGGCAGGCACGTACCAGAATACGGCTCAGACTGTTCATATATGGGACCCCCAGCAGCAGCCGCAGCAGCAAACCCCCCAAGAACAGACACCACCACCACCACAGCAGCAGCAGCAGCAGCTCCAGGTTACTTGTTCTGTAAGTGAGACATATCCTTAGGGCGTCCTGCTCTCTCAGGACCCAGTGCAGAGCAGAACGTGTCTGCAGCTTCTCCCTTGATAATGCCTGATGCTACTCTACAGTGACTAGATTCTCAGTATTTGGGAGGAGGAGCGCTGCAGATGAGGCTGTACAACAAGCAGAACCTAGTACCTAGAGGCCAGCAGAATGATGAGTAGCTGCTTCTCAGTTTCAGAGAGGGGCTTTGGGCTTGAGTTCCTGGGACACTTCTTTGTAATATCTAATTAGGAAGAGTAAAGTTAGAGGTGGATAAGAACGGAGCACCCTGGTCGGGTGTGGTGGCGCACGCTTGTAATCGCCGTGCTTGGGAAGCTGAGACAGGAGGCTTGTGCAGGTTCAAAGCCAGCCTCAGCTACTACGTGAGGCTCTCAGCAACTTAGACCCTGGTTCCAAATGAAATACAAAATAGGTCAGAGTGTAGCCCGAAGGTAGAAAGCCTCTGGGTTCCATCCCCAGCACCACAAAAAAAAAAAAAAAAAAAAAAAGGAGTACCCTGTGTTAACTCCTCTCAAGAGCTTGCATCACAAATGGACAGCCTGTAAAGTCCTTGTCTAACACAGTGTGACCTCAGCTGGGCGGTGTGGTCTGCACCTATAATGTCAGTATTTGGGAGGCCCTCAAATAAGTAACTCCCAGCCCTGTTTTATTTATTTTGAAATGCTTTTACTAAGTTGTTGAGGGCCTCTCTAAATGGTTCAGATTGGCCACGAACCTGAGATTCTCCTCGCTCGGCCTCCCAAGTACTAGGATTACAGGTGTGCGCCACCACACCTGGCTGGTACTAGGGTTTGAATCCAGGGCCTTCTTTATAGTACAGAGTCACTCTACTTCTGAGCTATATCCCCAACTCACATCGTTTTAAATTTCAAGCCGGTTGTGGTGGCGCACGCTTGTAATTCCAGTACTTGGGAGGCTGAGACAGGAGGATCGCACAGGTTCAAAGCCAGCTTCAGCTACTTAGTGAGACCCTGTTTCCTAATAAAGTATAAGATACATCTGGTAGTATAGTCCGGAGGTAGAAAAGCCCCTGGGTTCCACCCCCAGTACCAGAAAAACAAAAACAATAAAATTTCAGATAGGGTCTTACTATATAGTCTAACCTAGACTTGAATTTGTCTTCTTTCTGCCTTCCAAGTAGCAGGATTAAAAGCCTTTGTGAGCCAGGTGTGGTGGTGCACGCTTTTAATCCCAGTACTTGGGAGGCTGAGACAGGAGGATCACAGGTTCTCGGCAAGCCTCAGCTACTTAGTGAGACCCTGTTTCCAAATAAAATATAAAATAGGTCTGGGGGTGTATCCCAGAGGTAGAAGGCGTCAGGGTTTTATTTCCAGTACCACTGGAAAAAAGGCCTTTGCGAATATGCTTATTTTATTTTATTTTTTTTGTGGTACTGGGGATGGAACCTAGGGACATTCTACCTCTTGAGCAACACTGCCAGCCCTATTTTTTATTCTTTATTTTGAAACAGGGTCTCACTGAGTTGCAAAGGGCCTCACTAAGTAGCTGAGGCTGTCATCGAACCTGCGTAATCCTCCTGTCTTAGCTTTCCGAATGCTGGGATTACAAGTGTGTACCACAACACTCAGCATGCTCATTTTAGAAATCATAAATTTTTTTAGGGGGAGTAGTACTGAGGATTGTACACAGGGGCGTTATACCTCCAAACCACATCCCCAGCCCTATTTTATTTTATTTTTTGTTGGTACTGGGGATGGAACCCAGTGGCCTTCTACCTTCAGTCTATACTCCCCAATCTATTTTGTATTTTATTTTGAAACAGTGTCTCACTAAGTTGCTGAGAGCCTCACTAAGTAGCTGAGGCTGGCTTTGAACTGGTGTGATCCTCCTGTCTCAGCCTCCAAGTACTGGGATTAAAAATTTGGGCCAGCCGGGCCTGGTGGCGCACACTTGTAATCCCAGCATTTGGGAGGCTGAGACCTGAGGATCGCGGTTCGTGGACAGCCTCAGCTACTTAGTGAGGCCCTCCGCAACTCAGTGAGACCCTGTTTCAAAATAAAGAATAAAAAATTGGACAGGTGGTATAGTTCGGAGGTTTAATGCCTCGGGGCTTCATCCCCAGTCCTGCAAAAAAAAAAAAAAAAAAAAAAAAAAAGCACCACTCCACCTGGCAGAAATCATAATTTTATTTTTTTATTCTTTTTGTCATTGTTGGGGATGGAACCAAGGGGCTTTCTACCTCTGGGGTACACTCCCAGACCTATTTTATATTTTATTTGGAAACATGGTCTCACTAAGTTACTGAGAGCCTCATTAAATAGCTGGGGCTGGCTTTGAACCTGTGTGATCCTCCTGGCTCAGCCTCCCAAGTATGGTATTACAAGTATGTACCACCTCGCCCAGCTAGAAATCATAAATTCTTATTTTCACAATTAGAGAAAAACTCTTTTTTTGGCACTGGGGTTTGAGTCCAGGGACATTCTCCCTCTGAGCTACACTCCCACCCCCTTTTTACTTTTGTTTTATTTATTTATTTTTAGGGACTGGGATGGAACCCAGGGGCATTCGACCTCCGAGCTACACCCTCTGCCCTATTTTTTATTCCTTATTTTGAAACAGGGTCTCACTAAATTGTAGACGGCCTCATTAAGTAGCTGAGTCTGTCTGTGAATCACGATCCTCTGGTCTCAGCCTCCCGAATGCTGGGATTAGAAGCATGGGCCATCACGCCCGGCTTGCTTTTATTTTGAAACAAGGTCTCAGTAAACTGCTGTGGCTGGCCTCAAACCTGAAATTTTTCTGTCTCAGAGAAATATATATATATAAAATCAGGATATATATATATATATATAATGTATATACTTTTTTTTTTTATGGTGGTACTGGGGTTCCTGGAAGCCCTTCTTCTTCCGGGCTACACTCCCAGACCTATTTTATATTTTTGAAACAGGGTCTCTTATGCCAGCGCGGCTGGCTTCGAACCTGCGCGATCCTCCTGTCTCCGCCTCCCAAGCGCGGGGATTACAAGCGTGCGCCACCACGCCCGGCTATGTATATACATTTATATGTAAAATTATATATAAAATTATATATAATAAATTCATAATACATTTATATATCAATAAATATTATATATAAATGGTTATATACATAAAATTATATATAAATTTATATAAACTTATAATTTATGGTATACAAATATATAAACAATTTTATATGTAAAGTAAATTTATATATAAATTTATATACATAAATTTTTATATATGTAAAATATGCAAGTTATATATGTTAAAATTTTTATATATGTATAAATTTATTTTTAGTGTATGGTACTGGGTAGGTATGGAGCCCAGGGACTTTCTACCTTCAGGCTATGCCCCCAGACCTATTTTTACATTTTTTTTTTTTTGGAAGCACGGTATCACTAAATTGCTGAGAGCCTCACTAAGTAGCTAAGGCTGGCTTCGAACCTGTGAGGTCCTCCTGTCTCAGCCTGCCAAGTGCTGGGATTACAAGGGTATGGCTCCACTCCTGGCCTATGGCTGGGATTATAGCCTGATAGAGTTCCCTAGGTTTACTCCAAAGTGCTGTAAAAAATAAGGGAAAAGAGAGGTTTCTTTGTAGAAAAAGTGAGATTTACACCATTGTTTATTGCTTAGTTTGACAGAAGTATGGAGCAGTGTAAATACAGAGATGGACTGAAAGGCCATGGCCTTGGGCAACCCCAGAAGGGAACGCTGGGAGAGGATTATCTAGGCGATAAGACAGTATTGTCTTTCCAAAGTGAAGTTTTGAGTTGGAACTGATCTGCGGTAAGGAAATCTGATTTCTTGATTTCCTGTGACTGGTAACAGGAGCAATCAAGTAGAGGGTTGTAGAATTGTTGTAGGTAGGAGAGACCCGCCGGGAGATTTGCAATGGGGTTTTGGGCTCAGCTTTTGTCCAGAGGTAGAACACATCAAAGGCCCCCTCAGCTATTTGGGAAGTGTAGTCTAATTGAGGCGAAGCCTCTTTTGCAACACTGTTTGTAGTTTATCCAGCAGGAGGAGCTGCTTTCTGGAGTTTATTTTAGGGGCCCATAGAGTTTAGGTTCCTCAGAGTTTGTGTCTGTTTTGGCAGTTAAACATTTAGTATTACTATTTATTCAAGTATTATTGTTGGAAACTAAGAAAATTTGATTATAATCATGAGATAAAAATGAGTTTGTAATTACCACAAGTAAGTCCCTGCCTTTCTTTTCGGCCATGGGCTAGGTTCAGAGAATAGAGATGAGATAGGACCATCCACTTCTGCACCAGTACACCATGGAGAAGAGAGTTGTGTTCTGATGAACTGTACCCAGAGGAGAGCTGGTGACAAGTGCTGTGTTCCTTCAGCTGTCATGGGTGAAGAGAGCCATACCTTTGTGAAAGTTTTCATATTTCCTCTCCTTAAAAACATTGAGTTGATTTTTGTTTAAGCCCCAACCCAGAACTTCTTGAGTTGGCTCTCCCTTGCTTCTCATAGCCAGTTCATGGGTGAGCCGTGTTGGCTCTGCACCAGAACCCTCACTGTGTCTTCCACTACTCCAGCCCTGGCCACTGCTCTTGCTCCTGCTCTCGCTCTTAGTCCACTCTCCATAGAATAGGAAGAGTCATACTTTTTCTCCAACTGCATTTTATCACCATCACCCCAACCCTCAGGTAGACATTTGGGCTCATGTGGAGGAATTCTGGGTTGTCAGGATGCTTGGAAGTTGGGCATAGTGGCTTACTGGAGATGCTGAGGCAGGAGGATCACAAGCTCCCACCCAGCCTGCCCACCTTAGGGAGACCCTGCCCCCAATTTAAAAAGTTAGGCAGGGTGTGGTGGTGCATGCTTGTAATCACAGCATTTGGGAGGCTGAGACCAGAGGATCACTAAGGATCACTGAGACCAGAGGATCACTATAGTTGCTGAGGCAGACAGCCTCAGCTACTTAGTGAGGCCCTCTGCTACCTAGTGACACCCTGTTTCAAAATAAAGAATAAAAAAATAGGGCAGGGGTGTAGCTTGGAGGTCAAATGCCCCTGGGTTCCATCCCCAGACCCACACACAAGAAATAAATAAAATAAAAAGTTAAAAAAGCTTGGGATACAGCACAGTAGTAAAGCACATCTAGGTTCAAATTCTGGAATGAGAAAAGGAAAAAGAAATTCTTATTCATTTTTCTGACATTTATTCAGTAGAGGCATACAGAAAAGATTAAAAAAATTTTTTTTTTGCAGTACCAGGATTGAACTAAGGTGCATTCTACATCTGAGCTAAGTAGATGAGGCTGGCCTTGAACCTGGATCCTCTTTTCTCGTCCTAAGTACTGGGAATACAAATGTGCCACCACTCTCAGCTAGTAAAGGGGATTTCTATAAAGCCAGTGGTGGGCCAGGCCTGGTGGTACAAGGTTGTAATCCCAGCATTTGGGAGGCTGAGACCAGAGGATCTTGGTTCACAGACAGCCTCAGCTACTTAGTGAGGCCCTCCACAATTCAATGAGACCCTGTTTCGAAATAAAGAAAAAATTGGGCAAGGGGTGTTGCGCAGAGGTCAAATGCCTCTGGGTTCCATCCCCAGACCCGCCCCCCCACACACACAAAATAAAGCTAGTAGAGGGACAGAGGTGGTTGCGCACACCTGTAATCTCAATAGTTGAGAGTCTGAGACAGGAGGATTGCAGGTTTGAGGCCAGCCTCAGCAACTTAGGGGTCTAGTGTGTGGTAAATTGCTTCTAGATTCAAATCCTCAGTAGAATGCTTCTAGATTCAAATCCTAATACCTTAAAACAAGCAAACTCAGCTACTCAGCTACTTAGTGAGGTCCTTGGAACTTAGTGAGACCATTTCAAATTAAAGAATTATAATAGGGCAGGGGTGTAGCTCTAAGGTCAAATGCCCCCCTGGGTTCCATCTCCAGACCCGCAAAAAAAAAAAAAAAAAAATTCAGCAGAGAAGCCATTCTCCACGGGCTCTGGTACTACTTGGCTAGTCAGTAACCCCTGAGCACGTCAAGGGAATATCTAGTTCATAGGTGATTAGTTGGCAGCTATTTCCATGCTCATGGAAATCTAACCTGGGAAAATAGGTGGGGCTCCTTAGGCAGATGTAGAGCTGAAGGGAAAAGTGGGTGGAGAGTGGAGCTCCAGGGTTGAAGAGGATTTAGGGTTGGCAAAGACCGCTCTAGGCCTAGTTAAGGCCACCTGGGGAGACCCAGGAGAGAGATGTCAGGAAGCCGGGCAGAAGACAAGTGAGATGCTGTGAGTCACATTGTTGGATGTTCTGGTACAAAGGTCCAATAGGTCAGAGCCAAAGCACCCAGCACAGGTGACCTCACTTCTCTTTAGGTAGGTGCAGGGATTGGTGTGGTGGCAGTTACCAACAGGATAACCAGGAAGAGATCACTCAATTTTATGGTAGCCAGAATAGGAATTGGGGCCCTACAAGCAACATGGAGATCAAAGATCTACAGAACTCAGAATCAGTCCTCAAGGCAAGAAATGCATGAATACTGAAGACTAGGCTCTGACCAGGACCTTGGCTGGTGACAGACCTTTTAGTAAGATGACCATGTCGCCGGGCGTGGTGGCGCATCCCCGCAGAGACAGGAGGATTGCGCAGGTTTGAAGCCAGCCGCCCTGGCTTAAGAGACCCTATTTCCAAAAAAAAAAAAAAAAGATCTGGGAGTGTAGCCCGGAGGTAGAAGGGTTTCCCGGAACCCCAGTACCACCAAAACAAACAAAATTAAAGGACGACCAAGTCAGGGAGAGCATGTCGCTGGATGTGCTGAGAAAGTGCCCTGTGATTGGTGTCGGGAGGAGGAGACTTCTGCCTTGCTCACTCTGACAGGCTGTCCTTCCCCCTGGGCTCAGTCAGCTGCCTTCCTGACCTTCACTGAGTGTGTCCGAGAGGGCTGGAGGGTTGGCATTAAGGGAGCAATTTCAGAGGATGGCCTTCTGTGACTTTTAGAGGAGGCAGTGGAGTCAAGGAGAAAAGCTCAGCCGGGCGTGGTGGGACACACTTGTAATCCCAGCATTTGGGAGACTGAGACGGGAGGATCACGGTTTGCAGAAAGCCGCAGCTACTGTTTAGTGAGGCCCTTTGCAACTCAGTGAGACCCTGTTTTAAAATAAAGAATAAGCTGGGTGTGGTGGTGCATGCTTGTAATCCCCGCGCTTGGGAGGTGGAGACAGGAGGATTGTGTAGGTTGAAAGCCAGCCTTGCTGGTTTAAGAGACCCTGTTTCCAAATAAAATATACAATAGGTATGGGAGCATAGCCCAGAGGTAGAAGGCCCCTGGGTTCCACCAAAAACAAAAATAATAATAAATAAGCCAGGCGTGGTGGCACACGCCTGTAATCCAGCATTCGGAAGGCTGAGACTGAAGGGTTGTGGTTCGCAGACAGCCTCAGCTACTTAGTGAGGCTCTATGCAACTTAGTGAGACCCGGTTTCAAAATTAAGAATAAAAAATAGGGCAGAGGGTGTAGCTTGGAGGTCGAATGGCTCTGAGTTCCATCTCCAAAACCGCAGAGAGAGAGAGAGAGAGAGAGAGAGAGAGAGAGAGAGAGAGAAAGAAAGAAAGAAAGAAAGAAAGAAAGAAAGAAAGAAAGAAAGAAAAAGAAAGAAGGAAGGAAGGATAAAAATTGGGCTGGGAGTGTAGCTTGGAGGTAAAATGCCCCTGGGTTCCATCCCTGGTAAAATATATATATTATATATATACACATATACATACATATACATATATATACACACACAACACACATATATGGTACTATATATATACACCTACATATACCTATACCTATACATATATATATATATATATATATATATATATATATATATACACACACACACACACACATACATGTGCTAGCCCTATTTTTTTTTTAAATTTAGTTTGAAACAGGGTTTCACTGAGTTGCAAAGGGCCGCACTAAGTAGCTGAGGCTGGCTGCAAACTGCAATCTTCTCTCAGCCTCCCAAATGCTGGGATTACAAGTGTGCACCACCATGCCTGGCCACAGCCCTATTTTTAATTTTTAATTTTTTTATTTTTTGTTGGTGTTGGGGGTGGAACCCAGGGGCTTTCTACCTCCGGGCTATACTCCCAGGCCTATTTTATGTTTTATTTAGAAACAGGGTCTCACTAAGTTGCTGAGAGCCTCACTAAGTAGCTGAGGCTGGCTTCAAACCTGTGCAATCCTCCTGTCTCAATCTCCCAAACACTGGGATTACAAGTGTGCGCCACCATACCCGGCTTATTTTAATTTTTTTATTTTTTGGTGGTACTAGGGGTGGAATCGAGGGTTTTTTCTACCTCTGGGCTATACTCCCAGACCTATTTTTATATTTTCTTTGGAAACAGGGTCTCACTAAGTTGCTGAGAGCCTCACTAAGTAGCTGAGGCTGGTTTCGAACCTGTATGTTCCTCTTATCTCAGCCTCCCAAGTGCGAGGATTACGAGCGTGTGCCACCACGCCCAGCTTATTCTTTATTTTGAAACAAGATCACGCTAAGTTGCCAAGAGCCTTACTAAGTAGCTAAGGCTGGCCTCGAACCTGGATCCTTTTCTCTCAGCCTCCCATATACTGTGATTATAACCGTGGGACACCATGCCTGACTCCATTCTTTATTTTGAAACAGGGTCTAAGTTGCGGATGCTTCACTAAGTAGCTGAGGCTGTCTGCGAACCTGGATTCTCCTGTCGCAGCCTCCCAAATACTGGGATTACAAGCGTGCACGACCACACCGGGCTGGAAATTGGAATCTTAAGCTTTGGGTTTTATTGTTTTTGAGATGCTGGGGATTGAATAGCAGAAAGGCATGACACCTAAGTGACATCCACACCATCTTTGTTTCTTTTTCTTGAGATACTATCACCAGGTTTCCCAGGTTGGGCTTGATTTCAACTTGCAGTCCTGCCTCAGCTGTGAGTGGTGGGATTTCTGGTGTGGCCACCATGCCTGGGAGTGTTGGAGTTTTAATAATGGGGTCTATCGATCTCTTTGGAGTCATCGAGACTTGGTGTCATGGAAACCTATTTGTTAAAAATACTAGGAAGTTTTTATTAGTCTAGGCAGGTTGCCATGAAGTCCAAGGTTGAGGAGTTCTGTAAGGAGGCAGATCTGTTCTCGTCAAGAATAGAGAACGAAATTTGAGCCGGGTGTGGTGGCGCACGCTTATTCCAGCATTTGAGAGGCAATGACAGGAGGACCCTCGTTTACAGATAGCCTCAGCTACTTAGGCCTTTTGCAATTCAGTGAAACCCTGTTTCACAATAAAGAATAAAAAATAGGGCTGGGGTACAGCTTGGAGTTAAAATGTCCCTGGGTTCCGTCCCCAGTACTGCGCAAAAAAAAAAAAAAAAAAGGAATTTTATTTATTATCAGAAGTACACTTTGGGTAGAACCCAGTTTAGGCAGAGTGATAGTTGTTGATGTAGTTGTAAGTGTAGGTGAATTTATTCTGCCCATAGAGGGTTTTTTTTTTTTTTTTTTTTTTTTTTTTTTTGGTACAGAGGATGGAGACCAGGGGCTCTCTACCTCCAGGTGACACTCCCAGACCTATTTTATATTTTTATTTGGAAATAGGGTCTCACTAAGCTGCTGAGAGCCTCACTACATAGCTGAGCTGTCTTCGAAGTTGCGTGATCCTCCTGTCTCCGTCTCCCAAGTAATGGGGTTATAGGTATGCACCACCGTGCCTGGCTTGTTTTATTTTATTACAAGTAAAATATAAGAAAATGAGCCAGATGTGGCGAACGCCTGTAATTTCACTAAGTTGTTGAAGGTCTCACTAAGTAGCTAAGACTAGCTGTGAACCTGTGATCCTCCTGCTTCATTCTCCCACGTCCTGGGATTACAAATGTGTACCACTATGCGCGGCTATACTCTCACTTTAGACCTTTTTTGTGTGTGTAGCATCGGGGATTGAACCCAGGAGCATTCTGCCTCAGAATTATACCCCAAATTCGATTTTATTTTTATTTTGAAGTGGGCTCACTAGATTGATGAGAGTTTCACTACTTGGAGTTGTCTTTGAACCTGCGATCCTCCTGTCTCATCCTGCCTAGTATTGGGATTACTGGTGTGCACCACCATGTACAGTGTTTTTTGTTGTTTTTTGTAATTTTGAGATTGAACCCAGAGGCATTCTATCTCCAAACTATATGCCCATTTTTTTTTTTTATTATTTTCAAATGAGGTCATTGAGGGCCTAGCTAAATTGCTGGAATTAACATTTTTCTTAGAAAAATGAATTTTATTTATTTTTTGGTACTAATATTGAAACCAGGATCATTCTAACTTCAAGCTACACCCACTTTTATTTTTATTTTATTTATTTATTTTTTTGTGTGTGGTACCAGGGATGGAAACCAGGGCCATTCTATTTCTTTCTCTTTCTTTCTTTCTTTCTTTCTTTTTTTTTTTTTTTTTTTTTTTTTTTTTTTTGGTACTGGGGTTCCTGGAAGCCCTTCTACCTCCAGGCTACACTCCCAGACCTATTTTTTATATTTTTATTTTTGGAAACAGGGTCTCTTAAGACAGCGTGTCTGGCTTCGAACCTGCGCAATCCTGTCTCCGCCTCCCAAGCGTGGGGATGACAAGTGTGCGCCACCACGCCCAGTGGGGGCATTCTATTTCTGAGCTGCATCCCTGACCCTATTTTTTATTCTTTATTTTGAGACAGGGTCTCAGTGAGTTGCAAAGGGCCTCACTAAGTAGCTGAGGCTGGCCACGAACCACGATCCTTCTGTCTTAGCCTTCCAAATGCTGGAATTACAAGTGTTCGCCACCACCCCTGGTTTAATTAATTAATTATTTTTGCGGTACTGGGGATGGAACCTAGGGGCATTCTTCCTTCAAGCTACATCCCCACCCCTGTTTTTATTCTTTATTTTGAAACAAGGACTCAGTTGCAAAGGGCCTCACTAAGTAGTAGCTGAGGCTGTCGATGTACTACGGTCCTCCTGTCTCAGACTCTCAAATACTAGGATCACAACCATGCGCCACTATGCACATCTTATTTTTATTTATTTAATGATACTGAGGGTGAAATCCAGAGGTATTCTACCTCTGAACTATACCTCTAGCCCATTTATTTATGTACTTAAGTATATATGTATTTATACTGAGAATTTAACCCAGGGACAATCTATTTCCAAGCTATTGTCCTAGCCCTTTTTTCTTGTTTTCTTGTTTTCTTGTTTCTTTCTTTCTTCCTTTCTTTCTTTCTTACTTTCTTACTTTCTCACTTTCTCTCTCTCTCTTTCTCTCTCCTTCCTTTCTTCCTTCCTTCCTTCCTTCCTTCCTTCCTTCCTTCTTTCTTTTGTGGGTCTGGGGATGGCTCCCAGGGGCATTCGGCCACCAAGCTACACCCTCTGCCCTATTTTTTATTCTTTATTTTTTTTATTTTTTGGTGGTACTGGGGTTCCTGGAAGCCCTTCTAACTCCAGGCTACACTCCCAGACCTATTTTATATTTTTTAATTTGGAAACAGGGTCTCTTAAGCCAGTGCGGCTGGCTTCAAACCTGCACGATCCTCCTGTCTCAGCTTCCCAAGCGTGGGGATTACAAGCTTGCGCCACCACTCCCGACTATTCTTTATTTTGAAACAGGGTCTCAGTAAGTTGCAGAGGGCCTCACTAAGTAGCTGAGGCTTCCTGTTAACTGTGATCCTCTAGTCTCAGCCTCTTTTTTTTTTTTTTTTTTTTATTTTAATTTAGTGGTACTAGGGTTCCTGGAAACCCTTTAACTTCTGGGCTACACTCCCAGACACCTATTTTTTATATTTTTATTTGGAAACAGGGTCTCTTAAGCCAGCAAGGCTGGCTTCGAACCTGCACGATCCTCCTGTCTCTGCCTCCCACGTGCAGGGATTACAAGCGTGTGCCACCACGCCTGGCCTTTTAAAATTTTTTTGTTTTTTTAACACTGTTCAAGTCTATATAATGGCTTGTCTCATGGGGAAGAAAACACCTGAATAGGTTAGACTTTCTTGCTATAGCAAGCTCAAATTGTATCAAACCGTGTGTGTGTGTGTGTGTGTGTGTGTGTGTGTGTGTGTGTGTGTGTCTGTCTGTCTGTCTGTCTGTCTGTCTAGGGATGGAACCCAAGGGCATTCGACCTCCAAGTTACACCCCCTGACCTATTTTTTATTCTTTATTTTGAAACAGGGTCTCACTAAGTTGCAGAGGGCCTCACTGGTAGCTGCGGCTGTCCACAAACAGTGATCCTCCTGTCTCAGCCTCCCGAATGCTGGGATAACAAGCGTGTACCACCATGCCCATCTGTATCAGACAGTTTTGATCATCTGCCACAAAATGTTGCTTGCAAAGTCAGTTGTTTTTTTTTTTTTTTTTTTTTAAACTGGAGATGGAACCCAGGGATATTCTACCTCCAAGCTACACCCACAGTCCTATTTTTAAATTTAATTTAAATTAATTTTTTTGTTGTACTGGGAATGGAACCCTTCTACCTCCAGGGTACAGTCTCAGTCCTATTTTTATTTGGAAATAGGGTCTCTTAAGCCAGCGCAGCTGGCTTTGAACCTCTTGTCTCCGCCTCCCAAGAGCGTGGATTACAAGTGTGCGCCATGACACCTGTCTAATTTTATTTTATTTTTAAACAGGGTCTCACTGAGTTGCAAAGAACCTCACTACATAGCTGAGGCTGTCCGTGAATTCTGTTTAAGCCTCCCAAATGCTGGGATTACAAGAGTGCACCACCACATCTGCTCTCCCAGACCTATTTTATTTTATTTTTAATTAATTTTTTTTGTGTGTGTGTGGTACTGGTGGGTGGGTGCTGAGAGCCTCACTAAGTAGCTGAGGCTGGTTTTGAACCTGTGCGATCCTCCTGTCTCAGCTTCCTGAGCACTGGGATTGTAACCTGTGCCACACACCCGGCTAGGTATTGGTATTTTTAAATAAGAGATTCAGAAGTGTATCTAGAACAGAGAGCATTGCACTGTCCCAGTTGTGCTGTGTTTCCTGTCCCGAGAGTAAGTGAGCTCCAAAGGTCATTTAAAGTAGGACAGCAAGGAGACATGTTTTTTAATTGAATGTGTCATAATTAACATTTTTTTCTGGTAGTTTTCTGAAGGACACGATGCCAGATGGTATTAGCACATTCTGATGATTTCTATCTCATAGGCCCAAACAGTCCAGGTTGCGGAAGTTGAACCACAGTCACAGCCACAGCCTTCCCCAGAACTTCTGCTCCCAAATTCTTTGAAGCCAGAAGAAGGACTTGAAGTATGGAAAAACTGGGCCCAGACTAAGAATGCTGAACTAGAGAAGGATGCTCAAAACAGACTGGCACCCATCGGAAGTAAGTGTTTGGGAAGGAGTAGGATGGGATGTGTTTAAAAGGAAGCGGCGGAGCCAGGCCTGTGGCAAGCACCTGCCATCCAGAGGGCTGCCTATGAAATAGGATTCCAAGTCAGGACAACAGCCAGCCAGGCTGACCTGTAGAGGGAGCAGGAGGTGCTCGTTTTCTCGACACCAAGCACTCCGGTCAGGTCAGCCTAACAAACCTAGGAGAATGGCTTCTGGGAGGGAATGGGGACCAATGAGTGCTTAGGCCTTTCTTTTGCAGTAGGCTCATAATCTTGTTTGTATTAAAGAGAGTAGGTTCAGCCAGGCGTGATAGTATATGCTTGTAATTTGTAATCCCAGTACTTAGAAGGCTGAGATAGGATTGCACAGGTTTGTAACCAGCCTCAGCTACTTAGTGAGGTTCTCAGCAACTTAGACCCTGTTTCCAAATAAAATATAAAAATGGGTCTGGGAATGTACCCTGGAGGTGAAAATTCCTGGGTTCCATCCTCAGTACCACAAAAAATAAAAATAAAAATTGCCAGGTGTGGTGGCACACACTTGTAATCCCAGCATTCAGGAAATGGAAACTGGAGGATCGCAGGTTCGTAAACAGCCTCAGCTACGTAGCGAGGCCCTTTGCCACATGGTGAGACCCTGATTCAAAAATAAAAAGACTAGCCGGGCGTGGTGGCGCACGCTTCTAATCCCAGCACTTGGGAGACGGAGACGGGAAGATCGCAGTTCGCAAATATCCTCAGCTACTTAGTGAGGCCCTTTGTAACTCAGTGGGACCCGGTTTCAAAATAAAGAATAAAAAATAGGGCAGGGTTCCATTCCCAGTAGTGCACAAATAATAATAAAATAGAGTCGGTTCTGGGAAGCTTTTCTTGACTCTAATTTTGGAGCTATGTGGAAGGGAAGGTTCTGGGAAGGAAACTCTTGCTGTCATATTCCATGTGACTGTTGTGCCCTGGTATGCCAGTTCTGATCATAGAATCAAGCGACCATTTATTTCCCAGCTTTCTGACGGCAGTATCTGTTCTGAGCCCTCCTTTGAGGAATATGAGTAACCACTAAAAAGACAACTTTGCAAGGCCTCATTCACCTTTGGGACTTGTGTCACAGGGCGCCAGTTGCTCCGTTTCCAGGAAGATCTCATCTCCTCTGCTGTGGCTGAGTTGAATTATGGGCTCTGTCTCATGACACGGGAAGCTCGAAATGGAGAAGGGGAGCCCTATGACCCAGATGTACTCTACTATATTTTCCTGTGTATTCAAAAGGTAGGAGACAGATCTGCATAGGCGTGGGATTGAATTGTGTTCCCATTGGCTGTTGGCTGATTAATTAAAATTAGTAAAATGACAAGAAGTGGCGATTAAGAATGTTTCTTTTAGCTATATGTATATAAATGAACTTTTACATGAACATTTAATTTCAAAGACCTACATGTTTACTTAGAAAATGAAATATGCAGTCAGATGTGTTGGCACACATCCATAATCCAAGTATCTAGGAGGTTAAGATAGGAAGATCACAGGTTTGAGGCCAGTCTTAGCAACTTATTGAGACCATCAGCAACTTAGTGAGATCATACTTCAAAAAATGAAATACCAGTTCTTAAAGTGGGAATGGTGGCACACACTTGTAATTCCAGTACGTGGGAGGCTGAAACAAGAGGATTGCAAGTTCGATGCCAGCCTCAGCTACTTAGTGGGGCCCTTTACAACTTAGTGAAGACCCTACTTCCAAATAATAAAATGAAAAGAAACAATAAAACAAAACAAAGAAAAAACAGGTCTGGGGGTATAGCTCAGAGGTAGCATGTCCCTGAGTTTAATCCCCAGTATCATAAAAAACAAAACAAAATACCGACTCTTGGGAGTCAAAGATAGGAGAATTACAGGTTCTTGGCATGCCTCAGCAACCTAGTGAGACCCTGTTTTAAAATAAAAAACAAAACAAAAAGAACTTGGTGTGGGGTGTAGCTGATAGATAGAATGCCTCTGTGTTCAATTCTCAGTGACACACACACACACACACACACACACACACACACACACAGCCCAAAAACCAAAAAAAAAAGCTCTAGGGATGTAGCTCAGAGATAGAACGTCTCTGAGCTCAATTCCCAGTACAGACATACAAAAATTACTGAAGGTAAGATGTCTGAGTTCAGTTCTCAAATCAAAAAAATTAACAGTTTTTATAAAATCCCATTTGTGTGATACCTTTCTTTTTTGCGATACTGGGGATTGAACCCAGGGACATTCTACCTCTGAGCTATACCCCAGACCTATTTTTTATTTTTTATTTTGAAATAGAGTCTCACTAAGTTGCAGAGGGCCTCACTAAGTTGCTGAGGCTGTCTGCAAACCGCAATCCTCCTGTCTTAGCCTCCCAAATGCTGGGATGACAAATGTGTGCCACCATGCCTGGCTATTATTCTTTATTTTGAAAAGGGGCATCACTAAGTACCTGAGTCTGGCCGGGAACCTGTGATCCTCCTGTTTCAGCCTCCCAAGTACTGGGATTACAAGAGTATGTCACCACACCTGACTGATACTTTTCTTGTTCAAGTAAGCATCATTTTTTTGTGTGTGTGTGATACCAGGGATTGAACCCAGGAGTGCTGTACCTCCAAACTACACCCCCAGTCCTTTTTATTTACTTATTTTTTTTACTTTGAAATAGATTCTCACTAGATTGCTGAGATTCTTGCTACGTTTCTCAGTGTGGTCGATAGCCTACCATCCTCCTGTCTCAGCTTCCCTACTATTGGGATTACAGGGATATGACACCACACTCCAATAATCATGTAATTTATGCGCTACTGGGAATTAAACTCTGAGACATTCTACAGAATCTCTGAGGTCCACCCCCAATCTTTTTAAATTTTTTACTTTTATTTATTTATTTTGCAGTACTAGAGATTGAACCCAGGGTCATTCTACCTCTGAGCTACACCCCTAGCCCTATATTTTTTTATACTTTTTGATTTTGAAACAGGGTCTCAGTTGCAGAGGGCCTCACTAATTAACTGAGGTTGGCCACAAACCGCCATCTTCCCGTCTTATCCTCCTGAATGCTGGGATTACAAGTGTGTGCCACCGTGCCCAGTTTAAATTATCTATTTATTTATTTGTTTATTTATTTACTTATTTGCGGTCCTGGGGATTGAACCCAGGGGCATTCTACCTTTGAGCTACATCCCCAGCTTTATTTTTTATTCTTTATTTTGAAACAGTGTCTCACTGAGTTTCAGAGGGCTTCACTAAGTAGCTGAGGCTGTCCACAAGCAAACCCTGATCCTCCTGTCTCAGCCTTCCAAATACTGGGATTACAAGTATATGCCACCAGAATTTTTTATTTTTTAACAGTGTCTTGTTTCAAAGTTGTTCAGGCTGGCTGTGAACTTGTGATCTTTCTGTTTCAGCCTCCCTACTATGGGAATTATAGACATGTGACCACTATGCCCATCAAATCTTTTAGTTTTGATAAAAAAGTAATCCAGAAAAATCTGATGCTAACATATTTTTTATCTCGTTTTTTATATTAATACACAAGAGTTATTTGAATGGATCTGGTTAGAATTATATACCAATATAGTTAGGATTTGAGGACATCTAAAGTGAAGTATAACAGAGGATGTCAGACTGGCAGTTTGGGGGATGTCTTAATTTTTGAAGTCTTTTGAGAATCCCACAGTATGGTGGAAGAGGCTTTTTGGTTGTCATTTACTTTGTTGCCTGGTCCTGAAAAAAGTCTGCATCCTAGCTTGTTCCTCTCTTTGTCCTTACTACGGGCATGGTGTGAATTCGCGCAGTGCTGTGTCTCGTTCTGAGCTCTCCGTGTCCTATCAGAGAGGCATAGTCACCTCCATTTACAGACAAGGAAACAACCCCTGGAGATGAAAGCTTGCATGTGGTATTTAACTTGCATACATCCTAGGAAGGGCTGACTGCAGAGCCTATGTATGATACTTGACCCGTAGGACAGTGCCATTCTTGAGTAGAATAACCTTCAGGAAATCTGCCTCGCTGACCCATCTCTCAAGAGTGTGTGCATATCAGTTCATGGGATGAGTGCACCGAGGACAGATCTGAATGGCTTCTTGAGTTTGGTGGGGAAAATGATAGGAACAGGTAGTGGTGCTGATAGAAAAATGTATGTTTACTTCTCCTGAAAGCTTTATTCCAGAGACTACCA
This sequence comes from Muscardinus avellanarius, assembly GCF_963383645.1. NCBI lineage: Eukaryota > Metazoa > Chordata > Mammalia > Rodentia > Gliridae > Muscardinus > Muscardinus avellanarius. The sequence goes on from NC_137790.1 coordinate 141,900,321, forward strand.
ATAACTTTTATTGATTGTTTTTCTTTTAGTATCTTTTTGAAAATGGAAGGGTAGATGACATTTTCTCTGATCTTTATTATGTTCGATTCACCGAGTGGCTACATGACGTTCTGAAGGATGTTCAGCCCCGGGTCACTCCACTTGGTAAGAGTTTCCCTTGTCTTCAGATCTTTTCCCATTTGGAATTTGAAAATATGGGCAGCTTTAGTGGCTGGCTGTGATTATAGTGTGTGGGTGAGGGGCGTATAAATCCCAGCCAGCTGCATTGTCCTCTCTGCTTCTTTGTGGGATATGAAAGAGGCAGAGAACCTGCCTGGTCTCTGTGTGACAAGGACATAGGGACCTGCAGAAGGAGGAGAATAGTTACTCTGTGTGTGTGTGTGTGTGTGTGTGTGTGTGTGTGTGTGTGTGTGTGTTTTCTATCAAAATTTATCAGTCAGCCTGTAATCCCAGTATCTGGGAAGCTGAAACAGGAGGATCAAAGGTTTGAAGTCTTAGCTTTAGCAAGTAGCAAGAATCTCAGCAATTTAGCAAGTCTTTGTTTCAAAATAAAAAAAGAGATGGGATGTAGCTTAGAGGTAGAATGCCTCCAGGTTCAATCCCCTGTACCACAAGAAAAGAAAAAGAAATTATTGATTGGCTGACTGCATTTGGAGCATGCCTGTAATCTCAGCTACTGCTGGTAGGCTGAGATAGGAGGATGACAGATTCGAGATGAGCCTGGGAAATTTAGCAAGATCCTCTCAAAATAAAATTAAAAGGGCTGGGATGTAGCTCAGTGGTACAGGGCCTCTGGGTATCATGTTTAGAAAAAAATGATTGGTTAAATTAGAATCATGCAGTACTTGGGAGGCTGAAATGTGAGGATCACAGGATCACAGCCTTCCTCAACAGCTTTGGCCCTTGGCAACTTGTTGAGATCCTGTTTCAAAATAAAAAATAAAGCCGGCGTGGTGGCGCACGCTTGTTATCCCAAGCGCTTGGGAGGCGGAGACAGGAGGATTGTGCAGGTTCAAAGCCAGCCTCGCTGGCTTAAGAGACCCTATTTCCAAATAAAAAAAATATAAAAATAGGGCTGGGAGTGTAACCCGGAGGCAGAAGGGTTTCTAGCAACCTCAGTACCACCAAAAATAAAATAAAATATAAAATAAATAAATAAAAAATAGGGCTGTTGGTGTATCTCATAGGTAGAATCCTCCTGGGTTCAATACTCTGTATCCCTTACCCCTCCCCCAAAATAAAATCAGGATTGTAGTAGTACATGACTATAGTCCCAGCAGCTGGGGAAGCTAAGGTGGGACTTGAAGACCAGCTTGGGCAATATAGTTACACCCTATCTCAAAAACAAAACATCTTTACAACTATTAATAGGGACGATAAACACAGTTTAGTGGCAGAATTCTTGCCTAGTCTTTCCCAAGCCGCTGGGTTTGATCCGCAGCACACACACACAAAAATGTTGTTTTACCTGTATAACATAATTTATATTTTTAGAACAACTCTGTCTAGTATACAGATTCCACTACCTTGACAATGTTGCATTAGTATGATACATTATTCTTAACGTCCATAATTTGTAGCCCTGCATAGTGGCACAGGCCTATAAACCCCCATACTTGGGAGGCTGAGATTCAGGATGGCAGTTTTAATGACAGCTTCAGCAATTTAGTGAGGCTCTTAGCAACCTAGTGAGACCTGTTTTGAAAACTAAAAGTAGCCAGGCGTGGTGGCCCATGCTCGTAATCCCAGTATTTGGGAGGTAGAGACTGGAAGATCGTGGTTCGTGGACAGCTCTGCTACTTAGGTCCTCCGCAACTTAGTGAGACCCTGTTTCAAAATAAAGAATAAAAAATAGGGCAGGGGATGTAACTCAGAATTTAAATGCCTCTGGGTTCCATCCCCGGACCTGCAAAAACAAAAAACACAACAAAAACCAAAAAAACAACTAAGTAAAAAGTGCTGGGAGTTTAGCTTGGATTCAACCCATAGTAAAAAAAAATTAATGATTTGCATTAGGACTCACTTGTGCTTTTGATGGCTTTGCTACATGTGCAAAACCACGTATCCACAGTAATAACTTGTGTTTCACTATTCTAAAATTCCCTCTTCTCCACCTAGTCGTCATACATCCCACACTCTTCCTGTCACCCTTTTAGCAGCCACTGATCTTTTTCCTGTCTATTGTTTTCTAGAATGTTGTATATTTGGAATAATTTAGTAGTTTGTGGCTTTTTCAGATTGGATTCTTTCATTTAGCAATATGCATTTAAAGGTTCTTTATGAGCTGAGTATGGTGGCGCACAACTGTAACCCTAGTACTTGGGAGGCTACAAGGACAGGCGGTTGTTAAGCAACTTACTATGTTTCCAAAAAAAAAAAAACCTGGGCATGGATGTGCATACCTGTACTTGGGAGATTGAGAAAGGAGGATCTCAGGTTTGTGGCAGCTTCAAGCTACTTGGTGAGGCCCTCTGAAACTTCGTGAGCCCTTGTTTCAAAATAAAATGATAAAAAATACAGTATGGGAAGCTGGGCATGGTGACCCAAACTTTTTGTTTGTTTGTTTGTTTTTGCGATACTGAGGATGGAACCCAGGGGCAATCTACCTCCGATCTACACCCCCTGCCCTATTTTTTATTCTTTTTTTGTGTGTGTGTGGCACTGGGGTTCCTGGAAGCCCTTCTACCTCGGGGCTACACTCCCAGACCTATTTTGTATTTTTTAATTTGGAAACAGGGTCTCTTAAAGCCAGCGAGGCTGGCTTCGAACCAGCACGATCCTCCTATCTCTGCCTCCCAAGTGCGGGGATTACAAGCGTGCGCCACCACACCCAGCCCTATTTTTTATTCTTTATTTTGAAATCGGGTCTCACTGAGTAGCAAAGGGCCTCACTAAGTAGTTGAGGCTGTCTGCGAACCGCTATCCTCCGGTCTCACAGCCTCCCACATGCTGGGATTGCAAGCATGTGGCACCATGCCTGGAGACTTTTTAGTTTTTGAAACAGGGTCTCACTGAGTTGTGGAGGGCCTCACTAAGTAGCTGAGGCTGTCCACCAACCGCGATCCTCCGATCTCAGCCTCCCGAATGCTGGGATTACAAGCGTGTGCCACCATGCCTGGCTTTTTATTTTTTTGAAGCAGTGTCTCACTAAGTAACTGAGTTTGTCCACCAGTCATGATCCTCTGGTCTCAGCCTTCCGAATGCTGGAATTACAAGTGTGTGCCACCAAGCCTGGCTCAGCCCACACTTTTAATCCCAGTACTTGTGAGGCTGAAACAGGAGGATCACAGTTCAAGGCCAGACTCAGCTACTTAGTGAGCCCTCTGCAACTTAGTGAGACCCTGTTTCCAAATAAAGAATAAAAAATAGGGTTGGGGGTGTAGCTCGGAGGTAGAATGTCCCTGGGTTCAATCCCCAGTACTGCAAAAAAATAAATTCAAAAATAGAGTTTGGTATATAGCTCAATGGTAGAATGCCCCTGGTTCAGCTTCTACTCCCCCAAAAATATATAAATAAAACAAAATGTGACTGTGGTGCATCTCAGATGTAGAATGCCCCTGAGTTCAATCCTTAATACCAAACAAAGAAACTAGAAATTATTAAATGTTCTTGCCGGGCGTGGTGGCGCACGCTTGTAATCCCTGCTCTTGGGAGGATGAGGCAGGAGGATCACACAGGTTCGAAGCCAGCCTTAGCTACTTAGTGAGACCCTGTTTCCAAATAAAATATAAAAATAGGTCTGGGAGTATAGCTCGGAGGTAGAAAGCCTCTGGGTTCCACCCCCAGTACCACCAGAAAAAAAAAAAAAAAAAAAAAGGTTCTTTATGTCTTTTCATGGCTTGAGAGCTCATTCCTTTTGGGTGTGTGGATAACTGGGAATTGAACCCAGGGGCATTCTACCTCTGAGCTATACTCCTAGCCCGATTTTTAATTCTTTATTTTGAAACAAGATCCCACTAAGTAGTTGTGGAGGACCTCACTAAGTAGCTGAGGCTGGCCACGAACCTTTGCTCCTCCTGTCTCAGACTCCCAAGTACTGGAATTACAAGTGTGCACAACCATGCCCGGCTTTTCTTTTTTTTTTTTGAAATAGGGTTTAGTTAGGCATGTACATTTTTCCATGGCAAATCTTGCTTTATGTGTATCACCACTTGCTTCTTTTCTTGTATTATTTTGTCTTACTGGAGATTAAACCTCATAAGTATTATTCCTCTGAAGTATACCTCCGACTTGTCTTTATTTTTTATTTACTGGGAGGAGGGGGTATGTGGGATTGAACTCAGGGCATTCTACCTCCGTGCTACACCCCAAACCTTGTTTTTATTTTATTTTATTATTTTATTTTTATGTGGACCTTATTGAAAATGGCATATATTCAGACTGTGCTTGGTGCTCTGTCCCTCTCTTCCCCCTTCCAGCAATGAGTGTCCAGTTTGACCATGCTACATTCATACTTTTACATATTTTTGGATGTAGCTCCTTATTTTTATTTATTTTTTATTTTTTACTCATTTTATTTTTTGTGGTACTGGGGGTGGAACCCAGAGGCTTTCTACCTCCAGGCTATACTCCCAGACCTTTTTTATATTTTTTTTTGGAAACAGGGTCTCGCTAAGTTGCTAAGCGCCTCACTAAGTAGCTGAGGCTGGCTTCGAACCCGTGCGATCCTCCTGTCTCAGCCTCCCAAGCGTGGGGATTACAAGCATGCGCCACCACGCCCGGCTCTTATTTTTATTTTCGAAACAGGCTCTCGTTAGGTTGAACTTGCAATCCTCCTTTCTCAGCATCCCAAGTGCTGGGATTACAGTTATGCCACTATGCCTGGCTTTTATTTTCTTACATTTTTTGGTGGTACTGAGGATTTACCTAAGGGGGACATACTACCTCTGAGCTACACCCCAACCTGATTTTATTTAGAAGCAGGGTCTCACTTAGTTGCAGAGGGCCTCACGAGGTTGAGGATTGCTGATAGGGAATTCACCTGTCTCCGCCTCAGAAGTAGTGTGATTACAAGATTGCTTTTTTTTTTTTTTTTTTTGTGGTACTTAGGGTGGAACCCAGGGGCTTTTCTACCTCCGGCCATACTCTCAGACTATTTTATACTTTATTGGAAACAGGGTCTCACTAAGCTGCTGAGATCCTCACTCAGTAGCTGAGGCTGGCTCTGAACCTGTGTCATTCTCTTGTCTCAGCCTCCCAAGCGCTGGGATTACAAGCATGCACCACCACACCCATCCTGGCTTTAATTTCTTATTTTGTTTTTGTTGTTGTTGTTGTACTGGGGTTCCTGGAAGCTCTTCTACCTTCGGGCTACACTTCGACACCTATTTTATACTTTTATTTTTGGAAACAGGGTCTCTTAAGCTAGCGCAGCCGACTTCCAACCTGTGCGATCCGCCTGTCTCCGCCTCCCAAGGGTGGGGATTACAAGCGTGCGTCACCACGCCCTGCTAATTTATTTTGAAATAAGTTCTCACTCAGGGCCTGGTGGCACATGCCTGTTATCCAGGTACCTGGGAAGATTAGACAGGAAGATCACAGGTTCAAGGACAGCCTCTGCAAATGTAGTCAGACTCTGGATACATACCTAATACCTGGTTTCAAAATTAAAAAGTGCTGGGAGTCTATCTCAGAAAAAGAATACCCCCTGGGTTCAAGCCCTCGTACCAAAAACAATAAGGTAGTAAACAAACACAACAAAGTATATAAAAAGAGCTAGGGTTTTAGATCAGTGATAGAAGCACCACTGGGTTGAATCCCCAGTACTTCTGCCCAATAAAACTTATGTTTTATTTTGTTTTTGATAGTGGTACGCTGGGGATTAACCCAAGGACATTCTACCTCTGAGCTACACCCCTAACCCTGTTTTATTCATTGTTATTTTCATTGTGTGTGTGTAGGTGTGTGTTTGGTACTGGGGATTGAACCTATAGGCATTCTACCTTTGAGCTACACCCCTACCTCTAGACCAGTTTCCCTTTTTTTTGGTGGTGCTAGGGATGGAACCCAGGGGCATTCTTTCTCTGAGCTATACTCCCAACCCTATTTTTTTATTTTGAAACAGGGTCTCACTGAGTTGCAAAGGGCCTCCCTAAGTAGCTGAGGCTGGTCGCGAACCTACAATCCTTCTGTCTCGGCTTCCCAGATGCTGGGCTTACAAACCTGTGCCACCATGCCTGGCTTCAAGTGTCTTATTTGAAAACAGAATCTCACTAGGTTGATGAGTCTCATTACTTGCTCAGGCTGTCATTGAATCTGTGGTCCTTGAATCTATGAGTCTCCAGTCCAGTCTCCCAAATACTGGGATTACAGGCTTGTGCCACTACACCCAATGATTTATTATTTATCATTTAATAACTATAATTTTTATTTATTTATTATACGTATTTTTTATTGGTGCATTGTAGTCATACACCTTAAGCGGGTACAAAATGGTAGAGGTGAGAGCTGGGTGTGGTACCCCATGCTTATAATCCTAGAATTTGGAAGGCTGAAAATAGGAGGATTGCAGTTTGTGGACAGCCTCGGCTACTTAGTGAGGCCTTCTGCAACTTAGTGAAACCTTGTTTCAAAATAAAAAATAAAAAAATAAGCCGGGCATGGTGGCACACGTTTGTAATCCCAGCATTTGGGAGGCTGAGACCTGGAGGATCGCGGTTCGCGGACAGCCTCAGCTACTTAGTGAGGCTCTCTGCAACTCAGTGAGACCCGGTTTCAAAATAAAGAATAAAAAAAAATAGGGCAGGGGGTGTAGCCCGGAGGTCAAATGCCCCTGGGTTCCATCCCCAGACCCGCAAAAAGAAAAAAATAAAAATAAATAAATAAATACCACACACACACACACAAAAAAAACAGCAAAAAGGCAGAGGCATACACACATCACTCATTTAGGCTTCTCTACTTCTTACCTCATTCCTTCCCCTGCCCTCCTTTTAAAAAATATTTTTTGTCCTTTTATTAGTCCATTTATTTATTTATTTATTTTTGTTTGTCTGGGGATGGAACCCAGGAGCATTCTACCTTTGAGCTACCACCCCAGCCTTATTTTTTATGCTTTATTTTTTTTTTTAATTAAAAAATTTTTTTCTGGTGGTACTGAGGGTGGAACCCAGGGACTTTCTACCTCCAGGCTATACTCCCAGATCTATTTTATATTTTATTTGGAAACAGGGTCTCACTAAGTTGCTGAGAGCCTCGCTAAGTAGCTGAGGCTGGCTTTGAACCTGCGCAATCCTCCTATCTCAGCCTCCTAAGTACAGGGATTACAAGCATGCGCCACCACACCCAGCTATTCTTTATTTTGAAACAGGGTCTCACTGAGTTGCAAAGGACATCACTAAGTAGCTGAGGCTGTCCGTAAACTACAATCTGCCTGTTTTTGCTTCCTGGATCCTGTATGATCCTCCTACCTCAGCCTCCCAAGCACGGGGATTACAAGCATGTGCCACTACGCCCGGCTGAGACTGTGGTTTAAACTAAAGAATAAAAAATAGGGCTGCCGGTGTAGCTCAGAGGTAGAATGCCCCTAGGTTCCATCCCCAGTACTGCTCACACATTGTCTGTGTGTGTGTATCATTTTCAGGCATGATGTTGCAATTCTGTGTGTGTGTGTGTTACTGGTATTGCACCAGGAACGTTCTACTCCAAGCTATACACTCCCCACCCCCAGCTTGTTTTATTTGTTTAGAAACAGGGTCTGGCTAGGTTGTTAAGCATCTCATTACTTGTTCAGGCTGTTCTTGAACCTGTGATCCTCCTGTCTCAGCCTTCCAAATACTGGGAATATGGGCCTGTGTTATCATGCCCAGCTTATAAGGGTTTTTTTTTTTTTTTTTTTTTTGTGGGTCAGAGGCATTTGACCTCTGAGCTACACCCCCCTGCCCTATTTTTTATTCTTTAGTTTGAAACAGGGTCTCTCTTGCGGAGGGCCTAAGTAGCTGCGGCTGTCCACGAACTGCGATCCTCCGGTCTCAGCCTCCCAAATCCTGGGTTTGCAAGTATGCACCACCATGCCCGACTGTACAAGGCTTCTTTTATATAGAGTTTTTTTTTTTATTCATATCTCCCTTTTCCACGGCATGAGTCCCGCTTCTCAGGCATTAAAGCATGTTGTAACCTGGGCATGGTGTACAAGCCTGCAGTACCAGTCCTTTGGAGGCTGAGACAGGAGAATTCCAAGTTTGAAGGCAGCTTCAGTAACTTAGGAGGTTCTCAGCAATTTAGTGAGAACCTGTTTCCAAATAAAAGATAAAATAGGTCTGGCGTGTAGCTCCTTGCCCCCACCCCGTACAAACACGCATGCACTTGTTGTGGACCGTGCACCAGAGGAGGCAGCTAGCACAGTGAGCAGCGAAGAACGCGTGTGGCTGTGGTAGAATGACTCCTGACACAAGGCTTTTCCTCAGAAGAGCTGTCTCGCGCTGCTTGTCCTATTTCTTAGGCATGTCAGATATCCATCTACATGGGCAGGAGATTGTTTTCCACTGTTGCTATACAAAAACTGCTTGTGCTACTGCCTTACAGAAAAGTGCATTTCACGGGCGGAGATCCAACTTTGCCATGAGCAGACAGAGGACTGCGTTGGGCAGAATGTTTGTTTTCTTGTTCTAGGTGTCACCTTCGCTGCCCACGTGGAGAACCTCACCCTATAGGAGAGTCCTGTGTCTGCTGCTGTCTGCCACTGCCCAGCGCACAGACACTTCTCCTTGTTGCTTAGCACGTGGCAGACGTAGTGGTCCAGCTCAGGCTTGCCTTCCTTTGGTGCAGTCTGGGTGTCCAGGCTCCTGTTCAGCCATTGGACATTGCCCTGCCTAGCTCTAGGTGGCCCATGAACCAGAGCGTCCCAGAAACGCCTGTCTTTTTGCAGGAAACCTGTAGTAGTTCCAATACCAGTGTCCCCTTTATGCATGAAAGAGATGAAAATGGGCTTGTTTTCTTGAAATGGTAGATATCAGATGTTTGGTAAGGGCAAAAAGGGATGTGTAGAGCCAGGCGTAGTGGTGCACGCTTGTAATCCCAGCATTCGGGAGGCTGACACTGGAGGAATGTGGTTCAAAGCCAGCCTCAGCTACTTAGTGAGGCCCTCTGCAACTTAGTGAGACCCTGTTTCAAAATAAAGAATAAAAAATGGGGCAAGGGCTGTATCTCAGAGGTTGAACGTCCCTAGGTTCCATTCCCAGACCCACAAATACGGGGGTGTGTGTGTGTATCAGCTTTTGGGCTCTGGGTACCTTGAAAATTTAACCAGTGCTCTCTCAAACAAGTATGTATATATTCAGAATTTGGTTTCTAGTTTTACGTATTTCACTCTCCCTGAATCCTTTTGTCCTGTGTTAGCCTTGGACTTGAGGAAGAATTTGTTGAGGTAGCAGCAGTCATGTGAAGTACTGTTTCCAGTGCTTGCTTGCCCAAGAACTTGTTACAAGTAAATGCTCGTTTTCAGGCCCCATCCAGGCTTTGTTCCGGTGAGCTTTCTAGACTCTTGCCATTCCCTAGGGCGATGCCCCATAGGAGCCCCTGTGTGGCTCGTGCCTCTCACCTCCCGTCCCGTGCCTGGCGGGGCTCCTGCCGCCCACTTGCTGCAGCAGCACTCTGTTCCTCCTAGGCTATGTCCTGCCCAGCCACGTGACCGAGGAGATGCTGTGGGAGTGCAAGCAGCTGGGGGCACACTCCCCTTCCACCCTGCTCACCACCCTCATGTTCTTTAACACCAAGTAAGTGTTCTAGAAGCAGCCCACTTAGCCACTCCCAGCCCTGGCCAGTGAAGAGACTGGCAACTTAAGGAGGACTTGTGACTCTTCTATTGTTCTATTTGAGAACCGTTTTTGTTGCAGAAAGCCCCCAGCCCCATTTGGCTGCCCTGTGTGGCGACTGTGAGGCCCGCAGCCTTGTCACACCCCTGCCATCCACCTTCCCCTGCTCTCTGTGCTTGGGCATGAGCCTGCCCATCCTGGGAGTATGGCAGTGGCTCTTCTGAAGTACCAGAGGGCAGAGCGTAAGTCATGGTGTCCTCCTGGCACCCCTCCCTCTGCCTTGCTTTCACTTGCGGTCCAGGTACTTCCTGTTGAAGACTGTGGACCAGCACATGAAGCTGGCCTTCTCCAAGGTGTTGCGACAGACAAAGAAGAATCCCTCTAATCCCAAGGATAAAAGCACGAGTATCCGGTACCTGAAAGCCCTCGGGATACACCAGACTGGCCAGAAAGGTAGGGAAAGTGGCAGGGATGATAGAAAGAACCCTGCTTGCCCCTAGAGGATAGCCTCTTCCCTGCTGGGCCACTTCTGTTGCCTACCCTTTCCTTCCTCCTCCCCACAATTTCCTCAGCTGTGCCTGAGCCGACTGTCTGATGCCAGGTCTGTGTTGGTGGGGGGGTGTTTTTAGTTACAGATGACATGTATGCAGAACAGACAGAGAATCCAGAGAATCCATTGAGATGTCCCATCAAGCTCTACGATTTCTACCTCTTCAAATGGTAAGGGCGCTTTGTGCAGTGATTACCAGTGTATGTGTGTCTTTGTGTGCATGTTTACTTTTGTAAGTATCTTATCTAGTCCCAATCTAAGAGTTAATGATTTCTGAAGAGCTAAATATGGAAGCAGCTTTCTGATTAGCACTGTGATGTAAAGGGTCCCTGAGGCACATGTCATGGAGAAGGTGTGATGGCACAGGGGCCGCCTTCATCACATGCTGGCTCGTCCTGGCCCTGACCTTGTCATTGCCACCAGTGATCTGGGAGTCACTTCTTCAACCTCTGCTTCCTCTTGTCCCCGCAGTTTGCCACGTCATCTTCATAGCAGTGCCAGAAGGATTTTTCTTGTGTGCAGGCTTTAAATGTCAGGAGACTAAAGGCTTGACTGGTCTCCCATTACAGAGGAGCCCTGACATAGTAGATTAAGGCCTTTGGTGCTCTTCCTCCCTTGATAGCCTCATGTTGGTGCTCCTTTGAGCTCTCCTCTGTACAAACTTCTCTTTTTGCAGTACTGGGGATTGAACCCAGGGGCAGTCTACCTCCGAGCTACACCCCCAGACCTATTTTTTACTCTTCATTTTGAAACAAGGTCTCACTAAGTTGCAGGCCTCCCTAAATAGCTGAGGCTGGCTGTGAACTGCAATCCAAGCACTTGAATTACAAGCGTGCTCCACCATTCCCGGCTCCATACTAACTCCTTTCTACTCAGAAGCATCATGCTACCTCTTCTCTACTTATATACAGCTTTTCAAGAAAACATTTTTAAGCTGGGCGTGGTGGCACACGCTTGTAATCCCAGCATTTGGGAGGCTGAGACAGGAGGATCGCCATTCACAGCCAGCCTCAGCTACTTAGGCCCTTTGCAACTCAAAATATTTTGTTTCAGCTGGTGTGGTGGCACAGGTTTGTAAGCCCAGTACTTGGGAGGCTGAGACAGGAAGATCGAATAATCTCAGCATTTTAGTGAGACCCTTTTACCAAAGAAAATATAAAATAGGTCTGGGAGTGTAGCCCCTGGGTTCCATCTACAGTACCACAAAAACAAAAAACCCTATATTTTGTTTCAAAATAAAAAATAAAAAAAATAAGGCTGGGGGTATAGCTCGGAGATAAAATCCCCCTGGGCCCCGGTTCAATCCCTAGTACTGGCAAAAAAACAAAAAAAGCATTTCCCTACCTTCTTTTCCTTTGATGTGTGTGTGTGTGTGTGTGTGTGTGTGTGTGTGTGTGTGTGTGTGTGTGTTTACTAGAGATTTAACCTAGGGGCAGTCTACCACTAAGCTGCGACCTTCACCTTTTTATTTTGAAACAGGATGTTCCTGGGTTGATGAGAGTCTCAGTATTTACTGAGGCTGTCCTTGAACCTGCATTCCTTCTGTCTTAGCTTCCCAAGTACTGGGATTACAGGCATTCACCACCCCAGTAGGACTCCTGGCTGAGTTACTTACTTATTTATTTATTTATTTATTTTTGGTAAGGGTGGGCATTCTACTTTTGAGCTACACCCCCAGCCCTATTTTATTTTTATTTAGAAACAGTCTTGCTAGGTTGAGTCTCACTACTTCCTGGGACTGTCCTTGAACCTGCAGTCCTTCTCTTTTGAGCCTGCTAAACTACTGGGATTAGTTTGCACCAAGCTTGGCCCTCAGGCTGTTTTATCTGTAGAACTGTTGCCATATTTTGTGTATTTGTACAAGTGTTTTTGCTGTCTCTCCTCTTGTCTGTATGCTCTGTGAGGTAGGAACTACTTATTATTTCTGTTCATTTCTTTAACCTTGCATATAAGCAGCCCTGGCACACAGTGGTTTGCCAATAAATTTTGAATCACTTAGGGAGGTCAACTCAATGAGACCCTGTTTTAAAATAATAAAAAATAAGCCGGGCGTGGTGGCGCACGCTTGTAATCCCCGCGCTTGGGAGGCTGAGACAGAAGGATCGCACAGGTTCGAAGCCACCCTCAGCTACTTTATGAGGCTCTCAGCAACTTAGTGAGAACCTGTTTCCAAATAAAATATAAAATAGGTCTGGGAGTGTAGGCCGGAGGTAGAAAGCCCCTGGGTTCCACCCCCAGGACCACCAAAAATAAAGTCAGGTATGGTGGCGCATGCTTGTAATCCCAGTACTTGGGAGGCTGAGACAGGAGGATCGTGCAGGTTCTAAGCCAGCCTCAGTTATTTAGTGAGGCTCTCAACAACTTACTGAGACCCTTTTTCCAAATAAAATATAAAATAGGTCTGGGAGTGTAGCCTGGAAGTAGAAGGCCCCTGGGTTTCATCCCCAGTACCACACAAAAAAAATTGGGCCGGGGGTGTAGCTGGGAGAAAAAAACCACAAAACTATGAAACTATTAGAGGATCAAATATGATACGTACTTAATTGAGGTGAAGGCCTCAGCATCATGACCATTGTTCCCGTCAGAGCTATCAGTGCACGCAAACATTGGAGGTAGATCTTCAGAGCAGTACAGTTGGGTCCACGTGGGATATAGATGGACTGAATAGTCAAGTCCTGGGTTCTCTAGACCAGTGCAGTCAGTGATTGATTGCAGCTGGCTTGTGTGATACTGAGGCCGAAAGGAGGCAACCATTACTGGTGTTTACGGTAGCCTCAATAGATGTCTTGGAGGTTGGAAGCTATAATGCCTATTACACCAGTTGTTTTTTTTGTTATTGTTGTGTTTTTTACATCCTCAGCCCCCAGAGTGTGAAAGGCCGGAATGACACGTTTTACCTGACACCTGAGCCAGTGGTGGCTCCCAACAGCCCAATCTGGTACTCAGTCCAGCCTATCAGCAGAGAACAGATGGGACAAATGCTGACCCGGATCCTGGTGATACGAGAAATTCAGGAGGCCATTGCAGTGGCCAACGCAAGCACCATGCACTGAGATTCCTCAGCCATGGTACATGAGAAACCAGCCAGGAAAAACTGGACAAACTTTCACACTAAAGAAGAGGCCTCCATTTTTTTTCTTTTATCTTTTTTATTGATGTAGTTATGAAGCCTTTCAGGCTACTTCTGTTAAAAACATAAAAGAAAACTTTGCCCCTTTGCATCTTCACAGACCTGCATCAGACTCCTCAGTCCACGGGGGCTCTGGGTTTCCTGAGCGCCGGATGTCCTAGAAAGTTGCTGGCTGACTTTTTCTTTTTTGCCTGGGGCCTGGGGAAAGGGCGTGGACTGCTGGGAGAAATGTGGTCCCTTTCCTTCCTGGAGAAAGATGGAATTAATGATGGGTCGACCTGACAGAATCTCTGCACCTGGTTTCCACTTTGGACCGGCCGATTTCACTGACCGCAGGGAGCCATTCTTCATGCTCAAAAACGTAGCATCTTGAAGAAAAATGAGGGCAACTTCAATTATGATTTATTAAAGACAATTTCTATTACACCCACCTTTATGACAAGTGACATTTTAGATGTTAAAGTAAAAACTTTACCATGCCTTTTTTTTTTTTTTGGCCTAACATTGAGGCCTTAAACCTGAGGCTCCTGTGCCTGATGGAATTCTTGTAACATACACTTGTGTATCATATAAAGATACCACTGTTTCTCTTATGTATTCTTACTCTAGTTGTTTATTAAGAATGACAAGCACGTCTTTTCAACATGCTAGTGAACACGCGTCTTTATTTGGGGAGGAGTCTGGAGGGACTGTCCCAAATCCCGCGGGAGGAGGGCGGGGCCGGAAGCGGCTCGGCGCTCCGGGGCGGGGCGTGCCTCACGCCTGCGCCCGACCCACCCGGCCTCTCCCGCGGCGCACTGTACTTCCGCCCGCGCTACGTCCTGACGTCGGCGGCGCGCGCGGCGCCGTGACGGAGTCGGCTCGTTTATATTGGCGCGGCCCGTGCCGCGGAGGCCTCTGCGGCGCGCGTGCTTCTTCGAGACGCGCGGTCGGGTTTGGTTTTGGCAATGGCCGACTACTTGATAAGCGGCGGCACGTCCTACGTGCCAGACGACGGACTCACGGCACAGCAGCTCTTCAACTGCGGTGACGGCCTTACCTACAAGTGCGGCCCTGGGGTTTCGCCTGGCGGGAGGGCGGCGCGCTGGGCGGAGGGGCGGCGGGGGCTTCGGCAGAGCCCCGGCGGCGCGGGCGTGAAGGACGGATCCGCGTATGGCCCACCGTCCCCGAGCTTCCTTTGTTAGATGTGGAGCGGGGTTGGGGCAGGGGAAGCTCTCGACAGTCCTTGGGATCCGGGCTTGAGACGCCGTTCTCTGGACACGTGGAATTGTCAGGGCGCTGGGAGCGCTGACAGCTCAGGCAGAAACGGGCCCCTGTCCCCATCTGCCTCGGCCGACCGGGGTTCGGTTAGTGCCACTCCCTGTACACACGTCTTACGGCGTGACCTGTGCAGTTGAGTGTCAGGGTACTGTAAGGCTGAGAACGCAACTTCCAATTGACTCCCCTCTCCTGCAGCGATTTTCTCATTCTTCCTGGGTACATCGACTTCACCGCAGACCAGGTGGTGAGTATGACCAGGGATGGGCTTCTGAACATCGAGGTGGGCCAGTGTGCTGATGTTGCCTGGATTCCGGGCGGCCCTACCAGATTGGGTAAGGGGTGGGTTTCAGGGAATGATTGTTCTGGGCTTGCCGGTCATTCAGAACCCATTTTGCAGGGGTGGTGGTGGTGGTGGTGGTGGTGGTGGTGGTGGTGGTGGTGGTGTTGAAACCACCCTGAGGCATAAAGGGAACTTTTCCACATTGGTGGTCCTTTTTCTTCTCAGGACCTGACCTCTGCCTTGACCAAGAAGATCACACTGAAGACCCCACTGGTTTCCTCACCCATGGACACAGTCACAGAGGCTGGGATGGCCATTGCAATGGCGGTGAGCCCCATGGGGTATAGCAGGAGAAGGCAGGGATACTATCTACTTTCTCTTGTCACTCATTCCTTCTCTTTTATCCGTTCATCTTGTAGCTTACTGGCGGTATTGGCTTCATCCACCATAACTGTACACCTGAATTCCAGGCCAATGAAGTTCGAAAAGTGAAGGTCAGAAGGGCAAGGATCATGGCCAAGAGTTCCTGGGAATTGCACTGAGGTGCAGTGGGGTGGGAGTGGGGGGCATGTTTTGCTAATTTAGGGTCCTTCTCCTTATGGGGTTCAGTTACTGAGGAGAAGGGACTGAAACTCTGTTTCTTAAGCCAATAGAAGAGCACCTGGTGCACAGGGCCTCCAGCTCACCAATGTCTCTTGTTAGAGAGGCTGGTTTGACTTAGTCCTGTGGCACTTCCCAAAAGGGTAATTTTGGCACGGGTAGACCCTGTGCCCCAGCTTGATAAAAGTGGTTCAGAAATGCAATCCCTTTGTATTTTAATCATCCCTTCCAGAAATACGAGCAGGGATTCATCACAGACCCCGTGGTTCTCAGCCCCAAGGATCGAGTTCGGGATGTTTTTGAGGCTAAGGCCCGGCATGGCTTTTGCGGTATTCCCATTACGGATACGGGCCGGATGGGGAGCCGTTTGGTGGGCATCATCTCCTCAAGAGACATTGATTTTCTCAAGGAGGAGGAACATGACCGATTTTTGGAAGAGGTAGGTACTACTATCCGGACACAGTCATGCTCTGGCAGCCCAAACTGAAGAAACAAGGCTTCTGTTGCCCATACGACATTTCTCAGGGCCCCTTCTGTCCAGGAAAAATGAACACCCAACCACATTTCTGACTTCTCCCTGTGGTTCCTCCACCCTCTATCCTGCAGTAGTCTCAAACTTCCACAGTGCATGCTAGCATTCATGCTTTGTTATTTGGCCCCTCAAGGACCATCAGTCCTCCTTTCTCTTTTCTGGTTCTCATCAGTGCTCCTGTATGGTCTTTTCTGCAGTGCAAGAAGGTGCTCTGTGCACCATGTTGGCCTACCTGCACCACTCAGAGTCACTACTGTACTTGTGTATAGAGACTTGAATTCTCACGAGAGGGAATGATAGGGGTTCAAATATGTGACTGGTGGCTTTTGGCAAGTGCGGAGGTCTGATCTTTGGCCCTTTGTCATGGTGTCTCTCCTAGATAATGACCAAGAGAGAAGACTTGGTTGTTGCCCCTGCAGGCGTCACACTGAAGGAGGCAAACGAAATTCTGCAGCGCAGCAAGAAGGGTGAGTCCTAGAGGTGGGAAGAGCCTGGAACTCTAATGTTCAGGGTTCCTGATTCAGACTGGGTATGGTGACATATGCTTTTGGTTCTCATATGTGGAGGCTGAGACAGGAGAATCATAGCTTTGAGGCCAGCCTCAGCAACTTCGTGAGGTCCCTTGCCAACTTAGTGAGATCATGTTTCAAAATAAAACTAGCCCAGCGTGATGGCGCACGCTTGTAATCCCTAGGATTAGGAAGGCTGAGACAGGAGGATCACAATTCACGGATACCCTCAGTTACTACTTTGTGAGACCCTTTGCCAACTCGGTGAGGCCCCGTTTCAAGATAAAGAATAAGCTGGGCATGGTGGCGCACACTTGTGATCCCAGCATTTGGGAGTCTGAGATGTGAGGACCGCGCCCTAGCTGCTTAGTAAGGCCCTTTGAAACTCGGATCCTGTTTCAAACTGAAGAGTAGCCGGGCGTGGCGGCGCACGCTTGGAATCCCAGCATTCAGAGGCTGAGAGCGGAGGAGCATGGTTCGCGGCCAGCCTCCAAGAATAAAAAATAGGGCTGGGGTTGTAGCTCAGAGGTTGAATGCCCCTGGGTTCCATCTCCAGTGCCGCAAAAAAATGAAAGGACTGGGGATATGGCTTGAAAGCACAACACCCCTGGGGTCAATCCTCAGTACAAAAAAAATGTCCCCCCTCAGAGTCCTGACTCATGTCCTGCCCTGAATTCAGGAAAGCTGCCCATTGTAAATGAAGATGGCGAACTGGTGGCCATCATCGCCCGGACAGACCTGAAGAAGAACCGAGATTACCCACTGGCCTCCAAAGATGCCAAGAAGCAGCTGCTGTGTGGGGCAGCCATTGGCACGCACGAAGATGACAAGTATAGGCTAGACTTGCTGGCCCAGGCTGGGGTGGACGTAGTGGTTTTGGTGAGCTGCTGCATTGGCAGGGTGGGACAGTGGGTGCAGCTGCCACATCACAGTCTGACTAGAACTCAACTTCCTGGTCTCAGGATTCTTCCCAGGGAAACTCCATCTTCCAGATCAATATGATCAAGTATATCAAAGAGAAGTATCCCAATCTCCAAGTCATTGGAGGCAATGGTAAGACCAGCCTGGGGGTTAACGCCTGGGGACGGGATGGGGAGTGGGGCTTCCACCTGGACCCTCACATGAGCCCCTTTCCCTCTTGACTGTAGTGGTCACTGCAGCTCAGGCCAAGAACCTCATCGATGCAGGTGTGGATGCCCTGCGGGTGGGCATGGGAAGTGGCTCTATCTGCATCACACAGGAAGGTAAGAATGTGCTCTAATGAGCCAGATGAGGTAGCCTGTGATCTTAGGGAGGCTG
Organism: Muscardinus avellanarius; assembly: GCF_963383645.1. Lineage (NCBI taxonomy): Eukaryota > Metazoa > Chordata > Mammalia > Rodentia > Gliridae > Muscardinus > Muscardinus avellanarius. The sequence goes on from NC_137790.1 coordinate 141,918,233, forward strand.
GGACAGAAGGATTACAGGTTTGGGGCCAGTCTCAGCAACTCAGTGAGACCCTCTTTCAAAATAAAAATGCCAACCTGGGTGTGGTAGCACATGCTTGTAATCCCGGTACTTAGAGACAGGAAGGATCATGGGATCACACCCAACAACTTAGACCCTGATTCTCAACCTCGCCGCTTACTAAAAAAAAAAAAAAAAAGCCAGGTATGGTGGTATATGCCTGCAATCCCAGTACTTTGGAGGCTGAGACAGAAGGATTGAAGGTTTGGATATCCTCCACAAGTAGTGAGACTTATCTACCTAGTGAGAACCTGTTTCAAATAGAAAAAAATAGGGCTGGGCATGTAGCTCAGATGTAGAATGTTCCTTGGTTCAGTCCCTACTGAAGGGGAAAGAAAGCTTTGAGAGGGCCAGAGGCTGGCTTTAGGTTCCACCTGCCCTGGGGTCGAGCTCTTGTTACACGGGACTGTGTTTACCTTCCTGAGGGTCAGTGGGGGCCAAGCAGCCTCTCCTGGGTGGTGACGTGGCCAAAAGCCAGCCAAGTTCTTGCCATCCCTCTCCTGCCACTTCCCTGCCTAGCCTGGCCTCCTTGCTCGTGCTCTGCGCCCTCTCTAAACTCTGGTCTGTTTGTTTTATTTAGTGGCTCCCAAGATCCCTCCAGACATAAAGTCCCACAGCCCCAAATGCCCTTCTACTGTCACGGGCTGCTATAGTAAGTCTGGCCCGGCCCACCGGCCCGGCCCAGCTGCCCACTGCCCGGCTGCTTGGTTGACTGTAGCTGTAGCTCCCGGGGTTTGTGGTGCTGAAGGGTGGGCAGGCCAGACAGATGTACAGACCATGGTTTGGGGGCTGCCTGAGGTCACAGCTCCCTCTTCTCCCTGAGATGCTCATGTGGCAGGGCCTGGTTCCCTAGGTAGCCCCTGCTCTGCCCACATCTTCTGCAGTAAGCATAGTTGAAGGACCAGCTCTGGAGCCTGCTCTCCCACATTACCACTGACCCACTCAGTGCCTCTGGGTACTAACTGCACGGCAACTCCTGCCCTCTCTGAAACCAGCTGGGGGGCTTTCCCTGCTGCTAAGGATGCATGTGCCTGAGGCTGCCTGGGCCCTGCACACATGCACGGGTACATGGGTGAGGCCAGCACAGCTGTACCATTAAAGGCAGAGGCAGTAGCAGCCATCCCAGACATCTGTCAGTCCTGTTGCTATCCTGGTACAGGCCTAGGGCTCCTGGGTACTGTGTCTGGCCCCCTTGTCTGTCCCCACTAATCCCATCCACCCATTTGTCCCTCCATCTCTCAACAGTGTTGGCCTGTGGGCGACCCCAAGCAACAGCAGTGTACAAGGTTTCAGAGTATGCTCGGCGCTTTGGTGTTCCCGTCATTGCTGATGGTGGAATCCAAAATGTGGGCCACATTGCCAAAGCATTGGCCCTTGGAGCTTCCACAGGTGAGGCCCGCCACCCCAGGAGCCTTGGGGGAACCTGTTCCCCATGCTCTTCAGACTGCCCTCAGCACTCCATCTGTCCACAGTCATGATGGGCTCCCTCTTGGCTGCCACCACTGAGGCCCCCGGTGAGTACTTCTTTTCTGATGGGATCCGACTGAAGAAATACCGTGGTATGGGTTCTCTGGATGCCATGGACAAGCATCTCAGCAGCCAGAACCGATACTTCAGGTGGGACTGGCAGACTACTCACCCCATCCCAACCCTGCACTGAGCGTCTACCCCTGCCGTGACCAGCCCATTTCTCTATGTCCCTACAGTGAAGCTGACAAAATCAAAGTAGCCCAGGGTGTGTCAGGGGCTGTGCAGGACAAAGGGTCCATCCACAAATTCGTCCCCTACTTGATTGCTGGCATCCAGCACTCCTGTCAGGACATTGGTGCCAAGAGTTTAACTCAAGTCCGGTGAGCTTGGGTAGCCAGGACATGGGCAGAGGGGCTCTTTCAGGACCAGCTGCTATCAGCCACTGACACCTGTCCCTTTGCAGAGCCATGATGTACTCTGGGGAACTTAAGTTTGAGAAGAGAACTTCCTCAGCTCAGGTGGAAGGTGGGGTTCACAGCCTCCATTCGTAAGTGACCCTGCCCTTGGGTGGGATTGTCCCTGCTTTGTGTATCCTTACTGCTAAACTCACAGGTGGTTTCTATCTACAGGTATGAGAAACGGCTTTTCTGAAAAGAGATTCAGCCTACTACCCCAGGGTTTTTCAATAAAAGTTTGAAAAAATAAAAAAGGAAAGCCTGATTTCTGAAGTCACAAGGCATGTGGGTCTCTGCAGCTGCCAACCCCCCCCCCACACAGATGCACACAAAGGGCACCCTCGTTTCCAGGGGGAGCATTGAAATAAAGGTGCTCCATGGACCTGAAACAGGGAAGCTCAAGTTCAGAAACTTTCCTGGTGATGCTCTTAAACCAGCTCTTGCTTGAGAGTTCAGTCTAAGAAAGCATCACAGCATTCTGTAGGACTGGCTTCCGGACAGCCTCCTGCTAGCCACATGGAACGGGATGGAGACATGTGAATACACTCCTGAAGTCTCCAGAAGGTTTGTGGGGGAAAGTCACAGGGGTCCCCTCTAATCTACAGGTGAGCAGGAAGATCTGGAGCTGGGAGATACACTTCAGCTGAACAGCCAGGGAATCCTAAATTAAGACAGTCTAGGTGAGATGGTGACTTCTGGGTTTCTTATCCCCTACCCAAAAGCCTACTGACCCAGCTGCTCCTGGCCAACAACACACCTGATGCAACGTAGAGTGTATAATTATGACCCCGGTCAGCATGACAAGTGCTAAGGTATCGGAGGAAAGGACAGCGGGAACCCAGGGAATGGCTGCGCTCCAAGTGCCAGTGCCCTCCTGGACAGCTGGCAGGTGGCTCATTGTGAAGCCTGGCTCCCAAACATCAGTGAAGTCTCTCCAGGTGGGGGGATGAGAACAGCTCCGGTGACTCGGCCTTCGTGACAGAGGAAGTTGAAGGTGGCACAGGCATTGGGCTGGGGAGGGGAAAGGCCAGCGTTAGCCTGCTGGGGGCTAGGCCTGGGCTCTGCAGCATCCCCAGTTCCCGGGCTTACCGTGTCCTGCACTTCCACGGCGATGCCCCGCTGCCTCATGGCGTGCAGCACCCGGGACTGCAGCCGCTCAGTCCTGTTCCCAGTGCCCACCACCACGATCTCTAGGGAAAGGAGGGGCGGCCGGTCTCCTGGCAGGCCTGTAGAGGCTGCGCTGGGCGCCCAGGGTTGGCCCTCCCACCCCCTCGTACCTATTCTGGGCTCCAGCATCCAGAAGAGCGAGAAGCTCTCTTCGGTGATGTCCTGGTGGGAGCCCACCTGTGTGGGGAGAGGTCGACTCGTTTGAGTCACGTCCACGAACCTCCCGCGCAGCCCTACCTCGGGGTCGCGGGGCGGGCCTCCGGCTCACGTTCCACTGCAGCACCGAGTGCGGGATCACGGCGCAGGGCCCGAGCACGCGGGTCCCGTTGACCGAGAAGCCGCGGCTGTTGTAGCTGTCGATGTACGGGGCGTGCGGGGCCTCGCGCTGCAGCAGGGAGATGTGCGTCCGCTGGTACAGCTCGTCGTCGGCGGGCGAGAGCCGGTGCCCGCGCCGCGGGGCCCTGCGGAGGCTCAGCGTCAGGGGCGCCCGGCCCGGGGCCCGCCCGGGGCCGGGGGCCGGGGCCCAGCTCACCGCGGCAGCTCCACGTGCTGAAGGCGGCTCAGGCGGCGGAGAGCGAAGGCGGCGGCCATGGCTGCTCGGCGCGGGGCGGCGCGGGCGCGGGCGCGGGGAGGACGGCGCGCCGCGGAGCCGGGCCCGGCGCGGCCACAGCGCCCCCCGCGTCCCGGAGGGCCCGCGCCGCCCGGCCGCCCGCCCCCCGAGCGCGCCGCCCGGCCCGCCCCGCGCCCCGGGGGAGCGCGGACACCTGGCGGGCGCCGCCCGCGGGGCCCCCGGCCATTATCCGCACGCCGGGGGCGGCGGCCGCGCACCTGCGCCGCGCACCTGGCGGCCTAATCCCCGCGCTCCCGGCCCGGCCTCGCCGCCCTCCCAACCGCCACTCGCGCGACCGTTGGCGGCAGCGCGCGCCGCGGGGGCGTGGCCGCGCGCCGATTGGCTGCGCCCGAGCGCGAGGGGGCGTGGCCAGGCCGCGTCTCCTTAAAATGGCTTCAAGTCTGCGGGCAGCCGAGCCAGCGGAAGGGCACGCCGTGCAGGTGGGACTGGCCGGGCGGGGCCGGGTCGGGCGTGGAGCCGGCCGCGTGCGAAGCGTCACTCCGCCCTCGCCCACTCCGCTCGCGCCCCCGAGAGCCCCCGCCGGCGTTCGAGCCCAGGGCCTACTCGCGCCAGAGCCCCGGCGCCTGCGCGGGTTTGGACCTCGCGCGCCGCCAGCGCTGCCGCGGCCCCAGGGGGACGCTGTGGCGTTCGTCAGCCGCGGGACGGCGGGCGGGCGACGGCGGAGTCGGGGCCTGGCGGCGGGCCTCGGCGCTGCTGCCGCTGCGGCGTGGGCCCTGCGGCTCCCGGCCATCCGGGCGCTGGCAGCGTCGCCGGACAAAGGGCCCCGAGTGCGGGGGTGTCCGCGAAGTGGCCGCGCGGGTCCACTTCCTCTCGGGCGCCGCCGGCGAGCTTCCCCGTGGGGGATTCGGAAGCCGGCCCAGCCGCCGTCGCGCAGCAGCGGCTCCGGCTGCGTGGGACCCACAGGGCTAATCCTGCCCCGCGAATCTAATCCGGATCGGGACCCGGTCCCAGGGGAGGCCCCCTCCTTCTCGCCTATTGTTCTGGGGCCCAGGTGAGCGCCTCGTTCTCACTAGACTCGGTTACAGCACCTACTCCTGGCCCATCCCCCTCCCGGGACTGGGGATGGGTGGCTTCGGGTCTGGCCCCAGGGCAAGTGACCTGGGCAGGAGCACCCCTCCGACGGCTGGACAGCGGGCAACGGAATCCCAAAAGCAGCTGTCGTCTCCAGAGCAATCCAGCTGCGCTTGGATTTCGTTCCCTGCTCTCCTGCCTGAGCAGCGCCCCGGTCCCGATGGGCTGGCCCTGGCCCCAGACACACTTTACTGGGCTTGCTGTGATCTCCTCTCCTCTCGCAGGCGTGCCCTCAGGCTGGAGGTGGTGGGTCTGGACGTTGAGAGCTAGGGCTGGTGGCCATCTCTGGAGCTTCAGAGGAATGACAAGGGAGGCCCTGGGCCTGCAGGGTAGGGCTGCTGTGGCGGTGAGTCCCGCCGGGCCGCCCCAGCCCGCAGCTTGCTAAAGATAGCCCTTCACTTCCTGGGGAAAAACCACCCCAACCGTCTTCATGGACCCAGAGCAGCTGAAGTCCCAGCTTGCCTGTAGGCTCCCAACCCTGCTAGCAGCTGCCTTCAGGTCCTGCGCCTGCGGCAAGGAAAGTGCTTTGGAATGACACGATCACTCCCGTTGAGTGGGCACCCAAGAAGCCATCGGGAATGTCGTGTCCGCCCAGTGCTCTTTCAGAGCCTCCTAGCAGGGCCTCTCAGCCCTGGCCCAGAAAGGGAGTCGTGCCAAGCTTTTCTTGCCCTCCTCTCCCCCAGGTCTGGGCCCTCCTGCTCCAGAGCAGAGATCACGGGTTGGGTTCAATCTGGGGGGGGTGGGGGGGTGGGTGTAGATTACATTGAAATGAAAACATTTGGAAACCTCTTGCGACAGAGGAAAAGTTTTCCCGCTAGTAGAGGAGCGGGACGGCCTACTGAGGCCTCTTTAGCTGACTCTTCATGGTCACATTGTTTAGTTGGCCCTACTTGCTCAAGGCCTCCCTAGTAAAGTACACCAAGTTAAAGGAGAAACATTGGAAGCTGGTAATTCTGGAAACCGCGTTGGTCTTAACTGCTCAGGTGTCAAAAAAAAAAAAGGACTGGGCATTTATCTAGAATAAAACACCCATATCTTAGAGGAAAGGTTTGCCAATATCCTGAAACCACAGAACACCAATTTTCTTAAGATTTTTTTTCCATGTGGGTCGTTAAGGTGTTTTTAAAGTTACGGACAAACCATCTGGTACTTGTGACGTTTCAGTCAAGTTTAAAATAGGAAAAATCAAACATCGCACAAACAAACGTGAGACTTGATGACAAGGAGCCTTGTCTGCGCCCCCACCCGGTCCTGGGACCCTTTCCCCGATCACTAATGCCGGGCGACGCCGGAAGAACCCCAAGAGGGGGAGGACCCGGAGATGCCGTGTCCCAGGCCCACGAGTGCACGAAAGCGGGCGGAAGAAACGCCGAGGGCGGTCCGACTTGGCTCGGGGGGTTCGCACCTGTGCGCTGGAGGGAGCTCGGGCTGCCAGGTCCCCGCCCTGCGGAGCGGCCGTCCCGGAAGTCCCGCCTCCCGACGTTTTACTTCCGGCCCCTCACTCCTCTTCCGGTCGCCATGGCGACGGGGCGCTTGGGTTTGGGGGAGACGCTAGAGGCTCTTAACGCGGCCCTCGGGCCCGGGCCGCCAGTGTGGTTCAAGGAGACTCACGCCCGGCACCTGCGTGCCCGGGACTTCCTGGCGCCGCGGCGCGCGCTGCAGGCGCGCTTCGGGGACGGGCAGGTGCGCGGGGCAGGGGCCGGGGCCGGGGCAGGGGCAGGTGCGCGGGGCCGGGGCGGGGCGCGGCGCTGCGGCCGCTCACGCCCGCGCGCGTCTGCCCGCAGGTGCCGGAGCACGTGTTCCGCGCCGTGGCCGGCCTGCAGGGCCCGGGGGTGGCCCCGGTGCTGCGCTGCGCGCCGACCCCCGCGGGCTTGTCGCTCCAGCTGGAGCGGCCCGCCGTCTTCGAGCGCGTCCTCGGCGCCGTGGCCGCCTACGCGGCGCCCGCCAGGCCCGCCCGGCCGGGGCCTCGCGTCGTCCTGCACTGCCCGGCCCTGCGCCGCGGCCCCGGCGCGCTCGGCCTGAGCCAGCTGCGTGCGGTGCTGGTGGCGGATCACCTGGCGAGAACTCTGCGCGCTCAAGGGTAAGCGCGGGCGTGACACCCGAAGGGGAAGCGCGGGCCTCTGGAGACCACTCAGACGGCGGGAGGCCCGTGGCCATCTGGACCCTCGCTTCGCAGGGCGTGTGTGTGCCCGGTGCCCGCCGTGCGGGACCCGCACTTGCAAGTCTTCCTGCAGAAACTGCGGGTTGACTGGCCCCCTGCCTCCACGAGAGCCTCAACGGAAACCTTGAGACGCCGGGTGCTCGCGGAGCTCACCTCGCCGCCTGCTGGGGAGCCACTGCCGCCCGGTGCCCTGGGCGACCTGCGCCTCAAGGAGCTGGACGAGCAGCCGGGCGGAAGAGCTGGCTACGACCCCGGCGTGGACAGCTGTCTGGGTAGGACCTGGAGCCTAGCCAGGCCTGAAGGGAGGAGGGTAGCTCTGCGCCCTGGCCAGCCCAGAGCCTCTGTTCTCTTTTCAGTGACTGAGGATCTGCTCGCTGTGCTGGCTGAGCTGCAAGAGGCCGTGCAGCATGGGCCGAAGGACGGCGACACAGGCCTGGTTGGTGCCTCTCAGTCCTGCAAGCCCCTGGCGAGCCGGGTGGCCTGCCTCTGCAGCTCTTCTTCCCTCTTAAGGCCGGGCCCCCAGGTGCCGGCGCAGACAGCTGCGTGGTTGTGCACGTGGTGAGCTGTGAGGAGGAGTTCCAGCAACAGAAGTTGGACCTGCTTTGGTGGAGGTTGGATGACCAGGCTCCTGTCAGACAGGTGGGTCAGTAATACTGGTGCTAGCTCCCCCAACCTCAGAGGGTGTTAGCTGATGGGTCCAGAAATTGACCCTTGGCCTTAGGGGACACTAGTGAGCCAGCTTGTGCACCAGTTGCAGAGATCCTGGAGACAGTGGGGTCTGGAGGCACAGCCCAGGAACACGGAAGAGTAGGATGAAGCTGGACCTTGTCCTGAGGGAGGGCCTGGGCTTGAGATGCAGGCACTCAGCATGATGGGCACAGGCTGGGAGGGGGTCCAAGTGACACAGGGCCACCAGATTTGGGTTCTTTGACGGGGCTTACTTATAGGTGGGACAGCACCGACTGGGCTGAACCCCTGCCTTTCTTCCACAGAAACACCTGGTCTGTGGCCCAGTGAGAGTAGCTGGGGCACCTGGCCCTCTGATGACCGCCCCTGAGTACTACCAGTGAGTGGTGCTGGAAAGGCCACCCAGAGCCAGGGTAGAGATGAGAGGGAGGGGTGTCGCTGGGACCGTGTCCACTGGCACTCCTTTTCCAAACGCAGGTTCCGGCACACCCAGGTGTGCAAGGCCTCGGCGCTGAAGCACGGAGGGGATCTGGCACAAGGTGCGCCTCCCAAACCCCAGCTGGGGCCGGTCGTTTGTCCTCCTGCCCTTGTTCCTTGTCTGCAGACTCACCAACCTGTACTCTCCAGACCCAGCCTGGACAGAGGGCCTCGGGCTTCTCTCTGCGGCCACCATCAAGTTTGAGATGCTAAGCACAGCTCCGCAGAGTCAGGTGGGTCTCGGCACCTCACGGGACTAAGGGGAGGGGAACAGGATATGGCGTCTACACTGCAGCTGTGCGCCCATTCCCCAGCTCCTCCTGGCCTTGGCCGACGGCAGCATCTCCACAAAGGGGACAAAGAGTGGAACCTTTGTCATGTACAATTGTGCCCGTCTCGCCACGCTCTTCGAGGGTTACGAGCGCAGTATGGAACAAGGCCTGTACCCGGCTTTCCCGCCTGTGAGCAGCCTGGATTTCTCGCTGCTCCACGATGAGGTTAGTGCCCGCCCCGGGAGCCGGCCGAGCGGGAAGCTTGGACTGCCCGCCCCGCACTCCTGTCCCCACAGGGCGAGTGGCTGCTGCTCTTCAACAGTGTCCTCCCCTTCCCGGATCTCCTGAGCCAGGCGGCGGAGCTGGCCTACACGGCCCCGGGGCTCCGCATCACCGCCCGCACAGAGATGGTGAGGCGCAGACCAGGACAGACACGTCACACTATTCTTTATTCTGGGCTGGGGCATGAAGGCAAAGACACGGGCCAGTGACTTGGTCTGTCTCTAGGTGTGCAAGTTCCTGGTGCAGCTCAGCATGGACTTCAGCTCGTACTATAACCGGGTACACGTTCTAGGGGTGAGCACATAGCAAAGGGGCGTGGGGGTGCAGAGGGAGCGGGACGAGGCAGGGGACGCAGAAGCCGAGACCAGCGGGTCCCTCTCCTCCAGGAGCCGCGGCCACACCTCTCCGGTCAGATGTTCGCCCGCCTACAGCTTCTGAGAGCCGTGCGTGAGGTGCTGCACGCTGGCCTGGCCATGCTGGGCCTCCCTCCACTGAGCCGCATTTAAGCTCAGAGGGTCCAGTACCTGGGAATGTTTATAAATCATCCACGGGGGTGGGGGGAGTGGGGGAGGACACACCGAAAAACCCACAGACGTTAGTGGCTTACAGCCCAAATAAACTGCTTCTCTTACGAAGCTTTGTCTGTCGTGAGGCGCTGGGTACAGCCTTGGCTTGCCAGGCAGTGGTCCACTCACCTCTGGCTCCTGCTCTGGACTCAGGAGCCCAGGCTGCCACCTCCTCCCCTCCAGGCACACTGGGCATGGGCACAGACAGACAGTTGATTCCTGCTCTACTGTCTGCAAGCAGGCCCCGTGCCCAGCATGCCGGCCGCCTCAGTCATACCAGTTGTAGACCTCCAGCCCCTGGCCCCCAAGGGCACAGCGGTGGCCAAACTCGGGGCTCACAGGCCAGCAGTCCATGTCGGCCACATCCGGCACGTGGTACACAGTGCTGTTCATGAAGGTGGGTTCCCCGTGCCCGAGACGCCAGAAGGTCAGCCGCTGGTCAATGGAGGCCGAGACCATGAGGCTGGGGCTCAGGATCTTGAGGCCTGTCACATGGGCGGCATGCGCGCAGGGGACTGAGTACTCCTCCACGACGCGCAGCTGGGCCACCAGGCCGGCCTCCCCCACGGCCACCTCCGGTTCCGGCATCTCCACAGCAAGCACGAAGACGTGGAGCGAGCCATCCTCGCTGCCACTGGCCACAAGATGCTGGCCCTCAGGCGTTGGCAAGGTGTGCAGGCTGTTGACGCCGCTGCCATGGGCCTGGAGGGTCATGCAGGGAGGGCCCAGCCCTGAAGGAAAACGATGGTGTTCAGGGTCCTGCCTGCAGGGGTGAGGGCAGAGCGAGGTGGGAAGGGGCGGCCTCGGCTGCACACAAGCTACTCACGGTAGGGCAGTCCCGGATGCGCCGGAGGCTCCAGGATGGTGGATCCAGGGTCCAGCACGGAGGTGAGATCCCAGAAGGCCAGGCCGCCGTCAGTGGCTGCGCTGCACAGGAGCAGCCTCCTGGGAGCCAGGAGAGGGGAGGAGGGCCAGGTCAGCGAGTGGGGGAGCGGAGGAAGCCCCTCCTGAGCCCGGCGCCGCCGTCCCCCAACCCCTTACCGCCGCTGGTTGGGCGCTTCGTGAGTAAAGGAGTGGACCTTGAGGACACACCGCTTGTGGTGGGAGGTTTCCGCCAGAAGCTGCAGAATTCTCCCAGAGTCCTGCAAGAGAAAGAGCCTGGGGCCCAGGAGGGGCCCAACTCAGCACCCAGCCAGGGCAGCCTCCTCGTGGTCTCCGCACCCACCTGCCCACCCGCCAGCCCTTGCTCTCACCTCACCGCCCCGTCACTACAGGCTGCGGCCACGAGGGGCCCGAGGCCAGGCCGGTCAAGCTCGCAAACAGCCAGGGACATGTACCTTCAGAGAGACACGGCGTCAGGTGGAGCCGGCCACCCGGGGGCCGCTGCCCAGGGCTTCCCCTGCACCATCCCACGCTGTCCCCCGCCTGGGGGGAGGGGCGCGCGTTACCTGGTCTCAGGGTCCACCTTAACCATCCGATGCCGGTTGCGCTGCCGGTCCCAGTACTCATCCAGCCGGTGGGAGGAGAGGTGCATGACGTGGCAGGCCAGGCGGCTTGGGGTGCTGGGGTCAGGGGTGACCATGATGCTGAAGCAGTGCATCTCGGCTCGGCCCCCCGCAGACACCACGTGGGCAGTGAGACCAGGCCGCGGGTCCTCAGGGCCACCCGGGGTGCCCACGCCCCACACAGCCAGGGCCCGCACGGAGGAGATATGATTACAGATAGCCGTGAGCGCGTGGGCCGAGCCTGTGGCCGTGGGAAGCGCCAGGACACAGACGGTGGTGTCCTCGCTGCAAGTGACCACGATGTCAGTGAGGCCAGGGCCCTCACTGCCAGGCTCCAGGTAGTCCGGCTGCTCGAAGCTGGGCACCTCAAATTCCGGCCCCAGGGTTATGGTGCCCACCCGCTTTACGCAAGTGATCTCCCGGCCATGCAGACCCTCCCGGAGAATCACATGGGGCCGCGTGCAGCCACCCAGGGCCCGGTACAGCATGACGTCGCCATCCTTGAGGTAGGCAAAGGCCATGGCTGCCTCGGTGTCCGAGAAGGCCCAGGAGCGGTGCCCTCCGCCACAGCTGATGATGTGCAGCTTCTCGTGCGACCGTGGGCTCCACACCACAAACTCGTTGGCATGGAAACCCAGGATGACCATGCTCCCATCGGGCATCATGCGGAGCCCAGCCACCCAGTTCATGCCTCGGCAGGACTTCTGCCGGAGGACTGGCTGGAGCTGGCCACCTCGCACAAAGAGCTGGTAGTAGGTGCCATCGCGCCCCGTGGTATACACGTAGCCACCATGACAGGTGACCGAGGTGACGCCCTGCTTCCCATGCAGAGAATGGAGGGTAGAGAGGGGGCCCCACCCAGACTCCGTATTCCCACCCCCACCACTGCTACCACCTCCTCCGGAGGCCTCAGCCCCAGCCTTGCCCCCAGCCTCGGGGCCCTGCAGCAGACCCGGCCTGGAGGGGAAGAGCAGCACAGAGCCTCGGCGGTCCCCGCAGACCAGGAAGTCCCCCGGAGGCAGGAAAGCGCTGCACGTGTGCCACCGCTGCTTGCTGGGGGGCAGCAGGTACCGGCAACGCTCCTTGACGAAGATGGCCTTGCCGGAGGGTGCAGCCGAGATCTCCAGGCAGGCCACCACCCCACCAGGGCCCGAAGCCAGCAGCAGAAGCTCCTCGTAGCCACGCAGGGCCCAGCTCAAGCTGTGCACCTTGCCGTGGAACAGGGCCTGGTCCACCGCGGCCGCTGGGGTGTTGATGGGGACGACCTTGACACGACCCTCCCCGTTGGCCATGGCACACAGCCCGAAGCCCTCGGGACCAGGCGCTGCCTCCAGCAGGCAGTAGGACTGGAAGCGCTTGTCCTCCAGCAGCTGCTCCCAGCACTTGACCTCGAGGTCATAGAGGTACAGGGTCCCTGTGTCGGTCACTGCCAAGAGTCGCCAAGAGCCAGCCAGTGTCACAGCCTTGAGGGCACCTGGCCTGCTAGGGGACTTGAAGCCAAGAGCTGAGACCCCCAAGCCTGGGTGCCCGCGCCCTACCAGGTGCCACAGCCGAATGCCTGAGTCATCACCGCCAGTGATCACCCAGGCCTGCCTTTCGTGAGCGGCGATGGCCCGAATCCCACGGCCCTGGTGGCCCCGAAAGGCTTGGAGGATCTCGCCCTCGTGGCTCCACACCAAGCAGACACAGTCCTCTCCTGCACTGATAAGGTAATTCTCTAGGAGCTTCACCTGCCACACTCGGGCACTATGCCCAAAGCAGTGCCCGATATTCTGCACCCGACCCCCAGGCACACGCAGGTCCCCCACCTTCCAGATACGGACGCTTCGGTCTTCTGAAGCCGTGGCCAGCAAGCCCTTGCTTTCCAGGTAGGACATGCTGAAGATGACCCCCACATGGCCACTGACCCGTCGGTCAGGTGCCACAGGCTTGTTGTCCACTAACGCAGCTGCCGGGTACCAGACCAGAAGCTGGTTGGAGACGGCGCCTGCCACAATGGTCAGCTCCTTCCAGGTGTCTCCAATCAAGCAGGCGGAGGAGAGGGTGCACCTGTCTGTGCAGGGCACGTCCTGCAGCATGCATCCGATCACGGGGTCGTAAAGCATCACTGAGTTGTGGCCTAGGGCCAAGGCCACATTGCCCTCGAGCCAGCGAACGTCCCAGATCCAGTCCGGCATGTTCCAGAGGCCAGAGCGCCACAGCTCCCGAAAGCGGCTCTGGCCCCAGCTGATTTTCACAATTCGCAGTCCCTTGCTCCCGAACACGGCTATCATGGCCTCCGAGTCGAGGTCTCCGTTGGGCTCTGGCCGCACCCGGAAGCCATGGATAAGATAGTGGCCGAGCAAGCTCTGCACCCGCTTCATCATCCGCAGGTGCCCGCCGAAGTCCAAGCTGTACACCAGGATGTCGGGCCCTTCACCTGAGAGAGGCAAAGAGCCACATCACGACCAGGAGCAAGAGCCTGGGCCGGGAGACGTCAAGCTCTCACCTTCATCTCGGCCGTGCCCGGCAAGGCAACCTCTCCACACACCGCCTCACAACCTTTCTACGCCAGGGCAGTGCCCCTCCAGATTCCAGGTTCCCAGGAGCCTGTGCCCTGGGCCTGGGTTGCAGAAGGCCCACATCTTGGGTGCTTGTGTCCCTGACCGGGAATTGAACCCAGACCCTTGAGCATGTCAGATAGGCGAGCCTTCACTGCTGAGCTACACCCTCAGTTCTTTTAGCTTTTAATTCTGGACGGGGTCTCACGAAGTTGCCTAGGCTAGCCTCAAACAGGATCCTCCTGCCTCAGACTCCTGAAGCCTGATTACAGGCATGCACCACTATACTCAGCAGCGGCCCACACTCTGGAGACAGAAGATTGGGCCTGAGTCCCGACCCCGCCACTGACCAGTGTGAAGGGCCCCTCTTATGCAGAGGACTAGGCCTAGGGAGCCCAGCACAACAGCAACACACAGAGCCCCCAGGGACAGACATGGCATGGCCATGGAGGGCTGAGACAGGGTCTGGCAGAAACAAGACGAAAAGCAACCTCTCCTCTCATTCTGTGCCCCTGAGGTCTCCCTGATCGGGACTCACAAAGGCCTGCCCAGCGCCTGCCTGCCCACACTCGCTCACCTGCTTCCCAGGCGGTGTCCTAGACGCCACCCAGGTCAACCACTCTCTAGGAATGGCCCCCAGCGGCCTCCTGGCTGTCCTGCAGCCGCCCCACTCAAACTCCTCCGACCCAAGTCCTCTCCATGGTCCTCAGCGCAGCCATCGCCCTCTGCCTGACCCCAGCCCAAACCCAGGATGCCCACTTATTACTCTCTTGATTTTCCATATCTTCTGTTTCCAGGTTCTGCAGATTTCACTTCTTTTTTTGGTACTGAAAACAACTCAAGGACATTCTACCTCTGAGCTACACCCCTCGTCCTGTTTTATTTGGAAATATGGTCTAATTTACTACATAATGGCTTTGAACTTGGCACTCCCTCCAAGTACCAGAGTCTGCAAATACCCCCACCACAGGGACCTTGGTCCAGGCCATCACTTCTTAACTGAACCGATAAAGCCACACATGCCATTCTCAAAAAGAAATATGGAAGCCGGGCGTGGTGGGCACACGCTTGGGAGGCGGAGACAGGAGGATCGCGCAGGTTCACAGCCAGCCGCTCTGGCTTAAGAGACCCTGTTTCCAAATAAAAATATAAAATAGGTCTGAGAGTATAGCCCAGAGGTAAAAGGGTTTCCAGGAACCCCAGTACCACCAAAAACAAATAAATAAATAAATATTAAATAGACAATAAAATGGACTGGGACCTTCTCGTAAATTTTTCATTTCATAGCACATGCTTCAGCTCCAGCATCTGTTTGGCTGGGGAGCTGGGCATGGTGCCGCATTCTTTTTTTTTTTGGTGGTACTGGGGGTGGAACCCAGAGGCTTTCTACCTCCGGGCTATAATCCCAGACCTTTTTTATATTTTATTTGTAAACAGGGTCTAAGTTGCTGAGAGCCTCACTAAGAAGCTGAGGCTGGCTTCAAACCTGTGCGATCCTCCTGTCTTAGCCTCCTAAGTGCGGGGATTACAAGTGTGTGCCACCACGCCCAGCAAGGTGCCACATTCTTGATACTGGGAATGAAACCCAGGGGCATTCTACCTCAGAGCTACACCTCCAGCCCTGGTTTTCTTTTCTTTTTTTTTTAGTTTGTTTGTTTATTTATTTATTTATTTATTTATTTTTGTGGTATTGGGGGTGGACCCAGGGGCTTCCCAGACCTATTTTATATTTTATTTGGGAACAGGGTCCAAGTTGCTGAGAGCATCACTAAGTAGCTGAGGCTGGCTTTGATGCTGTGCAATCCTCTCAAGTGCTGGGATTTCAAGCGTGTGCCACCACGCCTGGCTAGTCTTTTTATTTTATTTTATTTTTTGGTGGTACTGGGGGGGTTCCTGGAAGCCCTTCTACCTCCAAATACTTTTTATTTGGAAACAAGGTCTCTTAAGGCAGCGCTGCTGGCTGTGAACCTGCGCGATCCTCCTGTCTCCGCCTCCCAAGTGTGGGGATTACAAGCATGTGCCACCACGCCTGGCTAGTCTTTTTTATTTTTGAAACAGGGTCTCACCAAGTTGCAGAGGGCCTCATGAAGTAGCTGAGGCTGGCTGTGAACCTGCGACCCTCCAGCCTCAACCTTTCAAGTACTGGGATTACAAGCATGTGCCACCACACTCAGCTGTTTTTTTGTTTTTTTTTTTTTGGTGGTACTAGGGGTGGAACCCAGAGGTTTTTCTACCTCCGAGCTATACTCCCAGACCTTTTTTATATTTTATTTGGAAACAGGGTCTCACTAAGTTGCTGAGAGCCTCACTAAGTAGCCGAGGCTGGCTTCGAACCTGTGCGATCCTCCTGTCTCCGCCTCCTGAGTGCTGGGGTTACAAGCGTGCACCACCACGCCCGGCCTCACTCAGCTGTTTTTAATTTTTTTTTTTTTTTTTTTTTTTTTTGCGGTCTGGGAATGGAAACCAGGGGCATTCGACCTCCGAGCCACACCCCCTGCCCTATTTTTTATTCTATTTATTTATTTATTTATTTATTTATTTTTGCAGTACTAGGGATGGAACCCAGGAGCATTCCATCTCCAAGCTACACCTCCAGCCTTATTTTTTATTCTTTATTTTGAAACAGGCTCTCACTGAGTTGCAGAGGGCCTCACTAAGTAGCTGAGGCTGTTCGCGAACGGCGATCCTCCTGTCTCAGCCTCCTGAATGTTGGGATTACAAGTGTGTGCCACCACGCTGGCTCATGTTTTGTTTTAAAACAGGGTTTCATGGGGTTTTGTGGAGTGTGCCTGTAATCTCAGCACTTGAGAGGCTGAGACAGGAGGGTCTCAAGTTTGAGGCAAGCCTCAATAATTTTATTGAGACCCTGTTTCCAAAAAAAAATAAAATAGGGCTGGGGTTCAATCTCTGAGGTAGAATGACCCTATGTTCAATCCCTAGCAACACACACACACACACACACCCCACAGAGCTGTGTGTGATGGGTACAGGTCTGTAATTTCAGTACTTGGTAGGCTGGGAAAGAAGGATCATTAGCTGGGTATGGTGGCACAGGTTTGTAATCCCAGCATTTGGGAGGATCGTGGTTTGTGGACAGCCTCAGATATTTAGTGAGTGAGGCCCTTCGCAATTTACTGAGACCCTGTTTCAAAAATAAAAGACTAGCCGGGCGTGGTGGCGCAGGCTTGTAATCCCCTCACTTTGGAGACTGAGACAGGAGGATCCCGCAAGTTCAAAGCCAGCTGCGCTGGCTTAAGAGACCCTGTTTCCAAATTCAAAAAAGTATAAAACAGCTGGGCGTGGTGGCGCACGCTTGTAATCCTTGTAATCCCCGTGCTTGGGAGGCGGAGACAGGAGGATCGCCTGGTTCGGAGCCAGCCTCGCTGGTTTAAGAGACCCTGTTTCCAAATAAAAATATAAAAATAGGTTTGGAAGTGTAGCCCAGAGGTAGAAGGGCTTCCAGGAACCCTAGTACCACCAAAAAAATAAATTAAATAAAAATAACAAAAGACTAAAAAACAGGGCCGCAGGTATAGCTAGGAGGTAGAATGCCCCTGGATTCCATCCCCAGTACCGCAAAAAAAAAAAAAAAAAAAAAAAGGGATGGTAGGCTTGTTTTAAAATAACAAGCATGAGCCAGGTGTTGTAGTGCACACTTATAATCCCCACACACACTTGGGAGGCTGAGACAGAAGGGTTGCACAGGTTCGAAGCCAGCCTCAGTTACTTAGTGAGGTTCTCAGCAACTCAGTGAGACCCTGTTTCCAAAGAAAATACAAAATAGGTCTGTAAGTATAGACTGGAGGTAGAAAGCCCCTAGGTTCCACCCCTAGTACCAACAAAAATAAATAAATAAAATAACAAGCATGGTGGCATATGCATATAATCCCAATACTTGGGAGGCTGAGACAGTAAGATTACAGGTTCGTGGTCAGCCTCAGCTACTTAGTGAGGCTCTCCACAACTTAGTGAGATCCTGTTTCAAAATATAGAATAAAAAGCCGAGCGTGGTGGCACACGCTTGTAATCCTGGCATTTGGGAGGCTGAGACCAGAGGATCACAGTTCAAGGACAGTCTCAGCTACTTAGTGAGACCCTGTTTCAAAAAATAAAGAATAAAAATAGGGCAGGGGCTGTAGCTCAGAGGTCGAATGCTCCTGGGTTCCATCCCCAGACCCGCGCAAAAAAAAAAAAAAAAAAAAAAAAAAAATATATATATATATATATGGCTGGGGCAATGCCCCTGGGTTCCATCCCAGCATCACACAAACAAAATAAGGGCTGGAGGAGTGTCGCTTAGAAGAATGATCCTGAGTTTAATCCCCCGTACCAATAATCCCAGCTACTATGGAGGATCATAAGTTTGAGGCCAGCCTGGGCAACTTAGTGAGACCCCCCTCCACAAAATAAAAAGGGGTGGAATGTCGCCCTGTAGTATAGTGCTTGCTCAGCATGATTTAAATTCAGGGTGGAATTAATTTCCAGTACAATAAAACCCCAACCGAACAACAAAAAACCTAGACCGTCCTCCCAGCATGCCATCCACCCAACCCGCTGGGGCCGGGGAGGGGCCGGCGGTCGGCCGTCCACAGCCCACCCGCAGCCCCGGTCCCAGGCCTTCGCTGCAGCGGCCAGCCCGCGGGGCCCCGCACCTCCGGAGCAGCCCCCTCCCCGCCCCGCTCCGTCCTCGGGGGGCCCCGCCACGCCCCCAGCGCCTTTGTCCCCGGCCGGGCGGCCCGGGCCCCCCCCGCCGCGCGCCCCAAGCCTACCCGCCAGCAGCCGGTCCCCCACGCACTCCAGGCCCGTGACCGGGAGCAGGATGAGCTCCGAGGTTGCCCGCGGCCACACGAAGTCCCCGAGAGCGTCCATGTCGCTCCTCGGCAGCCGGCGACCACGGCCGGGCTCGGACCGCGCTCTCGCGAGAAGGCCCCGCGCGCGCCGCCGCCGGAGCCTTAGCTACAGGTGGCCGGGGCGGGGCCCGAGCGGGCGGCCGGCCAATCACCGCCCGCGCCTCGCGACCCCGCTCCCGATTGGCGGGCCGCGGCCTGCCCCCGCCCCGCCCCCCGCGGGCCGGGCCTGAGGTTCCACGTCGGCGCTTTTTTTTTTGCGGGTCTGGGGCTGGCACGCGGCGGCATTCGACCCCGAGCTACGCCCCCTGCACTTTTATTCTTTATTTTGAAGCCGGGCCTCACTAAGTAGCTGAGGTGTCCGGGTCTCAGCCTCCGAATGCTGGGATTAAAGCGGGCGCCACGCCCGGCCCTCGGGCGGTTTTATTTGGCGGAGCAGCTCGGCGGTCTGTACACAATAAATATCGGGAATATGGGAACTGCGCGCAGAGGCCGCAGAAGGCAGGGGAGGCCGGGCGGGCGGACGCTCACAGCTCCACGCGGGCGTCCCCGTAGGCCCGGTCCAGGGCCCACTCGGGCTGCGAGTCGGCGCCGCCGCCACCTTCCCGGGCCAGGCGCGCCATCTCCTGCTGGAACAGGGCTTGCCGAGCCCGACTGGGGTCCACGTTGATCCAGTTGTTTGCGATCCACTTTGTGCCGCGCGTGACCAGGCAGCCCCCGTGCAACGAGTACTCGTCCGCGTCGCCCACCCAACCTAGAGAGGAGCACAGGGAGGGCATGGTGGGAGGGGGCCTCGACCGGGCTGGCCCGAGCTTGGACTTGGCGGCTTAATCAGGGACTCTGCACCCACGTGTGGCGCTCTGAACTGGCCCTCCGACTAGTCTCAGCTCTTCCTAGCCTGGTTTGTTGAGGGACTTACTTCCCAAGTCCCAGAGCAGAAGGGATGAGGCATCAGGGAATGGCAGGGTCAGGAGAACCCGAGAGGCAGCGGAGGTGTTGGGGCAGCCTACTGAAGTTACTAGGTGGTGGTCTCTGGGAGCCACCAGAGGCAACAGAAACAGCCTTCCAGGGTGGCAGACAGGCTGTTAAGTGGACGCTGCCGGCCGCAGGCCCTCACCTTGCCCGTCAGGCAGGTAGTTGTACCAGAACACTGCTGTGCCCTGCTGCGGCTTGACACGCAGGTTCCCCTTGTCACAGTGCCTCCGTGTGTCGCGGAGGTCAACGTCATCCTGAATCAGACTCTGTGGGCAGCAAGGGGATGGAGCTTTCAAACTGCCCCCAATGCACGGCTGTGCAGTCACAGGTAGCTAGAGGGGGAACAGCCAGATGTACCCAAGGGAGCACCCGGGCCCTCAACCCAGGCAGGGGCTGGGGGTGTGTGCAGGGAACCTGCCCAAGACCCTGCCAGCCCACAAGAGTAACGGCCCGGTCGACCCTTACCATTTCATCGTAGGTTCTGTTGTCTGCTACAGGGAAGACAGTCTCGCCCCCACCGGTGACGTTGTTCAAATAAAACAGCACTGTTATGTAGCTGTAAGGCAGGGGGGCTGCTGAGCAGGTCCCCAACTGTGCATATTCCCAAGGGCTTACTTGTGGGCCAGAGGGACAGGCTGGGATGGATGACACAGGGAAGGCCAGTGCCGAGATGCCTTACTCCCTCTTCCCACAAGCCCAGTCTCTTACTGTGTGTGCCACTGTATTTCCTGCAGCACACTGAGCTAAAACACATGGCCCTGGCCACCAGCTTGCCTGGGAAAGGGGAGCTAGCAGGAGGAAGATCATGCAGAAAGTCTCCTTGGCAACTGGAAGGGGCTGAGCCAGAACGGCCCCAAGGAGAGGACAGCCCCGACTCTGCCTTGGCATGGGCGGGGTCAGGGCTTTAGTAAGTGAGGCTGCTGGAGTCAAGGTCAGCACCTGGAGGAGAGGGCAAGAGGAGCTGGGGCCCGCTGCGTCCCTCGCTTCACAAGGGGGCAAGATTTGGCGTGTGTGAGTACGTGGGTCTACGTTGATTCAAGTGGACAAAATGGCCAAGAGGCACCCTTTTCCTGCCACTCAGTAGACAGCTTGCCGGAGAGCAGGGGCAGTTGACCCAGACGGCCCAGTGCGTTCTTGGCCTGTGCCAAGGGGGCATGCCCACGGGGCCTGGCTGTGCCTGTGCCATGGGGATGCCCGGTGTGGGAACGGAAGCCAGCCCAGGTGGGAGGTACTTGCCGACAGGAGGTCTCGAAGGGTACGGACTCATTGGCTACCAGCTTGGTATGGGAGCAGATGGTCTCTGGGTACACAGGCCCGCTGTCCACGTGGGCATGGTAGTGGCCTCCCTCACCGTACCTCACCACCTGTAGTGGCTCGCTGAGCTCCACAATCTCCGGTGACAGGCGAGTGAGGCGCAGCACCCTGGAGGGCAGTAGTTATCAGCCAGGCGACCCCAGGTCGAGCGGTGACCCGAAGGAGCTGGCCTAGCGGGCCTCGGGCCTGCTCTGGCTCCACCTGCCTGCCACCCACTGGAAGCCCCTGGACTGGCCCTGGGAGGCAGGAGGGGCACACTCAGGGTGCGCTCTTCCCCTGGGTGAGAGGCAGACACACCCACGGCGCGGGAAGGATGAGGTTGCCACTGAGCTGGGAGGAGGGGCACGAAAGCTCTCCTCTGGAGAAGGAGGTTGTTTGAAAGCCCTGCCAGCTCAGGGCCAGGGGTTCTGTGGGCAGAGATACGGAGACACTTCTCTAATGAGCAGAAAGCAAACACGTGGTTTCTCTCTAGTCCCAACTATATATTGTTTGCCAACAACTAGGGCGAATCTACCTTCTTGCTTGCTTGTCTCTTGGGGGATCCCAATCTTGGCCTAACAAGTGGAACACAGTGCCAAACTGGCTAATCAACTGTGTCCCCTCCGCCCTGCCGAGGACTTGGGTGGAGGCCTGGTCAGATGCTCACCTCTGGCGGATGGCACGCAGGACGTGGTGGGCGCCCTCTCCCTGGTAGAGCCACGTGTGGTGGCTGTTCCGTACCAGGTCACTGGACTCTGCCTTGTGGCTCCTCATGTACTTGTGGAAGTCCCGAAGGTCGATGTTCGAGAACTCTTGCAGACTCAGCACTCCTGCACAGGGCACCCGCCATCAGTGCCCGCCAGACCCATGCAGGGAGACCACGGTGGCAGGCAGCACCTCCCTACCTACCCCAAAGGCAGCAGCGGCCCCTGGCCTCAGGCACTGGGGGGCCATGTGCACTTGTCCCCACCTGGACTCTTGGGTCAGATGAACCTGGTTTCTGTCACATCGGGCCCTAAGGGAAGACCCAGAGAAGTTCATTTTCTCAGTTTAAGCCTTGATTTGCCTCCAAAAAGGAAGAAGCCCAACCCCTATTCAAGTGCCCAAGCAGGAAGCTTGCGCCATATGGCGAGGACCTTGGCTATGGACCACCCCAGGGTGGTAGCCGTGTTCCAACCCATAGAGGGCAGAGAGGAGAACAGTGTGTGGTTTCATCCGGGGCCTTCCCACACTGTACGAATCAAGCAGGGCCCATTCCTAGGGGTTTCTTTTCACATGAGCTCAGGTCCATCCTGGGTGGAGCCCACTTGGCCAGTCCTTCCAGCTGGATTACCAGCCCCCTTGGCAGAGAGCCAGGCCGCTTCCCCCCGTGAGAACAGGCTCCCTTGTTCACGCCCAAAGCACAAAGCAAGGGCTCCGCCCTCCTGGGCTTCTGGAAGTGTGGCTGGCATCTTTGTTCCATGTTATTCTGGCTGACCAAGGGAGGCACCTTCCACTCTTTAGCTCAGAGTCCCGAGGGCTATGGCCTGTCACCAGTCCTACACAGGGGGCAGTATGACCGCCCTCCAGTCACAGGCCCCGCCTGTTCTTCATTCTGAGCTCAGGAGCACACAAGCTATTCTTCCAGATGCTATGTGACAACTATATCTTCTGCACCAGAGGGTGAAGACAATGCCTCAGAAACCTCTTTAGAACTGTGTCATAGCTCCCCTCCCTTCCCAGTTAGCACAGCTAGCCACACTACCACTCTGGAGCTCCAGCCAGATTCTAGGTGTGCACGGCCTCGCTTGGGGCAAGGAGACCGGAGGGAGCACGCAGTAGCCATGCCCTCACCACATTACTCTGCAGACCAGCAGCCCTACTTCCTGTGCCCCAGACCTCAACGGCCTGGGGAGGTCTAAGGGCAAGTGCCCTCTAGACCAACACAAAGAGAACGGGGCCCCAGCTGCCAGTCTGGGCAGAAGGCAGAACTGGCCGTCCCCTTCTGGCAACTATAGAAGTGGGGCGCAGAGAGAGGCTGCCTGCTGCAGGGAAAGGCCTAGCTTCGAGGTGGGACACACGGGAGGGGAAGGTGGCTCCCAGGCTGGGCCAGAACTGTGGAGGGGTGTGAGCGAGCTCACCATCACCATCCGGGTCTGCCTTGATCGCGGAATACATCTCCTGAATGTTCTCTGGAGTCATCCACCGTCCATTTCCCAAGCGAGTCTGGGCAAGGACCTGAGGGATAAGGGGGCCCTCAGTGGGTGACCGCATGGTAAAGGGCCCCAGAGCACAGATGGCACGTCTCGCTGCAGAGCCAAGGGCTCCAGTGGTGAGGGATGAGTGAGGCCGCGGGACGGAGCCCGAGGGCCCCAGAGGTATGGGGAAGGGGGCAAGAGGCCCGAGGGCCGTTGGCATCCCCATCCCGGTGGGACGTGGCCTGCGAGGGAGCAGAGTGAAGAACAGGCCTGAGTTGGCTCTGCCACCCCAGGTGAGTGCAGGGGAGGCGGCACCGAGAGACCTGGCCAGGTCCTGGCCACTAGCCCCTCAGGAAGACCAGGTTCGGTGGAGGCCTGCCCTGTGAGCACTGGGCTCCTCCCGGGAGCCCAGGCAGGAGGGGCTGCTGGCCGCCTCGCAGCTGCCGCCCCGTCCAGCCACGTAAGCAAAGAATCCAAACCCCAGGATGGGTACCACTTAACGAGTGTGGTGGGAAACGCCCTCGCCTCAGTGGTCCTCCTGCTGTCCTCTGGGCCTTCAGCAGTAAGTGGCCTCCAGGAACACGGAACCCTGGGCCTCGGCCTGGGCCGGCAGCTGCTGTGGGGGCAGGCTGAGCTCGACTCAGCATGGCCACCAGCGAGTAATTCCAGGTACCCCCTCCCAGCCGTCTCAGGCCCTGGCATCCCAACCTCACGGAGTTGCAGGCGCCCGTCATGGTTCTGGTCCAGCAGCCGGAAGAGGTCCAGCTGGCTGAGCTGCATGGCGCTCATGGCCTCCTCATACTCCTCCGTGGGCAGGATCTGGCTGCGCTGCAAGCCCTTCATTTGAGCCAGGTGAATGATGAGCCGGCACTCCTCGTCACTCAGGAAGCCAGGAATTTCTGCCGTGAGAGGCTTGGGTGAGGCCAAGGGCTGGCTGGGGCCCAGTGCACACAGCATCGTCCTCCCCGCAGGCCCGGTCTGGAGGGCCTCGCACACTCCTGTATCTGGACTGGCTAGCGTTCAGAACAGGGGCCTCTCATAGAGGATGTCGACACACATTTCCCAGTGTGCTCTGGGAAACAGGAAGGAAGGGGACACAGAAAGGAGCCAGAGCATACACAGTGTTCCTGGCAAAGACCAGTGTGGTGGTGCACACCTGTAACCTCAGTACTTGGGAGGCAGAGAAAGAATGGCAGGTTTGAGACCAGCCTTAGCAACTGAGCGATACCCTCAGCAGCTTAGCAAGACCCTATTAAAAAAAAAAAATAGGGCTGAGGGTGTTTCTAGAATACTCCTGGGTTTGATCCCTGGTACCAGGGGGAAAAAAAAGTGCTCCTGGCAGAAGGAACTAGGTGCCCATGGGACAAAAGTGATGCAGGCAGGGTAGCATCAGTTGTGACCATGTGGAGCAGTATTCTTGGCTTGTACCCACAAACCATCAAAAGCTGTGTGTGTTTGTGAGTGTGTGCACGCGCGTGGGGCACTAGAGATTGAATCCAGGTGCATTTTGTCTCTGAGCTATACCCCGACATTTTTGGTTTTTGAGGTATTGGGGTGGAACCCAGGGGCATTCTACCTCTCTGAGTTATACCCCCAATTCTATTTTTTAATCTTTATTTTGAAACGGGATCTCACTGAGTTGCAAATTCCTAAGTAGCTGAGGCTGTCTGTGAACTGTGGTCGTCCTGTCTCAGCCTCCCAGTGCTGGGATTATAAGCCTGCACACCATGCCTAGCTAACCTTAACACCTTTTATTTTGAAACAGAGTCTCACTAAATTACTGGGGCTGATCTCCAACCTATGATCCTCCTGTCTCAGCCTCCCAAACCAGCAAAGGCCCTTGGATGTTAAGAAAGCAGCAAATGGAGCCGGGCGTGGTGGCTCACGCTTGTCATCCCAGCACTCGGGGGGCTCGGACAGCCTCAGCTACTTAGTGAGGCCTCTGCAACTCAGTGAGACCCGGCTTCAAAATAAAGAGTAAAAAACAGGGCAGGGGGTGTAGCTCAGAGGTCGAATGCCCCTGGGTTCCACCCCCAGACCCATGAGGAAAAAAAAAAAAAGAAGAAAGAGGCAAATGACAAAGCACTTCGGGCTGAGCGGCGGACGCTTTCTCTGCCCAAAGTGTGCCCATGAGAGGCAGAGCTGGGCCCAGTTGGTGGCCTTCTCTCCTGGAGCCCCACCGTCACAGGCTGACTGCTCTGGCCTAGCCTAGCCTCTCCTTCCTAGGGCCTCTGGGATTATCAGTAGCAGCAAGAATGGACTCTGAGAATGTCAGCCCAGTCCTCTGCCTTTCAGGACAAGAGGGAAGGCCCTGCTTGCTAGCTCTCTTTGACAGGCCAGAGCAGGGCCCTCCCACATCCCTCTCTAGAGCTGGAGGGGGAGGTGCCCTTGCTGCTGTAAGCTGGAAAAAAAGCCTGGCTTCCCGAGATGACTGGGAGGCAGGGCTGAGGGCTAACACTAGAAGGAAAGCAAGTCTGCAGAGCTGTTGCTAGGCAATCAGAGTTGTTGCCCAGCAACCATGGCAATCCAGGCTGATCTCCTCCAAGCTACAGGGTCATCTGACCATAGGCAGCCTGTGGGAGGCCAGCAGGGCAGCTCCTCGCCCATGCTGGCCTGCTGAGGCTACTCCTGGCCAGCCATCTTGCACTGCAGACACTTCCTCATGGGCCATGGTCTCTGCACTAAAGCTGTGGCAAATGGTGTCCACCTGGCCCACTCACATGAGCCTCTGCTCAACTGCAGAGACCCCACAGACAGGTCTTCACCACGCTGCACCCCCCTTTTCACATCACTCTCTGGAGGGTCCAGGCAAATTGGACTCAGGCAGAAAAGGCGCCCTACGCGGGCATCTGTCTCATAAAGAGTAACAGAGGGGCAGGGGGAAGTGGGAGGGCAGAGGACACTGGGGGGGGGGGCTGCTGGGGACAAAAGGGCCAGCTCCTCACCCCACCTCGCTGGTCCCACCCAGCAGTGAATGGTACTGCCCTGGCGTCACAGCACCTCCTCTGGCCCCTGGGACTGAGACCCAGGCTCAAGATGAGAGGTGCCAGGCATAGTGGCATATGTTTGTAATCCCAGTACTTGGGAGGCTGAGACAGGAGGATCGCAGGTTTGTGGCCAGCCTCAGCTACTTAGTGAGGCCCTCTACAACTCAGTGAGACCTTGGTTCAAGATAAAGAATAGGCGCCGGGCATGGTGGCACACGCTTGTAATCCCAGCATTTGGGAAGCTGAGACAGAATCACGGTTCACGGCCAGCCTCAGCTACTTAGTGAGGCCTTGTGCAACTCAGTGAGACCCTGTTTCAAAATAAAAAATTAAAAATAGGGCTGGGGTTGTAGTGGAGGTAGAATACCCCTGGGTTGCTGGGCGTGGTGGCACACGCTTGTAATCCCCAAGCTTGGGAGGTGGAGACAGGAAGATCACGTAGGTTTGAAGCCAGCCGTGCTGGTTTAAGAGACCCTGTTTCTAAAAAATAAAAAAGTATA
The DNA here is from genome assembly GCF_963383645.1 of Muscardinus avellanarius. Taxonomy (NCBI): domain Eukaryota; kingdom Metazoa; phylum Chordata; class Mammalia; order Rodentia; family Gliridae; genus Muscardinus; species Muscardinus avellanarius. Next base: position 141,944,353 of record NC_137790.1, read on the forward strand.
AAATAGGTCTGGGAGTGTAGCCTGGAGGTAGAAGGGCTTCCAGGAACCCCAGTACCACCAAAAAAAAAAAAAAAAGAGGACTGGGGGTGGAGCTCAGAGGTAGAATGTCCCTAGGTTCAATCCCCAGTACTGAAAAATAAATAAATAATTTAAAAAAAAACCTAGAGGTGCTGAAGACTTGCCCACTGCCCCTGCAGAGCTGGTGCTGGCCCTGAATGCTGGCTGTTGTGCAAAGCGGGGAGATGCAGGGCAGCGGTCAGTTGGTAAGCACAGCCTGTGCCCGGAGCCAGGCACACCAAAACCTGCTGCTGGCGGTGCGTGGGTGGCACTGTGGCCAGGCCCAGCAGGGGCTAACCCTGTGGCCATGCTGTGTGTCCCTGGATCTGCAGCTCTGAGCCCCAAGAGGCTTGTGACTCCAGAGGGAGGGACTGCTTCCTGAGCCTAAGGCGCTCCCCAGTTGAGAAGGCCTGCAGCAGCACCATCCCTTCCCAGCTGGGATGAAGGCCTTGGCTCTGCCCCGAGCAGGGTCTCAGAGCCAGAATGCTTGAGCAGGATGCAGCCTGTCTAGCCCAGACACACTATGTAGGCCTGACCGACCTTGTAGAGCCCCTCAGCCAAGCTGCCAGCCCAGGAAACAGCTACTGCTGGGGGTGGGACAGGCTCTGCAGAAAACTGTTTGCATGTGCTTAAAAACTTGAATGAATATGCATACTAAGCCGGGTTTAGTAGACCACGCCTGTAATCCCAATACTTGGGATTTGAGGACAGCCTCAGCAAAAAATAAAAAGGTGGGGGGGAGGGGTCAAAAGTAGAATGCCGCTAGGTTCAATCCCCAGTATCACACACACGAAAATGATAATAAACTGGGCTTGGAGGCACATGTTTATAATCTCAGTACTTGGGAGGCTGAGGCAGGAGGTTCGCGGTTCATGGCCAGCCTCAGATACTTAGTGAGGCCCTCCACAATTTAGTGAGACCCTGTTTCAAAATAAAGAATAAAAAATAGGGCTGGGGGTGCAGCTCAGAGGTGGAATGCCCCTGGGTTCAATCACTTTTACCACACAGAAAAATAATACTGATAATAATAATGATGATGATAATAATAAACTCTTAGTGGCTTTCTGGAGGTGCCTCTGACATCCTTGAATAAAGTCAAATTGAGAGGCTGATGATGGAAGCCATTTTGAGCAGGCAGACAGGCTAGTCGGGGCTGAACACCCAGCCGGCCCTGCAGCCAGTGTACACTGATGTGCAGGGGACACAGTTCTGGCTACTGGATACACAGGAAGAACAAATCAAGCCCCTCACAAGCACAGCTTTTGGGGGTTGAGGTGCAAATGACACAATTAAGTACAGAAAAGTGTGTCTGGCAGCACTGAGCCTTGAGAAGAAACACAAGCAGGACAACCTAACCTGCAGGAAAACTCAAGACTGCGTTGAGAGCTAGGTGCGGTGGCGTGCACCTGTACCTCCAGCCATTGGGAGGCAGAGACAAGAGGAATGCAGGTTCAAGGCTAGCCTAGGCAATTTAGTGAAACTCTGTTTCAAAAAAAAAAGACTGGCCCAGCCAGGTGGCACATGATTGTAATCCCAGTATTGGGGAGGCTGAGACTGGAAGATCTCGGTTCGCGGACAGCCTCAGCTACTTAGTGAGGCCCTCCACAACTTAGCGAGACCCTGTTTCAAAATAAAGAATAAAAAATAGGGCAGGGGGTGTGGCTCTCAGAGGTCAAATGCCCCTGGGTTCCATCCCCTGACCCACAAAAAAACAAACAAACAAACAAACAACAACAACAACAAAAAAAAACGAGCTGGATGTGGTGGCACATGCCTGTATTCCCAGTATTTGGGAGGCTGAGACAGGAGGATCATGGGTTCACATTAGCTTTAGCAACTTAGTGAGGCCCTTAGTAACCCGTTTCCAAATAAAAAATAAAATAAGACACAGGGTGCAGCTCAGAGGTACAAGTGCTCCTGGGTTCCATCCCCATACCACAAGCACACACGGGGTGGGGAGGAGTGAGCCACCACAGGTAAGAAGGCAGGGTCCCCAGAGAGGTGACTGTCTCAGAAATGGAGCACTTCCCTTCTGGACTAGGCAGCACTCGCGAGTCCCTGAGAAACGCCTGGCCAGGAGCAGGGGCTTGCTCTGGGGTGTGGGGACCCGGGTTCCACTTGCCAAGTGTCTCTGAGAACAAGGGTGGGAACCAGGAACTGTTCCCAAAGAGAGAGGCCGGGGGCTGCAAGGGGTCCTCCATGGAGGGGTGGGGTCTCTTCCCCAGGGATGGAGGCACCGTGCTGTACAGCCCAGCCCTGTTCCCCAGCTCACTTCTAGAGCACTCCCCCGCCACTGAGGCGGGCAGGTCACAGGCCGGGAGCCCAGAGGCCCTCTCTCCTCGGGCTCTGCCTTGCTTTTTTATGTCTGTGGTACTGGGGACTGAACCCAGGGCATAGTTCTGCATCTGAGCTCCACCCCAGCCCAGTTTTATTTCTTATTTTGAAGCAGCCCTAAGGTTGCCCTCACTCACAACTAGGCTTCAGGTAACCCCGGTCTCTTCTTCATTCACCCCACCCTATTTCACCAAGCAGCAGGTCCCAGGACGGTCAGGGTAAAATCTGGGACATCTTCCACCAACTGACCAGCAGATGTGTTTTAGAGAAAATGACCACAAACAGGAAGTTCATGCTATAGCTGCATCCCCCCCCCCATTGTGGATGGAACCCAGGGACATTCTACCTCCGAGCTATGCCCCAGCTCTATTTTATTTTTCATTTTGCAACAGTCTCACTATGTTGCAATCCTCTGGTCTCAGCCTCCCAGGCACTGGGATCACAGGTGTGTGCCACCATGCCGAAATGTAACTTACTCTTGGGGACTCGAAATCAGGGTTTCTCATTCTCTGCTACAGGACAAGCTGCACGTTAGAAGGACTTTGGCCTTGTGCCTTACTTAGCCTAACGTGCATTAGACTTATATATATATATATGTCTCAAAGCCTGGTGAGAACAAACAGCCCCTTCGAGGTGTCTTTCCAGAGCAAAGCACTTGTCACAGGATGACTGTTGTTCAGCTTGGTACCAGGGATTGAACCCAGGGGCATTCTACCTCAGCAGATTTATTTTTTACTATGGGCCAGGGTCTCTTGCTAAATTGCTGAGGCTGAACTAGCGCTTGTGGCCCCCCTTCCTCAGCTTCCTCAGGTAATCCTCGGCTGGGCTCACAGGCACGCCCGCCACACTCAGTAAGGGCTGTGTTGTTTCCCCTCCTTTTATCTGTTCAATGCTGTGTTTCCAGCACCTAAACAGTGCCCGGTATAGATAGGTTTCTGTGTTATTCAATAAACAACTACCGCTTTTCAGGGCCCTTACGACAGAACTGATGACATAACCCTCACAAGCACCACCACAGGACTTTCTTATAGGTCCAGCCATATCCCCAGCCAGTGCCAGGGATTTAACAGCCTGTGCCCAGGGACTCTTATTTATTTTTTGTTTGTTTTGTGGGAGTGGGAATTGAACCCAGGGGTGTTCTACCTTTGAGCTACACCCCCAGCTCTATTTTATTTTTATTTTGAAACAGGGTCTTGCTAGGTTGATAAGAGTCTCACTACTTGCTGAAGCTGGCCAAGAACCTGCGATCCTCCTGTCTCTGCCTCGCAAGTACTGGGATTACAAGCGTGTGCCACCACGCCCAGTGGTGCTCAGGGCTCTTGTCTCTTTCAGAAAATTCCATGTCCCAGCAGCCAGGGACTGCCCTGTGACGGAGGACATGGATGAAGCCTGAGGAACGAAAGGTTCCAAAAGAGTTAAAGGAGATTCTACAAAAGGTGGAATCCTCCAAAAACTCTGGGTGTGACTCCTGTCCTCTCCGGAATTTGCCCTCTAAGGCCCACCAGTGAGAGCAGGGGGCTGATCTTAATCACAAGACCTATAATGTCTCAGGGAGGTCTTTTTGTCTTGCTTATGACTGTATCTTAGCAATTTACTCCCACTGTATTTTGGTATTTACTCTTTCCCTTGAGGATTTGATAATTAACCTAACTGGAGAAGGGTATAAAAACTTAGTTTTAGAGAATAAATTTTGTCAGTTACACAAGAGGCAATTGTCCAGGTCCTTCATATCAGGTCTCTCCTTCCCAAGTCCCGGAGAGGAATCTCCACAGGCCGGTACCCAGGACTGGCATGTGCCATGAGACTGAGGGGCCTCCACCGTGTTGGCACTGGCAGTCCTTGGAGGACTACGGCTGTGTGTGTAATGCGCGTGTGTTTACATGTGTGTGTGTGTAATGCGCGTGTGTTTACGTGTGTGTGTGTGTGTGTGTGTGTGTGTGTGTGTGTGTGTGCGTGCGCGCGCATGCCCGTGCTATTGAGGATTAAACTTAGGGACATTTTGAAGCCAGGTTGGGAGGCTGAGACAGGAGAATCAAATAGGTTCGAAGCCAGCCTCAGCTACTTAGTGAGGCTCTCAGCAACTGAGATCCTGTTTCCAAATAAAGTATAAAAATAGGTCTGGGAGTATAGCCTAGAGGTAAAAAAGTCCCTGGGTTCCACCTCCAGTACCACCAACCCCCCCCATCACAAAAACAATAAAAATTTAGGGACATTTTGCCTCTGAGCTCTACCTTCAGACCATTCTATTTTTTTTTTTTTAAACAGGGTCTTGCTAGGTTGATGTGTCTCACTACTTGCTGAGGCTGGCCATGAACCTGCGATCCTCCGGTCTCAACCTCTCAAGTATTGGGATTACAGGCGTGTGTCACCTCACCTGGCTGCACTTGGCTTTTGTGTGCAGGTTCGAGGCCTGTAACTCTAGCTGCCTGGGTTCTCATCCCTGCGTTATCACTGAACTAGTATGTGCGCCTGGCCAAGCCACCGCAGCCCTCTGTCCCTCCCTTTTCACCAGCTTGCCTAAAGGTGGCATCCACATCTGTCTCACAGCCCGGGGGGTTAGAATTAAGTGACACAATCACATGAAGCCTATCATGTAATAAGAACTTGGAAAACTAGGATTTAAATGGGGTCACCCTGAAAGGCTCTGGCCATGATGTCTGAACAAAAAAAAAAAAAAAAAAAAAAAGAATCCTAAGAAGAATCCCAGAGTACAGGTAGCAAAAACTGGGCCTCAGATTGGACCCACGGGGCCATTCCCGGGGACACCAGTTTATCCACGTTTAGACAGCCTCCTTCTCATCAGACCTCAGTCACAGTCCACGCCGGGCTTGTGACTTGTCCCCGAGGCCCTGAGATCAAAGGGACCTGCTCCAAGTCTTCCACTTCCCCCCATTCTGGAAGGTGGCAGAATCAGTGGTGGCACACAAGTCCAAAACCAACTTACTTACTTGTTTATGTATCTATTTACTTTTTGGCCTGACGCTGGGGATTGAACCCCGGGGCGTTCTACCTCTGAACACGGTTCTACCTCCATCCGTATTTTATTTTCAGTTTCCAAACAGGGCCTCAAGAAGCTGCTGAGGCTGGCCACACGCCCGCAATCCTCCAGTCGGCCTCCCAAGTACTGGCATCCAGGGTGCGGGTCTGGGCTCCGGGGCAGGGGCCGCCGGCCGGCGGGCGTGCGCGCAGGGGCGGGCCCGCACTCACCGAAGAGCAGCGGCTTGAGGCTGAGGGTCCGCAGGGCGCGCTCGCGGCCGGGGCCCAGCTGCACGGTCCGCTCGTACCCCACCTGCGGAGAGGCAAGGCGAGCGCTGGCGCGGGCTCCGGGCGCGCGGGCGCGGGGCGCGGGGGCTCCTCACCTTGACGCCCTCCAGGCGCGCGAGGGCCGCGGGGCGGGGGCCGGGGCCGGCGGGGCGCGGCGCGGGCGCGGGCGCGGGCGCGGGGCGCTCGCCGCCGCTGCTGTAGTGCACGAAGAAGAGCAGCGCCAGCACGTTGCCCAGGTACAGGTGCACGAACGCCATCAGCACCAGGAAGTAGGCGCGCGAGCAGATGCCGCGGGGCCGGCACAGCGGCCGCGCGGCCGGGGGCTCGGCCGGCGTCCAGGGCGCCGCCGCCGCCGCCGCCTCGGCCGCAGGGCCCGCCGCCGCCGCCGCCGCCGCCATGGCGCCCGGCTCGCGCCCGGGCCGCGGGGGCGCGCACGCCGCGCGGCGGGGCGGGGCGGCGGCCGTTGCTAGGAGACGCGCCGGGACGCCGCGGGCTGCCCGCCGAGGGGCCGCCCCGCCCCGCAGGAGGCCGGCGTTCCGTGCCGGCGGCCTCTTCCCGGCCCGGCGGGAGTCGGGCGGTGGAGACCCCGCGGCGCGACGTGCACCCCGTCCTACGGCATTCTGAAACGGGGTCGCGGTGACTGAGGCCCTCTGCAAACCTCAGCCCTCTAAGCACTGGGAGATTACAGGTGTGTGGCACCAGGCCCGCCCGCCTCCTGCCCTCCCCCCACCCCCGGCCCCGGGTGCTGGGGATTGAACCCAGGCTCATTTTGCCTCCGAGCTGTTTCCACCATATTTTTAATTCTGTATTTTGAAACAGGGTCTCACTAAGTTTCAGATGGCCTCTCAAGTTGCTGAGGTTGGCCGCGAACCTGCGATCCTGTCTCAGCCTCCCAAGTAACGGGACTACAAGTGTGCGCCATCACAAGGATTCTGGCTACTCATTTTAAACAGCTGTGTAAGCTGGACACGATAGCACATAGCTCCCAGGACTGCTGTGAGGACCCTATGGGCAGCTCGGTAGGCACTAGGTGGTCTGGCTTGCTGTTGCTAAGTCCTGTGTTCCAAACAGAGCCAGCAAACAAGCGATGCTCAGATTCTTGTTGCATGTGCCCCCAGAGGGAGAGCCTTCTTTTTTTTTTTTTTTTTTGTTGGTGGTACTGGGGGTGGAACCCAGAGACTTTCTACCTCCGGGCTATACTCCCAGACCTTTTTTACATTTTATTTGGAAACAGGGGCTCACTAAGTTGCTGAGAGACTAAGCAGCTGAGGCTGGCTTCGAACCCCTGCGATCCTCCTGTCTCAGCCTCCCAAGCGTGGGGATTACAAGCGTGAGCCACCACGCCTGGCCTAGGGAGAGCCTTCTTTAAAACTGCTAGAATGTGCTCTCCAAGGAGAGTACAAAGGCCATTGTTCCCTGCTGCCCATACAAACCTTCCCTAGTGACCAACTTTCTGGGTACATCAAGGGTAGAGCGCTTTTTTTTTTTTCTCGGTACTCAGTATGGAATCCAGGAGCATTCCACCTCTGAGCTATACCTTCAGCCCTATTTTTATTATACGGAAACAAGGTCTCACTGAATTGCAAAAGGCCTTAGTAGCTGAGGCTGTCTGCAAACAGCGATTCTCTTGTCTCAGCCTTCCAAATGCTGGGATGACAAGTGTGCGCCACCACATACCTTTCGCACATTACTCTACATGCGAGTGCCAGGCATGGGGCTTGGTGTACCTTATACCCAAAGAGGAGCAGCTGTTTGGTGTTTTATTTTTTGGACTGGAGATAGAACCCAGAAGCACTCTGTCTTCAAGCTATATCCCCAGCCTTCCATCCCTTTTTAAAATTTTCAAAATCTCCTTAAAATGCTGAGACTAAGCTCACACCGGCAATCTTCCTGTCTCAGCCTCTCAAAAACTGGGAATCAGGTCTGCACCACTGTGCCCAGCTCAGCTGTATTTAGAGGGAAAGTGTGAGGTCTCTGCAGGCCTGTTGCCGTGTGTGGTGCCCACCACTCTGGAGCCCCTGCTTAAAGTTACCCCTGAAGCTGCTGCCACTCCTGACAACACAAACATGGGCCCTTCAGAAGAACCCAACCCCACTTCCCACCCTTTGCCATTGGGATGGAACTCAAACACTTCAGTTCTGTCCTGAGTTCTCTTCAAAACCATCAGGGAGGCTGGGCGTGGTGGCACATGCTTGTGATCCCAGCACTTGGGAGGCCGAGACAGGAGGATCGCCGTTTACGGCCAGCCTCAGCTACTTAGTGAGTCCCTTTTCAAAATAAAGAATCAAAAATAGGGCTGGGAGTGTAGCTCAGAGGCAGAATGTCCCTGGGTTCCATCCCCAGTACTGGGGGGGGGGGGGGGATCCAGAATAGGGCTAGCACCGGGCGTGGTGGCACACGCTTGTAATCCCCACGCTTGGGAGGCGGAGATGGGGATCGCGCAGGTTCGAAGCCAGCCTTGCTGGCTTAAGAGACCCTGTTTCAAATTTAAAAAAATATAAAGTAGGTCTGGGAGTGTAGTCCAGAGGTCGAAGGGTTGCCAGGAACCCCAATACCACCAAAAAAAAAAAAATAGGGCTAGGGGTGTAGCTTAGAGATAGAATGCCCCTGGGTTCCACCCCTAGTAGCAAAAATAAAACAATAAACATCAGGGCCCCATGAGGCCAAAATGCTTCCTGCCATATGTTCCCCTGTCTGCGTTAGAGAGACCTAGAGGCCCTCTGAACAGGCGGCCTGGAGCACTGATACCCACTCTGCCACAATCCTGGGATGTACACTGTGGAGAATGGTTCAGCCTGCTTTCAGAAAGAAGAAACCCAATACTTCTAGGATATTTTACTTCCCCCTGAAGGAGCTCTTACAGGTGCCCTCTTCCCAGACAAGCAGAAGGGAAAGCCTTCATAATCCTTGGAGACAGGCTGACAAAGGTCCCTCATCTGCCGCTCACTGGCCAGACCCTGCTGAGACCCAGGAGGCTGCACGGATCCTCTGAACAAAGACTCTACACACTTTTATAATCAGAAACTTAGTTTATTTTGAATAAACCACTCAACTGTGAGCAGATGACATTGCCTCAATTAACTTTTCTTTGAAGAGGAACAAAGATATGATCAATTCATGAGAACACTGTGTCTCTCTTCTACCCTTCTGCAGGGCAGAGAAATTCTGCCTGACCATTCCCGCTTTCCTGATAATGCTAACCAAGGACAGGCACGGGGTGCGGAGGAAGGGCTCGGAGGCGAGCTGCGGCCGGCCAGGCAGACCCTTGCGCTTTGTGGCAGTGCCGCAGCTGCACACACGCAGTGTGGCACCTGTGAAGTGCAGAAAATACAAGGCGCAGCCTGGAGTGGAGCTGCAACTCTGTTCTGCGCCATGAAAAGGACTCAACAGAGGCAAGGATCCTCATGTCAGCAGCTCCCGAGCCCATCCAGGGTCCTGCAGGAAGCACTCTGTTTACAATCAGCTCCCCAATTTGGCCTTATTTGGTAATTCCCAACTTCTGTTCCCAATCCTCCCCACAGTCCCCCATGAAGACACAAAACTTGAGGGAGAGAGGGAGCCTGCATTTGGTTTTGTACCCCAAGAGGCACAACTGTCCTCTTTCTTCAAGAATGACTCAGTTTTACAGCTTACTTAGTACCTGGGAAGTTGTTGACTGGAGGTGAGAATGTATGAATATCAAAGAATTTCTAGTACAATATTCACAGCCTTTCCTATAGGCTCTCCCAAATGGGGAGGGAGGCCCTGTCAAGTACAGACAGCTCTGCCAGTCTCAGAGTGGAGGCACTCAACAAAGCCGCAGGAGCCCCGGAGGTCACGGACCGAGCTCCCCCAAGGCCCACAGGCCCACAAGACGGCAGGATGCCAGGTAAACGCTGGCTCCCTTGCACGCGACTGTGCAAAAGCTGCTCTTCGCGGACTCGCCTGGACATACACTCCGGGCGCTAGAGGGGTCCTCGGACAGCCAGAACCAGGCAAAAGGGAACACGGCCCACCACCTGCGTAGCTACTGGACATGTTCCGAGTAACATAAAAACTTGTGCAAACAGATCCTGAAGCAGGAAGGCCATGCCCATGGGAGGGCCGTGCTCAACTCTGCCCTGATGTCTGAGGAGAGCGCAGCAAGACAAGGTCAGGGGCGGCCGCCTGTGCCGGCTCAGAGTCACACCACTTGAATACTGGCACAAAAGGAGGGACACCAAGGTAAAGCAGATTTATTTGGGGAAAAAAATTCACTTCAAAAATGGATCTCTGTATTTAGGAGACAAAAGGAAGCACCCTGCTGAACCAGCACTTTCTAGTTTGGATGCCACAGTGCAGTGAGGTCCTGCTATGGGCTTTGGCCTTGGCTGCCACACCAGGCAAACCTCACTATCAAGAATCTAGACAGGCCCTCAGAGAAGGGTCCTGTCCTGCCCTGTGCTGCCTGCCTATCACACAGGCCTGCAGAGGCCCCGACCACCTGCCGCCAGCCGTCTTTCCTTGGAGCTTGCTGGACCAAGCGTGGAAAGCTGGGAAGCAGAGCCACCCTGGGCCCCGGCAGGACAGGTGTTCTGAGGCAGGGCAAGGCAGCACGCAACAGTCTAAGTAAAACACTCCGATGCCAATTTATTTTTTAAAAGGGCTGTTATACTATGGTTTGCCTTTTTTTTTTAATAATTGTACAACCTTTGAAAATTACATAAGTTGTAATGATCTAATACTATTAAAAAGCCATTCAAAAAGGAAAAAGAAAAATTCCCTCCCTCCCAATAACCATCCAGGGGGAATCAAAAGTCCTGAAAAGAGGCCAATTCAATTCAACACGGCCTTTACCCTGGTAGAAACAAAAAGCAAAAAGATGAGAAGAAAACAGAAATCAACCAAAAGGTGTGTTGCCAGTGTCTCTCAGGAGTGGGCCCTGGCCGTCCCGGGGTTCATGAAGGGCAGAGCCTGCGGCATGCAGTACGGTGGCAGAGGCTGTGCAGCCACGGCCCCCGCAGCCCGGCACTCCCACGTCCCAGCCTAGGTGTCATGGAAGTCCTTCAGCAGGGTTCTCCTCCGCTGTTCTGCTATGTGCATCTGGTTCTCCAAGTCCTGCAGAAGGAAGCCAGATGGGCACACCGACCTGCCAGGGCTTCAGGGCATCAAAGCCCACCCAACACCCACCAGCATCTCCCTCACCTGCACCACAGAGGACACCAGGTACTCACCCCTCTATCATAGCTGTCTGCACGCTCCACTTTCCAAGAGAGGTTTTCAATCTCAGCTTCTAGCTGAGCCTGCTGGTACTCAAACTGTATGGGTAGAACAGGAGGGTCAAAAGTTGAGGGGAAGCCAGGAATGGTGTCCTACGCTTGTAATCCCAGTACTTGGGAGGCTGAGACAGGAGGATCGCAGGTTCACAACCAGCCTTAGCCACTAAGCCCTCTGCAACTTAGTGAGACCCTGTTTCAAAATTAAAAACATAAAAAATAAAAAATAAATAAAATTAGGGCTGGGGTTATAGCTCAGGGGTAGAAAGAAAAAGAAAAGAAAAAAAAAGGGTTGGGAGCTGGGTGTGGTGACACATATCTGTAATCCCAATACTTGGGAGGTTGAGATGGGAGGATCATAAATTTGAGACCAGCCTCAACAATTTATTATTATTATTTCATTTTATTTTTTTATGTTCCTGAGGGTGAAACCCAGGGGCTTCTACCTCTGGGCTATACTCCCAGACCTATTTTATATTTTATTTGGAAACAGGGTCTCACTAAGTTGCTGAGAGCCTCACTAAGTAGCCGAGACTGGCTTCGAACCTATGCAATCCTCCTGTCCCAGTCTCCTAAGCCCGGGGATTACAAGTGTGTGCCATCACACCTGGCAGCCTCAACAATTTAAGGAGACTCTGTTTAAAATAAAAAGTACCCAGGTAGTGGTGGCACACAGTTGTGAGTACTTGGGAGGATGAAAGAGGAGGATCACAGGTTCAAGGATAGCTTTAGCAACTTAGTGAGAACCTGTTTCAAAATAAAAAGAATAGTCGGGCATGGTGGCGCATGCTTGTAATCCCCGCACTTGGAAGGCGGAGGATCGCGCAGGTTCGAAGTCAGTTGCGCTGGCCTAAGAGACCCTGTTTTCAAAAATAAAATACGTCTGGGAGTGTAGCCCGAAGGTAGAAAGGCTTCCAGGAACCCCAGTACCACCAAAATAATAAATAAATAAATAAATAGATAGATAGATAGATAGATAGATAGAATAACCCGGGAGTGGTGGTGCACACTTGTAATCCTAACCTTCAGGAGACAGAGACCGGAGGATTGCTGTTCATGGACAGCCTCAGCTACTCATGAGGCCCTTCCCAACTCAGTGAGACCCTCTTTCAAAAGTAAAAAGACTGGCTGGGCGTGGTGGCACATGCTTGTAATACCAGCATTCCGGAGGCTGAGACCTGAGGATCACAGTTCGAGGACAGCCTCGGCTACTTAGTGAAGCCCTCTGCAACTTAGTGAGAGCCTGTTTCAAAATAAAGAACAAAAAAACAGGGCAGGGGGTGTAGCTCGGAAGTCGAATGCCCCTGGGTTCTATACCCAGACCCGCAAAATAAAGTAAAAAGACTAAGAAATAGGGCTGGGGGTGTAGCTCGGAGGTACAATGCCCTTGGGTTCCATCCCCAGTATCACAAAAATAAGAAATAAAAAATAAAAATATAAAAAAATAAAATAGCCAGGTGTGGTGGCCCACATTTGTAATCCTACTACTTAGGAGGCTGAGACAGGAGAAATGCAGATTTGAGGACAGCCTCAGCAAATAGTGAGACTATTATTAACCTAGCAGGACCATTTCAAAATAAAGTAGGGCTGGGGATTTAGCTCAGAGATACAATGCCCCTGGCATTCAATCCCCAGTGCCACAAAAACAATCAAAAGAGAAAATAGGGCTGGAGGCATAGTTCACAGGGTTAGAATGCCCAAGGTTCAAAACCCAGTATGACAGCCAGGCGTGGTGGCGCATGCTTGTAATCCCCGTGCTTGGGAGGCAGAGACAGGAGGATCGCGCAGGTTCGAAGCCAACTGCGCGATGGCTTAGGAGACCCCGTTTCCAAATAAAAATGTAAAAACAGGTCTGGGAGTGTAGCCCGGAGGTAGAAGGGCTTCCAGGAACCCCAGTGCCACAAAAAAAAAAAAAAAAAAAAAAAAAAACCCAGTATGACAAAAATAAGTCGGTCAATATCACCGTTCACCGGTCTAGGCGCATCTGCCTCACTACTGAAAGTACCTGAGGTCTATTTTGGAGATGCCCAGAGTGGAAATGAAATCTTGCAACTGGATAATTCTACATTGATTTTGCCCTCCCAGTGACCAAGGTCAGATCCCCACTCTTAAGCACTGATAGACAAGGGCCCCTCTGTCTACAGGACAGGAGGCAGGGACTGCTTCGCCTTACCAGCTTCTTCCTGGGACCAGACTCCATGTAGTAAGCATATGGGTAGGTGTACTGCAGGGTGTATCGACACTGCAGGAGGAGAGAGGAAAAGGAACCTGTGTCTGTGATTCTAACCAACCGCATCTCAGCTGTTTCTTACAGTTCTTACATCACCGTGCAAATTAGCCTGGCTCTACCAACAAATATGGGCCTGAAAGAAAGGAAGCCAAACTAACAGACAGACTAGGGAAAGACACAGGGAAAACTGAAATGAAAATGGTCACAGAACACTTAAAGATCCTTTCCTAAACTGATTTATTACTGACATCATAGTTCATTTATATATTTCAATATTTGTCCAAGGGCAATCTTGTGTTTCCCTGTGAATGATTCAGAGAGGGAAAAAAAGAAAAAGGAAGGGTTTCAGGTTTTCTCTTCCAGCAGAGGCAGTAAAATTCCTCTTCAAAATTCCCTGGACACCCAGCAGAGGGCTGGGTCCTAGGTAGGTTGAAGGGGGCAACATGCACCCGCAAGCAAGCATGAAGAGGGCCCAGCCCCTCAGAGCTGCAGCCATATACCCTCAGGGTCTGTGCCCTGCAGAGCAGGCATGGGAATGGGGATCAGGAGTGCACTGGTAGATACCTTGGCCAGGAGCTTGGCAGCATTCTGTAGGTACTGCCAGTCAATCCAAGTTCCCAGATTGTTCATGACCCTTTCCTGAATCTTCTCATGAATCCGCTGGTATGTCTGTGCCTCTAGCTGCAAGCTTTTGTTGTGGTTTTCCCACTATAAAGAAGAGAAGGAAGGAACAAAGTGCAGGAATCCCAGGAAGGTACAGAGATGGCCACCACGGGGGGCAGGACATGACCACCGATTCTTCTACCTTGTAGCCCTTCCCTGCGGTCCTACCCACCGCTCAATCTTGCCCTGTCAGCTGTGGCTGCCTGGTGGAAAGTGAATGTCACCCCAGAACAGGCAGCAGCCCTCCTGCTGCAGGAGCTCCATCACAGACTCCCAAGAGCAGAGGCTGGCTCTAGTGACTAGGTCCCCAGGCCCCACCTCACCGGGCCAGGGCAAGACACCTGCGCTGGAAGGGCAGGAGCAGGAGAGGACACTCACCCTCTCAAAGTAGAACAAGTACTTCTTGAGGGCCTCCCTGGCCTGGGCTTGCTGACTCTGGTTGACGATGTCAGGGTTCTCCTTGTACCGGCTGCATTCATAGTACTCACTGCCGTGGGTCTTCCAATCGCCCAGGCACATCCAGCAGAAGTCTGTGCAGAAGAGGGAGATCAGTCATCCCAAGACAACCCACGCTCCTGAAGCATAAGAAGATAAGAAACAGAGAGGCCCTGCTCCGTGGGAGGCACAGCCCAAGGGCGCCTCCTTCTAGAAGGGGGCGTGTCCCTCTCGTCCTCGTCCTTAGGTACTCCCCATACCATGGCACAGGCTGTGAGCCGTCACCATCCAGCACAGCGAAGGCTGCCCGCAGTCACTGGTCTGCTATGGCCATGCCACAATGAGAAGCAGGAAATGGCCAAACGAGCTCACCTGAGCATTAGAACACAGTAAATATGCAAACGGCCCTCCTCATAGCCCTTACTTACTCTAGGAAGAGTTTTTCTTTCGCTTTTTTGTAGTACTGGGGATGGAAACCAGGGGCATTCTACCTCCAAACCACAACCCCCAGCCCTATTTCTTTTTATTCTTTATTTTGAAACAGGGTCTTAACTAAGTTACAGAGGGCCTAAGAGGCTGAGGCTGGCTGTGAACCTGGGATCCTCTTGACAGCCTAAAGTACAGGGATTACATGCGTGCGCCACCATGCCCAGCTTCTAGAAAGATTTTTTTATACATGAAGCCAGAAATAAAGGCTTTCTTTTTAATTGTCTTTTGAAGGTCCTGGGCATTGAACCCAGGGGCATTCTACCTCTGAGCTACTACCCCAGCCCTATTTTATTTATTTATTTACTTTTTAAAATTTTTTTAGCCGGGCGTGGTGGTGCATGCTTGTAATCCCAACATTCGGGAAGCTGAGACCTGAAGGATCGTGGTTTGTGGCCAGCCTCAGCTACTTAGTGAGGGCCTCTGCAACTCGTTGAGACCTGGTTTCAAAATAAGGAATAAAAAATAAGACAGGGTGTAGCTCGGAGGTCAAATGCCCCTGGGGTCCATCCCCAAACCTGCAAAAAACAACAACACCCCCCCCAAAACACAACAATAACAAAAAACAGGGTCTCAGCCAGGCATGACGGTGCATGCTTGTAATCCCAGCATTTGGGAGGCTGAGACAGAAGACTTGTGGTTTGAGGACAGCCTCAGCTAATACTTAGGCCCTTTGCAACTCAGTGAGACTCTGTTTCAAAAAAAAAAAAAAAAAAAAAAAAAAGCTGGGGGTGTAGCTCAGAGGTAGAATGGTAGAATGCCCCTGGGTTCCATTCTCAGTACTGAAAAACAAAACTATCTTGAAACTTGTGATCCTTCTGTTTGAGCCTCCCGATTACTGGGATTACATGTGTGTGCCACCACACCCGGCCGGCCAGCCTTCCTTTCTTTCTTTCTTTCTTTCTTTCTTTCTTTCTTTCTTTCTTTCTTTCTTCCTTCCTTCCTTCCTTCCTTTCTTTCCTCCCTCCCTCCCTCCCTCCCTCCCTCCCTCCCTCCCTCTCTCTCCCTCTCCCTCTCTCTCTCTCTCTCTTCTTTCTTTCGTGGTACTAGGGGTAGAACCCAGGGGCTTTCTACCTCCGGGCTATACTCCCAGCCCTATTTTATATTTTATTTGGAAACAGGGTCTCACTGAGTTGCTGAGAGCCTCACTCAGTAGCTGAGGCTGACTTTGAACCTGCGCGATACTCCTGTCTCAGCCTCCCAAGTGCTGGGATTACAAGCATGCCCCACCACGCTTCTTTTTAAAAGAGCACACTTTTTTTTTCCTTTGGTGGGGGTACATTTTGCCGGGCTAGGAGGTAAAGTACTCCTAAATTCAATCCTTAGTACTTAAAGTGCATTGCTTAGGGTTGTTTCAATAGGTGGTGTAATAAATAGCAAAGCAAGGGATGACATTTAACATGTTGAGAGACAGGAGACTATGCCTGGAGAGAGGCACATTGAGGGCTATGAGGAATACGGTAGATACTGGGATCTTGTCGTCATTTACTGATTGTTTACTTATTTACTAATTTATTTTTTTGTGGTACTGGGGATGGAACCAATGGGTGTTCTACCACTGAGCCACACCCCCAGCCCTATTTTTTATTCTTTATTTTGAAACAGTCTCACTGAGTTGCAAAAAAGGATCTCACTAAATAGCTGAGACTGTCCGTGAACCATGATCCTCCTGTCAGCCTCCCAAATGCTGGGATTGCGAGCGTGTGCGGCACCATGCCCAGCTTCCGTTTACTCTTTTGAGAAGGGATCTCGCTATGTTACCCAGGGCAGCCTTGAACTCCTGGGCTCGACTGATCCTTCTGTCTCAGCCTCCCGGTAGCTGGAACTACAGGCACATACCCTAACACAACCCCAACTAATGTGTTGTTCGATGTGTGTGATGTGTTCCTCCCTCACTCATGCAGAAACAGTGGGGCCTTATCAGAGACACGTGCTAGTACCGTGGCCTATCTTCATTCTGCACCTTCCGGTCACGGCACTCATGTAGGATCTTGCCATACACACTCTTACTACAGAGGACTCTTGGGAATGCATCAGCAGAGGCTGACAAAAAGAAGCCATCGGGATCAGTACCAAAGTAGCTGTCCAGAAAGCAGAGGACATTTTACAAACTTGGAGGAATTCTGTTCTACTTGATCTGGCCGGAAGGAAAATAAAACCAACAGGTTCTAATAATGTAAACTATTCCTAACAGGAGTGCTGACCTGGGGGCATTCTACCTCTGAACTATACCCTCAGCCCTTCTTTTTTATTTGGAAATAGGCTCTTACTAAGTTGCTGAGTCTGGCCTCAAATCTGTGATATACCTGTCTCAGCCTCCCAAGTACTGGGATCAAAGGTGTGTGCCACCACACCCCGTGGAAAACTGATTTTAATACCTCTGGCAAACCCACACACAACTTGATTTAAACAGTTAAGCCAGACACTCACTACTTACCTGTCTTGGCAAGAAAAATAGCAAGAACGTACTAAAATCTTCTTGAGGCTCTTGGTTCACAAGAGCTATCCCAAACATGGCTTCTGACTACATTTGTCAACAAGACGATAGTGGCATTAGAAGAAATGAAAACTAAAAATGAAAGCTGCTTTGTGCTGGTTAAAATGACTACAAGTGGCCATGGCTCCCCTTTGTCTGTCAGTTCTCTACAAAAGAACACTCTACAAGCCGTGGAGACCTGAGCACAAGAAACACAGACTGCGCCACTGGGCCGCGGGCAGCAGGCTGGACTCACCGTGTTTACATTTGGAGCATTGCTGTCAGAGGGAAAAGAAGAGAACAGTTAGGGGCATGCGGACCAAGGGCTTCAGGTGCTGCATGCAAAGCGCACAGACTCCGCTCACCATGTGGTTGCAGCCTCCGTTCTTCTCGATGCAGATGTTGCACTTGGGACACTGTGGAGACACAGGCTGCCATTAGGCTCCCTCACCACCAGGTTATTTCTAACACAAATTAACCAAAGATTCTGGCAACCGTGCCCTGCAAGCACTTGTGGGGAGGGGCATCTCATTTAAATGTGGCAGGTCAATGAAGCCGAACAGGATTTTAAGGAAATGAGGTCAGCATGTGTAGCTCAGAACAATTTAAGCACCAGCTGAGCCCCACTAAGTTTCCCACCATCTGCCCCTGTCACGAAGCCGCTCAGTTAAATCCAAGCCAGATCACCTCAGAGCTGCCACCTGGATTAAGTCCTAGCAGGCTCACCTGGACTCTGCTTCCAGAGGGGCATGAAAAGCGGTTTCCTCTGAGAGAGGCCAGCAAGCTTCTGCAATAATGCAGACACTACCCTGCTGTGTCTCAATGGCCACGAAAGAGACAGCTGTGATTGTTAGTCTACTAATTCACAGTGACTGGGATGAGGTTCAGTGACCCCTAGAGGCTGCAGGGCTTTTTTTTTTTCCTTTGGGTACTGGGGATCGAAACCAAAGCCATTCTATCTATCTGAGCTACACCCCCAGCCCAATTTTATTTCTTAATTGGAAACAGGGTCTTACTAGTTACTGAGAGTTTTGTTATGTTGCTGAGGTGGGCTTCAAACCAGCAGTCCTAGAGTCTCGGCCTCCCAGGTATTGGTATTACAAGTGTGTGCCATCATGGCTGGCTAGACAGGGATATTAACCAGCCTCTTTTTGCAGGACTATTAAAGGAAAGTGGGCATTCAATAAAAAAAAACTTTCTTTAAAGATGAGCATGGTGGCACATACCTGTAATTTCATAATTTCAGTACTTGGGAGATTAGAAGAATCCAAGACAGCCTCAGCAAGTAGTAAGGCTCTTAGCAACCCAGAAAGACCCTGCTTATTTCCTTATTTCCTTCCTTCCTTCTTTCCTTCCTTCCTTTCTTTCCTTCCTCAGTTCTGGAGATGGAACCCAGTGGCATCCTATCTCTGAGCTACGCTCCCAGCCTTCCCTTTTTTATTCTTTATTTTGAAACAAGGTCTCACTAAGTTGCAGGGGAGCCAAGTAGCTAAGGCTAGTTGTGAAGCTATGATCTTCCTGTCAGCCTCCTAAGTATTGAAATTACAAGTGTGCGCCACCATGCCCAGCTGGAAAGACCTTGTTTTACAATAAAAATAATATAGGGATAGGAGAATACACAGTAAAAACAAACAAACAAACAAACAAAAAACAAACAGCCAGGTGTGGTGGTGCATACTTGTAATCCCAGCATTTTGGGAGCCTGAGACAGGAGGATGATGGTTCAAGGACAGCCTCAGCTACTTATTGTCCTTTGTAATTCAGCGAGACTGTTTCAAAATAAAGAATAAAAAATAGAGCTGGGGGGGTGTAGCTCAGAGGTAGAATGCCCCTGGGTTCCATTCCCAGAATCGCAAAAAATAAATAAATAAATAAATAAATAAATAAATAAGGCTTTTCTTTCAATCAGTTCTATTCTGGAAAATTATTTTTCCAAGTACTTTTTTTTTTGGTGCTGAGGATTGAACTCAGTGGTATTTTTACCTCTAAGATACACCCTCAACCTTTATTTTTTATGTTGAAATAAGTTCTCACTAAATTGCTGCAGGTAGCCTCAAACCTGTGATCCTCTTTTTTATTCTTTTATTTGAAACAGGTCTCATTAAATTGCAGAGAGCCTCACAAGTAGCTGAGGCTGGCCTCAAACATGTAATCCTCCTGTCTCAGCCACCCAAGTACTGGAATTACAAGAGTGTGCCTTTTCCAAGTATTTTTACATTATTTATTTATTTATTTGGTGCTGGAAAACGAACCCAGGAGCATTCTACCTCCAAGCTATACCACCAGCCCTTATTTTATTTTTATTTCAAAACAAGGTCTCACTACTTGCTAAGCCTGCAATCCTCTTTTCTCAGCTTTCCAAGTACTGGAATTTAAAGGCGTGTACAATGCCTGGCATACTGAATTACAATACTCCTGCCCAGGTACTGAGATTAAAGGCAGCAACACCATGCCTACTCAACCTCAGTCCTTTTGGTTTTCTGTTTTGAACAGTGTCTTGCTAGGTTGCTGACAATCTTAGTTTCTGAATCTGGTCTTAAACTTGTCATTCTCCTGTCTCAAACTCCCACATACTGGGACTATAGGTATGTGCCATCATGCCCAGCTCACTTGTGTGTGTGTGGTACTGGGGACTGAACTCAGGAGAAGTCTACCTCCGACCTATTTTATCTTTTATTTTGAAAAGCCTCACTAAGTTGTGGAGGGCCTCGCTAAGCAGCTGGGGCTGGCCATGAACCTGTGATCCTCTTGTTGCGGCCTCCCAACCAAGTACTAGGATTACAAGCGTGTACCACCACACCTGGCTCCCAGCTCACATTTTATTACATTAAATGCACCAAATGCACTATGATAAACTGGTACAAACTCTGCCAAGTCTGGATGAGTGCTCACAGTCTCCAGCAAGGGGCCTGGGGCTATGTTTTGCCCCAGGTGGCAAGTCTCTAGAGCAGGGACTTAGGCGGAACCCCTGAGGGCAGATCCACTGAAGGTAAGACGGAGTCCTTACATCTTTCGTGTGAGCACTAATGTAGTTGGCTGTTTCAGAGTCGTCTGCACACTTCGTGAGCCATTTCCGGATTGTGGCACAGTCTGTGGGAGCGTGATACATCTGACGACACTTGAAACTTAAAATTAGAAAAGAAAAACATTTAAATGCTAGTTAAGTCAGGGTCCCATCTTTTATTTTTCTGGTACTGGAGGCATTCTACCTCCAAACTACATCCCCAGTTTTTTCTATGTTTTCTTTTGAAAAAAAGAGTCTCGCAAGGTTGCGGAGACTATTCTCAAACCTGAGACCCTCATTACTCAGCCTCCCAAGTACTGGCATTGCAGGCGTGCCTCAGCATGCCCAGCTGAGCCCAACTTCTTTTTTGGTGGTACTGGGGTCCCTGGAAGCCCTTTAACCTCCGGGCTACACTCCCAGACCTATATTTTTTTATTTGGAAACAGGGTCTCTTAAGCCAGCAAGCCTGGCTCTGAACCAGTGCAATCCTCCTGTCTCCGCCTCCCAAGTGTGAGGATTACAAGCGTGCGCCACCACGCCTGGCAGAGCCCAACTTCTTGATGGGCAGGGTGAGGTACTCTGAGAAGAACCCCTTGACTCAGATCCAAGGCAGGGCGGAGATTCACTTCTGGAAGCCACCCCTCACCTCCTAGCCAGCCCTGCACTTGAAGACACACAACAGCCAGAATTTCTCCTGCAAACTCTGTAGGGTCAGGATACATCTGAGGCA